>NC_062269.1:11120374-11758741 GCF_916048215.2 Malus sylvestris
ATCAATCTATTTCTCCGTTTTGTTGCTATTATATCTTGATTCGTAGAAAAGGCTTAAGCATGGAGTGAATTCTGATAGAAAGCCTCAAGGCCTACACCTAAGGCCCCACGAAGGCATCTATTTAGCTTCATTTCATGTTGCGGTCTAGTTGGTCCGAGTATAAGGATTAACTCTGATGGGAAGCCTCAAGGCCTATACCTAAGGCCCTACAAAGGCACTCATTTGGGTTCGTCCTACCTCTTGGATTCAGATAATCAAAGGTATAATAGTGATAAGACTCTGGCAACCATAAAAGACCAAATATGATACATCCAAGCGCTGGTTTAGTTTGACAGGAAGCCTCAAGGCCTATACCTAAGGCCCCACAAAGGCACCTGTTATATCTAACTTGGTTTCTCGGGCGTATACATATTCAATCAAAGCTTAACACCCATTCAACATCTGCCATACTGAAGATGGCAGTGACACGCCTGAGCCCAACAAAGTTAATCTTGATTGTGAGCCTTAAGGCCTACACCTAAGGCCCCACAAAGGCACCCTTTCAAATTAACTTTGTCCTTCTCTTTCAGAACTGCCCGACGAGCCTTGCCCGAAGTGTGTCTTGCCCGACCAAGATCTGCCCGACAAAGGCTTGCCCGAGCGAGCCCGAGAAGAAAGCAGAAGTACGATAGATACCCTCAACCGACGCCATTCTCCCAGGGGAGCTGTGTGCTCGTCCGCCAGGAGATTCCTGCGACGAACAGAGAGGGCAGTGAGCAAGCATGGGCGATGTGGGACTCTCCCAATAGGAGAAAATCAGAATTTCGGCCGAAAATTTACACCCACTTTAAACGGCCATAACTTTGTCAAAACTCAACGTAATCAAGAAAGAAAAAAACAAACGTTGTAGCCCTCGAAGAGACGAAGAGAATGGTACCTCACACGATGTCTGAATCGTCGTGGTTTGGCCAGAAAATGCCTCGAAAGTCACTGAGATCGCCGGAAACTGGGTAAGATTCAAATGAGTATAACTTTTTAATACTCAACGAAATTGAGTGAAACAAAAAGGAAAGTTGTACTAATCGACGAGACGAAGAGATTGATACCTTGCACGCCGGCCAACTCGCCGTGGTTTGGCCGGATATTGCCTCGAAAGCCACTGAGGTCGCTGGAAATTGGGTAAGATTCAAATGAGTATAACTTTTTCAATACGCAACGAAATTGAGTGAAACAAAAAGGAAAGTTGTAGCCCTCGAAAAGACGAAGAGAATGGTACCTTACACGACGTCTGACTCGTTGTGGTTTGGCCGGAAATTGCCTCGAAAGCCACTGAGGTCGCCGGAAATTGGGTAAGATTCAAATGAGTATAAGTTTTTCAATACTCAACGAAATTGAGTGAAACAAAAAGGAAAGTTGTACTACTCGACGAGACGAAGAGATTGATACCTTGCACGCCGGCCAAAATTCAATTGACACACTCTTGGCTTCCAAAATTCAATTCTTTTACTTTATATAAACTTGAAAAAACATAATCGGCATCTAAATTAAAGTTTAGTCTTATTCTTATGTGTAAGAAATTTAAAGTGTCAAATTTGGCACATTATTCTTCATCATTTTATTCACTTCCCTTTTTTTTTTTAATATCCTAAATAAAACCTCCAAATATTGTACTAATTAATTATATATAAATGATTATGGTGTGTTTAAACTTCTTTCATTAATTACTACATATTTTCTACACTCACAATGTTTGCCAGCTCGCTATATAATCAACTTAAATCAGTTAAATCCATCATGCAATGCATTTCCTTCCAATTTTTTGTGATAAACTAATAGATAATTGACTAAATAAACATCCTACAAAGTTTCATTAAAAATTTCCAAGTTTTTCTTACAATTTCCGTGGTTTCCATGTAATTTTTATCGATATCGATATTATCCCGATATTTCCATCGATATTTCCGTGTTTTCGGACTACCGATATTTCCGATATTACCGATATTTTCTTCCTTGGATTGGAAGGATAAGGAACTAAGGAATAAGACTATGCGTTTGGTGAAAGTGTTATGGAGAAATCATTCAGTGAAAGAAGCTACTTGGGAGACAGAGGATCGGATGAGAGAGATGTATCCACACTTGTTTTATGATTATTAATGGATGTATTTGTTATGTATAATTTCGAGGACAAACTTTTATAAGGTGGGTAGATTGTCACAGCCTGTCCCGAATTACTATTGTTGATGATGTAAAATGACGATTTTATCTTTGGACATTGAAATTGTAGAGTGTGTGTGGCATACCTTGAGACTTAGATGTTATTTTTCTTTGGGTGGTTGGTGACCACGTGGAACATATACACACACACAAAACTCCTTCTCTCTCTTCTCTCCCGTACTATCTCACCCTCAGATTCACTCTCTCTCATTCCCTCACGTAAGGACGATCAACAAAACTCACACTCACGCATAGATCGACGTTCTAAAGGTAATATTCTTGTTCCTTGCAAGCTCTTGAGTACATATATACTATTTTTAGAACGTGAAACCTTGAAAACCCCCGAGAACCATAACCTCCGATTTGAGGTACTATTCATGAAAACGTAAAATCTTATGTTTTTGGGGATTTCAAGCTTATAGGTAGCTTAAGGAGGTCCTCACGAGTTTAGGAGTGGTTCGTTGGATGATTTTGGATGTCGGAATAGCGAGAACGACGCGTTTTAAGTTTGGCCAAATTATTGAGGCTTTTTCTGGCGGTTTCAGGGCTCGACTCAGGTATGGTTCGATTCTTCTTGGTGAGATCTTTAAAATGGTTCAAATTTCATTAAGTTTGGTGTTGAAATGAAGGAGAAATAAGGAATTGAAATTTTTCTAGAAACCGACGAACAATCGCCGACATCCGGTGGCTCGTCAGGGAAGAAGAGGTATATTTCATCATTTTTTATGGAATATGCTAACGGCCTAAGGTGACACCGTTAGTTTTTAGACGGAATATTCCATAATTTAACAGAATATTCCCTAACGCCGTTACTGCCACTGTCAGTGTGCCAAGCACATGCCCGCGCATGGGCGGTGAGTCTGGCCGTGCCTTAGCCGGCGCGTGGGTAGTCAGAAAATTATTCTAAAAATATGGGGATGTTCGTGGAGTTGCGTAGATCACGTTGGTATATTCAAACACCCCATTTGAGCATTGTATGAGAAGTTATTAGCTAGTTTTGTCTATGTGCTTTAAATAACATTTTTATAGTTAATTCGCATATAGATGAGACTTATCCCAAGGACGAGCGCCGTCAAGGGCGACTCGGTGGCTACGACACTTCAACATACCAGTGAGTGGGCTTTTGGTTTTCAGTATATATTTAGATACTTGATATTTTCCCAGAAAAATATGTTTAAATGAGATTATGCCTTGAATGCCATACATATAAGTTTATAATTCGTATATGAATTGGTATATGATGCATTATATATAATTGTGGTGCTGTGGACACTCAGGTAAGCTCAAGTGAGTTATGTTTGGTTATGTGAATTATCAATGATGTGATATGTGATTGAATAACGTTGAGCTCATAAAACTGCACCTAGGGTGATTGTGATTTAGCTAGAGATATGGCACATGCCTGTTTATAATGTCACCTCCCGCACCATATGCTCATATTGGATCCAATTTAGGTGCACAGTCTTGTCGTACAGACCTTTATTATGGTTCTGACTCGTAGGTGACTAGCGATTTATCGCCCAGCTATTATATGAGAGTAGTATTGAGCATAATTATATTACAACCAGTATTGTCGTACAGACCTTTCATTTGGTTCCAACTCTTGTGCAATATAGTGCGTATAGGTCATTGTCGTGACTCTGGTTAGATTGACTATTGAGCTATAAATTCAGCCGTACAGACTTATGCAGGAGTTCTGGCTAATATGTTATATTTCCATGAATTTATTCTCACCTGAATTGCTTTTTCTGTTATATCTTAGCATGGTATACATATAAATATGATTATGTGAAGCATGAATTGAGTTGATATATTTCATATATATTTATGTACATGCTTATATTCTAACTCTGGGAAAAATTATACATGTTTTACAGCGAGGGGTTAGAAATGTTGATAAATGAAATGGTTTTGTAAAACATTTGTTTTGCCCACTCACATTTTCTGTTTTGCGCCCCTCCAGGTTTTAGGTAAGTTTGCAGTTGCTGGGTGCGAGGACTTCGGTGGTTCTGACCTATCAAAATAATTGTAGGACATCTTATGGTACTGTATAATTAGTACTTGTCCTACTAGACTGCACCTAGACTTTCTATGCTCTGATTAGGAGTATTTACTTTCGTATCTTACTCTTAACACTTCCTGTTTAGTAGTGCACTCTAGTAGTTTCGGTTTTTAATTATTCGTATATTTCTTATCTTCATCACTTCCGCACTGTGCACATGGCTACGTCACCTTCACGTGACGGCCAGCTTGCCTTGATCTCGGTCGGGGTGTGTCAGTTTTATTTAAAGGGACACCAGTATTTAAAAATTATTATAATGTATGTCGGTTATAAGCGATAGTAAATGTTTACGTTGGTTAAAAGTGACATAGACAATTTATGATGTTTATGAGCGACAGTAAATCCGACGTCATGTTCAGTTGGTGTCGCAAATGTCTTGTCCGCCACTATATTATATTAAACCAACATCACCCATTGACACTATAAGGCCCTTTTGTAGTAGTGAAAAGGGGTGGGGGTTGTGGGGGAGGTAGGGGAGGGGTTATGGGCTTGGAAGGAAGGTTTTTAGGGTGGGGACCGACGGGGAATATGGGAAGGGAATGGGGGGATAGGGGCAAGGGGATCTGGGTTTGGGACTTTTGGTTTTTTTAAAAAAATAATTAATTGATTTTTAATTAAGTTTTTAATAGAAAATGGGTCCCACCACAAGCCACGTCAGCATTTTAACGGAGAAATTGACATGCAATTGACGGAAGGTATGAAATTGTAATAAATTCGTAGATGAGGTATGACATTGAAACTTTTTAAAGACGAGGTATGAAATTGTTAATGACCCAATAGTTAAGGTAGTTTTGTGTAATTTACCCAAAAAAAAACTACAAACTTCTTTCAGAAGAAAAAAGAAACTTATCTAATCCCATCTTAAATTCATTTCTGTTGTGGTCTATTTTATCTGATAAGGTTAAAGAGGGTCGACGGCAAGGAGAAGAGAGAGAGAGTGATGTGTTTGTAGAATTAAAGGGGAACATGTGTTGTTATCCATTGTGTCTTTATTTATAGGGTAAAAGACTGTTTACTACCCTAATGTTTCGTGGTTTTCAACATTTAGTACATCATGTTTTTTTCGTCTCAGAGTCATACCTAAAGTGTAAATTTTGGGACAGTCTCATACATCCGTTAGTCAAACTGTTAAGTTTTTCGTTAACTGTGACGTGGCGCACTGACTGGGCGCTACGTGTCATCCATGTTTTTTTTCTTTTTTTTTCTTTTTTTTTTCTTTTTTTTTTCTTTTTTTTTTTCTTTTTTTTTTCTTCTTCTTTTTCCTCCGACTGCAACTTTCTTTTTTTTTTTTCTTTTTTTTTTTTTTTTTTTTTTTTCTTCTTCCTTCTCCTTCTTCCTTCCTTCCTCCTTTTCCCTTTCTTCCCCTTCTTCCTTCTTCTTCCTTCTCATTCTGCTTGTTCTTCCTCCGAAATCTGGGGAAGTTTGGTTTTTTTTTTTTTTTCTTTCTTTCTTCTTCTTCCTCCATCTTCCTCCTTCTTCTTCTTCTTCCTCCGACTGCAATTTTTTCTTCCTCCTTCTCCTTCTTCCTTCCCCTTCTTCCTCCTTCTTCTTCTTCTTCTTCCTCAAAAAAAAAAAAAAAAAAAAAAAACACTTTCATCTTCCCCCAAATTCGGAGGAAGAAGAAGAAGAAGAACGAAGAAGGGGAAGGAAGAAGGAGAAGAAGGAGGAAGAAAAAAAAAAAAAAACTGAATCTGGGCAGATTCGGAAGAAGAAGAAGAAGAAGAAGAAGAAGAAGAAGAAGAAGAAGAAGAGAAAAAAAAAAAAAAAAAAGCTTCCCCAGATTCGGGAAGAAGAAGGAGAATGAGAAGGAAGAAGAAGGAAGAAGGGGAAGAAAGGGAAGGAAGTAGGAAGGAAGGAAGAAGGAGAAGGAAGAAGAAAAAAAAAAAAAAGTTACAGTCGGAGGAAGAAGAAGAAGAAGAAGAAGAAGAAGAAGGAAGAAGAAAGAAAAGAAAAGAAAAGAAAAGAAAAAAAAAAAACGTGGATGACACGTGGCGCCCAATCAGTGCGCCACGTCACAGTTAATGAAAAACTTAACAGTTTGACTAACGGATGTATGAGACTGTCCCAAAATTTACACTTTAGGTATGACTCTGAGACGAAAAAAACATGATGTACTAAATGTTGAAAACCACGAAACATGAGGGTAGTAAACAGTCTTTTACCCTTATTTATAATAGTAAAAAGAGAGAAGATATTCCTTCATTCCCAAGGAATACAAGATACAATAGGAAATAATAACTACAATCAAATCTAATATAGGATTTACACAATCATACTTAAACTGTAAATGTTAACAACAATTTCCTTCATTGTATAGAATAAAAAAAAATAAGAAGAGACACACACAACTGAGCAACCGATAAGATCATTCGAAAAAAAAAAAAAAAAAAAAAAAAAAAACCCCAATTACTTCTACTAAACCCTAATATATCTTTTCCAGTTATTATTCCTAGCAAACTTGGGCATTGTCATTGTCATCACCATCAACTTGCTTTCTCTCCTTGAGCATTGCATCGGCTTTTCTCCACCTGTGGTATTTACCAAACAGGACCTCCATATCTTCTAGGGGTCTGCCCTGTGTTTCCGGCAGCATCGTATAAAAGAACATCCAAGCAGCAGCAGAAATTCCGGCATAAAGAAAGAAGGCCCCGCCAATCGTGATGGCCTTGTACAGTGAAATAAATGTCATAGAGACGATCCCACTCGTAACCCTATTACAAGCCACACCGATACTGACTCCTTGAGCGCGTAGCTTCAAGGGGAAGATCTCGGAGCTATATACCCACGTGATGGGCCCTAGCCCGATTGAGAAAAATGCCACATTGAAATATACCATGGCCATGCACAATCCGACGGCCCAGGGGACTGAACCTTTGTGATGGTCGACGATTGTAAGGCCAACTCCGAGAAACATGAGGGAAAATACCATTCCGCCCACGCTGGTCAGTAGCAACGGACGCCGTCCGAACTTGTCCAGGAAAAATGTGGCGACCAAGATGAAAACTGTCTTGGTGAATCCAACGGCAACGGTGGCGAGTAGCTTATGATTGGAGGAGGTGATACCTGCCTTCTCAAAGATCCTTGGGCTGTACAGAACGACAGTGTCTATACCAGACGCTTGTTCGAAGATGTGGATACCGACGGCTGCGACTAAAATATGGCGAACGGCTGGGGTAGGATGGAGGATCAGTTCCTTCCATACGCCTTCACCGTGGCTGCGTTTTGTGACCTGAACAATGTCGTCGTTTAAGTGGGGTGGGATTCCTGCGGCTTTTTTGATATCGTCTAGTCTGAGCTGGCACTCCTCCTTGGACTCTGAAGTTCTTTGGAGGACTTTCTTAGCGTCGCCGAGTCGCCCCTGCATAACCAGCCACCGAGGAGACTCGGGCATGAATAGGACGCCGACTGTGAGAAAAATAGCTGGAACTCCGCCAACTCCGAGCATGAACCGCCAGCCCAAGTGAAGCGGGAGCTTGGAGAAGGCATAATTGGCTATGTACCCCAGTAATATGCCAACATTGACAAACACCTACACATGTACATTCAAGCCAATCAACATAAATTCTACTATCCAAAACAAATTATAAAGTTTAAATTAAACTGCAGCAAACAAATACAATGCAATTTTATTTCAAAAAACCAATAAAAGAATATATTTTCCTTTTGGTGTGAGATCAAAATTTGTCAAAAAAGTTCACGTGCAAAGTTACAAATTCAATTCAAATAAACGCTATAAATTTGACATCATATACATCTAAAGTAAGTTGTTTCACATGATGATCATGCATTGTATAAATTGATGATATATGCAAGTAAGCAAAAAACAAAAATCGAAACAAACCTCTGGGAAAGATGTGAGGAAGCCACGGAACGATGCCGGAGAGATCTCGGCAGTGTAGACAGGAGCAATCATCATACCATAGCCAACACCGACTCCGGCAACAAACCGGCCAACCATGAGGAAGGCATAGTTGGTGGCAAATCCCATGAGGAGAGCTCCGACCAAGAAGATGACTCCCGCTAGAACAATGGTGTACTTGCGGCCGATCCAGTCGGAGGTTCTGCCGGCAAAGGCGGAGCCGAGGAGGGAGTAGATGTTTAGAGTACCAGCAAGTACTTCGACTTGAACGTCACTGATTTTAAGATTTTCTTTGATAAAGAGTGACGCTCCACTCATTACACCAATATCTGTAAATAAAATTAACAAGTAATATAAAATTATGAGATTTGAATCAATATAAATTTAAAAATATAACGAGACGAGTATATATGACACTTATTTTGGAGGAGTAACAACAATTTTTTGAAACAAATTAATTTTCTAATATTTTTCATGTTTCTGGTATGAATACGTTACGATCTCCAAACATTGATCACGATCTCCAAACATTGATCACTTATCACTTAACAAATTTAGGAAACTCGTGAACTGTAAGGAGAATTCCAATAAAAAATGGAGAATTACCATAACCCAGTAAGACTGAAGTTGTGCAAGCCAAAAGAGCACAGGCAATAGCGAACTTGCTAGTTTTTGGCTTCTTTGGAGGATCAATATCTTCAATGCTCGTATTCTGCGGTCCGCTGGTGACGGCATTCTCGTTCGCCCTCTGGTCAGCCATCAAGCTAGAGAAAGAGAGAGAGAGAGAGAGAGATAGTGAGAAAAATAGGTAGAGATGTGTATTGGAGTTTGGAACTATGGCTGTATGTAGAAAACAAGATAGATAATTTGATGGAGAGAAGAAATAGAGCATAGAAATTAGTGTTAATTGCCACTTATATTTATAATGGATGGATTTTATCCATTGGGTCGCGGTAGGTAATGGATTAGGATTTGGATTTATCCAAAGACCCTTATCCAAATTAATTCAGATTTGGTTTTCGACTTAGAAGTGGGATTAGCCAATTAGTTGATGAGTCTCTAAACATCATGGCAAGAAGAATTAAATTTTTCAACTAACTCGACACGTGTTTACTGCCATTAATTACGCTGATTATTGTCAAATATGAATAAATTCATCAACCGTCCATTTTGGGGACATCCAATGAACTCCATTCTAAATTAATTCTTCTTGTTGACCATTTATCTCTATCTAACCTCTGTTCAAACACTATTTTATTTTATCTTGAATTTTGTATTATCTTGAATACTTTTTTTCTTCCACTCACTATGGAAAGTGTTACGAATTACGTAACACGCACCATACCCTAGAGTTTGAATCTTGCTCTACGTAATTTATGTCATATTAGAATACCGCTCCAATAAGAAAAGCCCTCCCCCTCTTTTTGTTACCATCATATGTGAAATCTAAAATTTTCTTGTTAACTGATATTCCATTTACATGCACTATAATGACATATCATGAGGCGCTTCTAAGATTGAAGAAATTTCTAGCTTCCCAAGTGCTTTAGGGTATATCAATGTTTGCTGGGTCTGCATTTTGGCATTTCATGAAAATTCACCTCCTGATTTTACATGCATTCCCTTTATTCTTTCAGACTCCAGGTACCATTTCAGTCTAATGAATTTAGTCTTATTCGTCTCTCTTTTTTTTATGTTTTTCATGGTCTTATTATTTTTGTTGGGGGTTGTCATTATTTGTGTTTTTGTTTGTGTTTGTATTTGAGATGTACTAATTGCAGTATTACCTAATTACATATTTGTAAACATGTCGTTAGAATGATTAGCTTGATGTTTAGGATTTGATTGCTACATTTTGTTGGGACCTTTTACCTTTAAAATTTCGCTCATTCCCCCGACAATTCCTAACTTCGTCAATATTGCTACATTTTGATAATAATTAGTCATATTGTGCGCTTAGTTGTTTCATGCTAAAATGATTCAAACTTTTCAAAGCAATTAAGATATTGAAAAAAAAACAAACAAAGATATTAGAAACCCTCGCTTTTTGTGTTTGTGGGAAAAAATCATGGTAGTAGCAGCAATAAATCCATTGAAAAAACATTCTTCGTGTGAGTCACCAAAATTGGTGGTTGTTACGAACCTCAAGATATTTTCTCTCTGGATCATCAATCAAAGTTTTGTCTTCAAGATCTTATAGTTTTCATCATTGTTCATGGCAACGGTTGCTGCCCGGAGGAATATAAGTTGACTCTCAATGAAAGCATCAATTGTTAGAACTAAATTTACGCACATTCATAGACTAAGGCCAAATGCATCGGAATTGCACATAATCTCCAGCGAGGAGAGAATGCGATTGATTGGGGGTGTGGTCGAATCCAGATTGAATTGCCTACACATCTCAGGGTAAGGAGAATCAAACCACTAATATAGCTAAGAAAGAATGTTGTCATGTGCAGTTTCCGCTGGTACTTAGCACAAGGGTTCAGATCAGCAGTTTTCGCTAGAATCTAAACGGGTGTTGCCTCAATCAATGACTCCTCAAAACTGAAGAAGACGCCTTCAAGGGCTTTTACACATTTTTCGATGTCAATAAGCTTTGACTGTACCTTCATTTGAGAAGCTTTTCGAACTTTAACGAAGGCGTTAATTTTCATCAGGGTTTCCCATATTCGTTCCATGGCTAGAACGTCTTTAGCACCAGAAGTGTAGCTGTGTTCTAGGGCGACAGAAGTATTGGGACGTTTTGAAATAGTCATTGTTGTAGTAGAGTAATTTAGTCAGGGAAGTATAAATTTACTCTCAATGAAAGCACCAATTTTTTGAACCAAATTCGCGTACCACTGTGAACAGTGAAGATGTAGAAACTTGTTACCTTCAAAAAAAATCGTAAGAAACCTAAGGACCGGTAAGGTGCTAACCAAAGGCTCTCCGAAGGTCAAATAGTAAGCAAACATATAAGACTCAAGCAGTAGGCAAGAGAATAAATGTATGATAGTTATGTTACCAAAGATGAACCCTATAAGGGTATGTTACACTATCGAGATAGAGTTATTTTACGACATAGACTCCGTATTAAACCGTGAGAATCCTAGAGGATGTCTAGAAGTAGATTTTGCATCCTCTTACGAGTGTGATTACTTGCAGTGTACGTCAAGCCCTAGAATATAGAAAACTTCGTTGATTCCATACCATATCAAGTTCTCGTATCTTGTGAAACAAGCGTGGTCAATCTCAACGAACTCGTTGAACTTCGCCCACTACTCTATAACAGGATGATGGTGACATCGTTGATTTGTCTATGTAGCTCAATGGTGGAAGTTGTTGAGTCCATGACCGTACTTCTGAGGCAATCGTACTTCGATCCGCCTTACTCCGTCCCTGGAAAATCATGGTCCCACAAGAGGGATCGAAAGAAGCAGAGAGAGAGAGAGAAAGGAAAGAGAAAGAGGGAGGAACACATAGAGAGGAGGGAGAAAGAGACATTAATGAAAATGAGTGGGTAAATGTAGAGAGAGGAGAGACCCGATTTCACCCTAAGCTCGTTTTAGCTAATTTATTGTCAGCCGTTCAAATGAAATCCAACGGTTTACATTGCTCCTCATATATGGTCCGCAAGCAGCGATCCGCTTAAGAGAAGTTGGGAATCCCTCATACTTTCGGAGCACATCATGGCTTTGGTAGTGAATTAAACCAAAACATGTATTGTGGCCCCAAGGGTAGTTTTTTAAATAAACCAAGTGAAGCTGAATATTAAAATAAGCAAGTTCAAAACCATAATTAGTAAATTCGTGTACAATATATCTACAAGTATTTCTTTAAAATACTTCGTTTAATTTAACATGTCTTAATTATTCGTTCAATTACACTTTTTAAAAACTCCAGTGTATGGTACACATATTATACACATTCATACATATTAATCACTTTTAAAACACGTTATTTTCACACATTTTTCAATAATATATGTAAAACTCACACTATTCTACCTATGTTTTTAGCATATTATTAAAGAAATAAAAACACATTATTTTTTTAATAAATTAAATTAAATTTTATAAAGATGACTGAATTTTTCAATATATTATTTTAGCAAAATTATCAGAAAATACGATCATGTATTCTTCATGTATTATACTAGTTTCGTATTACGTAACAAGTGAAATAACCGAAAGAATAGTTCAAAATTGTATGTTTGGTCTTTGAAATGTGGATGTTATCTGACTTACATTACGAAGAAAGAGAGAAATAAATGATGGTTGATCAGAGTCCAATTGCATCCAAATCATATTCTTAGTGGTTGAACTTGGTATGGTGTAGAGATTAGGTTGACTTCTATGCCGTTTGGAACTCAGTCGAACTTCTCCATTGTTTTTCGTCTCTAGCAGGCGTTCGAAAGTCAGTCGACTTTCAACCGCGCATTCGAAACTCAGGCGAACTTTGTTCGAAATTGGTTCTAAAGTTGTCATGTTGGTTCAATAGAAAGGACGTCGTACTTGCTTCTTCCAAGTCGAGATCGAAAGTCCTTGCTTCCACAAATAAACTGTGTCATACGTCCCCTAAAATCACGTTGAAATTTGATGAGTTTTAAAATTTGGAACCCCAGAAGTCAGGTTTGTTATTTGTGTTAAATTTGTTAAATGAATTCAGTATTCATGGTTAATTATGTATGGTCATTGATAAAATTGGTGGAAATTTGTGGAATTGTGGGGAAATGTTGGTTCGATGTAGGCTTATGAATTCTTGCTAAGAGGTTGTGTAGAGGGTTTATATCGTTGAATTTGATTGTGTTGAAGTTATATTGTTGACTTGTGTTGATGAAAGCTTATTTAATTTTATGGATTAACTTAAGTTTCCTAAATTTAATATGCATTGTTCACAGTTAATGTATTATTATGAAAACTGATTGACAGGTTGTGTCCGTAGAGGGAAGAGGATTATTTCCCTTCCTAATCTTTCTTCCCTTCTCCCCTTTTCTTTCCTTATATTTGAAGAGTTACGGTTTAGCCACGTCAACATCTTATATTGATTATTTTATAAAAACAATAAGATAAAAAATAATATGTGAAAAGAGATGAGGGAAGGAAAACGGATAAGAATAGAAGGAGATGGAATCATATTCTCCCTCGCACAAGAATGGGACATTTTCAGACCTAACTTCACCGCCTCCAACCATTGACATGAATGTAATATCAATCGTTACATTGGCTCCCCGCGTTAAAAGCGTGATCACGAAAAGCGTGTTGCACCGAAAAGAACACTTGGAGACGTGTCAGATTTGTCGGCCACAAAACCTTTGTCCTACCTAGAAAGACAGAGAAAATGTGATCTGCCCATGCTTTTCTTGGGGAAAATATGACTGGATTTTATTATATTTCCACCAACCCCACTATGATATCATCATACAATAAGGTACGTGTGGAGCTGGAACAAAGGAAAAAAAAAAAAACGTTAATCTTAATTTACTATCTTAAAATTTTTTTATTTTCAATATTTGAAAATGAAGTTTTTTTTCATTTCAGAATGATACATAAAATTATCATTTTGGAATACTTTCATACATCTATTAAGGTTGTTAAATTTGCTATTAACTAATAACGTGATATCCACGTGAACAAATACTAGACGCCGTATGAATATTAAAAAATAATAAAAACTAAATTAATAAAATAATAAAAACTAAAAAATTTAAAATAAAAAAAAAAATATTTGGGCGTCTTCTCCCTCACCCCTTCCGACCCCTCCCTTCTCTCCTTTGCACCCACCCTTCTCCCTCCCTCTTCGACTCCACCCACTCCATTTCTCTCTCTCCCCCTCCCAGCGCACTGCTCCGTCCTAATTCAAATTGCAAACCCTAATCTCCCCAATTCCCCTCTCCGATTCATCCATTTCCAATGGCCTCCGATGGTCCCGACGAGCCCTGCAACTCCGAGACCGAACCGGAATTCCATTTTGGGTAAATTCGACGGCCAAAGAAGAACCACTTTTCTTCTTTCGTAATTGTTCTATCAAGCATGTCTCAACTAAAGGTATGCCAATGCTTCCTTGGTAGGCTTTGGATCTTCCTCTTCCTCTTCATACTCTTCACCATCCTCATCGTCCTCGTAATCCTCATATTCGTCGCCCTACTGACCATAATCCTATCCCAAAAAGTTGTCAAACTAATTTTCTCCAAAAAAATAATAGATTTCAATATCGAAAATTTACATCCAATAAAAACCAGATAGATGAAGACTGAAAATTTGCTTACATCTCTATCATATCCCCGCATTTCCCTCTCGAACTGAACGCAAAGTACCTGAAAAATCACAACAACTAAAAGAAAAACCCTAATTTTTATTATGTTGAACTGAAACAACTATTCAAAATCTGCAATTTTCATCAAATCAAACAATTACAACCAAAACCCATATAGGCTGTGTTCGATTCCATGGATTTAGCATTGCATTTGTGCCCTAATTTTGAAATTGGCCATTCCAATGCCAAATCCACACTCCGGATGCATAAATTTCATTCCGAATTATGAAATTCCAATCCCAAATCTCCTTAAACTAGAACGAAACTACTCACCTGAAATTCCTTTCAAGCCCTAGGTATCGAAAACCAAGTCTGATTGAAGACAAATGGATACGATGCGATCAGAATTCTCGAAGAGAGAATCTGCAAGCCCTAATTTGTACGGCTTTGGATTCGACCGGTTACTATGAAACGGAGAGTCTAATTTTATTTTTCTTTTAATATCCACGGGACGTTTAATCATTATTCACATGAATGTCACGTCATCAGTTAACGGTAAACTTAACAGCAATTTTAATAGATATATGAAAGTGTTCCAAAATTATAACTTTATGTATCAGTCTGGGATAAAAAAAACTTCATTACCAAATGTTGAAAAACAAGAAACTTTAGAGTAATAAACTGAGATTAACCAAAAAAAAAAGATACGTGTAGAAGTAGTCCACCAAGATCCTGTCCGGATTTCTTTGATGAGGATTTTGAGAATTCGTGAATCGTGTTCGTTCATCATACATTTTGCGATCAGTTTTTGTTAAGTATTGCTTATGTTTAATTTTAAATAAAAATAGTTAAAATGATTTCTGACCGTAAAATGTAAGATGAATTGACATGATTCACGGATCTCTGATATCCTCACACAAAGGATCCGGATTCGGAAGTAGAGATTTATATCTTGGGTGTAGCGTGAATTTCTCTGAAGTGTACAAATATCGAAGATTTTTAATTGACACGATTATTAACCGCTGACGAATAACTTTTGAATGAGTAATCAGATGAAATATGGGTAAACATGACATCATAGGAAATTCATAATCTATACATTGTAATAGTTCGATGGAAGTTGGCTCAATAAAAATTTAAGAGAATCAACAGTGGAGTACAAATTCAGAAAAAAATCGACAATATATTGTTTTGCTTATGGTGCTCTCTTCAGCTAAGAATATAGTGATATTGAATAATATTTATCATTAAGAAGAGTAATGCTAAAAACACCCCACAAATGTTTTTCAATCCTATCAAATGTGTAAATGTAATGTTTTGTATCAAAATCTTTCATATATTACTTGAAACTAGTTTGGGAGTGCTTAAATTTTTTTTTATAAACGAGGGTGGAAAAGAAATTAGGCTATAATTTTGTGTTTGTTAACTATTGACGCATAAAATCAAGTTGACTTTGGAACAAAATAAAATGTCAAGGTGGGACCTCCGCAAGGTCGCTACACCAAGTGTAGGTAATATGTAAAAAGATAGAGAAATGAAATCAAACACAAGATACACGTAGTTCATCCTAAGTTGGGTTACATCCACGAGAGTAAAGGAGTCCTCATTAATAATATAGAGTCTACGTAATACAAAAGTCCAAACATAATCGTCACTAGTAAGTTCTAATAATGGGTTAAGTGGAATAATGTCATTACGAGTTAATCATAGGAGAACTTTTATAGTTGAGGAGAGTTGCACACTTTTGTCCGCCGTCGATACAGAACTTCAAGAGTTTTATTCTGATGTTGACACGTATCACGTTGTAATTGACCTTTCTGGTTGGAGAGAAACTCTTGAGCTTCAACAGGGGTGCCTCAATACCTTCATAAGACCTCCGAAATTATAATGTTGACTAGGCCTAGCAAACTAGTCCTGCTTGTCGTGTTCTTGTCGTTTTCATGTAACACCTGTTATTTTAACGGGTCATGTTTTGTCACACTCGTTATCTTAACGAGTCCTTAACAAGTCGGGTCATTTTACCTAGGTAAAATGACCAGACCCATTATGACCTATTATCTTAACGAGTCCTTAACAGAGGTAAAATGACCTGACCCATTATGACCCATTATCTTAACGAGTCCTTAACAGGTTGGGTCATTTTATCTACTATTGTAAATATTTTAAATTGAAGATCGAATTCATTCATTATATTCATATAGGGTCAAGGAGTGTAGCTGTAAAAAAATCATCAAAATCGGAGTTAAAATAACTGTTAAATCATGATTTTTCATTGATAACCGTCGAAAATTTTTGTCCCATTACTTGATCTCTGAATGTTTGTTTTTTGCAATTTCTGGCGTATGCGATCTCGAAGTATATACAAACATGTTTGACGGTTGGATTGTTGAAACTAGTTTTGTAGAATGCGTATCCTATCAAAACAATAGATTCGCTAACACTTAAGAGTTTATTCATACTTTCATTAAGTATAACATAAGATTTTGTGGTATCTACTAATGTAAATATTTTAAATTGAATATCGAGTTCATTCATTGTATTCATATAGGGTCAAAGAGTGTAGTTGAAAAAATCATCAAAATCGGTGTTAAAATAATCATTAAATCCTGATTTTTCGTTGATAATAATTGAAAAGTTTTGTTCATTACTTGATCTATAAATGTTTGTTTTTTACGATTTTTTGCTGATGCGATCTTGAAGCATATACAAACAAGTATGACGGTTCAATGGTTGAAATTAGTTTCGTAGAATTCGTATCCTATCAAGTTCAATGATATATATATATATATTTATTTATTAAGTATATTTAAATTTATTTATTTTGTACGTATAATACTTAATAAATTGAATGGTATGTATATTTAAGAGGATCCAATGGTCACCAATTTTTAATATTTAATTTAATATATATATATATATATATAATTATTATAGTTTTTAGTGGTATAAAATTGTTAAATTAATATATATAATTATTATAGTATTTTTTTAGGATTATAAAATTATTAAATTAATATTTTGCTTATCGTGTATCGTGTTACTCACGTATATACCTGAAACAATCCGTTATCTTAACATGTGCCTATCGTATTGTATTATCGGGTTGTGTCAAGAATTACCAGACCTAATGGTTACTGGTGCTCGGTACTTTTGGATTGGTGATTTATGGTATAAACAGTAACTACAGAAAAACGTGCTTTTTTTAGGTCAAAATCACGTATCATCAAAACAAAAAAAGAGGAAGCAGCTCAAAGCTGTGTTGGAAGTTTTGAGACTCTTGTCCCACATTGGGGAAAACAAGATTCTCAAGGGCCTTTATATAGATTTAGTGTTTTAGTCTAGTAATTAGAATATGGGCCATTTGGAAATGGATTGAAGGCTTGGGCCTTATGGTTGTGTGGATTAGGCTTGTATAATATAGCCTAAATAGCCTAAATACAATTAATATTAAGGCTTGGGCCTTATGATTGTGTGGATTAGGCTTGTATAATATAGCCTAAATAGCCTAAATACAATTAATATTAAGGCTTGGGCCTTATGATTGTGTGGATTAGGCTTGTATAATATAGCCTAAATGGGGCCTTGGAATTTAAAATTAATCTGATTCATTAATTTTAATTTTCGGATTAAGTTTTTAATTAATTTATTATTAATTAAAAACGTTTTGATTAAAAGACACAGCTCTTAGAAAAGAGTTGTGAACCTTCAAATACACTGAACTGGTATTTGAAAGGGTGTGAAACAGCCTATATATCTGCAATCCATGGTATCCAAATGAATCATCTTTTCTTCTTCCTTTTCTTCCGTACAAACTTTCCAGAGAGAGTAAACACACAAAGCAATTCGCTAGAATTCTATAATCCAGTGCGGGTTATATGATTAGGTAGTTGTATCCTGGTCGAGCAGACGTTATAGAACCACAAGCACAAGAGTGGGACGGAATTACTGTTCGAAGGACATAGCTTCTACGCTAGCCTCTACCTTCTGTAATCAAGTTAGTACCGTTGACATTCTTATATTAATTTCTGTATTTATTGTATACTTTTCATTCTGTATAGCAAGTACCTTTTGTGAAATAAAAATTGTGAATTTCAAGTTTTGTTTATTTCTGAATTGTTCTCCAACAAGCTGCTCTGAAAAAACCAGTTTTTTTACAAAATGCAGGTGAACAGTATCTTTAATGAAATTTTTTATGGCAATCTTATTCACCCTCTCCATCAGCCCTTTCTGTGCATTAAACATGAGAACATAGAGATTAGAGAGATGAATCTATAGAGGGAAAGAATATTTACCGAATTCATTGCCCCCTTAATTTGCGATTTGGGTGCCGATGTTTGTGTCCTGGGTTGGAGGATTGAACGAATCAGATGAGCAGACGAGAAGCAATAGGTTGGAGCACAGATCTTGTTGTGTTCCCTTTGTTCATGGTGGCGGCGAGGAGGGTGGAGGAAAGGAAGGGTGGGCTGGGCTGTTTGGTTTGGCGGCTGTGTTTTTAGTGATCATGGTTTGCTGGTAGAGAAGCAGCGGCGAGCATTTTAAGTTCTTTTGGAATTAAAAAAAGTTTCACTAAAATACTTTCAAACATTTTAAAAAACAAGTTTAGGTGACTTTAGTATCAAGAGCATCTCTTACATACTTCAACTTCAAACTCTAAAATTTGAATAAGTGACAGACCCTGATAATATTTATACTATCAAAAGTTTTCTACTCAACCAGTTTCTATATGTAAAACTTTAAAACTTTATTTTGTGCGATTTTGTAATGGAACTTGATTCATTAGGCCATTCAAAAGAAACTGAATACAGCATAAGAAATTGGCCATTTTCAAATTCAATATATGTCCAAATGATCACAATCACTATTTAGGGTCAGCACCATGATCCTTTTTGCAGAGAATTACGAGAAGTGATTTTCTAATACGAAATGTTTTATTACACTCAACACCAAAACAATATCTCCGGTAGTTGGGTGCCAATGTGTCCACAAACAAATAAAAGCTGCTGCAAATATTAGAAAAACAAATTCCGACCAACAAACTTTTGCAATACATACCTAACTTCCATCTTAACTTGGTGTTCTTCATTGGATAGAAATCCTCCTTCCTCTCGTCTCGGCTCGAAAATCATCCATCCTTGGTAACCAAATTAAGATGACCAATTTTCCTACCACCATCATCGGATTCGCCATTTCTAAGATAGTAACCTGTTCCGCTGTCGCCATACCAATGAATCTCCAAAATTACGATCCAATGGGCGGAATCACACTCGCATATAACCGGTGCGTACAATAAATATTTTTATAATTCAAGAGACTGTTCTGCAGTTCTACTAGTTGTTTATATTCGCTCACTAAGCCAAGAGGTTCACCCTGTTGTCCGGATCACTGGTGCCACCATCACCACGAGCAACTTGCCTTTCCTTTTCGAGCAGTTTATTGGCTTTTCTCCACTTGTGGAATTTACCAAACAAGACCTCCATGTCTTCAAGGGTTCTGCCTTGTGTTTCCGGGAGCATTGTGAAAAAGAAGATCCAACCAACAGCGCCAATTGCCGCATAAAGGAAGAAGGCACCACCCATTGTGATGGCCTTATACAACGAAATGAAAGTCATTGAGAGCACGCCACTCATCACCCTATTCACGGCCACTCCCATACCACACCCTTGAGCCCGCAGCCTCAATGGGAAGATCTCAGAGCTGTAGACCCAGGCAATGGGCCCAATCCCAGTCGAGAAGAACCCGACAAAGGCTAATACACAGCACAAGCACAAAACAACTGCCCATGTCATTCTAGCCCCTTCGTGTTGATCAACGATGGTAAGGCTTGTACCAAGACACACCAGGGAGGCTACCATACCAGCCATACTCGTTAACACTAGTGGACGCCGTCCAACCCGATCAAGGAAAAAGGTAGCGACGAAGGTGAATACGGTTTTGGAAAGTCCAACTCCCACAGTGCAGAGTAGCAATTGGTTTGAGTTGGTGATCCCAGCCTTCTCAAAGACCCTTGGACTGTACAAAACCAGGGCGTCTATACCAGAGGCTTGCTGAAAGAAGTGGAAACCAAGGGCTGCAATTACAATATGAAGAACTGTTGGTGTCGGATGAACAAACAATTCCTTCCAAACACCTTCACCGTGGCTGTGACCAGTGACCTGGACGATATCATCATTGCAATCCTCGGGAATTCCAGCAGCTTCTTTGATGTCGGCTAGTCTGAGCATGGACTCTTCTTTGGAGTCTGAGGTTTTGTCGAGGACTTGCCTGGCGTCACCAAGTCGACCCTGCATAACGAGCCACCGAGGCGACTCAGGCATTGCTAAGACACCGATGGCAAGAATAACTGAGGGAATTGCGCCGACGCCGAGCATGAGCCGCCACCCCACGTCAAGAGCGCAAAAGGAGAAGGCATAGTTGGATATATACCCCAATAATATGCCAACATTGACAAACACCTATTAAAATTCAAACAAATAAAATTAATTCATATACACTTTTCACAACTTCTGTCTTAAATGAATGATTAATCTGAAGCATCAAACAAATGTTTTAGTTTTGCTATAGAAATCCTCATCTTGAATTTTGAACGACCCTAAAAATTGTGTGTGTTAAGATAATGTGAAGTGTATTAAAAATGTGGTGCAGTCAACAAAATGTGGGTGTTAACAGAACAACCCTAAAAATTATCTCCTAAATTTTGAATTTTGAACATATGTTTTGGCTTGTTAGGGTTTAACCCTTTTGTTGGTTCGTTCCAATAATAAACTTACATTGAAACATAAAAGTTGTTGGCAAAGCAATGAGTTTGGACTGAGATTAGTGCTCTTTGACATGAGATATATGAATGTAAAATTTAAATTGAAACCAAATTTAAATATACCGATGTTAACTTGAAATGTACCCATGCAAATTTGAAACGCACCAATATCAACTTGACACGTACAGTGCTTGATGCTGAGATAAATGTACCCATTCCAACTTGAAATGTCTCAACATAACGACTTGAAACGTACCAGTGTTAAATTGAAACATACCCAATACAAACTATCATCTAAAAGAAAATGTACCACTAAGTTCAATTTTACAAATGCACCATGGTACATGAACGATGCAAAAGTGTGCTGAAACAAAAAGCTTACCCTTTGGTACGGATACGCAGATCAAGAGGCATGCATAAAACGAAATATGAAGCAAATGAATATGACCGGCAAAGGAGAACGGAAGAGGGTCGACTGACTGATCAGCTAAAATTGTTAATGGTTGCAGAAGAAGCATATATCACATTAGTCACTTGTATGGTGTGAGGTTGGTAAGAAAATGTACGTTCGAGCACAACTAGATCAGGTTTGATGTGTTTTAAGATTTTTAAAACTTATCTCCTACATTTTAGGAGATTTGAGATTTTAATATAGTAATTACTAATTAATCAAGGAATTGTTATTGGCACTCCAAAAATCTCATTCTACACTCCAAACTTGTAAATTTGAAAAGAAAAATACACTTAGGAGTATAGAATGTGATTTTTGAAATGCCAATAACACTTCCCTTAATTAATTAGTACATATAATGGCAAATCGTGTAATATTGCATAAAAATGGTACTTATAATACATGTGGCACCTGCATAAAAAGGTAATGTTGTACTGACTATCTATCAAAGAGATAAGACCCGCATGCGTGCCCATCTATTAGAGAGAGCTCGCCAATGCATGCGGTTCCAGCTATATTAAAAAGGAAAACTAATGAAAAGAGCTTGAAAACTTTGAGTTTTAATGATAAGGACAAAATAAAGGGTAAAGTGAATAGTACCAGGATTGACTTTTTAGTGTAAAAATATGATTTTTCGTTAAAGTGAACAGTACCGGATGCTTTTCGTTAAAGTTCCCATATTAAAAAGATCGTATAACTATATAGTAAGAACAACATTTTTGTTAATAAAATATTTAATCAGTATACATGTTTAGGGTAATAGGAGAACATGACACTTAAACCAGGGCCGGCGCTGAGAGGGTCAAGTGGTTCTACCGCATTGTACTCCCAAATCGGAAGAGCCCCCAATTTTTCAATTTTGCATGCATTTACTTATATCTAGTAGTATGTGTAAAATATTACAAACTTGAGTCTCAGTACAAGTGGAATTATTGCTTCTTTACATCGGCTTAAGGAATGGCTTCGAAACTCATCTCCATCATTTTTTCAGTTTATATTTTTATTAAATGCATAAACTTTTACAAAATAATATAAAAATTTCACACAATAACATAAAAATTCGAACCCTGATCCTTTAAAGAGTTAAGGAAAAACAATACGTCATCTTTTCCATTTGTTAATTTGTTAAATTTGTTTGTGCTATTAGAATTTAAGAAGCTTAATTGAAAATTAAAATTATTATTTTAAACAAAAAAATTAAAAAATTAAATTCTTAGTCCTTTTAGGACCTCCAATTCATTTTTGCACGTGCCCCTCAAATCTCAGGGCCGGCTCTGACTTAAACACAGCTTTTACGTTACTTCAAACCACTCCAAAGGGCATAGTTGGAAAGTTAAATCAAACATTCTAGATTATAATTTAATTGAAATTATTATCCATATTAATTAATTTCTAAATGGGGACAGACAAGCTAACCTCTGGGAAAGACGTGAGAAAGCCGCGCGACGACGCCGGAGAGACCTCGGCAGCGTAGACGGGAGCAATTGTGAGGGCGTAGCCGACGCCGAGGCCGGCGACGAAGCGGCCGCACATGAGGAAGGTGTAGTTGGTGGATAATCCCATGAGAATCGCTCCGGTGAAGAAAATCGCTCCGGAGATGACTATGGTGTAGCGGCGGCCGACCCAGTCGGAAGTTCTTCCTGCCATGGCGGAGCCGATGAGGGAGTAGAGGTTCAGAATACCCAACAGGATCTCGATTTGCGTGTCCGTGACCTTGAGGTCCTTTTCGATGTAGATTGCAGCTCCACTCATCACTCCAATATCTGATCAATAATTAATCAAATTTATCAGAACTAATCAAGTTTAACAAATAAAAAAACAGAATTTTTAAAGTTAATTAAGCCGATCGAAGCTCGATTAAGCAGAATTAGTTACCATAACCCAGCAGGATTGAAGTCATGGAAGCCAGAATAGCACAAGCGAAAGCGTACTTGTTTCTCTTGGGCTTCTTCGGCGGATCAACTTTGATCCGATTGCCGGAGACGTCATTGTTTTCGGCCCTCCGATCTCCGACCGGAGGATTGGCTAGCAAAGGCTCTCTAATCTTGGCGGATTGGGGGTAACACAATTCCTAGAGAGAGAAAGCGAGGATAGGACGGAGAGATAGAGAGAGAAGGGGGAGATAAGTTAGTGGATTTGCAGCGTTTGGTTATGGGATTAGGGGCGAACGGGATTAAATAGACCCAACAAAAGCAAACATCGCCATCTTTAATTAAAAAAGGGTGGGACCATTCATTCTGCTTGTGATAGGTGGGTCCCATTTGGTATTTGAGAAACGTGGGCCAATGGGAACGCGGCAAGATGGGGTTGGCGGTAGAGATTTTTATTTTTGAAAAAAGATTCACGTCGGGTTCTTTTTCATAAAATTCTAAAATTCTCGTCATCATAATTTTTTATTGTATATTGTACGATAAAAATTTATTTTAAATTTTAAATTAAATATAAATAGTACGTTACGAAAATCGATCTTACAATATATGATTTATAATCACGATGATCCTAAAAAAAAATCCCACTATGATCCTTTTCCTTTATTTTCATCGGGGCGCACATACAATGCAGCGGGCACATGAGGTGGAACCGGGAGCAGGGCGGTGGTGGGATCAAACTCCGGGAGCCGGGTGTTTGTTATGTGTGCGCCTTGGACTTCCACGTCGACGTTATCTGGAACGTTGCCGTAAGAAAAAGAAACTTTTGATGGATTTTTCTTTATATTTTTGTCGGGGCGCACATATAATGCAGCAGGCACACGAGGTGGAACCGGGAAGGGTGGGGTGGGGTAGGGTGGTGGGATCAAATTCCGGAAGGCGGATGCGCGCCGTGGACTGCCACTTGACGTCATCTGGAAGGTTGCTGTAAGAAAAAGCAACTCATTTAAAGGCAATTTTTATGGATTTATTTTTGGATTTAGAGGAGTTGAGTGTTTTAGTAAAATTAGTGTTTTGATTTTTTGGTTTTTGGGTCAAGTAGTAAAAACCGAGCAATTTTCTTCCATCGGAAAAGAAAATACAAGTAATTTGTTTATTCTGAAATTTGTGGGTCACTCGTCACCGGCAATTATGCTATTATGCTGCAAACTGTTTTTATTTATTATAATAAACTTTTAGGATATCCGTCCATATTACAAAATGACTTCATATAGCCTCCACCTTTAACAATTTTGAGCTTCTTTTTCATAGAAAATTAGTTTGAAATGTGGAGCATCATTTCAGTTCTTCACACGAATTCCGCGTGAATTTTATAAGTACATTACACGCAAAACAAACGTGAGCTTCATTAAGGAGTAGATAAAGGAAACTTTACATATTTCCCTTTTTAGTTTTAGTAGCGGGATTCATCATTTGCATCAAGGTTCGAATCTGTTCTTAGTAATTTTTTTGAAAGTAACTTGTTTTTTAGTTGAAATCTTCAGCAAAGTTTTATCGAGGCCCATCATGTATGCTATTCTCAGTTTGTTTGTATTCTCATTTGCTTAATGAATACTGTACCTTTCAAAAAAAAAAAGGAAAGTAATTTTTTAAGGAAAACTAATAAAAATGGTTTCAAAACTTTGAATTTCAACCAAAAGTCATCTAATAACTTTATTTAATGATAAGGACAAGAGAAAAAAGAAAAAAAAAAAAGCTTATCAAACGTGCGTGCAGTCTCCTTTGCCGTGTATCTTCCGGCTGCTTCTTTTTCAATACCCATCAACTGGGGTCCAAAAATTGCCTTGCTTGAAGCAACTCCAATCATGGATGCTGTAATATATATTTTACAGCACACACCTCTATATATTTGTACTATATATATACATACACACCGTATGACATATTATATATTATGGATATATGAAGCACCTTGTGCAACTTTAATTACCAAGCCACTACCTTTTATGTCTACAATTTTGATTTACATGATGCACCATTGAGACGAATGCGGTATTCCCAGCAATTTCCATCCATGAAACCGCTGGCACTGTGAGATGCTTCGGAAATGTTATGGTAACCAAAATTCAGAGTTTTTAAGTCCTCATAGATATTGAAATGATTGAAGACTTGAGATGCTTATGAAATTGAAGGACATGAAGTGGGGTACGATCTGGGCTAATATTCGTGGGTGTTTTCGATTTTATTGATTTTATTTGCGTTATTTTTTTTTATTTTGCAAAGGGAGAATGTGAGATTGTAGGTGGAGGAGAAGAGGAAGCCGTAGATGGACGGACAATAAAAGAAAAGTAAGTAATTGGTGTAGAAAGATAAGAAATTGAAGAGATACATTGAAATTTTGATGAGTATCGAAGAAAATTAGAAGAATAAAATGTGTTTGGAAGGTGAGAATGTGACAAGAAAATTCAAGAACAAAGAATAATGTGGTATCGTTAAGTTTCATAAACAGTGTAGTACCATTAAGTTTCATAAACAGTGTAGCACCGTTAAGTTTCATAAACATTGCAATAAGTTCATAAACAGTGTACTATCGTTAAATTTCAAAAACAATGTAGAAAGTTTCATAAATAGTTTGTGTGAGGACTAGCGCATCTAACACACCCCGACCCGGAATGTCCATTAAGACTCTGAATCGAGTTGTGCTGGCCGACATCTGGAAAGTGACGAAGCCATAAAATATAGTGATGTGGAAAATGTGAATAATTTTAAACCTAAAAATACCTAAATACCAGAGTGTGCTGTGAACGGGAATGAGCACATTTCATATGCAACGTTAGAGCATAAGTAAAGTACAGTAGTGTGGGTAAGGATCATACCCTCAGAGGTAGCCACCTATACTGAGATTTGCCAAGAATCATTATCGATACGAACTTTCAACAACTAAAACCTGGAGGGACGCAAAACAAGGGTGAGTGGGCCTGAAAATAAAGTTTTTAATAAAAACCTTTTTAAAACGTTATAACCCCTCGCCGTAAAACCCGTATAATTTCCTAGAAAATAATAATACATAAATATATAGAAATCATGCTCGAGAGTAGTGAAAACCAAGTATATGCCATGTCAAGTATCTCAGCAATGAAATAAGTAAGTCAGGTGAAATAAATCAATGTAAAATGATATACCAGCCGGAGTCACCTAACATGTCCTGTACGGTTGAACCTATAGCTTATTAACCAATTCCTGCACACGAGTTGGAACCACCTATTGTGGTATGTACAACAGGTTGTGTGTAAATAAGTACGCTCAAGTGTTACGATTACATGAAGGTTGTGCGAAATATCGCAAGTCACCTATGAGTTGGAACCCCCTAATGTTGTCTGTATGACAGGCTAGCACCTGCCTTGGATCCAAGCTGAGCGTGCAGTGCGGGAGGTGAATGATCACGTGAAGGCTGGCCCTGGTCTCGGGCGGAGCACTAACACCGGGGTGCAGGATAATGAGCACTAAATGCATTTAAACATAACCATACACTATGTAATCACTATCATCAATATGTACTCACCTGAAGCTTACCTGGGCGTCGGCAACGTCATGCAATAATATGCATATCTATACTAATGCAGATACTAAAATGTAATGCCGTTGACATGGCATTTAAAAATGTAAATCCATTTAAAACAATTTCTGGAAAAATGTAAAACATATATGTGTATGTGTGTGTGTGTGTGTGTGTGTGTAACCAAAAGCTTACTCACCTAGAATACGCGCTACAACTCCCTAACACAAACATCAAGGTGTCACGAACAATCAACGCTTGCGACCAAGGCCAATTTGGCAGGGAAAAGCCCCAATTTCATGAAAACTTGTCAGCACCCTAGAAATGGGTGGTTCTTTATTCAACTCCAAACAAGCTCTGACGCCTCCAAGGTTGATTGGGCTTTGTTTCTAGGTTTAATGAGAGTCTAATGGTGGTAGAGATCGAAGCACTTTGCTTCAAAAATTGGCGAATTGCCACCAAGAACACCACGGTGCCGCCAGTGCCATTCCCACGAAACCAAGACCAAATCTTGTCTAATTTGTGTGGAAAATCGAAGAGGGCAGGCTGGTGAGAAGTTCCCAGGTGATAACTTGGTGTAAATCGTCGGAAATTGGCCAAAAAAACCATCACACCCATCGGGTTTCACAGTTTCCGCGAGTCAAGTCATAGAGAACCGGTAAGGGATCCATGATCTCGTGCTTCTCACCCCTCTCATTTCCCCTTCTTTCTCCTTCTTTCCTCTTTTTCCATTGGTTCTCCTCCTTTTCTCCCATTCCTCATTGGTCCGTTCCTCCCTCCTTTCTCTCCTTTATACTCCATCTCTACCGACCATCTCTCTTTTCTTTTAAATCTAGGCCACACACGTGGCTCCACCAAATTTTGCTCCAAAAATCTAGAGCATTCTAGAAATAAATAAATTTACAATTTTGCCCTCGACTTCATTCGTTAATATCTCCTTCATTATAACTCCAAATCACGATCTGTTTGCGCCCACGCGTTCGGAGCGATGAGTATTACGAGGATACGCCAAGAAAATGAATCTTACATAACTCGACAAGGCAGTCAACAAAAGTCAATGCATTCACCTCGAAGGGCATTTTTGAAAATTCACTTTTTAAAATTATAAAAATCATAATAATTGGGGACGGGTCGTTACAGCATCCGCGCGTCAGTTTGTTTTTTTTTTTTAATTTTTAATATTAAAATTATGTCATTTTCATTAAAATTTAAGTTCATTTGTCCCTTTTATTAAAAATTAAGAGTTTGCCATTAAAATTTAAGTTTTTTTATTAAACAAAGTTATAGAATGGTTTTTTTTATTAAAATATACTTAGCACAAGCTATTTTCATGAAAGTTGCTATTTTTTTATTGTTTCTTTTTAACAAACGATATTATTTACATTAATGAAGTGGAGGAGTTGTCTAAGGCTTATAATAAGCTAGCAATAACACATACATAGCATGTGTTTAATTTTGTTAGAAATTGCCAATGATTAGTGCCACACATTTTTTCAAATTCAGATACTATCTTTAATCAATTTAATTAAGAAACCAAAACTACAGTTTAATCATAATAATTCAAGAATCGATACTCCAATTTTTTTCTATTTTTGCCTTTTTTCTTTTCAACGTTCAAAGATGGTGAAAATGTCCATCTCATTTAATTTTCTTAATTTATCATTTTAAGGCCTTTGTGCTCTCAATTTCGTCTTAGATGATTTTAAATATAAAAAGGAAATCGTAATGATTGGTTGATAGCCGGTGGGTACTGGATTATCTTAGTTAATATTATTCGGTTCGAGTTAAAATGTTGTTTTCTCATTAAACGCCCAGGATCATGGCCCTCGCGGGGTTTGATCTTTGATTAGAAAACTCCAATATCTTATTAAACATGATCCACATGTGGAAGTTTCTTTTCTTTTTTCTTCTTCTATTGCGTGGTAAAACACCAATTAAAACGTATATGAAGATGATTAGGCACGTTTCGCCTGGTATTTACCATATATATATGTTCGTCCATGTTATCGTTGTAGAAAATATATATCGAGTACTTAGAAGAACGGGAAATTTGCGCAAGTGTGGTATGAATCTATTTGCATTTGTGAAATAACCACCTGAATTTTAAATATTGTCAAATGTAGCATTGTGCCACTTACTTGAGGTTCTTTAAACTTTTCCTTTAGAACTCCCTCAACTTAAATTCTTGTTATACTTTCAATACCATTTCCAACTCTTTGTTAGCTAGCAAACATTACGCAAAAGTGGACTTGTCAATTTACAAGTTGTAGTCGAAACTTGAAAGGTACTTGGCAATTGCTCTGTGATTGTCCACAATTCACGCACTTTTGGAGTTTGTTTGGGACAAGAGGTGGAAGATTATAACAGGTGAATGGTTTCCTAATTATTATTTTATCTAGTTTGACAAAAAAAAAAAAAAAAATTGGTTTGATGAAGGGATTGAATTCTCAACTCATTTTATTTTCTTGGGTAGTCGTTTTAGTAGGGTTGTTCTAATCTATTCTAAATTATTTGAATAAGATTGTAACTTGTAAGTAAGCTGGGTTTACGCATCATGGTATTAAGGTCGGCTTGACTTATTTACTATCATATATGGAGAGGGAGTTCAAGCTCACATTCGTAGCAGGGACTAATTGTCTTAGCCAAGTTGGTACATCCCGCACTGCATTTTTCAATATCTAGTTTAAGTCCTAATTCATTTTCTAACCTTACATTACATCTTGCCGTAATACTAAATATTTCACATAAGACTTTTACATAAGGGCTTGTGACACAACTGGCTCACTCTTAACAATGCCTTTATTGTTTAAACTTAATCATCTATTGCTAGATATTTGGTTTTATAAAATAGTTTTGTGATATTGTGAGTAGAACCATACATATATATCTTGTATTTAATTTTCTTAATCTCTCGACGTGAGACATATATTCAACAGCTAGTAGCTCACTTTGGTTAGCATTTCCTTTTGCATTAGGAGTCTTGAATTTGAATCGTTCCTCTTCCAATATCGATTATACAAAAGCACTGCCCCCTCCCCTCCCAAGACAAGAAAAACTTCTCCAAACTACATGGAAGTATCGAACGTTGTACGTCTTTTTACTCTCTTTCGGAGTTCAAATTGGCTTCTTCATCTTTCCCTTCGCTCCAAAACTAGTTAGGTCCTCAATCTCCATCAAGTGTATTAAATCAAATCCCCCATCAATTGTTTATTCTCGAAATTTGGAGTTTCATGTCTGTTGTGTAATATAATTGGATAAGCCCTAAACTTTTCATTAGAAATTTAAAATGCCAAATATGTCTATCTGTTATATGATGTTACCATCGCTCAATGAATCCTCAACCGTCTAGATGACATGCCTACCACTCCAAATATTGTTTAAACAACAACAACAACAAAAACAAAACAAAAAAATATTTAAGAAATCCACCTGTTTTTGGGAGCCAGCACCTCTGATATTGTTTTTGTTTTTGGTCGGAAACACGTCAAACATTGTTTTAGATCGACAATTGCAGCACTTTCCACTTTTTTGCTATGGACAATATGACAATTTATTTAGAATTCGTCATTGAAAATTACGCCCTTTAAGAGCATCTACAAGAGAAATGTTAAATTCAAAATATCAAACTTAAATTTAATAGCCTATGTAACAATTTGATATTTTAATTTATTTTAGTTTCCAACCGATATGTTTCTTTATTATTATTATTTTAGTCTTGATATACTACAAATTGGATCAAGAGAAGATAAAAAGGAAAACTAATGAAAATAACTTGAAAACTTTGAGTTTTAACGATAAGGACAGAATAAAGGATAAAATGAATAATAACATGTTTGACTTTTTAATGTAAAAATATAATTTTTCGTTAAAACGATCAATATCGTAAATTTTTCATTAAAACTCCCAAGATAAAATTCACTCTCATAGTATAAATGTTATGTGGGCCCTAGCATAAAATCAAGGAAATTGAGAAATTGACGGCTTCTCTCCTCGCCGCCAATTTTGACAGCATGCATTAAGGAGTCAATTCACATAGGATTAAATAGCTTCAGTTGGAGTCTTTCATGGCTTTTATTTTTTTAGAATTGTTGTTGGCACTTTAAAATTTTTATTTTACACTTTAAATTTTCTATATTTAAAAAAAAATACACTTATGAGGAGTGTAGAATGAGATTTTTAAAGTACCAATAATGTTTTTTTTTTTTTTTCTGATGTGGTACTGGAATTAGACATCTCTTTTAGAGATGTTTCTAAGTAATATTTTTATATTATATATAGAAAATGAAAAAGGGTTAGTTAAGATAACACCTCTCTAGGTTTATCGAATTTTTACAAAACTTCCTCTTATTTAAAACATTACACTAACAACTCTTTAGGTTTTTATTTACTTTCACATAATCCCTTCGGTACAAGTCTGCCTATAAATTGACAAACTTACCCTCATAAGTAATTAAAGTTAAAGAGAACAAATATTGAAATTCAAAACGTAAGCAGGAGAGACCATCGCCAAGCTCGTTATTTGGTTTCCACCACCGCTTTCATGTCCAACCAAATATGGATTTGGTGTCTGTTTCGAATTCGGGATTTAACTTTGATTCAATTTCATAGACAACGATGATGAGGAAGACAATTTTACGATTACAGCGTTTCAGAAGAAGATATTTTTTCAATATTCTCTTTTTCTATATAATTATAAAGACTTTATTTATTGTTTAAGTAATCTTACTATTATTAAGATAATCCTACTTGTCAACTTTTTTCCTTTTTTTTTTTCTTTCTATATTGCTCTTACTTTTGATACACACTATTGACAAAAGAAGGGCAAAATAGTAATTTTGTATATTTTGACAAAATGACAATCATATCCCTATTTTACCCTTTTTTTTTTTTTTTTTTATAGAAAATGACAATCATATACTTATTTTTCTAATTTTACTCTCACTTTTGATACACAATATTTACATAAGGAGGACAAAATAGGAAAAAAAAGGAAAAAAAAGTTGACAATGAGGCTTCTCTCAATAATACTTATGATACACTATTTACATAAAGAGGACAAAATAGGCAAAAAAGAGGAAAAAAGTTGACAAGAAGGCTTCTCTTAATAATAGTATAGAAAAAAAATATGCACTTATTAAGAGAAATTGTTCATACACACAAAGTGTGTGCTCTCTGTTAGTTAATTATTAGAGAAAAGCTGTGATGTCCAACCAAAAGATGGAATTGGGGTCTCTTTTGAATCGGGGATTTAATTTCCATAGGCAATGATGATGAAGAAAACAATTTTATGCTTACAGCGTTTCAGAAGAAGATATTTTGTTAATATTATCTTCTTCTATATAATTATAAAGACTATTAGTTATTAGGGTAAAGCTATCATCAATGTATCAACAAAATTTTGATAAGGGTTATGTGCAAGTAAATGGTCTCAAAAATCGTTTCTAAACTAAGGGTTATGTACAAACGATATTATCAAAATTTTGTTAATATTATCAACAAAAATCGTACCTAAGACCTTTGACTTACCACTAGATCGTACTATTAAATGATCTCAAAAATAACTTTTGAATCTCAAGCCAAAATTCTTGTTTGGTAAGTCTACTTTGAAATGAACTCAAAACTAAAAGTCTCTCTCTCTCTCTCTCTCTCTCTCTCTCTCCTTGTCTTCCGATCTTGATCTCCTTCCTTTGGCTCTAATAGAGAGTTGAGTTGATGGCAAAGAGCTTTGTTTTATTTTTAATTGTTCATACTTAAAACAATTGTATCATACCAAACAAGTTTTTTAGTTTTATTAATAACTGTTCAAAGAGATGGTCTTAAGGAATTTTTTTAATGATGATTTAAAAAAAATGACGAAATTTTTGTAACAGGATACTATTTGGGCCTAAAATACAAGTTTAGCCAAGAGTAAGTAAAGTGCAGAGGAAGGCCTGGTATTCTGCCTAACATTAGTTAGGTAAATTCAAGAGGCCCTAGTCCAAGACAACAATATTTAGTCGAGTCCTTATGACCACAGTATAAAATATCGATATTATTGGCGATATTTCGCCGATAATATCGTTTTTGTGAGATGACGATATTTTTACACTTATCCAATTAATTATCGTTAATATATCGCGATATTATCGATAATATCGCGATATTGAGTATGAAATTGAGTATGCATTCGACGATGAGAGTCGAGAAGACAAAGTCGAGCTCGTTGAGGCCGAAATTGGGGCGGGAAACCATGTCATCGAGGACGCAGGGGCTGACTCCGACCACCTCCTCCATCAGAACCTTGAAGGGGAACTGCAGATCGGTGGCGATTCGGGATCTCCACCCATTGAGAAACATACCCAGAACTCCGAATCCCGAAACTGACGACGACGACGAAGACGAGTCGTCGGAGTTCCCATCTCCGCCCCGGCTCCATCCCCCGCTATTTCCTCCTGCTCCTACGCCGCCACCTCCATTTCCGCCGGAAAATGAAAGCTCTAGCTTTTGGACCCATATGGGAAATGAGAGAGAGAAAGAGAGACTTATGGGATACGAAAAAGAAGAAAATAAAGTAGAGGAAGAAGAAGTGAGAGAGGAGGAACATGATACGAAAAAGAAAATGTCAAATATAGGATTGGGAGTCTCAATTTGGGACCTTGGGTTATGTGAGGGAGGTGAGGTGGAGGGGTTACATGTGGTTTAAAGAAAATGTTAAACATTAATTTCATTCAAAATATCTTATATTTATTATTTTAGTTTTTTTATATTAAATTGTTTTATTTGGGGAATCCATCTTTGAGACCTTGAAAGTCTCTTTGAAGAACATATCATGCTATATACTTGAAACTCTAACGTCACGTATACTATTTTTTTTGTAAAAAAAATAACATATTTTTCATGTCTTTCTTATATTGTACTAATTCATTATATATAAATGATTATGGTTTTTTTAAATTCATTTCATGAATTACTACATATTTTATACACTCACAATGTTTGTCAGCTCGCTATATAATCAACTTAAATCAGTTAAATTCATCATGTAATGCATTTCCTTCCAATTGTTTTGTGATAAACTAATAGATAATTGACTAAATAAACATCGTGCAAAGTTTCAATAAAAATTTCCAAGTTTTTCTTACAATTTCCGTGGTTTTTATTCAATTTTTATCGATATCGATAATATCCCGATATTTCCATCGATATTTCCGTGTTTTTGGACTACCGATATTTCCGATATCATCGATATTTTATACCTTGCTTATGACTGAATGATTGTGGAGAGATACAATTTGAGCAGTGTTCAGCTAAGTCCCATATAGACTAAAACTATTAAGGATTAGCACTTGATTCTAATAACTTTGGGGGTGCTTAAAGGATCAAAATTCTTTTTATTTTGTTTTTTTTTTTTAACAAACGATATAATCTACACTAAGGGAGTGGGGGAGTTAGTTAAGCCTCGCAATGGACTAGCAATAATGTGGTTCAAATTCGTCTTTGGCGAAAATCAAACATAAAACCTCTCACTTACAAGTGAAGAGGAATACCACTAGATTGTAGTACTAAGTGACATATCAAAATTCATTCTTAATCATATAAGAAGGAATTAAGTTCAGAAATGGACAAGGTTCCGAGTCCTGATTTGAATGGAGAAGCCGAGACTAGATCATGGTTAAGTAAGGACAAATATGTTGGAATATTCTGGGAAATGCCGTGTAGGCTCAGTACTAACAGGACACTGGTAAACCTTCTTATCCTTAAAGCCTTGCCTATAAATATACCATACTTCATGAAAATATGAAAAATCTGATTTAAAAATTTTTAAAACTGAAACCAGCCTCTTATCCCCTTTCTCCAAATCCACTCTTCTTCACTATGTCTCTCCTTTGTCTTATCTCTTTCTCTCTCTCTCCTCCTCCTTTCTCTTCCAATCTCTTCTCTCTCTTTCTCTCCCCATTATCTCTTCCGATCTCGATCTCCCTCCCTCCCTCATTCGGCTCCAACGGAGAGTTGTTAGCAAACAACTTCGTTATTCTTTAAATTGTTAAGGCGTAAAAACAATTTTGTGTCATACCAAACAAGTTTTTTTTGTTTTATAAAAAAATTATTCTTAAGAGATGGTCTTAAGATGTTTTTTTAATGATGAAAATAGGATATTAAACAGGTCCTAAGTTTCTTTTTGACTTTCTTCTTGATATTAAAGTCAAGTTGACTTACGTTTAAAAGTATCACGGCCACTCCAAAAATCATTGGGGCAATTATTTAACTTGCAACACATGTGATTAATACAATCATTGTAAAATACACTTCAAATATGGATAAATCGATGATGTGTTTGTTTAATTAAATTTTGTTGGGATCAAAATTTTTATTTGGAGAAAATTTTCAGATGACATGTTTTGTTGAAAATTAATTGAAGCATATTTTCTCACCATATCGTTGGATAAACCTTTTGATATTTAAGATTAGCCTGGCTTGTACATCTTACTAAATTTAATGAATGTTGAATAATTTTTTTTGTAAAATATGAATTTAAATGTTTACATCAGAAGCTAGAGAATTAAACAACCACTTTGGTTCAAAGCAATCCCACATATGATAACCCCCCACACGTGTGACATAAGATGCCACCTGATGCGCTGCCCTAGTACATGCACGAGGAGTAAAAAGAAACTCAACAGAACTTGGTTGGTGTTTAATATGGTGAATGACCCAAATAATACCTTCCATGACAGCATCCGGTTGCCATACATCATTGAGCATGTCCACTAGTACCTTCGAATATGTTTCTAATTGAACGACCCCAAAGCCTTTTTCCACACAAGCTAACAAAGTCACCCTCATCGCTTCTGCCTCTGCCATTAAACTAGATTCACACAAAATCTTTCCTAGTCCTTCAGCTCCTTTAAAAATCCCAGCAAAATCTCTAGCAACGCACCCAAAACCACCCATTCCAATTTGCTTACACCAAGCCTCATCGCAGTTCACTTAATTGTTTGAAATAGGGGCTTTGTCCACCCTCCCTGGATCTCCCCCCTTCTTGAATCTGTTGACATGGCTGTTGCAGTTTCTCCCCTCCACAATCCTCAAGCTGGCATCATTGTTGTTGCAATAGCTCCAATGGAACTCGAGGTTCCACAACAGTCTTTTCAAAAACCACACTATTCCGACACTTCCATATCCACCACAGACCACATACAATCCAACGCATTAGTTCTTCAGCCTCCCCCACCTCACTATATTTACTACATAGCCACTTCCAACACTCCAAAAAATCACCACTCACCACCATTGCAGCATCCAATTAGAGCGGAGAACCAAACCAAAAAACATGGGAAACGGACAATGGAAGAATAAGTGTATCAACATCTCCATATCTTCTTCACAATACGAACAACTGGTCTCCAAGCAAACACCCCGGCGTTTCAAATTAATATGCACAACAAGGATGTTTTTGCACCCCTTCTAGATAAAATGGTGAAGCTTGGGAGGAACCTTCAAATTCCATAATGCCGACCATATCAGATCCTTGTTATCTTCCCCACTTGATTGTCCCACACCTTTATGCCCCAGTTCCATATTTCGATTCATCTCTTGAGCAACCATATACCCATATTTAACCGCATACACCATATTCCGTGTATAATGCCAAATCATGCGAACAGAACACCTAAATTGGCTAAGCGGCATACATAAAATAATACGGGCTTCCTCATTATTAAAACACCGTTCAATAGTATCCTTCTTCCATTTACCTCCAGAGGCCATGATATATGTAACCTTTCCTGGCATTTCCGCATGCATTGAAAGACGACGAAAAGTACGTTGAGTTAGCAACTAGGGGTCCTTCACAATTTGAATACTCATACTGTCCCCAACCCTCAATCGTGTTCCGGCTTTCAAAATTTTCCTCCCATGCAAAATCACTTTCCATCCCCAAGAAGTACCTCTTCCCACAAGTGCATCCAGAAAAGACGATGAGGGATAATATTTAGCTTGAAGCACTTTAGTTACGAGAGAGTCCGGATTACAAATAATGCGCCACCTAACCTTTGCACACATAGCTATGTTAAAGGAAATGATTTCCTTAAAACCAAGCCCTCTGATTGATTTCCTTTTCACAACTTTACTCCAAGCCACCCAAAGAACACCCTTCTTTGTTTTCTGGTCCTTCCACCAAAATCGTGCAATCACTTGTTCAATTTCCTTTGCCAATTGGATTGGTAGCTGGAAACACGACATTGTCTAATTAGGTAAAGCAGCAACCACACTTTTAATTAGTACCTCATTCAAAGCAACCGACATAAACTGTTCTGCCCATCCATTAATTCTCTCATCCAATCTATTCCGTACATCTTCGAACATTTTCCTTTTTGAATCCCCAAAATCCGTTTGAATACCCAAGTATTTCCCAAAACCCTCTTGGTGTTTGATCCCCAAAACCTCCGATCACCAAACTTTCAAAACCTGAAGACATCTAGAGCTAAAATGAACCGAACTCTTCTCTAGATTAATAAAATTCCTAGACCCCTCAACATATTGTTGAAGTCAACAATTAACATGTAAGGCCTATGTCTTCATAGCCTAGCAAAAGACAACTGAGTCATCCGTAAAGAAAACATGAAAGAGGAGCTCGGCAAAATCGTTCACTGTGATCCCTCGAATGTGTCCAACTCTCTCCTCATTATGAAGTAGGGATGAAAAACCCTTAGCACAAACTAAGAACAAGAAAGGCAATAAAGGGTCCTCTTGCAGAAGTCCCCTACATGGTGTGATGTATCTTGTGGCCTCACCATTAACTACCACATTGTTGGACACTGTTTGCACACACTCCATCACCTATTGGCAAAATATATCGTCAAATCCCAATTTGTGAAACATAGAATTAAAAAAAGACCATTCAACTTGGTCATAGGCTTTAGCTATATCCAATTTTAGCGCCATAAAATTAATACCTTCATCATTTCCTTGTTTCATAAAATGCAGTAGTTCATGAACCACCAAAATATTATCAGAAATTTGCCGTCCCGCAACGAACGCCGATTAATTATGACTGATCACTTTAAGGAGAACTCTCTTTAACCAATTCGTTAGTACCTTTGAAATAACCTTATACACCAAATTACATAACGATATTGACCGAAATTGGGACATTTTCGTTGGGTTATCCACTTTAGGAATGAGCACAATATTGATGTGATTTAACTCTTTTAGCATCCGCCTAGATTGAAAGAAGGATTTAACCATACCCATCACCACACCTCCCACCGTTTCCCAGTGATGATGAAAGAACCTCGCATTAAACCCATCCGGACCCAGTGATTTCGTTGGGTGCATTTGATAGATAGCATTCTCAATCTCCACATTAGTCACCAATGCAATCAACAAATTGTTATCCATCCTTCCTACCTTGCTCGGTACACATGGCATAATCTCTGTAAAGCTAGTAGGCCGATCTGTGGAGAACAAAGATTGAAAATACTGAACTGCAATGCCATGCATACGTTGCCTATCAGTACACCAGGTCACATCTTCCTCTTCCAACCCACGAATAGCATTTCTTCGTCTCCATTTCTTAGTTTGAGCATGGAAAAACCTTGTATTTTTGTCACCTTCTTGTAACCACTACACTTTAGACTTTGTACGGCAATAAACTTTTTCCTTCTTGATTGCCCTTGTGAGCTCCGCTTCCATTTCTCGAATCATTTGGCCATTAAAAACCGGCTGCTGATACGCATTTCATAACTCTTCATTCAACCGGAAAATTTCCTTTTATTCATTATGCCTCGCTTTTTTTTTGCCACATCACTAAGCCATGTTTATCACTTTTTAATTTAGACACCAGATTATAGGCAGGAGTACCACCATGAGCACTACCCTAACAAGCACGCACCACCTTATCACACTGTTCCTTCTGGTTCCACCGTGAGTCATACATAAACCGTTTCTCTCGCTGAGGTTGGTCCACCTCCGTCAAAAGCACTAACATTACATGGTCTGACCTTTCAAGCACCACATGCTTGACTACAACTTATTGATAACATTGCACCCATTCATTTGTAGCAAGTGCTCGATCAATCTTCTCCTGGATAAAACATTCCTCACGTCTATTCCTCCATGTATAAAGGTAAACTTCGAAACCCAAATCCAACAATAGTGTTTGTCAAAAATTCCTAAAGGACCTCATACTTGCACCTGTTCTTATATTGCGCCCTTCCTTCTCAAAATCTGATAATAAATCATTAAAATCGCATATCAAAAGACATGGTTATGGATAGCTAGATATACAGTTCGTTAATGCACCCAATTGTTGTGCCTTTTTATGATCATCAGTGCTTGCATAAACAACCACTAGTCGCCACTTACAATGATGGACCGCATCCTCAATCAACACCTCAATGAAGAAATCACCATATTTTACCCAAACAACATCCTTTGCGTCTCTAAAAAACAAACACATACCACCTGCAATTCCCCTAGGCTTGATAGCATGTATACATGACCTTCTGAGCCTTCGTTTCAAGTAACAGTACCTTCTACTATGATTCTTGGTTTCCAATAAAGCCACTACCTAGGGGAGTGGAGCCGATTCTACTCCAGAAGATTGTTAACTGTTAGGTTACCCCCGATACCCTGACAATTCCAACATATGATTTTCATTATGATCGTTGAGACCCCTCATAGGTGGCCTCCGCTTTGTCAATTCCAGACCTTGGGATCTTACACACACAAGTCAAACTTCCATCAGACACTTTCAACTCCACATTATCATCCTCACAGCTCATTTTCACTTCCCTTCTATTAACAACCTTAATTATAGGGAAAAGGTTAAAAGGATCAGAATCCTGGGACAACAACAACCTATCCCCTTATACCTCCACCTATCACGCTCTCTCAGGAAGTCTATCATGGATCCCATCTTGCTCAACCACAAAAGGAATGTTTAAATCAATGTCATGGCTAGGTTGCAAGACTTCAGTACTATCCCCAATAGCCCCCACCTCTTCCGGATGGTTCTCTAGCATTATCATCCCTACTTCAGGTGCAATCGAACCTCCTAGAGTAATAAAGCCTGCATCAAAAGCTCTTTTCTGTTCCAACCTTTGGCGTTCCTTCTCCTTAGCCTCCCTGACGCGACGTGCCTGCTGGTCACCCTTTCCAGAATTATCTTGTCGCCTCCAGTTAGAGGATGAAGCCGAACCATTCTGTGTCCTAGGTCCCCTCTGCACTTCACTAAACCATGGCCCTGTCTGTTTACCTCTCACCGCGAGCCAATTTCCTCTCAAATCATACTCTGCATCGAGCCTTTTAAACGCATACAGAGCCTCCGTGTCCACCTCCGAAGCCTCATCACCAAGTATGTCAGCCTTGCACCACCGAGTGACATGCCGCACCTTGCCACAAATGAGATAATAGTTAGGCAGCTCTTTGTAATGGAAATCAATCTAAATCTCCCCATCATCTGGAAATTCCACGTTTGCTCCCTGCATAAGTGGCTCTTGGACATCAAAGGAAACCTTCACACACAAGAATCTACCAATGCAATCTCGACCATCATCTTTATCCACCTTGATCACTTTACCAATCAAATCCCTTATTGCCGAAGCAATAGCCTCCATCATATTGAGTAGGGGAACATTGTGCAATTGCACCCACATTCTAGCCAAATGAATGGGCTCAACCCAACTGCCATGCCAAGCGCCATCAACAACCAGTACCAAATCTTCACAAAACAGCCACGGTTTCTTCGCCTCTAACACAACACTCATATCCCGACAGCCCACAAAACGAGCCATAAAGCGAGCCCCACCCAACGCCCTAATTGACACTCCCTCATTTCCTCTCCATAAACTAGTAAATTGATTGATAAACCCATTCTCAATGACAGCTTTGGTCGAAAAAACCTCCGCCACAAAACTGTAATGGAAGCCCAGCAAAGCACCCTCGACAGCCTTCTTTTCAATTTTGATCCCACCCTTCTCCTTCTCTGACAATGATAAACTAGTCCGAAACTTTTTTGCCAAAAACTCCATATTTTGCTTGCCTACCCTCTCCATTGCAAACCCTAGGATGCAACTAGGTTTAGTTGTGCACCATTAGAAATGTTCCATAGACCACTAGTAATCAGGACTAAACAAGAACGTCGATCCCAAGCCGTGTCTTTGATCTGGAAAGCAGCCCTGTCAAATTGGTGGAACCTTAACCCTAGAGCCTTGCCGTACACTTAAAACCCTTCTTACGAGGACTCTCTGAATGTTGAATAACTTTAACGAGCTCCTAATGTTGTTGTTGTTGCTTTTTTTTTTTTAACAAACAATATTTTTTTTTTTATACTAAAGGTATGAGGATGAGCTTAGCTTCACAATAGGCTAGCAATAACGGAGTTCAAATTCGCCTTTAGCGAGAATCGAACCTAAGACCTCTAACTTACAAATGAAGAAAAATATCACTAGACCATAGTACTAAATGGCAACCCCTAATATTGATTGATTAAATAAAAACAAATAAAAATATGAAGCATATTTGCTTAGCATACTCTCACAAGATTTGCATACCGAAGTGATTTCTTATTGCAGCGCTGCCATTGAGAGGGAGAGACATAATACATATAATTAATAGCAGAAATGATATTTACTTTGCTTTTCATATCAGAAATGATATATTTGCTTTGTCATATCAGAAATGATATATTTGCTTTTCATAGCAGAAATGATATTTGCTTTGCTTTAGTAATAATTAATACACATTTTAGTTAAAATAATCTTTAACATTGACATAACTTCTCAATTTGATTTTTTACAATAGAAATCAATAAAAGCAGTTTCTGAATTTGTCTATCGTAAATCATTTTGGTAATTCCTTAAAAAATCTATCAATATCCTAGTTAAATTGTCTTATGAGCGATTACGTAACAACCTTTATAAATTATTTTTGTCAAACCAACCCCTTCACTTAACGAGGTTAGTGAAAGATTTTGACGGAAGTACTAAAATGATTTATGATAGACCAAATCAATCACTAATCCTGACAATTTTTAATTAAAAAATTAAAGTAAAGAGTTATGCTAATTTATTTTTGTTAAAAACCATAATTTTAATACGATCACGTGAAACATATTTTTGGGATCACAATTCAAGCTGCTTGTAGGACAAATAATTATGAAATTTACTCGTCTTGAGTACGCAAGAGCGGAGCCAACTAAGGTAGGGTCGGCCGACCGACCGACCTCTCCTTCCATCACTTTCGGAAAGATAATTCTGAAAAAGACATGGACATGGAGAATCCCAAATAGTAAAATAACATGATTTGAAATAATATGATTTCAATTCATTCTAATTGTTATTTTTCGGAAGACGGTTGATGTTATTTTGAACGAGGCACAGAGACTCCCAAGAAAGTGACAAAACTAGGTACGGATGGACACTTGGAAACTAAAGCAACGGACCATTTAAGTATTAGAATGCATTACAAATCTTCATTTTTTTTACTATATTGTAGATTTCCCATCTTGACCTGTACTCTCTGATGGATCAGGATCTTTTTCTTCAATTTACTATTTCCTTGAGATCAAAATTTTCTCTGTTTTTCTATCTAGTTTTAATTATGCACAGATGTATGGGACTTTACTTCCGCTGACTTGAAGCACTTGAAGGAGCTGAACCTCAAGGTTCCAGAGCCCGAGACGGATTCACCTTGATAGGGCGGGACTACTACGATTATTGAGACGAGGTGACGACGAGTGTGCCCTGTTTTTGCTGTGCAATTGAGCTACCAGTAGTTTCTTTCTCGGCTTAGTTGTGTTTTGTGTATGTTCGTGTCCATAATCGTTTGTGTGACCTCTTTTCTTATTGATGATTTTGTCTGTTCCTAGGTTTTGATTAGTCACCAATGACCTATTGTGGCAAATCTATCCCGATGGTTTTTGTGTGTTTCGTTGTTCATTGTGGTTGCCATATAGGGAATTAAATACGTTTGCTTGTTGTGCACTTATTCTCCAGATCAAGAATTCAGTCACTGAAAAATATGTCTTAGATGGCACCATTGTAATTTTGTAATCGTATTTTTTAGTATCAATAAAATATCGCTATTGCTTCTGTTAAAAAAGTTGTGGAAAGCATCTCCTCTTATCATGTAGTTCACACTGGGCGGATTGGAAAGGAATTTGTGAAACCAAATGAGCACGTAGAGGATAATTTTTTCCACTTGCACCTTGTCATTTTCTTTTTGTTCCTCACCTAGTCAGTTTCGATTCGTCTCTAAGGGAGCGTGTGGCACGTGTAAGAAACCCTAATGAAAGTTGTTTAGACTCAAAATGAACATTGGACTTGCTTCGCGGCCCAAACCCGCGTGAAACCTCAACAAACTTATTGGGTCTTTCATTTTAAGAGATGTGGACAGCAGCTCGCCCCAAGAATTAAATATTAGGATAATTGCATAAAATTACCTCAATTATGAGTCGCATTATAATCTCATACCTCATATTTTAAATATTACAATGTCATACTTTAATTTATGAATTTGTTGCAATGTAATACCTCAATTAATTAATCTGTCAAATTGACCGTTAAGTGATGACGTGGCAATGCAAAGCCATATTTTGCTGACGTGCCAGTCAACTTGTGTCAATGATCCAACAACTTATAGAAATATTTAACTATTAAAATTATTTTAATTCATTTATATATTATTTAAAAAAAATTAAAAAAAAAAAAGACCAGCACGACACTCACCCCACCTATCTCATTCCTTCCCCAGAACCCAGAACCACCATCCCACCCCTTTCTTTCTCACCATGCCTGAACCTAGAACCACCATCACACCTCTCTCTCCCCTTCCCTCCCGTATTCTCTCTTCCTTTCTCCCTTTCACACTGCAACAACGGCTTTGTTGGCTTCGCCATCGTCCGCAAGCTCCAAGTTTTAGGCTTCATGAACCTTGTCTTCTACACCCACACTGAGCTCGACCTCACCCGCCAAGCTGACATTGATTCCTTCTTAGCCGCCGAGAAATCCTAATTCGTGATCCATGCCAACGTCATTCACGCCAATAACACGGATGCGGCGGATTTCATCATTGTCAATCTCTAGATCCAAACCAACGTCATTGATGGCACCTACCAATTCAGAGTCAAGAAGCTCCTGTTCCTTGATCCCTCTTGCATTTACCCCAAGTTCGCTCCTCAACCCATTCTTGCTTGTTTGCTTAATTTTGTTTGCTTTTCTTCCTCTAATGTAAATTACATGGCTTTCTTTGATTTTCTTGGCTGGGCCTTTATGATTTAGAAATTGGGGTTTGATTGCTTTGCAGAAATGGTGGTTATGGGTTGATGTGTGGCGAGAGAGAGAAGTGAGGGGAAGGATGGGATGGGTTGGGTGGAAATTTTTTATTTATTTTTAAATAATATTTAAAATGAATTAAACTAATTTTAACAATTACATATTTTTATTAGTTGGCACAAGTTGGCTGCCATGTCAGCAAAATTTGAGCCCTGCATTTGTCATGTCATCACTTAACGGTCAATTTAACATATTAATTAATGAATGTATGACTTTGAAACAAATTCAAAAATTAAGATATGCCATTGCAATGTTTAAAACATGAGGTATGAGAATCTGGTGCAAGAAATAGTTGAGATAATTTTGTATAATTTACCCTAAATATTAATATGGCGTGGGAGCTACTATGGTGGCAGACCTACGATAATAATCAGACTAGGGGTGTTATAGAGAAGATGTTTTAGAAGAGAAAGCACTTTTCAAGGCAAAAACTTGTAATTTCGAGAGGATGAAGTGTGAATTCACCCTCTGCTAGCAGTCACATCAACCACTTAGCAAGAGAAGGGATGCATCAAGGAATTACAAGCTTAATTCACTGAGAAGTAAACTCTGTAAAAGCGACGGTAAAACGGGACGAAAATGACACTCAAATCAACTCTCAGAAAAGGCTCCTACAAGCTCTGCCATTTGCTTTAAATCTCTTTTGTAGACCAGTCATCTTCCTTTTTTAGTTTTAGCTCCACTGCATTCCTTTTGTAGCATTGATTTCATTTGTTGTTGTTTTGAAGCTTTTACCTTGTGAACTGGAGAAGGTGTGCCAGAGAGGCATAGTGCCGAAAGAGGTTGAAACATGCTCGCACCTTTCATATTTACGCTTTGTTATATTAATTTTTGCCTTCAAATAACTTGCACTTTCATTACAAGTTATTTCCAGCATTTACTTACCAATATTTCAGTTTCCAAGTTATTATTTAACGTCCTTTCCATTTGCTTTACTTTACTTCTGCTTAATAACTTCAACAAATCAAACTTTTCCTTTGTTCTTAATTCATGTTAAAATGGCATATAACACTAACCAAAAGTCCTTGATCCAAGGCAAAGAAAAAGAACTTTTTATAGACTTAATCCTTCCATAAACAATCCCTTAATAAAGAAGTATGGGTAACTTGGGGCCAAGTGACCAATTGATTCATGCACGAATGACTTTAGATATGCTGGTCTCATTAGCAGTGGCACGCTCAACATTTTTCTTAGCTTGGTATTGTAAACACGGAAATTCCTGCGATGAATGAGACAAGAAACACGTGTACAAAATAATATTTGTATTGATGATTTAGGGGTTACAATCTCTTCTACAAATTTAGTCTCAGATTCTATCTTTGTAACGGGTGGATTTGATGTTGTTGATCCAAAGGGCCGTCGGGGCTTGATCTAGGGATGAACGAATGATGAATGATGAACACTTTCTTCAAGGGCCGTGGGGGCTTGCTTTTGAATGAGGATTTGACGAAGAACGAAGAGAGTTTTCTTGATTCTTCGGGATTTGCTTGGGAGCTTTGGAGTTTCAAAGCTTCAAGGTTGTGGTGTGAGGTGAATTGGTTATGAATTGGTGTCCAAAAATGAATGCCTTGGCCTCCTATTTATAGAATTCCAAAACTTGATTTTTTTGGATTTAAATAATCATATGAAATAAATCATTCCTGCCAGGTGTTGACACGTGTCCCGTTTGATGACTTTTCCAATTTATTTTGATTTTTCGTTTAGTCACATGCTATGTGTAAAATTTATGTGACATATAAACGTTGAAATTTTAATTATTGATCAACATTTATTTTACCGAAATTTCGATGTCTACAGGTATATAGCTTGATAGCTTGACAAAGGCTCCAAGGCATCTATTAAACTAATATTGGAATTTACCATGCTCACATGGGGAGTTGTGTGAGGTGCATTCCAGGGCGAACATAAGTGTGTTTCATCAGTCATATATATGGTACAATAGTCATGGACAAAGTGGTTGTGTTTCATGTAGACTTAATTATAGAATGCGACTTAGAGCATCTCCAGTGTGAGTCCCTATTCCAGGGACTCCTACCACCACGTTTAAGAACTCATTTATGGACTTAAAGGGAATCATTGTGTCCTTAACAAAATATTGTCTCCGAAAGAAGAGTCCTTGCAGTAGAATCTCTAAATTTAAGGCTTTTAAGATTTTATGTGATAATTTGATTAGGTGCAAAATTTTCTTTTGCATTAACTTTTTTTTAATTAATTTAACATTACCTTGTAATAAAATATTTTTATGAACATTTTGACAAAAAGTAATTTAAATTATGACACCAAAAAATACATCGCTACATAGTTAAAAGAAATACACTAATTCATTATCTAAAAGAAATACATCATACCTACTCTTAGTTTAAAGGGTAAATTACATTTTACCCCCTCAGGTTTGAGGTCGATTGCAACCTCATATAACATCTTTAAAACATTTCAATTTCATACGTTTACTTATTATTTTATTTTAATTTCATACATATGTTAGAAAATCTGTTAAGTGATGACATGGCAAATATGAGATCCACATTTGTGCTGACGTGGCTGTCAAATTTGTGCCATGTGGCAATTTATTTTTTTCTATACATTTAAAATATAATAATTTACCCTAAAATAATTAATTAAAGAAAAGTTTTTTTTTTTAAAAAGAAAAAAAAAAAACCCTAAAACCCATGTTTTCCCCGACCCACCTTCTCCCTCTCCTCCACTCTCTTCACCTCCCTTCCCTTCTCCCTCCTCATATCAACCCTTTCAGTTTCTCGTCATTGTCGCGCTCGAATCGCCGTTTCAACTTGGCCAAGATTGCCGATTCTAGCTCGTTGAACGACTTGGCCCATGGAAACTTTGCCGAGGTTCGGACCCTAACCATATCCGAAGATTTGTGGATTGCCAACACTGTGACTCTGGCGATGAACACAGTCACTAGTCCCACCGCGCGCACTATTCGACGCACAAGCTTTGCCATGCTCGAGATCTTGCCATGTGGTGTGTTGCTGAGACGAGTGAGGCCCAGGGCCAGATCTCTGACCAAGACCTCGACATTACTCCGCTTTTTGGAGTTGGATGAAGCACAGAGCTCAAAATTGGAGAGGTTCTCCTACGATGGAAGTTCTTCATCCTTCCCGTCGCCGAGAAGATGAAGAACGATGGTGAGAAGGGAGAGATTGTTGCAGGCCATGGTGACCCGCTCCATATGAAAACCGTCGAGTTCAAGCAAGAATCGAAAAACTCGAGGAGAAATCGGACCTCGCAGTGGTGGATGTGGTTCGGCGGAACCAGCTGGACTGCGGTGGCGGGCTTGGGTTGGGCCTTCAAGGCCCGGGAGTGGTGGTGGGAGGTTAGGTAGAGGATGATTGACGGCGCAAGAGGGTGATTGCCCAAATCCCCTTTTCAATTTTTTTTTTTTGTTTTTAATTATAATATAAATTTATTTTTTATTAAATAATATTTTTTTATTATTTTTTTATTCACATGGTGCAAAATTAACAACCATGTCAGCACAAATATGGATCTTACATTTACCACATCATCACTTAACGATTAACTTAACAGATTTTTTAACAGATGCGTGAAACTGAAAAAAAAAATATAACTAAATGTATGAAATTGAAATATTTTAAAGATATAGTATAATGTTGTAATTGACCTATACTTGAGGAAGTAAAATATAATTTTCCCTAGTTTAAAAGAAATTAGTAAAAACCAAAAAAAAATTGATTTGGGATGAAGAGGAATGATGCAATCAGCCGCAGGGGTAACAAAAGAAAACAAATCACCACCCTTGATGCAAGTAGCAACAATGACGCAAGAAGCAACTGTCGGCGACTCCACTTCCACCCGGCGCGTCATCAGCATTTGGGAGTCGAGCTGCACAGCAGCACCAGTTTGGTGGACCATCTTTTCCATTTAAATTGTATAACCGGTCCACCATTTCAGATCTTATGTGTGAGTGCATATACTAATTATCCGGTGAGTTCTATATTTTAGGGATTCATTTTTCGATTCATTGGAGATTCATTTTATACTCATTTTATGTGATGATTGTCTATATTATGGGAGTCCATTAAAGATACTCTTAGCACTACGGTGTAGTGGTATTCCTCTTCACTTGTATAAGAGGTTTTAGGTTCGATTCTCGTTAAAGAAAAATTTGAACCACATTATTGCTAACTCATTGTGAAGCTTAACCACTCCCTCACCCTCTTAATATAGCAAATATCGTTTGTTAAAAAAAATTACAAAATATATGTACCGGATCAAAGCTATATTTGAGGGAAAACTAATGATTTAATTATATTTTCCCCCAAAAAAAAAACTAATGATTTAATTATTTGAATAAGTGGCAGTTAAATCAACTTAAACTGATTGGAACTGCATCCTTAATGGGAGGATGAGTTGCAACTAACATGTAATACTTTGGTCTCTCTTCTCGGGTCTCTGTGATCTTCTTTACGAAAGGAAATTGCCTCATTGAAAGTTCTGGGATCCAACTTGTAACCGAGCGAAGAGAAGACAAGCACAAACATGGCATCAATGTCTTCTACAACAAGTAAGAAGTCTTAACTGAGAATTGTAACCTTAATGTGTTAATACTTTAACAAAACTGTCTGTAAAGGTTTGTTTGTTTCGATCCTTATTATAGACAACATGCTGTATCAGAGCCACACAAATTAGACCCCATAATGGACAGATATGGATTCATGATTCTGCTGTGCAGAATATGATGAACTTGTTTAAATGTTGATGCATTTTCTCCTTCTGTGATGAATTGTATGCCATGGTTGTTCTTAGATATATTGATTCTTTCTTGGATCAATCTGTTAATCCGTGTTTTCTCTATTAAAACTTGAACTATAATTCATCAAAAATTCTTCCAATATGTTGCTGTTAGTCTGATTTGTTTGTAAGTACAATAATGAAACATTATCAAATAAAAAAAATTATGCAGCAATGACATATTTAGAGATTTTTGAGACAAATTTTGCATGACACCAAAGTGTAGGACACAAATTGATTCCTCAGAATCTTGTAATGTTGTGATTTACAAGTATAAGTTTACTAGGTTCATTTGTATGATCAGTGTATGAGTGATGGAATTCATGCGATTTGCGTACTTTTAACTTACTCAAAGATAATGTTGTACATATAATCCTGATATATTATGACTTGGCTATGCTAGATTTGGAACTCATAGTTATGATGGACAGTTTCTTGCCCAAAGGTGTTCGCCAAAGGTGTAACTGAAACCATAATTCAAGTATGATAAGAAGTTTTGTATCACTTCTTGATCATGTACTTATGAAGTGTTCCAAATCACTTTGAGTTAACTAGTTTCAATAGTTTCAATAGGCTGAGTTTAGTAAATTTTGAGAAGTTGAATGGCAACAAATTTAAAGCATGAAAGCAACAAATTGAAATGAACTTTGAAATGTTGGAATTTAATATTGCATTCAAGGCTCCTCAGCATTCAACGTTAGTGTTTTAAAAACTAGCCTCGGGGAGTGCCTAGGCGCCGGGCTGCTGGGTTTTCGCATCTGTTTTGTGGGAGTAGGCGTAATGCGGCGTTGGAGCGCACCCGAGCGTTCAGTTGGGCATTTTTTCTTTCTAAATCTAGGTCTATTTCTGTCGTTCCTCTGTTTCTACCATTCCTCTATGTGCCGTTCTAGTTTCAGGGAAGAAGAAAGAGAGAAAGTTTATCTCTCCAAATCCTAGTAGCAAAGTCTAACTCGAACTCTAACTCTTTTTATTTATTATTTTGTTTTTTTAATTATTATTGCCCATTCATATTCTGCCACCTAGCATTTTGATTAGCTAAGATTTATTTCTCTTGAAATTTCCTATAACGACTCCACTCAGCCATTATTTCCTTTAAATTCTCTATAATAATTGCTCCACTTAATCTTTATTTCATTCTAAATTCCCTGTAATAGCTCCACTTAGCCCTTATTTCCTTTTGAATTGCCTATAATTGTGACATTCTGCCTTTATTTCCTTTCAAACTCCCTATAATTGTGGCCACTCAACCTTATTTTTCTTGAAGTTCATTATAAATTGCTTACAATAAAATAAATAATTAAACATTTTAAGACTATTTGACATAATTTCCAAGTACAACTACACTTAGTAATGAAGAAGATATTATCTTTGGCTAAGTTATAATTATATTTGTTTTACAAAGTATTATACTATATATATATAAATAATTATATATGCAATATATATTAAGTTATTTAGGTCTAGTGAGGCTTCGCCTCACGTCTAGGCGGGGCTATCCATGGAATGCCTAACATATGGCTCCGCCTTTTAATACATTGTTCAATGTTGACTAATGAAAGTACTACACAAGAAAGAGAGTATTTTGCAAAGTAGGATAAGGCCAATCAAATGTAACTACTCATCATGCAAACTGCAATGGAGGTGCACATCAGAGGAGGCATTTTAGCTTTCATAATGCTGCTCTAAACGCATCCCTTTGATCTAGCTAAAGTGGTGAGATCATGTCCTAGTTGCAAACATCATTGCAAAGATAGATGTACCAAACAAATGTCGAGTTAACATCACCAAAGGGTGTGCCATCTCTAAAGGACGGTTAACCGCCCCTGTTGGACAACCCGATACATCAGTAGATAGCCAATCAATATGTCATTGACCTAAAGTATGACATATCACTTGGTTCATAGGATTTCCTTAACAGAGGAAGGATAAGGCACAAAATGAATCCATATTCATCTACGTGATTATTTGATCAGTCATGGATATGTAAATGCCCTTGTGTCTTCAACTGAGAAGTCATATTTTGTATTGCTAGAGTTGCAATTTATGTCTAAGACATGAATCTCACTAAGACCCTGAAAAAGTTTGAGAAAACTGCCTTGCACCTAAAGACAATATTTGAGATGAAGGATCTTAGGAAACCTTGTATATGCATTGTTCTGATAGTATTTTGGTCCACTAGTCGAACTACATCTGATCGGATCATATTTATATATATTTTTACTTCAAATTCACTCGTCTTTTCTTAGTTAGTTCCTTATATTTTTGAGCTATTTACGTTATTTTTGTGTTTATAAGATCTGTTATGCAAAGAAAACAAAAATAGCACAAATAAGATCTATTTACGTTATTTTCATGGTTAGTGTTGGTTTCTCTCAGAGTTCCAATTTTCTAATTACCAGTTTTGTATATTCAAAATATTTATACCGATTATTATCTTCTTTCAGGGTGCCCCAGCAACAATGCTAAAGGATCTGGAGATGCTTTTGTTAAAAAAATGCTCAAAAGGAACAAAGTAAACGTGCAAATGGCAGTGTGGTTGGTGAAGCAATTGAAAAACAAAAAGAATCTGCTTTGGTGGGTTGGTGAAACAAATAGAAAACAAAAAAAAGAAAACAGCACCAAGGAGGTCAGAAAACAAGGAGAATAAATTTGAGCTGCATTTGGCAGCAGAGGGGGGGCCTCGGTGAGAAGGGAGCATAGGGGAGAGAGGGCTGCCTTTGGGCAGCTCGCAGAGACGCAAGGAAGGAGAGGCAGCACCAGGAGGAATTCAGCTGCTTGGGCAGCATGAAAAGGGAAGTCAAAGGAGGCTTGAAGCGTGACACGGGGAGCATAGGGGAGAGAGCTGCCCTTGGCAGCTGGTAGTGAGTACAAGCGCAGGAAATGAGGGAGAGACCAGCAGAAAAAGGAGGAAAAGTTGCGGCTGGCAGCTTGAAGAAGAAGGGAAGGCTGCACCTTGCAGCGTGTCAAGTGCAGAACAGAGAACAAACAGCTGCCTTGGCAGCTTTGTTGAGAGCAGAACCCGCGCAGCACCGAGATGCACAGAAGCTGCAAGCCTCTTCTCTCTCGGTTAAATCTTTCCCACTTATATTTAACTTCTATTTTATTTCTGTTTTAATAATGTGTAAATAAACTTATTTTGGCTAGAGGTTAATTCAAAGCCATGAATATATTTGTAATATGAATTGATTACCTTCAGTTGTGATTTATAAGTTGTGAATTCAATTTACTTATCCGTTCGTATAAAAACTGATTTGTGTATGTTGGTTGAGAGTGCACGCTTAATTTTCATGCATGAATTTGACGCTAGAATATAAGGGAGTTTCACCTAATCGTTATGAACTTATATTCACAAGTAGTGAAGGTTGCTAGTCACAATCACGTTAAGTAAATTCTTGGCATAAGTTTCATGCAAATCATAGTAACGAGTGTCTCGTCAATGCTTATGTTTTTCATAGAACTTAATGATTCTTGCTTGTATCTCTATTATGCAACTCATGTAGGGAACTTGTAGGGAATGTTTTGGGTTGTCGTATGCAATCATCCAACCCAATAACTTGTTGAAAAACTGAGGGTTAATTAGTGCAATTCACGGTTAATTTGGGGCATTAAGTATTAATAGCTTATCGAAAAGCAACTGAAAATCAATTCATGTTCAAGTGTGTCATGTGTGAAGAATGGATCTCTAGCTAATCCATCAACCATATATTTAGTTTTACTTTTTATCTCAATCACAACCAAAACCAATACCCCCCATTTATTTTCTTGTATCAAAGTGTGCTTAAGTTTGTTTTGAACTCTTTGAGTCTAGTTTAGTGTTTTAAAACCTACTTTTGTGTTTTTAAGTTTCTTCTTATATTTTTGAGTCAAGTGAGAGGTTATTAGCAAGCCCTCCTAATCCCCGGTCTAGAACGATACCCTACTTACATCTATACTACAATTGTCAAAAAGAGGGTTTAATTTGTGTGCTTATATATTTCGCATAAACATCCCGAAGATGTTACCTTTCGAGTAAATATGATCATCCATAAGCTATATGCAAATGAGACCCTTGAAGAGTTTGTGGAACACGAATTTCCATATCTAAGGTTCAACGTTGGGTTTTGTTGTACTTAGCTCATTGCATTGATAGGACATTTCCCTAGTTTTTCATCTATTGGTAAAGATGCAGTAATATGCCTACACAAAGCCACATTTTTTTGCTACCTTGAAGGTACTACGAATTTGAGCTTATCCCTACTTATCTCGAGCGGATCCAACCCCCTAATCTCCAATACATGAAGACTAGAGCACATATATCAACCAGACTAAGACATGATACATCAATAAAGCTAACATTAAGCATATTGCGTCTATATCATATTAGCAGAACATCAGGAGATTGAAATCATACAATCTGATCTGAGACAACCTTGCCGACCTTCTTCAAGAAGTCACTGCCGAAGTCAACCTTCCAGAAGCTTATTCGAGGAATTGGTATGTGTAACTATTTATTTGCAGAACTTGTAGTTCTCATTTGGAAGTTATGTCAAATTTAGTCAAATTTAGGGAGAGTATCCAGAAGTATACTCATGTGATCTTAATGTACTCCCTTTCCCTACAATTAGAAGCATATTTTCCACTGAGTTTTTGCTACCTGTCTAGGTTTTAACGAGATACCCATCATGGGCTAGTTATACCCTTGTGAGAGTTTTACTTGCGTCATGAAGACGTATAGTTTTAACTTTATGCAATTTCTCACTTTTTTCCTTAGTCTATGGGTTTTTGTCTCATATTGGGTTGTACCATAGCGAGGTTTTGTGAGTTTTACTACCAATACATTCTTTTGTCGATTCGAGACTCGCATTCGCTACTTGTGCCGACTAGACGAGATGACTTCATTAACTACTTCTACATTTTTCACGAAGATCTGGTGCGCCATTTATTTGAGTATTTACACACTCAAGGAAAGTGTTGTAGTCCTAATTTTGTTAAAAATGTGGTTGTATAAATCCTAGTAAATCCTTATTGGATTTTGTAGCATCTTTCAAATAATTTCCTAATTATATTATAATGCTTAGAGGGTAAGGAGTTTACATTCCCAACTATTATAAATAAAGGCACAATGGGGGTGAGAAATCACACCTCAAAATTCATCCAATTCTCTCTACTCGTCACTGCACATTTCTCTCTCCCTTTCTTTCCCTCTATAATTCTCTAGTAAAGTAGGCATATTATATTAAATAATGTAATATCTAATTTTCAAAAATTCCCCACATGAGTGAAAAATTAAGAGCGGACCAGAGATGCATTGGGAGATGTGTCTTTTGGACTTAAACATTTCTTAGCGAATACGTATCGAATTTACTGGTGCACAATGTGTCTAAGAGAAATTGAACCGTGTATAGTAAATCAAAACAATAAACAACACACATCTATTATCCTAATATATTATGGTTCATATTGTTGTGTTCATTTTGGTTATGAACAAATCCCGGATTCATGAGAGCTTTGAAGAATTCAGCCATCTCATTCTCATAGAAGCGACCCCACTTCTACTCTCACATAGGTGACCACTGATTAAGAATAGTCCGCTCTATTACCCTTATTTATAAGATATCAGTGTCATTAAGATAGATATACACCCTATCACTTCTGTAGACAACACACTTCTTCTTCCATAAGAATGAGGTATATAATGTGTTAACTTCTTTAAATCATTGCCCTACTAGTTTTCTTATTGAACTTAGACAATGGGATCTCCAAAAAAAAAAAAAAAACACTAGTTAGGTTTATGCTGGGCTGATTTATTGGTTATGTTGGCTTTGGCCTTATTCCCTTCGTTAATCAACTTAATCTCTATTCAAATCTTTAATTATTGGATCCATTAGATTGATTATTTCTTATGGTGTGCATAGTCCATCTTATGAAATTGTATTTCATACAAGAGTATTAATTCCTCAAAACATATAGAGATTTACTATGTAAATTGCCAACGCTCTTGAAAAGATTATCAGAGAGACGGGTCATACGACCCACTTCCAACAACACCAATATTGTCCCCAACTTGGTAATTAGCACCTACACAATCCGTCAAGTGTGGGTTTTATCACAAAATGCATCGGTATTAGTTGAAGTGAGATTATGGTATTTAAACTCTTCTTTTGTCATTGATACGATCTATGTAGGACATTTCAATACACCCGCTCATGTGGGACCCAATTAGTGAGTCACATTTGGGAGATTCACACATTGACAACCACGTAAAGCTAAGAGAACTTACCCTACACGCGGGGCCAAGAGGACCCACCCATCACTTGGAAATACGATACGGGACTGCTCCCTGGCTCTAATACCATGTAGAATTATCAAAGAGATGGGCTATACAGTCCACTTCCAACAACATCGATATTGTCCCAAACTTGGTAATTACCACCTGCACAATCCGTCAGGTGTGAGGTTTTATCATAAAAGGCCTCGATATTAGTTGGAGTGGGATTATGGTATTTAAACTCTTCTTTTGTCATTGATACTGTTGATGTGGAACATTTCAATAGATTCTCCCACATTTAACGTGTCTGTAATAAAACCTCTAAAAGCTTTTCATACCTTAAAATAGCTCATTAGAAGAGATAACTATTATTTATTCTCTCTCTTTTAAGAATTAAGCAAATTACTCTGCAATTTAGACGTTATGTTTAGCCCTTACTTTACTAAACTATCACAAAGTACATAGGACTATCCTCTAAAAACTTTCAAGCCAATCTGCCTTGTCTAAGGCATATTCAACTCCATTGTGCAATACACTTCTTATTTTCAGGATTTCCTTATGTTAATGCAGACATATCCACCACTGTACTTTGACTTCATATTGTAAAAAATTTAAAGATAGTCATTTCTTTTTTTGTTTCCAGTTTTTTAGTGTTCACTCTGTTGAAAACTAAAAAGAAAACTAAAAACTGAAATCTAGTTTAGTAATTATTTTCAGCTTTCAGTTTTAAAAAATAAAAAAATGAAACTCAATGACAAATTTTGAAAACTCTGTTGCAGTCCTATTAGATTAGGAATGTGATTGTATAAATCCTAGTATATCTTGGAATATCTCTTATATTCCTATTAGGAGTAGATTACTTATTATATGTTGTAATCCTAAAGGGAAAGGTTTTTACCTATCCTACTACTATAAATAAAGGCACAATGGGGTGATACAAATACACCCCACAATTACACATCTCTCTCTTCTTCTCTCTATGCCACACCTCTCTCTATATGGCATCCATATTTGTTTAGTAAATTATGCCTACAATACGTTATCAACACCCTTTTTACGTTGCGTTTTTCTATGTTGAACGTGATACAACACATTAGAGATGAAATTCCAGTTTTTCGAGAAGGATCTTCAACAAATTCAAAGGCTTTTATTGTTTTCTGCCAATCAGGTACTCTTAAAATAAAGTAAGATATTTGAAACAATCTTGAAGCATGAAAACATTCCCCATGATGTATGAACCCTCCTATGTTTATATTTTCCTTCCGATATATATATTGTACATGTTTATATATTTGTCAATATATATATATATATACACACACATTTCATACGTTACACAATTTTTGCTATGTGAAATTTGTGAGTCAAAGAAACGAATAAAAATAGAAGCATAATTATTTTTGGGTTCTGAAAACCCTAATAATAAAATCTAAAAAAAAAAGAAAAGAAAATGAACTAGCTACAGCGATTTGACGCCACCGTGAGACAGTAGCACCTTTGCTGCTTGTGTGAACCAGGCCTTAGGCCTTTGACCTGCTTGGGCCTACTACCCTTCCAAGCACACAGAGCCTGTGCTGGCCTTCTTTTGCGAACTCGGCCCAACCAATCCGGCTTGGGTTTCTTTTCTCCTCTGCTACTGGGTTGTTCCTCTTGGCCCGTGATTGCAGCAAGCCTGCATGCTTGTTTTTTTTTTAGATTGTTGGGTTGCCTGCAGCTGCCTTACATAAACCCAGCCCGCAGCCTAATGCTGCAGGGCCTTGCCTAAAGCAGCAGCCAGCAATTTCAATGCTGGGCTGCCTTTGTTTCTCGGCCCAAAGCCGTTTTTGGCTTGGTTTTTTTTAGCCTGCACCTATAAAAATAAAAATAAAAATATTTTTGTTGCCCAATTTCACAGACTTAACCAATTTTTTGGTTTTTTCTTTTGAATGGCCCGTATCCATCTAGCCCAAAATATGGCATGAAACTGTGTATTATTTTGCTTCCACGATCGACCTCGTTTGGTCTTAATCTATTGAATTAATTAAAAGTGACTTACAGTCCATTAATCTAATAATGAATCCAAAATTATTGATCTGAAGATCACTTTTGGACATTAACGATTCAAAATTTTATTTCTTTTCTTTGAACTGTTGACATACTTTCGTAGTAACGAAGCACTCACACTTGAGTTCCTGAAGCAACCCAAATCCACTACACTTAGTTGTATATTGCATTACACTTAGTTATATATTGCATTCTGTATTCTTGCAGGAACCTCTCTTTTATGAAGTTGTTTGGACCCGAATTTACACATTCGGCCCGTGCAATCGAGATCATTGAGTAAGTATAGCTTCATACCGTCGGATGAGAAATAAAGGTAATTCATTTTGTTATTATTAAAGGATAATGTTATGATGTTTTATCATAATTATCTTTTAATAATAGTTTTTTATGAATGATGAGATATGTATTTCCAATTGGAAACATGTCAGCACAGTTCAAGTTGATATCCGGATGTGGGTGTGCGACACAGTTCAAAATGGATTTTAAAATTTATTTAGTTGGGATCAGGATACATGATGATGGCCTTGGGTGATGGATAAGACAAGGAGTCTAGGTAAGCTAGGCTATGATGATAAGAAGACTTTTATTTGGATAGGCTTTTATGGGGTTTGAAAAGTCACGAAGCTGGAGGATATGCTTTGGCATTTCACATGGATCAATTTCACAGAGTCAGAGTTGCAGTCGGACTTTATACAGTTATCCAGCCATGTCAAGCAAGTACAAAATGCTATAAATACAAGATGCTCTGCGACAGAGAAGAGCCCGCCAATTCAACACATAACTACCCTGCGCAAATTCTCTCAACAAATTTGAGATTTTTTCTTTTCTCTTTTCACCGACACACCTTCAGTTTGGATAAATAGCACTATGAAGGCAACCAGTGATATCTTCATTGGCATAAACAACATTGTCGCCGTAGAATCAGCCAATCTCGCAGCATCTTCAGTTGTCATAAACAGCACTGCGTCAAGGGCGATTGGTTATCTATTCAAGTCTCGATCGAGAAGGATTTCTGAATCCTTATTGGTCTAGGTCATCTTATCAACCTTCTCAGCGAAGTGAGGTGTTACAGTTTACTGGGCTCAACACATTGCACAACGAGTTATTTTATGATTGGATAATCTCAAGTGGGATTTAGTGTTCGGCATTTTGACGGCCGAACCACGTTTACTGTTAAGACTTATATCCGTTTTGAGTATTTGTGCCCTTACACTTTGGTGTCGATTCGGCGTGAGTTTACTCTGACGAATACCATCACTGTGACCGAATCTGATGACGACGATTTGTGAACTTCGTAAGAATAGTAGCTTTGTCTTCAGGTTCAAGAACCCAAGAGCCCGAGACGTGTTCCTTCCTCGGTCGCAATAGCAAGACGAAGTCAGCCGCGCGCTCAACGCAACGTCAACATATTTTACTCATCGGCCGTTGAGTTGGCACGCCCTACATTCAATCGAAGGACGTAGTTAGCTCATAGATTACTCGGCCTGCGGGCCACGTAGGCTTGGTAGTTTTTAGGGTCAACAGAAGTAAACATTCATAAACTAAATTGAACCTATAGTTTCAAATTTAGTGCATTTGAAACCCGAAGTTTTCATAAAACAAATACACCCATGAAAACCCGACGTTCTTCATGAAAACCATGTCTTAGAACTCGAATGTTCTAACTTTGATACTTATAGATGATTCATTCCCATAGCATCAAGCACAATCTTGTTCCCTTCAATTCAATGGATTGTCGAACCATCACAAGTTCGATTTTCCTGATTTGGACGTTTTCTCTAACAACAACTTCAGGTTTATCCAACCTGATTAAGAGCACTGGCATGCTCCTCATTGTATGAATGGTATTGCATCACCATTTAAGGGACCTTAAATTTTCCATGTCGTTGAGTTTTTAAGGATATTCGAGATGACAATGATCATAAATGAAACTTGTTTGTACCATACTTGACCAACCCCGAAACTACTAAGCACCGGTCAACATTATACCGCCAAGGACCCATGAGAGTTTTCCTCCAACCAGGAGACCAATCACAACGCGACACATGTCAACATCAGAAGCCAATCATAACGTGACACGTGTCGATATTAGAGGCCAATTGCAACACGACACGTGTCAATGTCGGAATGAAACTAGAAACTCTCTTCTATAAATAGAGATCATTCTCTCATAATATTTTTTAATGTCATTTGTACTAAATCATTCACTAGTACTCACTAAAGGAGAGCTTGAACCTATGTACTTGTGTAAACCTTTCACAATTAATGAGAACTCCTCTACTCCGTAGACGTAGCCAATCTGGGTGAACCACGTACATCTTGTGTTTGCTTCCCTGTCTCTATCCATTTACATACTTATCCACACTAGTGACCGGAGCAATCTAGCGAAGGTCACAAACTTAGCACTTTCTGTTGTACCAAAGTCCCCACTGATTTTTTGCATCAACAAAACCACTAAAGAAAATAAAGTGAAATATCTTTGCACCACCTCCAAAATGAGCCTAAAGCTTTGATTTGGGGCTAATGAGTTGTCTCCCAACTGGGAATACACCACATGTGGCCGACTTGGAACCTAGTGATTGAGTAGTTTACTTGCTCTGGCATGACCTTTTGGGACACTTAGGTCGAACAATGATGCTACAACGCATCTCCTTACCCGAAGTAAGGATCTTGTGCCTACATGCACACTTTGCCAAGCCTGCTCATTTAGGAAATTGATTTTCTATATCATTTCTCGCAAAGATATGAAATCACCTTTTTTCACAGTGGATTTAAGGGAATATATGTGGACTAATCCAACAAAAATGCAGACCATATAAATACTTATGGTTTTGGTTGATGAATCGACCAACTGGTCACATGTTTGTCAACACACATTGCTGCTAAACCTCCTGGCCGGGGTTTATAATTAAACATCGAATTCTCATGTTCACCCCAAATAAACTTGCCTAGTGATCATAAAGCGCAATTTAAATGATCACCTGGATTTTGGTGAAATTACCAAGTTTTCAGTTTCTGCCTAAGGCTATGCAATCTTGTACACAACTATGTTGGTCTGCCTTAAGGCCCATTGCCACCCAACCTATTTGACGTTACAGTTGGTTATTGGGTACGAACCTGACGATTTTCGTATTTACACATTTAGATGTGCATTCCATGTGCCAAGTTATGCCGCCGCAAAGTACCAATATGAGTCCTCAAAGAAGGATGTGAATCTTTGTCGATCATGATTCTCCTTCACACTAGCTCTTTTCGAGCCATTGCACGTGATCTCTTTACCGCTCATTTGTGGGTTGTCATTTTAATGAGACAATCTTCCAGCCATTAGGGGGAGATAAGAAGATCAACGTTCTTGGAGAATGGCGTGAATTTGCATGGACGTTGCCCACTATGTCTCATCTCAATCCCCGTACTGCACAAGTGTGATAAGCAAGTACGATGTATTCTAGCTTTCAAAATGTTGCTCTAGACACATTCCTTTGATCTAGCTAAAGTGACGAGATCATATACTAGCTGCAAATATACCTGCAAGGATAAACGTACTTAACGAACGTTGAGTCAACATCCTTGAAGGGTGTGCCACCCCCGTTGGACGATCCGGTACACCGGTAGATAGCTAATCAATCTATCTTGACCTAGAGCACGACAAATTACTCGGTTCGTAGGATTCACTTCCCTAGAAGAGGAAGACACTGCACAACAATGAATCCATACTTGATCGTTGTCTCAAATCACTTCCATCTCATGAGATTAATCTGGATTACTCCTGAGAAATGAAGTTCTTGGTCCAGTATACTAGTTTGGATAAGCTAAATGGAACTGAAATAAGATTACCATCGATGTGATGCAAAATATATAAGCACACAAATTAAACCCTCTCTTTATCAATTGTAGCAAAGTATGTAAGTAGGGATCGTTCTAAGCCGGGGATTAAGAAGGATTGCTAAAACACTTAAAACTGACTCAAAAACATAAAACAAAATTTAAAACACTAAACTAGACTCAAAGAATGCAAAACTAAACTAGAAAACACTAAAACAACTCAAAAGACTCAAAACAGCCCAAAAACACTCAAATCTGCCTAAAAACACAAACTGGGCAGATTTGAACTCTAACACTCATTTGGACGAATTTTTGGGTTTTCTTGACTCAAAACACCTAAAAACACAATCTAAAACATATTCTAACTAGTTAGACACTCTAAAGTAAAGGGGGTTTGGTTTTGGATGAAAATTAAATGAACTTAAACAAGAAAGACTTAAACAGATTTTAAACGAAATTTGGTGAATTAGATGGATGATTGGCTAGCTAGGAGGTTCTTCTCCACACATGTCACACTTGCATACAAAACGATTTCCAATTGCTTTTCAATAAATTATGAATCCTCAACGCCCCAGATTAACCGTGAATTGCACTAATTAACCCTCAGATTTTCCTAAAGTTATTGAATTGGATGATTGCATACAACAACCCAAAACATTCCCCACAAGTTCTTTACATGAATTGCATAATAAAGATACAAGCAAGAATCATTAAGTTCTATGAAAATCATAAGCATTGACGAGGCACTTGTTACTATGAATTGCATGAAACTTATGCCAAGAATTTACTTAACACGATTGTGATTAGCAACCTTTACTACTCTTGAATATAAGTTCATAACGATTAGGTGAAAATCCCTTATATCCTCGCATCAGATTTATGCATGAAAATTAAGCGTGCACTCTCAATCAACACACACAAATCAGTTTTACTTCATATAGATAAGCAAATTGAATTCACAACTTATGAAACGCAATTGAAAGTAATCAAATTATATAGCAAGCATAAACATGGTTTCGAATCCCCCCTAGCCAAAGGGGGTTTAGTTCCTCATATGCACAAAGCAAAGATAAATAAATTTAGACATTGAAATCTAAAGAAAGAAAACACCTAGACGCGCCAACTTGGACAGCAGGTGCATCCACAAACTTCTCCTTCCTCCTTGCTGCGGCATAAAGCTTGGGGACATGTTTTAGGGTTATGAATGGTGTGGAATGGATGGGGGATAGTATGGTGGTGTTTAGGAGGATGGGTGGTGCGGCAAAGGGTGTTTAGGTTTAGGAATTATGGAGAATGGTGGTGGAAGGCTGCAGCAGAGAAGAGCTTATGTTTCTGGCATGGATGATGAATTATGAGGGATGGTAGTTCGGCTAAGGCATAAATAACAATATATATAGGCACATAAAACCCTAGGGATATCAGATATGGACTTGTAAAATCCAAATCCACAAGGAAAAAGGCTTAAACAATTAGAATCCCCAAGGGAAAAGGCCAAAAGGTGTGGCAGGGATAGGGAAAGAAGGATAAGGCTTCTAGAAAGACTTGCAAGGCAATGACAAAGGGGCTCCTTGCTAAAATTGGTGCGACACTTATAGGAAAATGTTCTAGAACCTTTCTTTGTGTCCAAAAATGCTTAGGAAACCTTCAATGTTGCTGAAACTTAAGGCTATTTAGGTTTAGGAAAGATCAACCCAAAATATGAAACTTTAGGCTTAACTTTTTTACTTCAAGTAGGAAACCTTGTTTGAGTAGGAATCCTCATTCTTCTAGGAATCCATCTTTGACTAGGACTCCTCCGTTGATTAGGAATCCTTCTTCAATTAGGACTCCTTCGTTGATTAGGAATCCTTCTTCAATTAGGACTCATTCGTTCTTGTCCATTCATTTCGTTCCAAGCATGTGATATCCATTCCAAGCTCAATTTTGCTCCAAAAGGCTCCAAAATGCACCACTTTGCATACTTTGCCCTTAAAACCTGAAAACATATGAAAATAGCTTAAAAGACTACTTTAACTAAGAAAACACAACGTAAATGCACAAGAACAAGCTCACTAAGTCGCATAAATATGCTCCTATCACGATGATATTTTCACTTATATGGTAGCTATCGACATAAATGAAAAGTAATGATATCGAACCGTGTTCCGTTGATTAGTGACAATGTAGAACTGATTGGACAACTGAAATTACAATCCAGGTCAAATTCCTTACCAAAGTGTGTATGCAGTAATCATATCTAATACAACCTTGTACTCGACCTAAAAGGACACCACTCTTTTGAATGATGTTGGAAAATTGAGAGAAAAAAAAAATGATCGTATTGCATTGTAAATGTAATACAATAGGTTCCGGTGTCGCTCACGATCCATGAGATTACTCAGAAGAGATTACTACTCATTACATTTCCACCAGAAAGCAAACTGAATAATGGGTCTTCCTTGGACCTGTCATTCCTACGCTGCCCAACGTAACCCTATTATGTTACAAGTGGGAAAGGAAACGTTATGAGATGAATGAAATAATGCGATATGATGCACGCCTTACGACGTAAGGTTTCTCTCAAAATGTCCTGTGATTGATAGTAGCATTATGAAATGTGGTTAGTTTCTCCATGGGGATATAGATACAGAGATTGACATGTAAGTTCCCGAAGAATTTTATGGACTGGTTCAAATAGTTCCAAAACCATGAAACACCCTCTTAACTCATTTTGAGGTGTTCACTTATGGATTGAAAAATCCGACGGATGTGATATACCCATCTACATGATTATTTGATCAATCAGGGATGATTTATGCCCTCGTGTGTTAAACTATGAAGTCTTATTCCAAATTGCTAGAGTTACAGTTTATGTCATTGACACGAATCTCACTAAAACTCTAGAAAAGCTTGAGAAAACTGCCTCACACCTAAAGATGGAATTTGAGATGAAGGATCTTAGGAAAACTCGTTTATGCCTAGACTTGAAGTTGAAGCATTGTTCTTACAGTATTTTGGTCTACTAGTTGAACTACACCCTGAATGTGTTACCTTTGAGTATACCTATGATCATCCATACGTTATATGCAAATGAGATCCTTGAAGAGGTTATGGATCCGAAATTCCATGTCTAAGTTCAAGTTTGTGCTTTGTTGTACTTAGCTCATTGTATTTAGACATGACATCTCATTCGCTGTTGATCTTGGTAAAGATGCAGCATCACGCCTACACGCATCCACTGAATTGGTATTAAAGACGTACCCTGAAGGTATTAAGAGGGCAAATCCGAACGCATCTCGAGCAGATCCAACCCCCTGATCATCGGAATGATGCTTGCCTTTTTTGTTATGTTGACACTGGTTACTTATCAAACCTACACAAGGCAAAATCCCCAAATGGTTATGTTTTTACCGTTAGGGATATCGCAATATCTTAGAGGTTCACGATATGACCTTAGTTGTGAAATCTTTGAATCGTTCCAAGCCTCACCTCACTTCACTACGCCATAAGTGAGACATGGTTAGAAGTTCTTGTTGAGCATATTCGAAATACTTGCTGTGTTTTCATCCGTCGTTGAGTCCCAACCAAGCCATAAAGACTATGCCGCATGTATCCACCCGACCAAGCCATGATACATCAACAAAGTCAACACCAAGACATATTGCATCTACATCAGCAAAGCATTAGGAGATTGAAGTTATGCAAGCCGATCCCAAACAACCTTGCCGACCTCTACACAACGTCGCTACCAAAGTCAACTTTCCATAAGCTTGTCTGAGGAATTGGTATGCCTAACTATCATATGCAATGCTTGTAGTTATCATTTGGAAGTTATGTCAAACTCAGGGGGAGTATCCATAAGTATACTCATTGATCTTAATGTACTCTTTTTCCCTACGATTAAGAGCATTTTTCCCACTGGGTTTTTGCTACCAAACTAGGTTTTAACGAGGCACCCATCCTAAGCTGATCATACCTTTGTGAGCTCTTCTACTTATGTCCAAAAGACATGTAGTTTTGACTTAATGAAACTTCTCACTTTTCTCCTTAGACTATGGGTTTTTCTCCTACCTTAGGTTTTACCATAGTGAGGTTTTATGAGTTTTACTTTTTATGCATTCTTCTATTGATTTAAGACTCGCATTTGCTCATTGTGTCAATGACTTCATCAATTGTATTTACTTCATCGCTGAAGACCTGATGCGCCATTTACTTAAGTATTTACACACTCAAGGGGGAGTATTGCAATCCTATTAGATTAGAAATATGTTTGTGTAAATCCTAGTATATCTTGAAATATTTCTTATATTCCTATTAGAAGTAGATTACCTATTAAATGTTGTAATCCTAAAGGGAAAGATTTTTATCTATCCTACTACTATAAATAAAGTCACAATGGGGTGATACAAACACACCCCACAATTACACATCTCTCTCCTCTTCTCCCTATGCCGCACCTCTTTCCATATGGCCTCCATAATTATTCAATAAATTATGCCTACAACAAACTCAAGACAGTAGTTTTTATTTTTTTATTTTTTGAAAACTGAAAGTAATTACCAAACAAGATTTCAGTTTTCAATTTTCAGTTTCTAGAAAAGTGAAAACTGAAAACCAAATGGTTATCAAACGGCCCCTACATTATTGACTTTTAGGTATTTTTTTAATTACAAACAATTTACTACTCTAAGCTAGACTAAAGAGATGAGAAATGTTTGACCTTGGAACACACTGGGTTGAAAAGAAATGTCTCATTCACTAGATCAATCCACCACTTATTTTTTAGGTATCTTAATATACAATATTATTGTACGGTGATAAAACAATAAACATGAAGTTCAAATTGTTTGTGCATTCTAAGGGGAAAGAATACTTATTCTTACAAGTTTACAAGAAACAGTACGATACTTGTTATACAAGAAAAGCAATTACGATAAAAGTAATGCTACATTTATCACCTATTTGTATCATCTCTCTAATAAAGATAGGGTTCACTAAAACATGATGATTCCATCTTTATTTGAAAGATAGTACAAATTATAGTACAAATTTGTGGCATTTTTGTTACGATAATGTTCTAAGATCATTTATAACACCACCCATAAAAAACTTGAGAAGAAAAAACACAAAGTAAAGCCCACACAGCCCATACGCTTGATGAGATGATTATTAGCACTTTCAATTTTTTACTTTCCTCACAAAACAATAAAAAAATGCGAACTGTCACGGGCCATAAAATCAAGTGTAAAATGGGTTTGATTGTATGTTTCTAAAGAGGAATTCTGAGAAGGAAAAAGAGACTCGTTGGATCACCATACCAGTTTATGCTGCTTGGATCGATCTTTTCGCATATCTGAGAGTCCATAGCTGTTTTTGGATGTGAAACTTGGTTCGAGTGTGCTATTGGATTTCGGGTTGGTATTTTTGTGTTGCGATGGTGTTGTTAGATACACCATCTGGTTGTTGCTTATATGGATGGCGAGTCACTTTATATGGCACGGATACACCATCACTCTTATGTACCTGTGGTGTGACATTATTTGAGCTGCGGACTCTGCATGGTTTGAATGTTTCCTTCTTTCCGGGTTTAGGCCCGTGTACACAGGGATTGGACCTCCCTCTTTAGCTTGGGCTGTTTTCCCCCTTCTTTTGGGGCCTTTTATTTTAGGGTCCGGCTTTAATAATATGTAGACCTAGCATTCATGTCGTATTTTTCATTTTCGTGTCGTTTTCTTGACATACTCGATATCTTAACAGGTCGTGTCATGTAACATCCATTAAAGTATACAGGTAATATAACCTGATCTGAAATTGACTCGTTAATATTATCAGGTTATATGACCCGACTTATTACCAATTAAAGAAAATATATTTTAAATCAATAAATAATGAAAATGAAAAACATAATTTGACCCCAAAAAAATTGAAAACATAATACTAATTTTTGTATATGTATATCACATTGTCACATAAATATTACCTCAAAACATAAAAGCATCATTTGTCTTTTAAGTATTACATACCCCAAAATAAGAGTCTAATGAAAAAAATTTAGTACATTACTACAAAATATCAAATGTTCAAGGATATGCAAAATGAAAGGAGTTGCGTTTCAAGGTTGAGGAAACCTTGCACTTTTTTTACGATAAAACAGTTCAATTTTCATCATCACCAACATAAATGATATTGGTTTATTTTGAACTCCCTTAAAAGTACTATTCATGAGGGTTTGTCTGTTTTTAAAAATTCAAATGACAATGTACCCATCCTCAAAGTATAGAGGATGCTATCACGAGCGTTTGCATTTTATTTTTTTTCACATTTTTCAAACTTGTAAATTAATTATTTTATTTTTTCAATGTGTTTGGTATTTTTAAATTAATTGATATTTTTATTTTTAATGTGTTTTATAATTTTTTAATCTTGCTCTTTATGATTTTATTAATTTTTAAATGAGTGAATTGACGAAAATACCCTAAAGGCTAGATTGTTGACTTTCGTTGATCGCCTTTCGTGAGGCGTACGAGTTATTATTTTACCATACTCTCAAAGTCCTCAACGAGGCAAACGCGTAGGCGTAAGCAGAATTGAATTTGGAGCTACAATTAAGATTTTATGGAATTCGGAACGCAAGGGCAATCTTGGTAATTTTTCAAGTAGAGATATTTTTCACTTTGGACCAATCCTGTGCTGACACGTGGCAAGATGTCCCCATTTTTTTGAAGGGTCCTTTCTTGTCCGGTGATCTCTCTCGCACCCTCTCTATTTTCTTCTTCTTTCACTATCACTCACCTTTACTCCTTTTCCTCATTTTGCCGAGACACACACACACCTCTACACCTACAACCACAACAAGGCAACACCCCCACCATCATCCCTTGTAATCCTTGTGAACCATTGGACCTAGAAATAGGAGAAAAGCACCTAGAAAACCACCTCCCCGAGCTGCACAGTACAAGCATTGTGCATCACTTTTCTTTGGTGAATTCTAGCCATTTCTGGCCAAGGTAAGCCTCGAAATTGGTCCCTATCATTGTAGATCATGTCTAAGCTCATGATTAGTAAGTTTTTGGGTGGTTTTGGTGGTTTAGGAGCTCGGAAAACACAAAGGAAGGTCATTATTCATTTTTAGAAATTTTGAATCCGTGGTCGTTTGGCCACATTCCAGCCATTTTTCCGACTAACTCTGATCTCCATTGGGCCTCCTAAGGGTATGAATCTCTTCTCTACATTTCTAACTTCTGGTTTTTGGATCATCAAGTTTGGTTAAGTATTGAACTAGAAATTAGCTATGAAATTTGGAAATTTTTTTTTCTAGATTTCTGGAAAATTTCGCCATGACCATCATGCCATTTTAGGCCGTTCCCCCGTCCAACTTCGGCCACTATTGGACCCTGAACTGGCATAAACTTTTTTTTTTCTCCATATTCTTAGCTTCTAGTGAGCTTTTGAATCATCGAATTTGGTTAAGTATCAAGTTAGATATTAACTTTGAAAGTTGGGATGAAATTTCCCAGATTTCTAGAAACTAGATCCGTGGTCATTTGGCCACTTTCAGGCCATTTTTCCGGCCAACACCAACCTTAACACGGCCCTAATTTGGTATGGTTTTGTTCCCTACATTTCTAAATTCAAAATGGCTTTTGAATCACTGATTTTGGTAGAGAATCGAGCTTGATAAGAGCTTTGGAAGTTGAACAAAAAACCTGCAAAATTTGCAGGAACTCACAAGGAATGCAAGTACGTGCATACTCGCAGGTGCGTGCAGCAGCGCGTGGAGGAGCCCGAGGTCCCTCCTTAGGTTTCTCGACATGGCGAACTCGAATCTGCCTTCTGTTTTCCAAAATTTGACCGTTTTAAAATAGTTTCTTTATTAGCTATACTTTGTATGAAAATGCGTTTATATGTTAATACGTTATGTATTTACATAAATGGCTTCATTTCTAGATGAAACATATCACAAGGACTCTCGATGTTATGAGGCGGGTTCGATTCAACGACATGAAGTGTGAGTGGGTCTTTTCTTTATTTATATATATTGGTTAGTTTCCATATATACAAGCATTAATAAATTATTTATGCGATTGCCATGATTAAATTATGTTTATAAGAAATACCTTATTGTTGGGAAATGATGAAATAATCCTACGGATGCACATGTAAGCTTACTATAGGAGATGCCTTGATTATATTTCTGGTCATGAATAGTACAATGTTGATTAGAATTGTTGAATGGATGTGGCATGATTGTATTTATGTAGTCTGCTTATCATTATTGCACCCCGGTGTTAGTGCTGGCCTAGGGTCAGGGCCAGTCTTTCACGTGCATGTTCACATCTGCATCGCATGCTCGCCTTGGATCCAAGTAGGTGCCATTCATGTCGTACAGGTTGCAATAGGCAACTCCGACATCTTGTCGTACAGGTTGCAATAGGCAACTCCGACTCGTATGTGACTGCGAATAGCGCCAATATTCATGTGATTGTGACACAAGAGCGTATATTATGATTACACCCAGTCCTGTTGTATAAGTTGCATTAGGCAACTCCGACTTGTGTGCTAACATAAAGTGATGAGCATCAGTACAGTCGTACAGGTTGCATTAGGCAACTCAGACTTGTGTACTAGCATAGATCGATGAGCATCTAATTTTATTATGCTACTATTGAGAAATTGTGATTGGCATATTTCTAGATTTATTGTTGATTTACATTTGATTTCATACTTATACGTAGTATGATTTTCTGGAAACTGTACTTGTTTTACAGCTAGGGGTTACAATGTTTTCAGAAAGATTTTTATAAAACTTTATTTTCAGGCCCACTCACCCTTATTTTTTGCCCCTCCAGGTTTTAATAGCCGAGCTTTCGTATTGACGAAGATTCTTGGAAAATCTCAGTATAGGTGGCTACCTATGATGGTATAATCTTTATCATACCTTATTGTACTTTACTTATGCTCTGTCATCACGTGTGAAATGAGTTAATTCCCGCTCACATGCGACTCTTATTTTAGGCACTTTTAGGTTTAAATTTATTCACATTTTTCACATCACTACACTTTATGGCTTCATCACCTTCCAGGTGTTGGCTAACACAGCTCGATTTGGAGTCCTAGTAGACATTTCGGGTCGGGGTGTGTCATACACTATGGCTATTGTAGTTTAAAAAATTAAAATCATCAAAATAACTTTTTACTTAATGTGTCAGAACAGATTATCCGCGTGTCATTCTCATATAAACCTGTTAAGGACCCATTATTAACGAGTTCTTATTGTGTGACTAGATAATGACCTGATTAGTTATCGTGTTGACCCGAAACCTGGCTGCACGATGTACAATGAACAAACACGATTGATTGATCCTCCAGATCCCCACAAAGAGAATCCTTATCCCCTCAGGAGGGCCAAGAGTTCAAAACCAAGATTCGAAAAATCACAAATTACCTCACCGCACCTACATTAGAATAACTAATTATTATCCAAACATTGAATTTGATTTGATTTTAGAAGAAGAATGGAATGACCTTTTTACCTCTACTTGTGGATGAGATTTTGATAAAAAATTTCAATTTGTACTATGATTGATAACCAACTTCGCCACAGGGTTAAAATTAATAGTTTTCCACCACATGAGTCGATTTGAAAGTAGTATCTCACCACAGAGATCACGAAAAACATTTGGCCTAAAATTAATAATTTCAAACAAAAGAACGAAACTCCAAAATCTTGATGAATGCGACGAGGGAAAACTAGTAGTTACATTTTTGTGTACATAGAATACCACCACGTTGTTTGTTTATTTGTTAATATACCTCTAATAAGATATATCAACTATGTCATTTACATATATTATAACTTTATAAATATCAAATGGTAATATTACACGGCAGTGTTCCCGAAACAAACAAAATTTCTCTGAAACTAGCACCATGACCACCCAAATTTTAAATGCAGGATTGTAATCATTTTCTTAACGGCCTCAACCTAACTTCACCCTCGAGGCCAATAGAAGAAAAAAACAGAACTTCACTCTCAATGGCCTCAACCATTTGGCAATGCATCAGTAATTAACATTTTTTAATTCTGGTTTGGAATTATTGATTAATATTGGTCCCCAGAAGCGTGATCTCACTGGACCTCAACTTTGATTGATACCAGATCACTAGACACCGTTCAGTTATACAGAAAATCTTGTCCTATATTTTAGACAAAGATCATGTGACGCGTGGGGAGCTTGTGATCGCCAGAATTTGGAGGATTAACTTGTTAGATGATACTGTCATCTTATAGCTATCCTTATGAACCCAAGATGCAATACGCGTGGGGAACTTCACCCTCATTGATATCATTTAAGCATCAATTTGCTTCCCTATCTATCAATCTTTGATTGTACAAAGTTTGATTTGTGCTTAATCTTAATCTCACTTATTGCCACAGAATACGATACATAAGCCACTTGTCACATTATCGATGATCAAAATTTGAGAAAGCCCAAGTGTTGCGAACTTTATTACTGTCATTCATTGGTTGCATACAGCAAAAGAAACTTGTCATTCATTGGCGCATGCGATCTGCATAAAATGTTTATTGTTAAACAAAATACATAATCATTGTTTATATCAAATCGAAAAGATAGCGTGTAGAAGCCATGATTAGATTCAAGAATTTAAATCAGTCCGCATAAAAATCCAACTAAAATACCAATTAGTTAATTTAGTTTAGGATAAATCAAAGAAATTGGATGATAAAAGAAATATCAGGTCGATTCAGATAGGCAAGAAGCAACCAAATTCTATCAACCTCTGAATGCAGAAAGAAGAATGGATTATGGACCACGTATTTTATGAGGTAGAAATAAAATCCTTCTATTTTTTTTTTTTTCAAATGCCCTCCCTACCCAATTATTGGAGTTTTGTCTGTTCAACAATATTGTTTTCGTATGTACCCAAAAATTAACTAATTTGTCATCGTTATATTGTTGTTTCTTTTTCGTTTCGAAATTTATTAAAAATACTATTCTTACTATAATTTTCATATTACATTTGTATCATATTTCTAATAGAGAATAAAGATAAGATCTACATGTGTTAGTGACCCTACCTCTATTAGAAAGATGATGCAAATATGATAAGTGTTACATTATTCTTTTTACTAGCTTAAAGTTGTTCAACTCTTTTGATTTATTAGTTATATTTACCTTTTCAACTATTGAATCATGAATATGTTACGTACATCCACTATGACCTTTGTTTTCGTCAAATCATACATAATCATATGCATATAACAAGTACAAAAGTATGAATGATAATTTTCAATAACAAATGTTATTTAGTCTCAATAAACATGTTATAGTTTTTCGTTGGGTCTCAATGCCACAACTCCAAATAAAAAATAAGTTAATACTAATTATAACGATTATTTATTCCGTTATTAAGAAACTTACACCTCAGTTGGTTAAGAATATTTTATTTTTGCATAGTCTCGAGTTCAAATTCTCACCCTTCAATATCACTTATATAAAAATTAATAACCGTTGTTATGGGTTTGATTGGAAGAGCTTAACTTCTGGTATGACTTATGAGGCTAGGCTAGGGGACATATGGCCTCCCAAAATGTAACTAGCTAGGGACTAGAATCCAAAATTTGTTTATTTTATGCTTACTGTTTTATCAACTTACTTGGTGATGGTTATCCAAGACTTACGCAAAACCTATTTTAAAGAAGGGATAACTTGATATAGATCCAATTTTGTGAGTCATTAGTAGGATTAGTCCACTTCATTGAAATAGATCCAATAATTGAGATTCCACATATGCTTATTTGTGATTTGTACCATATTTACCCCTTAGGCTTACAAATTGTAGTAAATTCACAAAAAATTCTTAATTATGGGATTATTTGTGGTTTAACTAATCCCTTAATTGTAGGATTAGTTATAGCCATATAATTACCTCAACCCCCAGTCCGTTTCATCCCTCCTTTTTTCCTTCTTCCACACAATTCCCTCCGTTAGATCATGGAATCAATCCTCTTCTTTTTTGTCTCGTCTTTTCATGGGTGATATTTTTGTGTTTTCCCTCCAAATTCGTTCCTTTAATGGAGGTATATTATATCATATTTATATTTCTATGTTCCGCCATGTAGGTTTCCAGAATTTTTCTTCCGATATAATGGGTAGTTTATTTTTGATTTGCAGGTAGATTATATATGCTTTGTAGGTATAAAGCATCTTTCTTCCTACACAATAGGTAGTTACTAAATTATATCGGTTTTGTTTTCTTCATAAATAGTAGGTACTTATTAGATAATATTTTAGTATGAGTTTTAAATATTCAAAATTTAAAAACTGAATAAATGATAAAGAAATTTAAAGAAATTAAATATTTTTATCTGAAGGGGCAAAATTGATATCAAAATATGTAATTGAATAACTGGACTCAGTCTCAAAAACTACCTATTTTTTTGGACCTAAATCCAAAAGCCCCTTTAAAGAATTGAAACAAAACCTATTTTAAAGAATTGAACATTTATGTATGGCTTTTTAAGCTAAAATGGTCATTGAAATTTGTATAACTCTTCACTTTGGTCCACTGAGATTTGAAATCAATAAAAATGGCTATTGAGATTGTCCACCATCAATCATTTTGGTTATTGGGTGAAAAATTATGTTAATGAGGATCAAAATTACAAAATTATACTCAATTTAATAAACAATAGGCCAAAATAATTTGACCAAAATTGAGGGTATTTTTATCATTTTATTCCTATTTTATGGAGATTTTTTTGCAGAATGATCAAAATGATTGATTGTAGACAAACTCAAGGACTAATTCTATCTATTTCAAATCTCAGTGACCAAAATGAGGAGTTATGTAAATCTCAAAGATTATTTTTAGCAAAAAAGCCTTTATGTATTGGTGCTATTTTTTAGAACTTTTTTTACAAAAAAATGGAAAAGATATGAATAAGTAGGAATTCTTGTAACATATACAAATACTACAGGTGTGGGAAGTTATGAACAAAGGAGTAGGTACTTTTAGAGCGGTGAACAAAAAATGCAGGAGTCATTTGTTTTTTTCTAGAAAAGAATTATTTTCATCATTTCGGCTAGATTTTTTGTTCATTTTGGCCTGCTCTCCTTCTTGCCTATGCTTAAAGACTTTTGGGTTAAGCTACAATCTCATTGCTTTTAAAAGATTAAGAAACAAAAAGAAGTTGGTGATGGAAATCAAACTTGAACTGAAAACTTGTTGTATACACGTTGAAGACAAACTCTTCTACATGCTCATGAAAACAAATTCGTACAATACACATCAAAAACACTCTTTTTCCCTTGCTAATGCATGGAAAACAAACTTGTACAATACATATTGAAAACAAACCCTTTTCTCCTCTGTCTCTGAGGTTTGAAACCCGTTTACATATATAGCCGATTAAGAGGAGGTACATTATATAACCGACGCCTACCCAAATTTTCGTCAAAGAACTAAATGCACTAACCATTATATCATCTACTTATCACACTAATCTAATTACCTATAATCTAATTACCTAGCCCTTTTGTACCTAATTCGACCGCACCAGTTCCATTGTTGCCATCGCCATGATTAACTTGGGTTTTCGTTTCGAGCATTGCATTCGCTTCTCTCCACTTGTGGAACTTACCAAACAAGATCTCCATATCTTCTAGGGTTCTACCTTGGGTCTCCGGGTACATCGTATAAAAGAACACCCATGCAACAGCAGCAATTCCCCCGTAAAGAAAGAAGGCCCCACCCATTGTGATGGCCTTATACAACGAAATAAACGTCATTGAGAGGACCCCACTCACCACCCTATTCATCGCCACTCCCATACTGCAGCCTTGGGCACGTAGCTTCAACGGAAAGATCTCAGAGCTATAAACCCAAGTGATGGGCCCCAATCCGATAGAGAAGAGCGCGGCGTACGCTATTACCATGGTCAAGCACAGTGCAGTAGTCCACGTCATCTTAGCCCCGTGGTGTTGATCAATGATTGTAAGGGCGACACCAAGAGATCCGAGGGAAAATACCATCCCGGCAACACTAGATAGAAGCAACGGACGCCGTCCGATCCGATCAAGCAAAAACGTGGCGACCAGGATGAAAACGGTCTTGGCTAATCCAACGGCTACAGTACAGAGTAGCTTGTGGTCGGAGTTGGTTATCCCAGCCTTCTCAAAGACTCTTGGGCTGTACAAAACGATGGCGTCGATGCCCGAGGCCTGCTGAAAGAAATGGATACCGACGGCGCAGATTAAAATGTGACGAACTGCTGGTGTTGGATGGAGGAGCAACTCTTTCCAGACGTCTTGGCCTTTGCTACGTTTGGGGACCTGAACGACGTCGTCGGTGCAGTGCTCGGGGATTCCAGCAGCTTCTTTGATGTCCGCTAATCGAAGCAGAGCCTCCTCCTTGGAGTCTGAGGTTTTGTTGAGAACACGTGTCGCGTCCCCGAGCCGTCCCTGCATGACGAGCCAGCGCGGCGACTCCGGCATGGCTAAGACGCCTACGGCCAAAAAAACGGAGGGGACTGCGCCGATGCCGAGCATGAGCCGCCACCCCAAGTTAGTTGGGAGCTTCGAGAACGCATAGTTGGACACGTAGCCCAACAGTATCCCTACATTGACAAAGACCTAGTATGCATTCACACAAATCAAATTAGTGAAAACATAATCAATTCATAATAAAAACAAAATCAATTCATATCTGCATTCCACAATTTTTTTTCTTTAACTAATAAATCATTTCAAGCTTTTCAAAAGTGATTTTCGCATCATAATTCTTTTTTTTTTCTAAAATATTTTATTCATCTAGCATGTAACTTTCTTTAAATTTATACAATTCATATGTCAAAAAAGAGTAGTGTTATGTAGATTGAGTTTGTAGACTAAATTTGCAATTAAATAATGTGTCCGCAATAAGAAATAAACACGTTAACTAAATAATAATCTAATCATCAACTTACATATCATTTAGTTTACAAATTTAATCATCTTAAGTATTACCCCAAAAAATAATAAGAGTGCATGAGAGAAAAAATTACAAATAATTATTTACAAAATTTTGTTTCCCTAACATTACCCAAGAAAATGAGTGCATGAGAGAGAAAAACATTGCAAATAACGCGTTATCCAACATTATCCTTTTATAATTATTCAAATTTTATAGTAATAAACTGTTAATTTTGTTTTCATGTGGAGGGAAAATAAAAGAAATTCATGAAAAACCACATAAAAGAAAAACTCCTGACATATCGAAATTCTTATATTTGTATAATGTTTTTAAGAATAATGTTGCACATACCACCCATTCGTTTGTAGCACCTTTCTACTAGAGGTAGGGACCACAAACTCCTTTCTACTAGAGGTAGGGACCACAAACTCATGTGAGTGCCATTTCCTTTAGAAAAATAGTACAAATAAATGATAAGAATAACATTTTTGTTTCTTAAAAATATTGAAGGCATGCATGTGGTAGGTCTCACCAACATGCTGCCTGTGCTTTGGGTTGTGAACTTGTGATAAGCTCTAGTACTATGGCTGTTTCGCTTTATGGAAAATGATATAGCGGTTATGGATGCATATAAACCAACCTCTGGGAAAGATGTGAGGAACCCACGAGATGACGCCGGCGAGACCTCGGCGGTATAGACAGGAGCGATCATGAGGGCGTACCCGATGCCGATCCCAGCTACAAACCGGCCGACCATTAGAAAGGCATAGTTTGTGGAGAATCCCATAAGAAGAGCTCCTGCAAAGAAAATAGCCCCGGCAAGGACTATGGTGTATCGGCGACCAATCCAGTCGGATGTTCTTCCGGCAGCGGCGGAGCCGAAGAGGGAGTAGACGTTTATAATACCGAGTAGGATCTCAATTTCCACGTCGGAAATTTTGAGGTCCTTTTGTATGTAGATTGCAGCTCCACTCATCACACCAATGTCTATAGATATATAAAACCAACATCAACACATGCAAAAATATAACTTTTGGAATATTAATGACAACGAATTGCTTCAATAAATTAAGAATTTTTTCTCGCGACTCAATTTTTATATTTATCATGTATTTTTATCATTAAAGCAAAAGTGTATACGACTACTTTGGAGGGTTAATAATAATTAAAAACAATCTAAGGAAGCAAAATTTGAAGTACATATCCTTACCATAACCCAGCAAGATTGAAGTCATGGAAGCCAAAATGGCACAACCAAAGGCGTACTTATTTCTTTTGGGTTTCTTTTGGGGATCAAAGTCTGAGAGGCTTCTGCTCCCGGTTTGTTGGCTGAAGACGGCATTATCTTCAGCTCTCCGGCCGGCCATCTTCTCAGAGAAAAGAGATGTGGAGGGGAAAAATAGATCCTAATATTTGCAGAGATGTAATTTAGGGCGAGAGAGAGAGAGAGAGAGAGAGAGAGAGAGAGAGAGAGAGAGAAAGAGAGACTTAAGTGGATATCAGATGTTTTGAGAACTTGAGATGATGAGGGCTTAAATAGACGTTAAAAAAGCTAACATCACTTTAATAGCATAAATAGATACGTGAGTCACAACTCCTCTACTAGCGACTCTGCATCTCTCTCTCTCTCTCTCTTCCCACCAGTTCTTCCATCCCTCTAACATATTCGTCCATTCAAACGACAAAAAAATATAAATTAGTAACAGTGTTTCTCTCGTTTTCATTTTCTACGTGGGGCGATGACCAACCGACTCTTTCTTTAAAGATAACGTACTCATTTTGGATAAGAGAATTTACATATTTTACCGCAGCCTCAATTTTGAAATATTTTTAAGGAAAAATTAAGTTTATATCCCTCATTTTGCTATTCTCTTGATTAAAACCTTATTCATTTTTAATTTTTTATCAAGGTTATTGAGTATTAATAACATCATTAATTATTTCAATAATAAAATAATTTTATTTCTAAATATATTCATTCGGTTAAAAATGTTACAATTAATATATTTATATTTATAGCTAAATTTTTTATCATATATTTTTATTTTTAGTTTGTACCCATTTTTAATTTGCAAACCTTTTTTAATTTGTACCAATTTTCTTTTCAGTTTTAATTTGTACACATATTAATTTCTTTTTTTGCCCTTATTTTTTTTATAATTTCTTTTTTTGCCCTTATTTTTTTAAAGTTTTATTTGTATTTGTGTCCATGGCTAAACTTTGTATCATATATTTATATTTTTAGTTTGTATCCACTTTTAATTTGCAACCTTTTTTTTTAATTTGTAGATTTTTTTTTAGTTTTAATTTGTACCCATGTATTAATTTCTTTTTGCGCCCATATTTTTTAAAATTTCATTTGTACTCACAAGTTTTTAATCTTTTATTTGTACCCTAATTTATTTATAATGTACCTATTCTTTTTTATTAATGTACCACTTTTTTATATGTGAAATGTACCAATTTTTTTTTGTAAAATGTACCAATTTTTTTAACTCATGGATACATTCTTTTGGCATTTATTATTTCTTATTGTTACATAGTTTTTATCCATTTATTCAATCAAAATGTGTGAATTTTTTTTATTATAGCCTTTTCTAATAGTATTATAATGAGGAATTTTAAATTTATAGGATTATAAATCTCTTAAAATATCAAACAATTAATGTCAAAACTATAAAAATATAAATATTAATAGTACTATAATGAGGTGTACAAAGTTAAGGAACTTTAATCAAACTTTGAATACCATTAAGGTTTTAATCAAAGAGTGTTAGGGACTAGGAATCACATCCAAAGTATCCCTATTTTTAATTATGTGAAAAAAGAAAAATAGGAAACTCATTCACTCATTCAAATCAATACAATGTCAAGCCTTTTAACTATTAAAGTGATTGGTGTATGAAAAATGAAGTGAGAGATTCACCATCATCATGCTGAGGTCAAACACTCCAAGCCTTCGGATTAGTAGAGCATATTCCATCTCTAATAGGTGTGTAGCAAATTATAAATTGTAGTTTCTCAAGTTTATTTAGTAAAAAAAAAATGAATCGCTATAATATGTTATGTACAACTCAAATATCGAATGAGTGCTAACAAAAAAAAAATTCAGAGAGTAATTCTATTTACTCCTGCAACACAAACATATACTATTATTGATACAGTCGTTAAAATAGGTGAATTCCAACCAGTTCTCTTATAATTTGTCTTCTGAATTCGGACAACTGTAGAAACCAATGACATTTGAAAGCTTGTGTGGGTTACAATGAAATGTCAGACAAAAAGAATAATGTTTTCCCAGCTCCCCTTTGTTCCACAAACTCATTGGTGACCTCACTCGTCTCAATCCCTCTCAATAGTCTCTAAAGGAGTTCCTAATACACCCACAAAACTCGCTCACTCTGACAATTTCTCTCTCACTCGGTATACCCCCAAGATAAATCTTAATCAATTAGTCACACTCAAAGGACGAAGGTAGCTAAAGGCCCACAAGGGTGGCTGCCCAAAAAATATGATGCTTACATAAAGGGGTAGAACATATTATTCATGCTCATTCGAATGAATATAAAGTAAAAGGCATATATAACTTGAATTTAATATATTTAAGTACTTTAATTGATTAGTTGAAATTTTTTAAATAATATGAATAATGATAAGCTAAAGGTCGTACCCAGTGCACAAGGCTTCCGCTTTACGCAGGGTCTGGGAGAGGTGAATGTCGGCTAGCCTTACCCCAATTTATGAAGAGCTCCCAAGTCTCGAACCCGAGACCTACCGCTCATGGGCGAAGGCACTTGCCATCGCACCAAATGCGACCTCCATGAATAATGATAAGCGATGTGAAAAAATGCCTACAAGTTGGCTTAATGAAATTTGAGAAGAAAAAAAAAGAATGAAATTATAGAAAATATTCTATTATCATAAATCTTCTCAAGTAGAGCTAGATGTTAAGGTCACCCCAGCTAAAAAAAGTTTCGAGCTCTTTCCCTATACTTACACTAGATAGTAAACACATTACAGAATAAACAACCCCAAAACATGAAGAAATTGAACTGAAATGTTATGAAATTATTATGAAGGTGGGATTACACTCTAAACTCAATTAGCAATGAAGTGAATAACCCAGTTCTTTGCAAGCTCTTATAAGATATGGTAAGTTTCAAATTTGAGACATTTCGTCACATCTTCACAATTCATAATCAAATAGGACTGATCAAGTAGTGTGCTCATTTTCAGAGTGCAGGAACCAGTGAGCACCTTTGGGTGATCGGTGACCCGAGAGAGAGAGAACCAATTTCGCCGGCTAGTTTTGAAGACTGATCCCCCAATGCCACCGATCGGTCGTCAGTTAATTTCTACACCAAGAGGAGAATAACTACAGTCATTGAAATAGTAAGGAAATTACTACAGGAAGATGGTGAAATAAAGAGTGATCCAATAAAAAACTTTCCGAAGCTTTCAACCCGGTTCAAAAAGAGGCGACACACTATAAAAGAAAACATGCTAGCTACTTTTAACAGCTAAATCGGACATTAAATCAGATAGTTTCTCAAACCAAATATACTCATGTTCCTGGACAGGACACAATTTGCTTCGCTGTGTTCATGGGAAAATTTGACTTGGAAAAGAGACGAGACTCCAGGAAATGTCTTGAAACATTTATGATATTGCGCAACGTTAAAAACATCTTCCTCCTTCGATGAACAACTGCTAAAAAAAGGAAGCAGCTGTACTTTGAAACACATTTCTTGATGAGATTGAAGAGCCCCAGATGGCTAGTATACTATTTGAAATTTCATCATAAATATTCGGATTATCATTCACATATCAATTTATTTGAATGATGTTCAATGTATAATGGCATAAATATGCCCGAGGAAGAGAAATTACGAATTCATTAAAATAAGTCATCGTTCCAAATAATAATCAATAAGTTAATAACTATACCAGCTCGAGTAAAAATATTAATACTTCAGCTGAACAGAAAAGGGAAACGAAAAGGGGGAGAAAACACTACACTGTACATATGTAAATAATTCATGAAAAGGGTAGTACACAGATGGAAAGAAAAATACATGATAAATAACAACGCACTAACCTTCACCACTCTCCTCAGTCCCCACAAATTGGAACTCATCCAAATCTTGATCATGAACATGAGCATACCAAACTAACACATTGCCCACCCAAACCTTCTTCTTAAAAGGAGGGTTGCACTCATTTTCATGAGGGTGATATATCCCAACCTCTAATGCTATTCTCAAGGTGCAAAATGGCAAATCTAACCTAACTTCACACCACAACCATTGATAATTTAATAATCCCAAGCTTGATTTCACTACATCACAAAATTCTTGTATACGACGATCTGTATGTGGCAACACATTCAAAGTAGGGGTGGGCAAACGGGTCCTGGACCCGCGGGTCGGGGCGGGTCTTTGCGGTTCGGGACGAGTACGGGGCGGGTCCAAGAATTACAAATACAAAACGGGGCGGGACGGGCCGGTTCCAGATAAATAACGGGGCGGGCCGGTTCTAAAGATTGGAGAAAACGGGCCCCCGGCCCGGACCGTTCATGGTCTACTGTGATTACCCTCTATACCGTCTCTTTTATTATTAGACCTAATTCGACCCTCTTACCCTTTTTATTATCAGACCTAATTCGACCCTCACACCCTCTATTGTCTCCTCCCTCGATCTCTCCGCTCTCCCGATCTCTCTCGATCTCATCCCTCTCGATCTCCTTCTTCTCGATCTCTCTCTCTCACAGTCTTTCTTTCTCTCTCTCTCTCCCATCTCACCTACCCTAAACCTTCACAAGCCGCCGTAAACCAGGCATATACCCAGCTCACCCGCCGTAAACCATCTGCGCCACAAGCCGCCGTCCACAAAGCATCACCAGCTGTGACTTTGTCTCTGATCTGTTTAAATTTTCAGGTAACTATTTAAATTTTCAGGGTTCCAAACGCCTTTGTCTCTGATCTGTGTGTGAGTGGGTTGATGTTTTCTCTATTGTTTTCGGCTAGTCGCTCATTTGCAGAAGAACCCCCTTTCTCTGTTGAACCAACGATCTCAAGTCTCAAACAGGTAAACGTTTTTTTTTAAATTTAAATTTAGATTTTGTTTGTTCTTCTCGCGTTTCTTTTAAAATTTAAATGTAGATTTTGTATTGTTAGTGTCGTATTATAGATGGACCAATCTTCTCAATTTGCCATATTCTTAGTTTCAACATCACTGTTATTTTTGGATTTTGTTGTTGTTATCTGGTATTGTGTTGTGTGTGTTATGTTATGTGTTGTGTTGTGTGTGTGTGTGTTCTGTGTTGTGTGTGTGTGTGTGTGTTCTGTGTTCTGTGTGCGTGCGTGTGTGTGTTCTGTGTTCTGTGTGCGTGTGTGTGTGTGTATGTTCTGTGTGTGTGTGTGTGTGAAGAAGGTAATTATTTTGTTTTGTATAGTTTGGTTTATAAGTTTATATTAATTGGTTTACAATTAACGTTTGTTCTTTGTTGTAGAATATAAAAGAAGAAAAGCAAATACTATATCTACAAGTTCAACCATTTCATCAAGTGTTCCTGAAATTGAAGCTCCTTAAACAACTTGAACGAACAAAGGAAAAGGAATTGCGGTAATATTTTAAACTCAAATGAATAAACTTTAAATTTCAATGAGGATAATATGATGTTGGACGTTAAAAATGTCATGTTTATATTCTATTTTTTCTTACAGATTCAATGAGGAATTGAGGATTGTTGTTGGAACTTGGGTGTTGGATGTGGTTTTAATTTGAAATTTATTGCGGATGTCATGTTTATGTTGTTTTGGATTATTTGATTTTTGGAATTTGGATGTCTTGGACTTTCGGATATTTTGTATGTGGATTTCATTTTTAGATGTTGGAGGACGATGTAATATTGTTATTTTGGATGTATTGTTAAAACTTAATTTATGAACTTGGATGTTAGACTTTGTATTTAGATTAGATGTGAATAATGGTGAATTTGTGCAAAATCTGCATAAATGCAGTGTCACTGTGATTGTGCAGTTGCAAATTGCAATCTGTGCAGTTTGCAAACTGTGCAGTTTTCAAACTGTGCAATGCAATTTAAAAAAAAAAAAAAATGGGTACCCGTGGACCCAGCCCGAACCGGCCCGTTTTAACCGAGCCGGGTAATGTCCGGTTCCTATACAAGCAAATCCAATCCCCGCCCCGTCCCGGCCCGTTTCGTTTAAGCTCTGGTTCCTACAAACTTAGGTTCGGCCCGGCTCGCCCCGGCCCGTGCCCAACCCTAATTCAAAGGGGAAGTTCGTATGGGACTTGCATGCAAGGTGCCTACTTTACTGCGAGTAAGGCGCATAGTGTCGAAATTTCTCCACAACTTAAGTAGGTGCCAGAAGCTTCCTAGACACAGTTTACTTATGTGAAAAGCTTGTCCTACTTAACAAAACATGTGTTCGCTCACTTCCTATCTAAGCATCTACTATTTTACTAGGAATACTTTGAAATATTTCAATTTTGAACCAGGGACCTCCATGTTAATTTAAACATCATGAACCACCACTTCCAGTTAAACTTCTTAATCACTTGGGCAAATTTTACATATTATACCCTTATAAAAGGAAATTTGTAAAAATTAGAAAGTAAATAACACAAGATTTGAACACATGACCTCCTAATTAATTTTAAACAACATAAACCACTAGTTCTAGTTAAACTTCTTAGTTATTTAACCAAATTTTAAAAATTTATACTCTTATGAAATTATATATGTATATAACACCCGAAATTATTTTGCTGCCCCTGATTTTTTTGGATCCCTAGACGATCACCCAGCCCGCACTAGGCCTAGGCTGGCCCTAGATCGGATTTAATTGAGAAGAATATTTTAGAATATTTCAGCTTGGAAGCAAATATTTCTATCTAAGTTGCACCCCTAATCTCCAAGAATTGATTTGAGAATCTTTATTTATTTTTTTTTTCAATTTGCAATTCCACCTCAGTTTTAAATTGTTTGAACATTTCAAAGGCTTCAGACTTGCGTTTTATAAGATACCCAAATTTATGCTTTGACGTGTCGTTAGTAAAGGTGATGAAGTAGCTATATAGCCATTTCTTGCAACAGTGTTCATGGGATCATTATGTACGCCACTATATATTAGCTCACAAATCTAACTAGCTTGTTGGTTTACTCCATCAAATGGAACTCGAGCCATTTTCCCATGAGACAAGGCTCACAAGCCGGCAATGATTTAGAAGATTTAAGATTGATTAATCTCTTACAGTATCCAAGCCTTCTAAACGCTTCTCACTTACGTGACCTAAACTCATATGCAAGAATTGCATGCATCTCTTCCCAATTCGTTTGCTCCCACTGATTTAATCGAAACTCGTATTGCAGTATATCCCTCCATCCAATTCAAGAATATAATAGCGCGCCACTAGCACTACTACAAAAGAGGCTATCAGTGGCGGTGTAAAAATCGACTTTAAAACCCAATTACTGTCGAATTTTTGGTAAAAATCCAACAGAAAGTTGTGCAATGTCGGATAGGTGAAGCGACACCATTGCTACCATCACCAAAAGGATATTGTCGTCAGTTAGTCCATTTAATCCGCCACCAAGAAGCAAAGTAATATAAAATAAAAAAGAACAATAGCGTCGCTTAAAAGCGACATGCAACATTACATCGGTTAGAAGCGACGTTAAGTTCTAACATGATGGCGGTTCTAAGTGTCACAGCCCGTCCCGAGATTTTCATATCGAGGGTATGAAATGACGGAAATACCCTTGACGTTACTAAGGTGTGTGTGTGATATGTTTTAGATATTCATATTTTTCCTAACCTATTGGATATATTAATTAAGTTGGATAGAATTTTCAAAGGTTGGAATGTTTGTTTGGTTAGGGATGTAAATGGATGGTGTGGATTAGAGTGGACTACCTACACTCTCCTGCTCTCTCTCTCCCTTCCCGTAGCTCTCCCTCTCTCTCTCCTCCCTCACGACCCTCTCTCACTCTCTCTCACCCAAACCGTACGAACAACACCAAAACCAACCAAAACTTCATGGATCGATGTGGAGAATAGTATCATCGTGTTGGTGAATGTCCTACGAACTCAAAGATACCATTTTCAGGTAAGAAATCCTTCGTTTTCACGTTCAAAACTCGAGGACCGAATGTGGCACTATTCATGAACTTTATGTTGGTTGATTTTTAGGACAATCCAATCACACAGTGAGCTTTAGGAGGTCCTAAGGAAGCTCGGGGACGTTCGTTTGGAAGTTTTGGACGTCGGGATCGTCGAGTTCGACTTTGGCCGGTTTTGCTTGGATTTTTCCGGTGAGATTTAGTTGTTCTTAGAGCCTTAAAGTAGTGTATCTTGATTCTACATGTTTGAGGCTTCAATTTGGTATAAAATACGAAGAAAATGGGTGAAAAACGAAGGAGAACGAAGAGTTTTAAAACTCGCCGGAAACCGGCCGCCGGAAAAACCAGTCCGACGAGCTAAGGAGGAAGAAGATGCGCGTGGGGGGCGCGTGGACCCGTGCCACCCACGGCGCGTGGGACCTCCAAAAAAATTTTCTAAAAATTGTGCGACGTCCGTGACGTCGAGTAGGTCGATGTGGTATATTCATATACCCAATTTGAGCATCGTATGAGAAGTTATTTCGAATTATTGGTGATGTGTTTAAAATTAACGTTTTTATAGTTGTTTGGCATATAGGTGACACCTATCCCGAGGACAAGCGCATCCAGGGACGCCACGGGGGTTACGACCCCTCGACTTATCAGTGAGTGGGCAGTTTTGATTTCGTATTTACCTATATACAACTGTTTTTCCCAGAAAATCCGTTTATGTGAAAATTATGAATCTATTTTCCATGCATGAAACTGTTGAGATATTTAGTTGACAATTGATATATATATATGTGAAATGACGCGGTGGACGCCCAGGTGAGTTTATTTATTTTCAGCTGAGTTATTTATCATGGATTGCATTAAAAGCTCATGACCTGCACCAGGTGATAGTGCTTATATTGTTATTCACCACACCGCACGCTCGTCTTGGATCCAAGTAGGTGGATGTCGTACAGACCATGTGAGGGTTCCGACATGCTAGTCGTACAGATCACTAGATGTGATTCCGACTACTGGGTGACCTTAGTTATGCGCGCTGATGATTGATGAGAGAAGCACTAGAGCGTATTTATACACCTGTCATGGTACAGACTACTATATGTAGTTCCGAATAACGTGCAGAGTTGAACCGTACAGGTCACCGAGGTGACTCCGATTGGATTGGATGTTGAGCTTTAGAATCAGCCGTACAGGACCATTGTAGGGTCTCCAGTTGATTTATCATTCACCTGATTGATATTGATGTATTCTGATTATAATTTGGGCATGGCATGTCATTATTGAGATATTATGTTGATGAAATTGAGTTGAGTTTGATGTTGCGTATATATATATGTATATATACTATTTTCTAGGAAGGTATACAGGTTTTTACGGTGAGGGGTTAGAATTGTTTTTAATGAACTGTTTTGGAAAACTATTTGGTTTTACTGGCCCACTCATTTTGTTTTGCGCCCCTCCAGGTTCTAGTTAGCAGTTGGTGGCTCTCGAGGTCTTATTCCGGCTTTTTGACAGACTCTTGACATGTAGGACTCACCTGAGGGTGATGTACTTTTATTTTAGTCCTACTTGACTGCGCTTAAACCTATGCTCTGAACTTATATATTTACTTTATAACCAGTCCGGTTAATCTAGTAGGTTGTTTTGTTAGAGTTTGGGTTGAATTCCTTTTTATGTATGTTATGGTTTTGCTTCCGTGTCGCACTTATGGTTACGTCACACCTACGTGACGGCCAGCACACCTGGATCCTCCGGATCGGGGTGTGTCAGTTTGGTATCAGAGCCTAGGTTGCAGTCCTGTATAATTGTTAATGCTTTAATGATCTTTTGATGTTTTCTGTCAGAATTATGCCGCCTCGTAGAGAGCGTAGGGAGTCTCGTCGTACTCCTGAATCTTATTTTCCGGATATTACTCAATTGGGGGAAGCAATGGCTCAGGCTTTCCAGAATGTGATTCGTCCTCTTCCCCCACCTCAGAGGACACATTTGGAGACCATGTACAATTTGAAGTTAAATCGTTTTATGGGTGATGAAGGTCACGAGGGGGCAGAGAAATGGCTAGATCATATTGAAAAGACGTTTCAGGTAATGCAAAGTCAGTGGAACTTTCCGGCTGATAGGTGGGTGGAGACCACTACCTGGTTTTTGGGTCGAGAGCCGGCTAGTTGGTGGAGGAATCAGACTCAGTTTATGACCCCAGCTATGGCATCTGATTGGGCTGTATTTAATGATAATTTCAAGAAAAGATTTGTCCCTCCAAAGTATATTGATCGCAAGAAGCATGAATTTACTCGGTAGAAACAGAAAAATATGTCAGCTCATGAGTACTATAGAAAGTTTACTGATTTGTCTCGCTATGACCCTGATACAGCTGGTAATTAGGGAGAGATGCTTCGACGTTTCAAGTTGGGATCTAAGAAGAAGTGGCGTACTTTTGCCAATGCACTTCCCTGCGCCGATTACCATGAGTTTTTCGAGATTTTGGTCAGGATGGAGGACTCTGATAATCTTCCCAGTGAGAGTGACGATGACGAGGATAAGAATGACGGTCAGAAAAAGGATGATAAAGGTAAGGGTATTACTATTCCGAGACCTCGCAAGACTCAGAATTTTAAGAAGAGTGGAGCAAGTTCGAGTTCTTCTAGTGGTGGATTTAGTGTTACTGGCCCGAGGAGAAGTGGTGGTAGATTTTCTGGTGGGCCTAGATTTCAGAGGCAGAGGGATTCTGGTGGTGCTAGTGGTTCTGGTGCTCCGTGGTGCCGCCGTTGTAACTTTCGTCACCATGGTGAGTGCAGGAGAGGTAGTGGTGCTTGCTTTACGTGTGGGCAAATGGGACATCGTGCTTCTCAGTGCCCCCAGGGTCAGCAGAGACCTCAGCAGACTAATATGCCACCTTCAGCACCGATTCAGCAGAGTTTTGGACCAGGTGGTTATGGCCAGTCGAGTCGTGGTGGTGCCTACCACTACCAGGGGGATGCTGCTCCATATGCTCCCGGACCTTATCAGTATCCCCCGGAGCCTTATCCTCAAGCAGGGTATTCTCAGGATTTTGGAGGTTATTCTTCTTAGTCCTCTATGCCAGCTGGTGGATCGCAGTGGCATCAGGGAGGCCAGCCCCGTCAGGGGGAAGTTGCTACTGGTGGTGCAGGATCATCCAGGCAGCCTAGTCAGCCAGGCCAGGGACGTACTCCTCAGGGACGAGGTAATCAGGGCAGTAGAGATCGTGGTGGACGACAGCAAGCTCAGGGGCGAGTTAATCATATTTCATTGCAAGAGGCTCAGAACCATCCCGACTTGATCATGGGTACGTTAAATGTTCTCGGTCATTTTGCTAGAGTTTTAATTGATTGTGGTGCTACCCACTCTGTGATTTCTCATACGTTTGCTCAAATGACCCAACCTCACCCTTCACCTCTAGGATTTGAATTAGAGTTTGCCATGCCTAGAGGAGATAAATGTTATGTTGATAGTGTGTATCTTGGGTGTCCAGTGATGGTAGAGGGCGTGGTTATGTCAGCTGATCTTATTCCGTTAGATATTGTGGATTTTGATGTGATTCTAGGGGCTGATTGGTTGCATTATAATCGTGCCCATATTGATTGTTATGGTAAATCAGTTACTTTTATCGTCCTGGATTACCCGAGGGTACTTTTGTGGGCGAGAGAAGTGGGGTGAGACATGGAGTTATTTCTGCCATAAGGGCAAGGAAATTATTATCGAAGGGTTGTCAGGGATATTTAGCACATGTGGTGTTAAATGATGTTGCTTCTACTAGTATAGAAAAAGTTGGTGTGGTCAGACATTATCCGGATGTATTCCCTGATGATTTGCCGGGGTTGCCGCCAGACAAAGTGGTGGAATTCGCTATTGATTTGCTTCCAGGTACTGACCCTATATCTCTAACTCCTTATAGAATGGCTCCTGCTGAGTTGAGAGAATTGAAAATTCAGTTGCAAGAATTACTTGATAAAGGTTTTATTCAACCTAGTTCATCACCTTGGGGTGCCCCAGTATTATTTGTGAGGAAGAAAGACGGAACTATGCGATTGTGTATTGACTATAGGCAATTAAATCGGGTAAGGATTAAAAACCATTATCCATTGACTATAGGCAATTGAATCGGGTAACAATTAAAGAGGAAGATGTACCTAAGACGGCTTTCCGAACTCGTTACGAACATTATGAATTTTTGGTTATGCCGTTTGGGTTGACTAATGCACCTGCAGCTTTCATGAGGTTGATGAATGAGGTATTCCAGCAATATCTTGATAAATTTGTTATTGTTTTTATTGATGATATTCTGGTATACTCTAAATCTAAAGCAGATCATATTCGACACCTTAATTTGGTGTTAAGGAAATTGAGGGAGCATCAGTTGTATGCTAAGTTCAGTAAATGTCAGTTTTGGTTGACTGAAGTAGCATTTTTGGGGCATGTTGTATCGGCTCAAGGAATTCAAGTTGATCCTCAAAAGATAGCAGCGGTGGAGAATTGGGAGCAACCTCGAACCGTCACTGAGGTACGAAGTTTTCTTGGTTTGGCAGGTTATTATCGACGGTTTGTTCAAGATTTCTCTATGATTGCCTTACCGTTAACGAAGTTGACCAGAAAGGATGTTAAATTTGATTGGGATGAAAATTGTGAGCGGAGTTTTCAGCAATTGAAATATTGCCTCACTCATGCTCCAGTGTTGGTACTTCCTGATGATAGTGGTAATTTTGAAATTTATAGTGATGCTTCCTTAAATGGTTTGGGATGTGTTTTGATGCAGCATAATAGGGTGATTGCCTATGCCTCTCGACAATTGAAAAATCATGAAAGGAATTATCCTACTCACGATCTTAAATTGGCAGCAATTGTTTTTGCTTTGAAGATTTGGAGGCATTATTTGTATGGTGAGAAGTGTAAGATCTTCACTGATCACAAGAGTCTTCAGTATCTGTTTACTCAGCATGATCTTAATCTTTGGCAGCGAAGGTGGATAGAATTGCTAAGTGATTATGATTATACTATTGAGTATCATCCGGGTCGTGCTAATGTGGTAGCTGATGCACTGAGTAGGAAACCTCAAGGTAGACTCAATGCCTTATATGCTTGTCGTGTTCCTCTTCTTGCTGAACTGAGGGCAACTGGAGTAAGGTTGGAGTTTGAAAACCAAAGTGGAGCTTTTCTTGCTAGTTTTCAAGTCAGGCCAGTTTTGGTGGATCGTATACTCGAAGCTCAGATGGTGGATGAGGAAATTCAGGAGTTGGTTCAATTAAGAAGTGAAGGGAAAAAGAAAGACCTCAGAATTCGAGAATCAGATGGTATGCTTATGCAGGAAAGCAGAATGTATGTTCCGAATAATGAGGAATTAAAGAAGGAAATTTTGGATGAAGCGCATTGTTCAGCTTATGCGATGCACCCGGGAGGAACAAAAATGTATCATACCATTCGACCATTTTATTATTGGCCGGGTATAAAAAGAGAAATTGCAGATTATGTGAGTAGATGTATTATTTGCCAGCAAGTTAAAGCAGAAAGGAAGAAGCCATTTGGGCGAATGCAGCCACTTCTCGTTCCCCAGTGGAAATGGGAAAATATAACCATGAATTTCGTGTATAAACTTCCTCGTACACGAAATGGATTCGATGGTATTTGGGTGATTGTGGATCGACTTACCAAGTCAGCGCATTTCATTCCAGTTAGGGAGAAGTACCATTTGAATAAATTGGCTAAGTTGTTCATTACGAAGATTGTGAAGTATCATGGAGTTCCGGTAAATATTATTTCTGATCGAGACCCGAGATTTACTTCTAAATTCTGGGTGGCTTTTCAGGAAGCTCTGGGTACACAATTGCTTTATAGCGCAGCTTATCATCCTCAAACTGATGGGCAATCAGAGAGGACCATTCAGACGTTGGAGGATATGTTGAGATCTTCAGTATTACAATTTGGCGATTCCTGGCATGATCGTCTGGACTTGATGGAGTTTCCTTACAATAACAGTTTTCACTCGAGCATTGGTATGTCACCATTTGAGGCACTTTATGGTAGGGCGTGTCGAACGCCATTATGTTGGTCTGAGGTTGGTGAAAGGGTGTTAGAAGGCCCAGAGATTGTAGATGAGACTACTCAAAATGTTCAGGTAATTAAGTCTAACCTGAAAGCAGCCCAGGATCGACAGAAGAGTTTAGCGGATCGACATACTACTGATCGAGTGTATGATGTGGGTGATTGGGTGTTTTTGAAATTGTCACCCTGGAGAGGTGTGGTACGATTTGGAAAAAGAGGGAAGCTAAGTCCAAGATACATTGGACCTTATGTGATCACCGAAAGAATTGGTGAAGTTGCCTACCGGTTGGAGCTGCCTCCGGAGTTATCTAAGGTCCATAATGTGTTTCACGTCTCTATGCTTCGACATTATATTTCTGATCCTTCTCATGTGATCCCTCCTCAACCGTTAGAGATTAATCCGGATTTGACATATGATGAGACACCAGTCACGATCTTGGATTGGAAAGATAAGGTTCTAAGGAACAAGACGGTGAGTTTGGTGAAGGTGTTGTGGATGAACCATTATGTAGAGGAAGCTACCTGGGAGACAGAAGATCGAATGAGAGAGATGTACCCAAGGTTATTCTATGAAGATTAAGTGGGTTATTTGGTTATGGGAATTTCGGGGACGAAATTCTATAAGGAGGAGAGATTGTCACAGTCCGTCCCGAGATTTTCATATCGAGGGTATGAAATGACGGAAATACCCTTGACGTTACTAAGGTGTGTGTGTGATATGTTTTAGATATTCATATTTTTCCTAACCTATTGGATATATTCATTAAGTTGGATAGAATTTTCAAAGGTTGGAATGTTTGTTTGGTTAGGGATGTAAATGGATGGTGTGGATTAGAGTGGACTACCTACACTCTCCTGCTCTCTCTCTCCTTTCCCGTAGCTCTCCCTCTCTCTCTCCTCCCTCACGACCCTCTCTCACTCTCTCTCACCCAAACCGTACGGACAACACCAAAACCAACCAAAACTTCATGGATCGACGTGGAGAATAGTATAATCGTGTTGGTGAGTGTCCTACGAACTCAAAGATACCATTTTCAGGTAAGAAATCCTTCGTTTTCACGTTCAAAACTCGAGGACCGAATGTGGCACTATTCATGAACTTTATGTTGGTTGATTTTTAGGACAATCCAATCACACAGTGAGCTTTAGGAGGTCCTAAGGAAGCTCGGGGACGTTCGTTTGGAAGTTTTGGACATCGGGATCGTCGAGTTCAACTTTGGCCGGTTTTGCTTGGATTTTTCTGGTGAGATTTAGTTGTTTTTAGAGCCTTAAAGTAGTGTATCGTGATTCTACATGTTTGGGGCTTCAATTTGGTATAAAATACGAAGAAAATGGGTGAAAAACGAAGGAGAACGAAGAGTTTTAAAACTCGCCGGAAACCGGCCGCCGGAAAAACCAGTCCGGCGAGCCAAGGAGGAAGAAGATGCGCATGAGGGGCGCGTGGACCCGTGCCACCCACGGCGCGTGGGACCTCCAAAATTTTTTTCTAAAAATTGTGCGACGTCCGTGACGTCGAGTAGGTCGATGTGGTATATTCATATACCCAATTTGAGCATCGTATGAGAAGTTATTTCGAATTATTGGTGATGTGTTTAAAATTAACGTTTTTATAGTTGTTTCGCATATAGGTGACACCTATCCCGAGGACAAGCGCATCCAGGGACGCCACGGGGGTTACGACCCCTCGACTTATCAGTGAGTGGGCAGTTTTGATTTCGTATTTACCTATATACAAATGTTTTTCCCATAAAATCCGTTTATGTGAAAATTATGAATCTATTTTCCATGCATGAAACTGTTGAGATATTTAGTTGACAATTGATATATATATATATGTGAAATGACGCGGTGGACGCCCAGGTGAGTTTATTTATTTTCAGCTGAGTTATTTATCATGGATTGCATTGAAAGCTCATGACCTGCACCAGGTGATAGTGCTTATATTGTTATTCACCACACCGCACGCTCGTCTTGGATCCAAGTAGGTGGATGTCGTACAGACCATGTGAGGGTTCCGACATGCTAGTCGTACAGATCACTAGATGTGATTCCGACTAGTGGGTGACCTTAGTTATGCGCGCTGATGATTGATGAGAGAAGCACTAGAGCGTATTTATACACCTGTCATCGTACAGACTACTATATGTAGTTCCGAGTGACGTGCAGAGTTGAGCCGTACAGGTCACCGAGGTGACTTCGGTTGGATTGGATGTTGAGCTTTAGAATCAGCCGTACAGGACCATTGTAGGGTATCCGATTGATTTATCATTCACCTGATTGATATTGATGTATTCTGATTGTATTTTGGGCATGGCATGTCATTATTGAGATATTATGTTGATGAAATTGAGTTAAGTTTGATGTTGCGTATATATATATGTATATATACTATTTTCTGGGAAGGTATACAGGTTTTTACGGTGAGGGGTTAGAATTGTTTTTAATGAACTGTTTTGGAAAACTATTTGGTTTTACTGACCCACTCATTTTGTTTTGCGTCCCTCCAGGTTCTAGTTAGCGGTTGGTGGCTCTCGAGGTCTTATTCCGGCTTTCTGACAGACTCTTGACATGTAGGACTCACCTAAGGGTGATGTACTTTTATTTTAGTCCTACTTGACTGCACTTAAACTTATGCTCTGAACTTATATATTTACTTTATAACCAGTCCGGTTAATCTAGTAGGTTGTTCTATTAGAGTTTGGGTTGAATTCCTTTTTATGTATGTTATGGTTTTGCTTCCGTGTCGCACTTATGGTTACGTCACGCCCATGTGACGGCCAGCACACCTGGATCCTCTGGATCGGGGTGTGTCACTAAGCGACGTCAAGCAACAATTAAAGAATTAAAATATCAAACCTTGTCAATCCTAACCGACATCAGTAGTTAAAATAATAAAATAATCAAACCTACTGTCGGTTTGAACCGACATTACTTAACTGTCGATACATAAAATATGTCTTGTGATGTCGTCCATAAGTGACACAAAATATTTTAATAATAAAAATTAATTAATTAATTAATAAAAAAAATTTATATGAAAAAATTTCCCAACATATTTTAGGCCAAAGCACATATTAATAAAAATTAATAACAATTATCTACCATAACAAACATTTTATATCACACATAACATACAATAACTCATCCACCGTAACAAACTCGGCTGGTTTATCATTGACTTATTCTACAATCTTCAAGTAAAAATAAATAAATTTATACCCTTATTCCAGAATTGGCAACGAAACCAGCAGAAAATGGTAAGAAAGGAGAACAGAAGTCACACGAATCGAAATAGAATGTTTGAGAACGTCGCACTCTCGCAGAGTATAATAATAATACAAGAAATGAATAAAAAATCAGATCATTTGTGGACCGTAGTGGAAGATGTTGGGATCTAGAAAAAGTGGAGGGGGTTCTGATTCGGCTGAGGAAACGTCGAACCATCGCGCTTATGAAGGCGCGAAGCTGGCAGAATCAGAGGAAGCTCAGGGTGAGTGATAAGAGAAGCACCCAGGGAGAAGTACCTCGGCGGAGCTGAGGTGTTCAAGATCAAGATAGCAGAGCTTACTCTGCCAAAAACACTATCACCGACGTCGCTGTCACGCTTAAGCGGTACAAACTCTGCGACACTAATGGTAAACTGTCGGTTGAGAAAGAGGTATCCAACTGCCGTCGAATCCTTCCATATGAGCACATCCTCCATCTGAAAGACGACGTACGCAAGAAAGACAGCTACAATGTTATTTTCGAGTCGTATAACCTGGCAGAAGATCTGAGTTGCAAGATTCGACACGGCAGCTTAAGGAGGACACTGTGAGAGACTTCAGCTGATAGATTCTGCTAGGATTTGCTCACTACCACTAGAACATGGAGCACAGGGGAAGAAAGGGATGCACGGGGAAGATGGAGCACAGATGAAATGGGGATGGAGAAGGAGAAAGACAGTATGAAGGCACGAATGAAATAGGGAAGAAAGGGTTTAAATATGGATACTGAATTGGCATCGGCTAAAGCCGACATTGACTGCATGACGTCGAAATAAAAGTCACTAGTGTCGAAATAAATTAAGCTTGGTGTCGATTAAAATCGACACCAAATTCTGATAGTCTTTACTGATATGCACGTCCAATTAAATGAAGCCTAACGAACTTTATTGAAGTTCAGGCGGCGTCGGTTTAATGAAAATTGGTGTCGGTTATAACCGACACTAGATTTTGACACACTTTATTGAAATACACGTAGCGTCATTCAGCGTCGGTTAAATACGATAGCACATCTGACACACTGAGACTGATTGTCCCCTTCCCTAGTGACTGATTGAATTTCTCTTCCCCAGTCACTTTACGTCGCTTTTAGCCGACACCACTCAATTAAGAGATACAAGCGGAAAAATTTCCGCTAAGTATTTCAAATAATTTGACCAATGGCGTCGGATAAAAGCGACATAAAACTATTTTGAAAAAAAGATGTTTAACCCAAAGAAAAAAATAAACCAACGTTTTTTTTTAATGTTATCTCATATAATATTTTAAGATTTTAATAAATTTAATACGTAATAAAAAATAAAAATATAATTTTATGATAAAATATCATCACATACGAATTGAAACATAGTCTAATTAATACATAAAATAATTAATTAGACTATTTGATATCATCACATACTTTTCGACGGTTATAAACAAAAAAATCACGATTTAACGGTTATTTTAACTCTGATTTTGATGATTCTTTTTACAGCTACACTCCTTTATCCTATATGAATACAATGAACTAATTTGATCGTCAATTTAAAATACTTACACAAGTGGATACCACAAAACCTTATGTCATAGTTAATGAAAGTATGAATAAACTCTTAAGTGTTAGTGAATCTATTGTTTTGATGGGAAACGCATTTTACGAAACTAGTTTCAACAATCTAACCGTCAAACATGTTTGTATATACTTCGAGATCATATATGCCAAAAATTGCAAAAAACAAACATTCAGAGATCAAGTAACAGGACAAAACTTTTTGATAGTTATAAAACGAAAAATCACGATTGAACTGTTATTTTAACTCCGATTTTGATTATTTTTTATAGCTACACTCCTTGATCCTATATGAATACAATGAATGAATTCGATCTTCAATTTAAAATATTTACACTAGTGGACACCACAAAATCTTATGTTATACTTAATGAAAGTATAAATAAACTCTAAGTGTTAGTGAATCTATCATTTTGATGGGATACGCATCTTACGAAATTAATTTCAATGATCCAACCATCAAATTTGTTTGTATCTGTTTCGAGATCACATACGCCAAAAATTGCAAAAAACAAACATTCAGAGATCAAGTAACGGGACAAAACTTTTCGATGGTTATAAACAAAAAATCATGATTTAATGGTTATTTTAACTCCGATTTTGATGATTTTTTACAACTATACTCCTTAACCCTGTATGAATACAATGAATGAATTCGATATTCAAGTTAAAATATTTACACTAGTGGATACCACAAAATCTTATATCATAGTTAATGAAAGTATGAATAAACTCTTAAGTGTTAGTGAATCTATTGTTTTGATGGAATACGCATTCTACGAAACTAGTTTCAATGATCCAACCGTCAAACATGTTTGTATAAACTTCGAGATCGTATATGCCAAAAATTGCAAAAAAACAAACACTCAGAGATCAAGTAACCGGACAAAACTTTCCGACAGTTATAAAATGCAAAATCACGATTTAATGGTTATTTTAACTCCGATTTTGATTATTTTTATAGCTACACTCATTGATCCGATATGAATACAATGAATGAATTCAATCTTCAATTTAAAATATTTACACTAGTGGATACCACAAAATCTTATGTTACACTTTAATGAAAGTATGAATAAACTCTTAAGTGTTAGTGAATCTATTGTTTTGATGGGATACGCATTCTATGAAACTAATTTCAATGATCCAACCGTCAAACATGTTTATATATATTTCGAGATCGCATATGCGAAAAATTGCAAAAAACAAACATTCAGAGATCAAGTAACGGGACAAAACTTTTCAACGGTTATAAAACAAAAAATCACAATTTAACGGTTATTTTAACTCCAATTTTGATTATTTTTTATAGCTACACTCTTTGATCCTATATGAATACAATGAATGAATTCGATCTTTAATTTAAAATATTTACAGTGAATCTATTGTTTTGATGGAATACGCATCCTACGAAACTAATTTCAACGATCTAACCGTCAAACTTTTTTGTATATGCTTCAAGATCGCATACGCCAAAAATCGCAAAAAACAAACATTCATAGATTAAGTAACGGCACAAAACTATTTTACGGTTATCAATGAAAAATCACGATTTAACAGTTATTTTAACTCTGATTTTGATGATTTTTTTGTAGCTACACTCCTTAATCCTATATGAATACAATGAACTAATTTGATTGTGAATTTAAAATATTTACACAAGTGGATACCACAAAATCTTATGTCATAGTTAATGAAAGTATGAATAAATTCTTAAGTGGTAATGAATCTATTGTTTTGATGGGATACGTATTCAAAATATTTAATAAAAATTAAAACTTATGTAGGCTACAACCAACACTGGTGTGTGAGAAAATTTTTTATTTTTGTTTTTGAGAAATTTTTTTACTAGCATATTGGCACACAAAGTGTGTGAGAAATTTTTTTATTTTTGTTTTTGAAATAGAAGAAGAGAGGAAGGGAGTGATAGAGAAAATATTTAAAAACTATCATTAGTGTCAGAAAAAAGCGACACCAGTCTTTTTTAAACCGATGCTGACATTATGTCGGTTAAAAGCGACACCATTTTTTTTTAATGCGACACCACTATTTAAAAATATTAAAATCTATGTCGGTTATAAGCGATATCAACAGTTTATGTCGGTTATAAGTGATAGAAATTCCGACACCATGTAAAGTAGGTGTCGTAATGTCTTAAGCGCCACTATGTTTTATAAAGCAACAGCAACCACCGACACAATAAGGCCCTTTCGTAGTAGTGTAGGTAACCATTACTTGTTATTTCATTCTTAAATGTGTTGTCACACTTCAAATCACAATGGATCACAAAGTACCTATTTAAATTTAGATATGGAAGCGACACAATATTGTAAATACATATCAGAATGAAAAAGCACTCTGTCAGATGAAGATTTTGCCATTGGGAAGCCTAAAATATGCATGCTTGTAGTGCAAACAGAAGCTTGTAAATCATTTCCTATTCTCATGTATATCTGTCCTAGTTTTAGATTTCCATCCGCCTTCATGTCATGTAGTGTGTTACATACATGATAGTTGGCCCCTGATCAAGTATCTATAGTTGGATAAAGTTTACTACAATCGTTGAACCAATGATAATAAGGAAACTTGGATCAAAATTATCTCTAGGTCTAGAACAGGTTCTTCCCTAGATGTCCTTTGCCTCTTTTGTTCAATCATTTGGTTATCGAGGTTTGATTGTGAATTATAACTGTAAACATAATTCTTTTCTACAGAAAATAAAACAAATTTTAATTAGCGAAAGTTATACTCTAATCAAAGTTCACAACTATAAGCATAAGATACCTAAGATGTCACAGATTTGAGAACTATTTGTTTACTTACAACCAGAAGCGTTGTAGTGTTTAACATTTGGTAAGCATCCATACATTTACGCTTCTTGCACGATCAGTATTTAGTGAACTTGTCTAATAGACAAACACATGTTTATCCACCACGTGTCCCACACACGTAGCACGAGATCATGCTAACCTTAATGTGATATACACCGTCATTTTCATATAGTTAGTGTCTAGTTGACTTTCCAAACGACTAGGAACTTTTTTTAAGGATTAATTGATCTATAGAATACTAGTCTCCTTAGCCTAACCTCGTTTAGGACATTACTTCCATACCTTATATCATATCTATCATATAAGCCAAACTCATGAATGTATAAAGTATGTCATTTATTATTTGATTTAAATCAAGTTGTGAATTTTAGGGCACAATTCAGATTCAAGCATAAAAGACAAATTAAAAAAAATGTTTACCTTTCTCGGGAAAGAAAATCCCGCTCAAGTATAGAACAGCAACATAAATATTGCCTACAGATTTCGTGATTTCGTGAATTTGCAATATTTGTATTGAAATAGTTCTCAATAAATTCATCACTTCCTGAAGATAAGATTTCGATTATTGAGGCACTGCTTCTATTTGTGAACATCTATTTCTTATCAATAAATGTTTGGGTTAATATTTAACTTTGAGCTTAAAGAAGAGAAAGCCTAAAAAAGTTCTATAAAAGGAGTTTTTGCCCAAAAGCAATGGAAATCCATCAACTTAAAGTGACAATCGATGGAAATCCATCAACTCTCTGCCCAAAAGCACTTTATGAATGGCATAGCATGTAAAATACTGAAGGTTCCCAACCAATTGCTTTCGGGCAAGAACAGAAACAACACAAGTCAGGTTAATTCATCTATAAAAGGAGGAAGAGGGCCTAAAGATAAGAACACTTAACCAATTAAACAAACATACAACTTGTCTCTCAGCCAAGCAAACACCCAGAAAGTCATGTTTTGTCCAGACTCTACACCCTTTTAGCCTTATATTTCCTTAGAAAGACATTTTTTGTCTATGTAAAAGCTCTGCTACCTTTTCCTAAATGCTGCAGTATCGATCTCTCTTGTATAAACTCTTTACTAGTCATCCCCCTTTAGTATTCAATCATTTTGTAACTGCAAAGAAAAGAGACTGCAAGACATTTAATCTTGCCCGGAAGGTGAAATCTTGTCATACCCTATTTGTTTTGTCTTTCAATTAATAGATCTGGTGTCATAATGCATTCCCCAGTTTATAATCAAGTTGTTTCCAGCCTTTTAATGACTCAAAGCCCCATCAGTTTTCAGATCTGGTTCATTTAATGGTTTTATTGTCACAAGAAGATTGGAATGAGTTAAAACTGATGTCTTGATCAGATCTGGACCTTCACCCCTTAAACATACAAGATAACTAAAAGTCCTTGATCTCAAGGCATAGAAAAGAACCTAATGTAGACTTAACTTATCTACAACAATCCTTTGATAAACAAGAAGTCATAAATAACTTGGGGCGCAAGTAATCGACTTAAAACACACTTGTTCTACATTTGCCATACATAGATGGTAGTGGCACACCTAAGCACTTAGTTGGTTTTGATTGCGAGTCTTAAGGCCTACACCTAAAGCCCCACAAAGGCACCTTTCAGAACTAACTTTGTTCTCCTTTTGCAGCATTGCGACAAGCAAGAGCCCAACAATCAACCAAAGTGCCAACTCCTCAGGGAGCTGTGTGCTTGAGCCAGGAATGCACATCAGCCAGATTTCCTGCTCGAACATAGTTTTGGCACGCCCAGTGGGACCACAAATCTTGTATGCCAAAAAGATAAAGGAAGGAACAAACATTTAGGTGAGAATAAAAGCAAAAACCACCCTGGTACACACTAAGATCTAGCATGGCAAATCTCCCATAAGACTTGCAAGGATTCGCCTTGACGGAAAGCCTGACCCCTTCTAAGAAATTTGGAGAAAAGGTCACAAATGAAAATTTGCATGCTACTATATGATGGTTGTGATAAGGAGCATGGAGAGAAACTCTTCACAAACAATAGAGAAGTAAGCCGACTCTGTTCCTTAACAGGACATCTGCAAAGAAGGCTGGATCTGGAGTACCCTACCCTAGAAAATGATCATGCTAGAGAAACCATGCGGGAAAATATACTTGTGGATGAATCAGTTATTCCTTTGTTTCCTTTACTTGAGAAAAAAAAGGAATAAAGGAAAGGATAAAGAAGAATCCGGAGCTAGTCAGCCAGTATTGGAAGAAATGCTGGAAGCAGAGTTGCCCGACCCCCTATTTTCACTAAATAGTAGGGGGCATATCGGGTAAGAAAGAATGAAGTATGGGATGCCCCAGTTGATCGGGGAATCTAGTAGGAAATGAGAGCTTACCAAAGCAGACAAACCTCCACCTTATAGGCCACCACCAATGGTCACTAAAGGAGGGGAGTTCAAGTGGAGAAAGCCCCAGCCAAGAAAGGAGATTAACTTAGGCAACGATCGTAGCCTGAAGTGGGAATTGCCTCCTCATACCCCGCCTAATAATACAGCCAACCAACAACTCAGAGATGAGTTACCTGAGTTAAGAAGATGGTGGTGAGGAATGCCCAACAATAAGCTCGCCCGCTGTTTAGAATCGCTTATTAGAAGCCCTACCCGGAGTTTATTGATAAGCATAATCCCTTTCCTCTCAACTTCAAGATGCCTGCCTTCCCAACATTCAACGAAGAAGCTAAAAATGTGTCTTCCAGGGATCATATCTGGAGAGGAAGGGGGAAAATGCATTTTCACTATAGAGAAGCCAAACAAAAGCCAGCCAGAACAACATTTGCGCCATTTTACTATCCATGAATAGTACACTCGAGTTTGGGTTTTAGTATAGGAATAATGTCCAAAAGAAGAGCATGGTGCTAGAAGACATCAACGACTGCTATGACTTTAATGAGGTAAACAATTTTACTCTTATTACCCTAAACCCCACCCGCAACCGGAACTAAGAAGAGACATTAGCTTAGGAGCTCAAATGCAGTGGCGAAGCCACTAAGGGACCAGAATGATTTTTGACCCATCTTGCCTTTTTTTCTTCTTCTTGCTACTATAATAGATGTTGCTGTTGCTGCATATCAGTCTAATACTCATAAAATTCAAATGTGTTCTCAATCCAAACTCTCTTTCATTCCTGGCCTTAGCTTATATTTTATAAAAATTCTTGCTTATTCTTGACCTCATACTCGGGTTTTTGGGTTTGTGCAATGTTTTTAGTCCTCTTTAATGAATTTAAGGTCTTTCAATTTTTATACAAATTACTCTAATATCTCATGTTCTGAGTTTAAATTACCTAAATATGTGAAAGGGTCTCCCACACATAAAATTCTGGCTCTGTCACTGTTCAAGTGAATGTGTAAATTTCTCATAAGACAAAACAAAAATGCAAAAATAGCACAAGAAAAAAATAGATAAATATGAAGTAACTTTGAGATCCATTTGGATGTGCAAAAAAAAAAAATTAAAATGCCATATGCACCCAAAAGTAAAAGAAAAAACAAAAAACCCAGACAAACAATAAGTTAAGCTACCTCCAACACCAAAAGAACAGTGGCAAAGCTAGGAAGTTTGGATAGTAGGACCAGACACTAGCTATTAAAATATGTAGTTTTCCTTAAACAACATAATTACTTGTACAATTAATACACATCCGTAATTACGTTAGGAGTTAGGACGTCCAACCAATGATGAAATATCGGCAGTTCAAGTTACCGACATAGGAGGAATGAAATATTTTATATTGATGTCAAAGAAAATGATGAAGGATTAGTCCAAAACTAGATTTTGAATGGAACAATAAACATCCTCACATACCAAAACCAAGATTAAACGGTACGGGTTTTAAAATCTTCTTCCCGGCAAGTCTCTGTGTTCGCTCCCTAAATCCGCTATGGTGCCTTGCGGGCAAGCCGGAGATTTACTTCACATATGAGATTGGTGGGTGCGGGCGTGCCACTACTAGATGCCGCTAGTAGACGGGATTTGAATGATTGAGGTTGCGCCTTTTGACTTCAAATCAAGAGATTGTGCAATTTGAGTGGGAGTTGCTCAAATTAAGGTTCTTTGTTTGCCTTAAAAATAAGGACTTTACTTATATGGAGAGATAGAACAATATGTAAATGACAAGGTTGCTTGGAAATATAAATGACAGAGGAAAGTGACTAATATTGCAGATTGCTTGGAATTTATATGACTAGAAATGAGTACATAAAAGCTACAAATGAGATCGATACCGCAAGTGAGCAGCAAAGCTAATAAACTAGATAAAAGAAGGCTTTTGGCAAATCTGGTTTGAGCAGAGTTTGTGCTTTTGTTTGTTTGTTTGAGTGTCCATAATCCTTGTGCATCTGCTCCTTTTTATAGAGGTCTGGAGGAAACCCTCCTGCTGAGGTTTTGTACTTGCCCGAAAAAAGCTTGGGCAGCTTGCATTTCCTTACTTTGGTAGCTTGCATTGCTTTTGCCAACTTGCATGTAGAAACAATATTAAAAAGGGAATTTGCATCTCCACCATATGTTTTTAGCACATGTTTTCCCACTTGTAATAAACTAATATTTAAAAGAAGCAAGTTGGCTTCTTTCACATTTTCTTTGCATCCACACCCATATGTTGCCTTCCAATCTATTTGCAAGGATGCATGTATCTTGATTAAACAATGCTTGACAAATCTCCACCACCAAAACAAATTGGAAGAACAATATTATAGTGTCCAACCCCTCTACTTGCATCTAAATTTCTTTCCAAGTTAGCCTTCTTGCATGTTAATCCTCCAAATGCCATATTTTACCCAAATTGCCCAAATAAGTAAAAATGGGTATATTTTAAGTGCAAACACTCTGTAATATTGGAGTACGACTTCGACGTTAAAGGCAGAAAGTCTGAGCCTTGCCTTCTCAAGAAGGTTAAAACAAGTAAACGACACTGAATCCTATTCATATGTAGATTGCAGAGGCCATGTGCAATCCGTGTGGTCCTCTCCCCATTCTTCCCAAAAAACAAGCAATGGATACTCAAGGTTTTGTCAAAATTTTCCGGGGCCATGGCCAACCGTAGTTTTTCTTAAGGGTGATTTGGTATTGCTATACTTTGAAAAAAACACTACTTTTACTGTACGGTGAATTTTTTTTAAATTTTTTTTATATATTGTTAAAATGAAAATTCATTCATCAATCATCATATATGATGTGATTTAAGAAGTATGATCTCTAAGTAATTATCTCTTTCATTTTTAACTGCCTTCCTTTCTCAATTATTGAAGTTTTGTCCCTTTGCTCTTCCCCCAAAAAATATTTTACGTGTGCGAAAAGTACTATTGGTCCACGTGATCATTGGAGTTTTGTCCCTTGCTCTACCCCCCAAAAAAAAATATTTTACGTGTGCAAAAAAACTATTGGTCCACGTGATCTTGCACGTCCTCAGCCTGACTTTTCTCGTGCATGTCTGTGCAATACTCTCGATCATGACCATTGCATTTGATCTACAACTTAATTAATTAGAAAGTAATAAAATAAATTCTAACAAAATAATAATAATAATAATAAAATTAAAGGCGAAATTCCTGTATTTTGGTGGCTGTATATTAGGAAGTGCGATGTAGGATTTCGGATTTCGGATCTAGGACTCAACTGCATCTAGCCGATTCGGAGGATACATGCAATTGCCAGTTGCAGTGGTGGTAGAGGAATAGTCGAGAAGAAAAAGATGGGAAGAATGCCATACATGCTCGTTTAGAAGTGTTTTTAAATGATTAAAAACAACTTAAAAAATATTTTTAGATTTTAAAAGTATTTAAAATGCTTCCGCAAAAGTATCAATTTTATTCTTCTTGCAACTTTAAGTGTTTTTTCAAACATTAAATTTATTTTTACCAAAAATTAGTTTAAAAAATAATTTTTCTAAAAATACTTTAAGTCATTTAAGTACTTTAAGTTCACTAAAAACGTGGCACATTGTTAACCTTTCAGATTTGTTCGATTGCTAGAATTCAAAAGCCTTGAATAATCTTGTACGAAAAAAACATACAGAGGATCATTATCCCATAAATATATCAATAAAATAGCATCACTCAGTTGGCTTTATACGGTAAGAATAGTCTTGAACTTTACCTATAGTTTAATTTTAGGAAATTTTAACGAAAAGTTTTAGGTATTGTTCAATTTAACGAAAAACTATATTTTTACACTAAAAAGTCAATTCTGACACTATTCACTTTATCATTTATTTTGTCTTTATTATTAAAACTCAAAGTTTTTAAGCTATTTTCATTAGTTTTTCTTTAATTTTAATCTCTAAACTCTCCCATTATATTTTTTAGTTATCAAACTTAACATTATGTTGTCCCATTGGTCATTTTCATTAACGACGTATTTTTTCAGTTAATTCTAGGGTATATTAAGAACTTCAATTGAAAACTTCAAAAAACAATAGAAGAAGCTGAAAAACAAATGAAAATTTATAAATTAATATCTAAAACTTAAAAACAAAATGCAACTTAATACTACGGTCTAGTAATATTCATCTTCACTTGCAAGTGAGAGGTCTTAGGTTCAATTCTCTACAAAGTAAAATTTGAAACACATTATTGCTAGCCTATTATGAGGCTAAGCCCACCTCTTCCCCCTTAGTATAGATAATATTATTTGTTAAAAAAAAAACTTTAAACAAAATGAATTTGAAGTATAAAAATACAAAATGAAAATGGTTGGACTTTAACAACTTTTAAATGTTAGGCAATGCAATGTCAAAGTTGGGAGGAGATCGAATTGTAGTTGAACTTAAACAACTAACAAATCACATATTGAACTACGAAAATACGTCATACGTATTCAATTTTTTTTTTTTTAAATCTGGTTTTTAAGGTTGTTTTTTCTTTCTCATTTCTAATTTTTAAATTTATTTTTAGTGATGTAGGATGAAATTCCTAATATACCTCTAAATTTAATGGAAAAATAGACGGTGTTAGTGTAAAGTACCAATGGTAAACACATTGTTAAGTTCAATTGTTCAAGAACTAATGAAACTAACATGATATTAAAGACCTGTACTACATTTAAGCCTAATTAGTATCATTCCTTAACTTTTGCTAAAATTGGTCAATTTGAAACTATATTCTCATTGCTTTTCGATGAACAGATAAAAGTCGCAAATAAAACAGATTTGAAGAACAAACTTGTAAAATACACATGGAATTTCATCTGAACTATGTTTTCTTATTGCACACAATCCTTCTTTCTTAAGGGGTCGATTGCCCTCTCCTTCTTTGGAGCAGAGTAAGACGAGGAACATACTTTTATCGTGCGTGTTACATATAATCGATGCATACAATACTTTTTTGGCAAAGAGCTATAGCCATTACGTAGAATATTCCACCACATGATCGATCACATTCACTCACTAATCTAATTAACTTGCCCTCTTGTTCCTAATTGTACTTGACCGTTGTTAGTGATACCGTCGCCATGACTGGCATTCTTTTTCTGCTTGAGCAGTGCATTAGCTTTTCTCCACTTGTGGAACTTGCCAAACAAGACCTCCATATCCTCTAGGGTTCGGCCGTGAGTTTCGGGGAGCATAGTAAAAAAGAAGACCCACGCCACCGACGCGATTGCCGCGTAAAGAAAGAAGGCCCCACCGATCGTGATGGCCTCATACAATGAAATAAAAGTCATCGAAAGGACCCCACTCACCACCCTGTTCATCGCCACTCCGAGACTGCACCCCTGAGCACGTAGCTTCAACGGGAAGATCTCGGAACTGTAAACCCACGTAATGGGGCCCATTCCGATCGAGAAGAACGCGACGTAGAGTAAAACCATGGTCAGGCACAAAACGGCGGCCCACAGGATCCGTTCGTGGTTCTGATCAATGATCGTAAGGCCTAGGCCGAGCCCCGTCAACGACAATATCATCCCCGCCACGCTGGCAAGAAGCAACGGACGCCGTCCGACTTTGTCGACGAAAAAGGTGGCGACCAGGATGAAAACGGTCTTAACGAATCCAACGGCCACGGTGCAGAGTAGCTTTTTATCGGAGTTGGTGATCCCCGCCTTCTCGAAGATCCTGGGGCTGTACAAAACAACGGCGTCTATGCCCGAGGCTTGTTGAAAGAAGTGGATACCGATGGCACAGATCAAAATATGACGAACGGCTGGCGTTGGATGGAGGAGCAGCTCTTTCCAGACGTCTTGGCCTTGGCTGCGTTTAGGGACCTGAACGACGTCGTCGGTGCAGTGCTCGGGGATTCCCGCGGCTTCTTTGATGTCGGCTAAGCGTAGCATAGATTCTTCCTTGGAGTCTGAGGTTTTGTCGAGGACACGAGTCGCGTCACCGAGCCGTCCCTGCATGACGAGCCAACGAGGTGACTCCGGCATGGCTAAGACACCAACGGCGAGAAAGATGGAAGGGATTGCTCCGACGCCGAGCATGAGGCGCCACCCCAAGTGTGTTGGGAGCTTGGAGAAGGCATAGTTGGAGACGTAGCCCAACAATATCCCAGAATTGATGAACACCTTTAAAAGAAAATTCAACTCAGTTAATAATATACAATGGGCCACTGGCCTAAAAGATAAAAAATCGTGATGACATACTTGTACGGATTATGATGATTCTTTTGGCACATGATAATTTAATTTAACGACGCTCTAAGTTTTTATTTTGTTGAAGGTTCTAAGTTGCACTGCCGTTGTTAAAAAACGCTAGGTAAATTGGTAGTAAGAAGTAACTTTCTTGAAAATATTATTTATTTGTCATACCCTTGTTAGAAAAATACAAAAGAAAAGGGGTAATCGGATAACAATTTACAATACATACACTTAAGCCAAGAGTCAAACGTTTACCATACTCTTTGTAGCCTTTAACAAATCATCTGAGGGAAATAATAACACATACTATAATAACACATACTCGCCTTTAACAAATCTTTGTTTATTCTTATTTATAGTTTTCGTTTCATTTATTTAATTTAAGAATGAAAATTACCAAAGATTATATAAAACGCTAAAAAGAGTGCATGGAAATAATTTTTCATCACTTTAAAAAAAATTTCCGGACACTGTTTTCTCCTTTTTAATTATTTTTATTTTTACTTCGATCCAGAGAACAAAAATAGTGCACGGAAAAAAGATAAACTTTGTCTTCTTAGCTTTTGCTTGTTTGTAAAGTGGGCAATGTCTGCTTTTTTGAAAGAATTGGAAAAGGGTGATGCTAGATGCGAGAGAGCATCTTGTTAGACTATATTTTATAAATAATATATAATATGCAACTGTTGATGATTAAATTTTTTTTAATAAAAAATTCAAAATAAACTCTACCACTCTACATCATGTGATTTTTAAAACATGATCTGAAAAAGGTCTCTTAGCATTTTCCCTCAGAGAATATCCAAGATTAGGTAACATACCAAAAAAGTTATCTAACATGCCAGCCTGGTGCCTAATAGGCAAAAATGTTTTGAGCTACATCAAAATTTAAAAGTCCAAGAAAGTGAAGGGTACACAATTGGGTAGTTGGACTTGGATTGGATCCAATCCGAAAGTAATTCTAAACGATATCCAAGATTATTTTGATATACGAAAGGGATATTTAACAACGTAAGAAACAAACAAAACAAACCTCTGGGAAGGACGTCAGGAACCCACGTGACGACGCGGGAGAGACCTCGGCGGTGTACACCGGAGCAATCATGAGGGCGTAGCCGACGCCGATTCCGGCAACAAATCGGCCGAACATGAGGAAGGAGTAGTTGGTGGCGAATCCCATGAGGAGAGCCCCGACGAAGAAGATGGCTCCGGCGAGGACTATGGTGTACCGGCGGCCGACCCAATCTGAAGTTCTGCCTGCGGCGGCGGAGCCTATGAGTGAATAGAGGTTGAGAATACCAAGGAGGACCTCGACTTCCACGTCGGAGATTTTGAGGTCGTCTTTGATGTAGATTGCAGCTCCACTCATCACACCAATATCTGTAGATAAAACCAACATCAACACGTGCATGGAGACAACTTTGTTTCCAAAGTAAAAAACTAGAACGCAATAAGTGCTTCCCATGCTTTTGGAAATAGCATTAATTAGCCTCCATTAATCTCTTTAATGCATAAAGCATTGAAAAGGGACATCAAAATTATACGGTTTAAGATTATGTAATATAATTGTAGCTATGTTGGTTAAGATTATTCATCAAATTTAGGTCTGAGTTCGAACTCTCTCTCCAGCTCTACTATTGCTTCATAAAAGAAGCAAAAACAATGAAGAAAATAAAGTTTGAAGCATATTTACTTACCATAACCCAGCAAGATTGAAGTCATGGAGGCCAAAATAGCACAAGCAAAGGCATACTTATTTCTTTTGGGCTTCTGTGGGGGATCAAAGTCTGCAATGGTTTTTTGGGGTTGGCTGGAGACTGTATTATCGTCAGTTGTCCGGTCAGCCATCTTCCTGGAGAGGGATTGAGACTGGACAACTGCTTAGCAAAGGGTCTCTTGTTGCAGAAGTGTAATTTAGAGAAGAAAGGAGGAGAGAGATTTGTGTGGATATAAGTAGGAGATACAGCAGAAATACTAGTGGCTGTGCAATTGTTGAGTTGGAGCTATAGTGTTTAAATAGACCAAAAAGTTGACATCATTTTCACAGCCGTAGGACCTCCCCTTGCATCAATATTGGGAAGCTATAGTGTATTTCATTGTCACTGCAAGCTTGGTGAAAATTTGAAGGTGCAACGAAGACAGCTGTAGCCGATTCTGTTACTAAATTATATATTTACATTACTAAACTAAATCAATAATGTCGAAACATTACTTTTGGTGAAATGATACATGTCCGTGACCACAATCAAGAAGACTCACCAGCTTAAAGTCTTGAACCCGAGACCTCCCACATTTTCTTTGTTTATTGGGAAGTCGCAGTCTACGCCCTTACCAGTGGGCCACTTGCTATAATTTTTTACAAAATATATTTGATTAAATAATTAAATGATCCAACTCCGGATTCTCCCTCCCAATTAATTAATAGTTTTCTTTGTCAAGCTATTCCAAGTCGAGTGTATTTTAATTAGCTTGTGCTTCCCAATTTATGGATTATCGGCAAATGAGTTTGATTTAATTTTATTACAAAACCTTCAAAATTTAATATGCTTATTTAACGGCAATCAATAGGGTGTTTTGTTATTGAGATGTGTCATTTAGATGTATTTATGAATGATTTTGCAAGAAATGTGTGTCATTTTTATTTATGTGTTTACTAATAATAAAAATAATAAAAAAGTATGTGTTTTACTGATTTTCGATAAGGCACATTTTTTTTTTAACAAACAATATTATCTACACTAAGAGCGAGGGGAATGTGCATAGCCTCACAATGAGTTAGCAATAATGTGGTTCAAATTCACCTTTGGCGAAAATCGAACATATGACCTCTCACTTAAAAATGAAGATAAATATTATTAGACCGTAGTACTAAGTAGCCGATAATACATGCTTAAAAAAATAGGGAGTTTTAACGAAAAGCTCATGGTACTGTTCACTTTAACGAAAAACCACATTTTTACACTAAAAAGTCAATCCTAGTACTATTTACTTTACCCTTTATTTTGTCCTTATCGTTAAAACTCAAAGTTTTCAAGTCCTTTTCATTAGTTTTCCTAAAAAAATAAGCATAAAATAACGAAATAAAGTTATTTATCTCATTTGCATTTCTTGTCCTTACCATCCCTTCTCATACTCTTATCAAGTAAGTAATTAAACATGTTCGAAAGGAATGAAAGATAAAGTCGGACGGAAGAAATAGATAAAATGACATGACAAATTTACCTTGAAAGTGGCACACATACAATCTTCAATCCACCTGACTCAATAAAATTAACTGTAGGGGGAACGCTAGGCATTTTGGTGTTCAAGAAGGCATAAATTCAAATTCAAATTATACAGGGTATAATGTGGAACACAGGCATTATTTACGGAAATGCCAAAATATGTCCCATCTAATATGATTACTCTCAATTTCCTCCTTCAAAGCTACTCCAACCTTGGAGTAAAACTCAAATGTTAGATTCTAAACCAATCCTAATTTGCTCCAACCTTTGGGCCAAATATGAGTTTTAACCCAAAACTCTTTTTTTTTTTAAACAAATTCAGTCCAGAATTCCCCCTGGGTTAGTGGGTTGGCTCACCATATATGTGTAATTTTTTTAGCTTTATATCTATAAATTTATTGAATTAAATGATCAAATCTAATGGTAAATAAAAAAAATCTAAATGTTCAAATTTAAATCCAACGGCTAAAATAATAATAAAAAAAATCTTTCATGTGTTTCATATTCTTCATAGTGTTCCACAAGTTTCATGGTGTCGGTTTAGTAATTTTTCAATATTTATCGGAATCTAAATATTTTTAGGTTAAAGTGTTCATAAAATTAAATTAGGATAATCTACATAATTTTTTTAAGAAAAAAGTTACTTTAAAAATCCTAAATTCATTGTTTAATGATATCGGACAAAAAATTTAACCTAGAAGAGTTGGAGTATAAAACATGCTTCTGGGTTAAAACCTAAATTTTCTGAGTTAAAAATTTTAGGTTTTAACCTAAGGGTTGGAGATGGTCTCATAAGTTTATATCATTTTTTTTTATTTTGAACAAATGATTTTATTTACACTAAGGAAGAAGAGTGAGTATATCATATTTTTATGAAAAAAAAAACAATTAACTTGTTTATGGAATAAGAACATTTATAATTGGTATCTCATCTAAGATGCATAATTGGTCTGGCTTAATACAATATTCTATCCTTAAAAAGGTCTCTCTCGACTAGTATAAATACATCATTCTAGGGTTCGTCTTCGTCTTTGGCAACGCAATTATCGTACTCTAACTCTCTTGTCCAATGCTTGAGTCTTATACTTGATAGGAGCATATTTATGCGTCTTAGTTAGCTTGTTTTCTTGCATTTATTTAGTTGATTTAGGTTAATTACATTGTTTTGAGCTATTTTCGTGTGTTTGTAGGTTCAAATGCCAAAGATGGCATGAAAGTGCATTTTGGAGCAGTTTTGGGCTTGGAATGAATAGCACATGCATGGAGCAAGGTGGATGGACGAATTTGAAGACCAAAAGAGATTAGGAATGTGCTAAGAAGATGAAGGAATTAAGTCATGAAAGAGGGAAGAATTTGGAGCCATGTGTTCCCTTCCATACTAATATGTTGTTAATGATTCATGCACCCATTCTAGAATTTAAACCATTATCGGACCATTTCAAGTATCACCTCCCATTCAAATATCAATTCCATGTCGTGGGACCTAGGGGAGTTTGAATGGAAATATTGTCTGGCTGGAAGACGTTAAAACAAGCGCTTCTTGGGAGGCAACTCATGCGTTCAAATAAAGAAGACCTAGGAAGCTCCGACTCCATAACCAGATTTGCCTTCTTAAACTCTACTCTTTATTGCTTTTATTTTGCCATAATTGTGGTGATTGTTAGTTGTGTTGTTTGCTTGCTTACGTGTTAGTCTATGTTTGAAACATTGAGGATAATGTTTGGTTTAAGTGTGGGGGTAAACAAGTGTTTTTGTTGAAAATTCGTGGGTTTTTATCACCTATCCCCTCTAGAGTTGATTCTCATTGTTTTTAAGTGTTTTTAGTGTGGTTTGAAGTGTTTTGAAAGAAAAATACGAAAATTTGAAGAAAAAATTAGAAAAAAAAGTTTTGAAAAACCCAAAAAGAGTCATTTTTGTGTGTTTGTTTGTGTCTTAGGGTACCTTCCAACACAATAATGAGGATTTGATTTTTAATTACATGACTGTTAAAGAAAGTTACAAACATGGGTGGAAGTTTGATATGCTCTTTGGTTTATGCTTGGTTATTGTTATCGCTTACGAATTCACATGTAATCACAAAGGAAAAAAAATCAGTTTTTGTAACATGCTTGAAGGAAGGAACTCAAACTAACGCTACAACCCTGAGAGACTTGAGCCTAAACTTTATTTGGAAAGTTATTAATCTATGATTTCTTGTTTTCTAAAGTCGTTGCATGATCTCATTATTCTTTGCTTGGTTGCTACTTAGAATGCGTTTTATCACTTTAGTTCCAAATACTAGAACTCATGCCCGTTTCATTCAAAGCTTAAAATTGAGTGCATAACATATAACAAGATGAAGTTGTTTAGTAGTTACCACCAGAGCCAAAAAGCCTTCATCCCATGTATTTGTTTTGTAGGTTTAATCCCTTTGAGCCTTATTTAGCCTATTTTCTTTGTTAGCCACATTATCCTTACCTAGCCTAGAATAGGACTATCCATACCCTTGTTCTTAAAGTATAGTAGAGCATAACTTAGAGGGCATTCCTTTTGATCAACATATTGAAGAAAATAAGTTTGGGGGAAGGTCTTTCGTTGCAAATCTATTGAGTTGTACGTTCTATGTGCCAAAAAAAATGAGCAAGGCACGAGAAAAGAAAAAGAAAAAAAAAAGAAAAAATCGTGAAAAGAAAGAATGAAAGAAGTTGTGAAATAAGTGAGAAAGAACTCACAAGTATTGGTTGTTGAAGAAAGGGTCCAAAAATTTTGAATATGACCCTAAGTTGTACGAAATCCCCTTAGTGTTTCAAGTTATTTGTTGCATTCAAGAGTGAATTCTAAATTGATTTCATTACTTTGCTTACTATTGCTTTAAGAACCTTTGTCTATCCTTAACCTTTCTTTGTTAGCCAATACCCTTAGACTTCTATCTTGGGTGTTATGTGTTTCAATCTGTGGAGTTTGGAATTTGTATGAGCATATGGAATCCCTGGTTCTTGCTTCTAAGTAGTACCATTCATTCATGAGATCACACATATATATATATATATATATATATATATATATATATATATATATACATGCATTAATAACTCTAGAAATTGACCTCTTTGTTTAAAACATATGTGAGTACTAGTCTACATGTTTACATCAATCTTCTCACATATACCTAGTATAGGGAGTGTAGTCAGAAAATCTGTGAGAAAATAGTGAGTATATCTGGTGAGGAATTGAGGGAATTCTCTAAGGCATGTTACTTCATTCAAAATGTTGTTTTAATTGATTAAATGTGAGCTAGTAAGTGGTGACTATGATTAAGTGTGTGCTCGAAGGTAAGAATTGCTAAAATCTATGTGAGTGGTGATCTTTGGCACGTCATGTTTCATTGGAAATCCCTGAGGCAAATGTTGGAAGGTCTAGGTTGTGTTTTGTTTTGCTCGAGGACTAGCAAAAGCTAAGTGTGGGGGAAGTTGATATGAGCATATTTATGTGTCTTAGTTAGATTGTTTTCTTGCATTTATTTAGTTGATTTAGGTTAATTACATTGTTTTGAGCTATATTTGTGTGTTTGTAGGTTCAAATGGCAAAGATGGCATGAAAGTGCATTTTGGAGCATTTTTGGGCTTGAAATGGATAGCACATGCATGGAGCAAGGTGGATGGACGAATTTGAAGACCAAAAGAGACTAGGAATGTGCTAAGAAGATGAAGGAATTAAGTCATGAAGAAGGGAAGAATTTGGGGCCGTGTGTTCCCTTCCATGCCCCCTTGTTGCATCACTCTTTCCCTTTCACTTTGTGTCATAACTTACCCTTTCACTTTGTGTCATAACTTTCCCCTTCCCTTTCACTTTGTGTCATAACTTTCACTTTCCATTTCACTTTGTGTCATAACTTTCACTTTCCCTTTCACCTTGTGTCATAACTTTCCCTTTCCCTTTCACTTTCTGTCATAACTTTCCTTTTCCCTTTCACTTTGTGTCATAACTTTCCATTTCCCTTTCACTTAGTGTCATAACCCTTCCTTGTCCCCTTTGCCTTTCCTTCCCCTATAAATAAAGTGTTATGCCACACCATTCAAGGAACCATACACACATCCATTCACTACCATTCACACTTTCAGCCATCCTTCACCATAATTCATCACTTAAACCACCCTTACCACCTTGTGCCGCAGCAAAGAAGAAGAAGGATGACCTTTGGACGTGCTTGCCATTCAAAGTTTGGATTGCTGGAACATTATTAGGTGTAATCCATCTTTTTGTTCTCAATGTTTAATTTTATTAGTCTTTGTTTTGCTGTGAACATGAGGAACTAATTCCTCTTCAATTAGAGGTGAATTCGAAGCCATGGACATATGTTTAATATGAATTGATTCCTTTCAGTTATTGTTTTGTAAAACATGAATGCGATATACTTATCTGCGTTACTAAGAACTTATTCTTGTGTGTTGATTGAGGATGCATACTTAGTTTGCATGCAGGGATTTGATGCTAAATTTATAAGGGAATTTCACCTAATCGTTATAAACTTATAATTAAAATTAGTGGAGATTGCTAGTCACAATCGTGTTAAGTAGATTCTTGGCAGAGGTATCATGCAGTTCATAGTTACGATTGTCTTGGCAATGCTTATGATTTTCATAGAACTTAATGATCTTTGATATGTATCTCTATCATGTTGTTCATATAGGGAACTTGATGAGAATAATTTGGTTGCGATGCGTTGTCCATTCAATTTGAACTTAGGAAAATCTGAAAGTTAATTAGTGCATTCACAATTAACTTGGAGCATTGTCACTCATGGTTTAAAGAAACAATACTGGAAATTGATTTATGTTGCATATGTTTCATGTGTGGAGAAGGATCTTCTTGCTAAGTTTTCACCATTCAAATCACCTAATTTATTTTATTTTGCAATCTATTTAGTTTAGTTCAATTTCATCCCAATCAATCCCCCTTTTAATTAAGTGTCTTAGATTAGTTAGAAAAGTGTTTAAATCTGTCCAACTTAGTGTTTTGAGTCTTATTAGTCTTAAATTCGTCCAAATAGTCCCTAGAGTCTGTTTTGAGTCTTTTTAACTTAGTTTTGCTGTTTTGAGTGTTTTAAGTCAGTTTTGAGTCTATAAAGTCTAGTTTAGTGATTTTGAGTCTTATTTGTGTTGATTAGCATCCCTAGTTAATCCCTGGTCTAGAACGATTCCTACTTACATCTTTATTACAATTGTCATCAATAGGGTTTAATTTGTGTGTCGAGTTAATTTTCACATCAATACTTGCTCGCTAACTTGACTATCGGATAGCTTTTGGTCAGCACACCCCTGATCTTAGGCTTGTTCACGACTGTTTGCTCCTTTATAGGTTAGTCGAATTTGTGCATCTTCACCAACTGTGGCAGTGTGCGAATTTAATTCCAATAATGTTTACCAAATAACCATTAAAAAGTTGCCACATGGATGTTGAAACAAGTGAAAGAACTTGACAAAAAGACTATTTGTTCACAATTAATCTAACATTTAACATGTACATGAATGATTTATTTTTATGTTTATAAAACATGAAACTTATAGGAGCTTGTCATCGATCGAAAAGATTCCTATTATAAATATAACATGCTTTTTTATTCTTTTTGAGATGAATGAAATTTCATTGAGAAACAGCCATAACGTACAAAGGATGGACAGCATGACCTTAAAAACTTCAAATTAGAAAAATGAGATCACACATGTCAACACAATTACTTTACTCAACAATTAATGTACTCATCACCAATATAATCCATAAGTCATGGAGGATCATATCAACCTCTAAGAAAGATCCCGACTTTTACAAGCAAGGTGTGTCATTTGACACTGTTAACTCTAGAATTAAAGTTGGGAGCTAAAAGCCGTTGAAAAATTAATTAGTTAGCAATTTAGTTTATATTTATGTTAGTGTATTTTTTTTATATTTTATGTACTAGCTAGGGTTTTGTAGTGAGATGAGGATTATGAATCCTTTCCTATTGTCTAATAGGATTAGGATTGCTTTTCTATTCTTCTAAGGTTTAGGATTATTCCCTATTTTCTTTAGATTAGGTCTTTATAAATACACATCATGTAACGCATTAAAACTAAGTTTGGCAACATGTAATCTTTTTAGATTATGAAGAACTCTTGCAAATTTTGTTTTTCTTATTTTTATCTACGGAATAAAATTCAATCAGAGTTGCAATTCGTTTTTCTTCTTTTCTTGTCCTTTGATTTTTTTTAACACAAACAGTTAAATGTGCATTGTATGGTTCTAAAGTCTTGTTGTTTAAGTTAATAAGCTAATGTGGCTGAAAAAAATAGAAGATATTCAATAGCTATTTCGTTTTTAGTTTTTTTTTTTCACTTTTCACAAAAATTGAACACTAAACACTTGTTGGTAATTTATTATCAAGTTTTCAGTTAAAAAAATTTTACTTTTCTTGAATTTTCAAAATTTGGCTTTCAAATTTTTTTTTTAAAATTTTTGGTTTTGAATTTTCATTTAAAAAAAACGAAAATTAAAACAAAAATATAAACTAAAAACTGAAAATAAAATGGTTATTAACCGAGCCATAATATTTTGCATATTAGGCTTTTACTTTTGTTTTGTTAATTTACTGCAGCTTATAGCCCTTAGCTTACGTAATATGAAAATAAGACAAAGATTTGCAAATTGGCTTCTAGCACTGTTTTCTAGCCAGATGACATACCTTGCACCATTCGTCTTTTTATCATTTTTTTAACAAATAATATTATTTACACTAAGCGAGAGGGAGGAGAGAATGAGTTTTAGTCTCACAATAAGCTAGCAATAATATGATTCAAATTCGCTTTTGGCGAAAATCGAACCTAAGGTCTCTCATGACTTACAAGTAAAAAAGAATTTCACTGCATCATTCGTCTTTGCATGCTATTTTTTTTACATCACGTTCTTCTAATGAATTAGTGTATATTTTCGGGTATTTGAATAAACATATCCTCACTTACCGTAAAGGATAAAAAGCATATAGATCCTCTCATTTTTGCGTTATTTACTTCACCCGTCACGTTTGTACTTAAAAACTTTGTGCTGTTAGATAATTTCATTTCTATTTGAGAAAATTAAAATTAGTTGCGTCATTTTGGATATTTATAGACTAAACATCTGTTACTTTCCAATTTTTTATTAAAGTGCTTTCACCTTTCATTAAAAGGAAAACTAATGAAAAGGGCTTGAAAACTTTGATTTTTAATGATAAGGACAAAATAAAGGGTAAAGTGAATAGTACCAGGATTGACTTTTTAGTGTAAAAATGTGGTTTTTCGTTAAAGTGAACAGTACTGGGTGCTTTTCGTTAAAGTTCCCTTCATTAAACCCTATATTCTACGTATATTCTTAACTTAAGTATTTTTTTTAATTTTAAATTAATTTCCATATCAAAAATGCACTTAATAATATTATTTTATTTATTGCTTTTTTTATGGATCTCATTCCTTTCTCAATATAAGGATTCAATTAAATGGGATGGAGATTAATTGGATGGATATAATTTTATTTATTTATTTTTAACTCAACATTTTATACAGATTATAAACAAAGTAAGATTTCTTTTATAATTAAAATAAAGATAATACAACGTACCAATAACTTGGTACGTACCAAAATAACGATAGCACAATGTACTAATAACTTGGTACATACCAAATAAAGAATTGCATAACGTACCAAAGTAATATTTCTAACGTACCAAAATAATACTAATATGTACCCAAATTAAATTTATATAATGTACCAATACGTACCAAATGATTGGTACGATATATTTAATAATATGTGCATGTTATATCTCATAATTGTATTTTAATAGGATATTTGATGTATTTTTAGAATTTAAAACAAAAAAATTATTTGAGTTGAAAAAAATTATTTTCAAACGAATTATGATAAGATAAGATGGGATGTTTGTAGTGGTTTTAGGATATTTGTGATATTAATATGTGAACTAATTGGTAAATTAAATATAATTAAAAATTAGTAGAAAAATGTAACATCCCACATCACCTAGAGGAGTGGATCTTGTAAGTCTTATATGTATATTCGCATATCTACCTAGCACGAGGTCTTTTGAGAGCTCATTGGCTTTAGGTTCCATCGGAACTCCGAAGTTAAGCGATTCGCGTGAGAAAAATCCTAGGATGGGTGACCTACTGAGAATTTCTTGTGTGAGTTCCTATAAACAAAACTGTGAGGGCGTGTGTGGAGCCAAAAATAATCACAATGCGACACGTGGATTTTTGGAAGAAGAAGACGAAAATACCCATGAGGAGCATCAGGTTTCCTACGCGCGAGTAGTTGGTAATCATCTTCAACCTAGTAAAAAATGCCCAGAAAAGGTAACCAATTCCAAGTTATTTCTTCCATCCTCATTTTAGGTGGTTATTTCATAACCTCTAATTATTCCATTTAAATAGAGATTAATTGGCTAATTAATGAATTAATTCCTAATAATTCATTAATCAACCAATTAAATTATCATTTAAGCCGAAAATTACCCTAAAGGCCGGATATCCCTCCAAAGGGAGCCGGCCATTTCCCACCATAACTTGCCTTTTTGTGATGTTAATTAGCTAATCAATTCAGCCATTATTTGATTGATTAGCTAATTATACCATAAAACTCACAAAAACATTCCCTTTATAATGTTAATTAGCCAATTAATATACTTATTCTTAATTAATATATTAATTGTTAATTAAATCACCTAAATGCACCCAAAATTCATCTCTAAGGACCGGCCACCCCATTCCCTATATATATGACTCTATTTCTTCTAAAAAGTTGGTCCAATACTTTGGCAAAAATCCCAAAATTCTCTAAACACTCTTTCTCTCTAAATTCTAACTTTGGCATCAGAGGCTCTTCGGCCAAAGCGCCCCCCCATTCATCGTGGGTGCATGAGGCTCTTGGCCTTAACCTAAGATGTTAATTGTTTTGTAGGTGCAAAATTATGAAAGATCAAGGAGGAAAAAATTTGCATCCACAACGTGGTCGGGGCCCAAAGCGGACAATATCGTGCTATGGTGGAGTCCAGTCCGGGATGTGGTGGGGGCCCGGGCCGGGATGTGACAATTTGGTATCAGAGCCAATCTCTGGCCGGAAGTGTGCCGATGAGGTTGTTGGGCCCATAAGAGGGATGGATTGTAACATCCCACATCGCCCAGGGAGTGGATCCTGTAAGCCTTATATGTATATTCTCATCTCTACCTAGCACGAGACCTTTTGAGAGCTCACTGGTTTCGGGTTCCATAGGAACTCCGAAGTTAAGCGAGTTCGCGCGAGAGCAATCCCAGAATGGGTGACCAACTAGGAATTTCTCGTGTAAGTTCTCAAAAACAAAATCATGAGGGCGTGGTCGGGCCCAAAGCGGACAATATCGTGCTACGGTGAAGTCGAGCCCGAGATGTGGTAGGGGCCCGGGTCGGGATGTAACAAAGAATGTTTTTTTTTAGTACAATGATTTAGATGTTAGATTAGCCATTGATGGAGTTCAAACTTACGCCTTCATGCAAGAATTTAACACTTTTCCACTATTGTGGTAAAGGAAAATGTTTGATCAAAAGTTCAAAAGCTATGAATGTTTGATTCAAAAAATTCAAAATCAAGGCACCTATATCAAAACGCCCATTTACCTGTGAATCCAAACTCACATTCTTTCCCTCTCAATAGTTAATATTAAGGTAGGGAACGAGATTCTCAGTAAAAATGCAGATTAAGCACTAGCCACAAGGAGAAGGGGAGAAATCAGAATTTGGATTTCAACGTTAGAAGGGTAAGTACAAAAGCTGGTTGGTCACCAACAACATTTTTGAAATGTAATAAAATTCAACCACAAAAAATGCAATAAAAATAGTGTACATAAATGAAATGATTTTTGCAAACCTTCTCTCCTTCATGCACAATCTTCATTCTTTAGTCATTAGATTGAATGATTGAACGATCACACAATCTTTAAGGCTGAAATTAAGAGGGAGTGTACCGTAGTTAAAAAATGGTGCGTAGGAATCGCTTCATATAATATACAAACCATGTGAACCCAAAAACCAAAACTCTATGGAAAATAATTTACCAGCCCAAATCTACTTTTGCACGAGCTAAATGTCAAATCCTTTGCAAAATAACATCATTTGTTACATGATTCTTAACTATATCTTGACCATTACAAGTTATTTGCTTTATGAGTCCCTTTGGTATAAAAGCCTACTAAAGATAAAGGAGTAATGACCTTTTTTTTCAATTACAAGTTAAAGCTAATCTAGCTAGATCATAGCAGTCGTATTTTGACCACAACTCACATTGAGTAAACTCTGTTACAAAATTAATTTAGAAACGACCAAAACATAAACCAAATTGGTTTTAATATTTCTCATATGCGACCTCAAGGAAATAAATGGCTTGTTATGGTAAAAACGACGTAACTAGAATTTTATATATGGTCAAAGGAAAAATTCGTGTGTATTTTTTGACATACATTTTGATACTGTTGAATATTTCAAGAATATATTCATAGGCTGAAAAGTTGTGTATTTTCCCAACCATCCCTTCTCTTCGAAGTGAAGCATTACAACAATTAGTTCAATAATATATATATATATATATATATATAAAGAATTGTTATTAGCACTCCAAAAATCTCATTCTTCATTCCTCACAAATGTATTTTTATTTCTAATTATAGAAAGCTTAGAGTGCCAAATGAGATTTTAAGAGTGCTAATAACAATTCCCTATATATATATATATATAGGATGCTGCATTGTGCAACATGTGTGTGCGAAAATAATAGTGCCGAAAGGTTGAATTTAATTCAACCTTGTATCTTTTGGTTGAACTGCAACTTTTGGTTAAAAGATATGATGCTTACTCAAATTATATGAGTAAAATTAAATGATGTAATTAGTCAATATTTATTTTTTGAAAATTCTAAATAGAAGACATATCTTTTGGATCAACACTATTAAGAAATGTTGTATATCTTCAACTAAAATGAAGGGGTTTGATGAACGAGTACACACAAATTCAGAAATTTGTTTCTACATTCCTTACTCTCTTTTCTCTTCATCACATTCATACAATTTCTTTGTAGTTATTTCTAAGGGAATACAATTCGGTTTTGCTAATCGAATATTTCATACTTTGTTGTATCCTAGAAATGATTTGTCAAAAACCTTTAAGCAAACTCATTCGAGTAGGGGCAAATAATACTTTAAGGAAACGATTCAAGTCGCATCTCAAAGTCATCATTCAGATTATTTTCTATATTTCTACATTTACTCTAACAATCTTAAAGTGTTATTTTCATCATGGAGAACAAGTCTGATAACATGGCTTTGAAGATTATCAATCAAAGATGTCTACAAGCTAGACAAATTTGATGGATCAAATTTCATCCGATGGAAGGACAAGATGCGTTTCATGCTTACTGTTCTAAATGTCATATATATGTTGGACCCGGAATTGGAGCCTATTCGTAAACCAAGTGACAAAGACACGAACAAAATAGTTGTTGATCGAAAGAAGCGTGAATAAGATGAATTGGTATGTTGAGGACACATCTTGGGCACATTATCTGATCGCTTATATGACTTGTACGATCACATTCAATCTCCAAAGGAAATTTGGGAAGCACTTGAGCACAAGTACACAACGGAGAAAAGAGGTACCAATAAATTTTTAATGTTCAAATATTATGAATTCACTATGTTTGATAACAAACCCATCCTAGACCAAGTTCACGAATTATTGGTCTTGGTCTCAAAGCTTCATGAACTTAAAATAGTTATTCTGGATCCTATGATAGTTGGGGCTATTATGGCAAAATTACCCCAAATATGGAATAACTATAAAAAGAAACTTCTACACATAGTAGAAGATATTAGTTTGGAGGATTTGCAAAAGGGTATTCAAATTGAAGAGAAAACTCGAAATCGTGATAAGAATTTTACAAATCAAGATTCCTCTAAAGTTCACATTGTCGAAGAAAACAAATATAAAAAGAACTTCAAAGTCAAAATTGACAAAGGGAAGTTTAAGAAGATCAATTCCAACAACAATAAAAAGAACGCAAATGGTGTCTGCTACCATTGTGGAAAGAAATGCCATTACATTCGTGATTGTAGACACAGAAAAGCAAGTGAGGAATATACCAATAAGACCAATAGTGTAAATATGGTGGAAAACTTTGGAATTGATAACATTGTTGCAATGGTATCAATGATGCATATTGGCATAACTACCGAATTGAATATGGCAGCGGTAATAAAATCCTCCGATTGGTGGCCTAACTTAGGGGCTACTATACATGTCTGCAATGACAAGGCACAATTCAAGACATATGAAGCATCAACGGACAATTAAGAGGTTTTAATGGGGAATCATAATTCCACCAAAGTTCTGGGATAAGGAACCTTTGAACTTTAGTTTACTTTTGGGAAGAAATTGACGTTGGTTAATGTACTGCATGTTCCATAAATTAGAAAGAATCTTGTTTCTACAAATTTATTATGTAAGAACGGTATAAGTACTGTTCTAGAGTCCGACAAGTTAATAATGTCGAAAAATTGGATGTTTGTTGGAAAGGGGTATTCTTGTGATGGGATGTTTAAACTAAATATTAATAATAAAGTGAATTCTTTTGATTATATTGTTGAATCTTCCTCTTATTTATGACATTTACGTTTAGCTCATATAAATTTTAGATCTATAAAATACATGTGCACACTTGGTTTAATTGCTTGCAATGATGATTACAATGATAAATGTTAAACATGTATTCAAGCAAAAATGACTAAGAAACATTTTCCAACTGCCAAAGGAAATAAAAATTTATTAGACTTAATACATTCTGACATATGTGTATTTAATGGTGTTTTAACAAGAGGGGGAAAAAGATATTTTATCACATTTATAGATGATTGTTCTAAGTTCATTTATGTTTATTTATTGTCTAATAAAGATGAAGCGTTTGAGTGTTTTAAGCGCTAAAAAGCTGAAGTTGAAAGCCAAAAAGGAAGGAAAATTAAATGTCTTCGTAGTGATAGACGTAGTGAATATTTTTCACTTGAATTTGATATTTTTTGTGAAGAGCATGGTGTCATACATCAAAGAACTGCATCCTATACACCACAACAAAATGGTTTGGCAGAAAGAAAAAATAGGACACTCACTGAAATGATTAATTCTATGATGATTAATGCTAATACTCCAAAATATTTATGGGGTGAATCATTGTTTACTGCATGCCATATACACAATTGAATTACATCTACGAAGACACATGTGCCACCATATGAAATTTGGAAAGGAAGAAAACCAAGTTTGTCATATTTGAGAGTATGGGGTTGTGTAGCTTTTTATAAGGCACTTGATCCTAAGAGATCCAAGTTGGGTCCAAGAGGAATTAAAAACATATTTGTAGTATATGTAGAAAATTCAAAGGCATATAGGTTGCTTAATTAAGACTCAAGTACAATTGTTGAGTCTAGAGATGTCGAATTTATAAAAAATAAATTTTATAATGACTACTCAATGTCTGGAAACGAGAATGATCAAACACTTTTCTCTAATCTGGCTACTAGTCATTCTCAAGGTGAGAAAAGAAAACAGTCTGAAACTGTTAATGAACCAAGGAAAAACCAAAGAGTAAGAAAAGAAAAAACTCTAGGCTCTGATTTTATTTCGTCTCTATCTATTGTATTTTTAGTCGAAGGAAATAGAACAAAGGTTCTTAAGAAAATACCCATATTGTTGAATGTTGTGGATGATCCTAAAAGTCTAAGCGAAGCATTGACTTCAAGAGATGCAGCCTTGTGGAAAGATGCCATAGATGATGAATTTGAATCATTAATATCTAATCAGACATGAGTTTTAGTAGACTTGCCCCAAGGATAAAAAAAAAAAGGTTGTAAGTGGGTATTTAGAAGAAATACAATACAGACGGGCCTATTCAGATATTTAAAGCTAGGCTGGTTGCCAAGGATTTTAAGCAGAAAAAAGAAATAGACTATTTCGATACATATGCACTAGTAGCTAACCTCACATCAATTAGAATATTGTTTGCATTAGCATCTGGATTTAGACATAATAGTGTTGATAAATGCATATACTCTAAATTCACAAATGATTATGGTGTTGTTATATGTTTATATGTCGATGACTTGCTAATTTTTGGTACAAACATGAAAGGTGTATCTGAAACTAAAGAGTATCTAAATTCAAAATTTAAGATGAAGGACTTGAATGAAGTAGATACTATCTTGGGAATTAAAGTAAAGAAGCATAGTAGGGGTTACGCTTTGTGTCAGTCACATTATATAGAAAAAATTGCTTCTTAAGTTTAACCATCTACAAATAGAAGAAGCAAATACTCCTTATGACCCTAATGAGACTTTGCTTAATAATTCTAGCAGGTCCGTTGCACAGCTTGAGTATGCTATTGTAATCGAAAGTTTAATGTATGCTATGCATTGTACCAGGCTAGATATCGCATTTGCAGTAAGCAAACTTTCTAGATACACTAGTCATCCGAGTACTGCTCATTGGAAAGCAATAAATAAATTTTTTTAGTTATCTTAAAAGAACTATTAACTTAAGTTTAACTTACTCTGAGTTTCCAGCAATACTTGAAGGATATTCAGATGCAAGTTGGATAACAAGTGCTAATGATAATAAGTCTACATCAAGGTGGATTTATACAATTGCCAGATGAGCAATTTCTTAGGCTTCGAGGAAGCAAACATGTATAGCACATTCAATTATAAAATCTAAATTTATAGCATTAGCGGCAGCATGTAAAGAAGCAGAATGGATTAGAAATTTGTTATTGGAAATAGAGTTGTGGCAACAACCAATGCCATCCATTTCTTTATACTGTGATAGTGATGCTACTTTTTCTAGAGCATACAATAAGGTATACAATGGAAAATCTAGACACATTAGCTTAAGACATGAATATGTCAAGCAATTAATAACTGATGGAGTTATTAATATTATTTATGTTAAATCAAGTAATAACGTAGCGGATCTGTTAATGAAAGCACTTTCAAGAGCTTTGGTAGTTAGTACATCTAGTGGAATGGGGCTAAAACCCTTTACTGAAAATTAGCCACCAATAACGGTAACCCAACTTTGTCAAGAACATCACTAGTTTAAAAGTTTAATGGGTAATAACAAGTTATTGATAAGTGGTTGTGAAAGCACTGAAAATTAATATATAGCACATTCTAGGATGATCAGTGCAAGACTGCTACGTTTAGGAGGATAAGTTTTATCTTTTAATGAGGTTATTTGTAGTTATGTCTATAATAGCAGGGACATGGAAAAGAACCTCACCTATATGAACATAAGAAGTGGTGCCGCTTCTACGAAGAGTTGGGTTTTCTTTTATAAATGTTCATGAAACCAGGATGAAACACAAGGCAATAATAGTGCTTAATTAGTTCAGAAATTTCTTTAAGGAAATAAGACATAATCATGTGTGTAGTGATTCCGGTTTTAACATAAGAATAGTTGGTTTAAACTTAGGTCACCATCGCATTTGTTATAACTTTGAATTAGTTACACTATTTAAAGGTTTAATTTGAAAGACACCTTTATTGTATGTATGATTATATCAGAATATTTGTGATTAATTATAAAAAGAGAATTATTGTAATATCATTTATTATATATTCTTAAAATAGGGAACGATTGTTGAATATTTCAAGAATATATTCTTAGCCTGAAAAGTTGGGTATTTTCCCAACCATTGCTTCTCTTCGAGTGAAGCATTGCAGCAATTAGTTCAATTATATATATATATATATATATATATATATATATATATGATATATATGATGTTGAATTGTGCAGCATGTGTGTGCGAAAATGATAGTGCCGAAAGGTTGAATTTAATTCAACCTTGTATATTTTGGTTGAACTGTAACTTTTGGTTAAAAGACATGATGCTTACTCAAATTATATGAGTAAAATTAAATGATGTAATTAGTCAATATTTATTTTCTGAAAATTCTAAATAAAAGACATGTCTTTTGGATCAACATTATTAAGTAAGGTTATATATCTTCAGCTAAAATGAAAGGGCATGATGAACCGGTGCTTTAATGCCTATAAATACCTATTATGGCATAATGTTTTACACACAAATTCAGAAATTTGTTTCTACATTCTTTGCTCTCTTTTCTCTCCATCACATTCATACAATTTCTTTCTAGTTATTTCTAGGGGAATATAATTCGGTTTTCTAATCGAATATTCCATACTTAGTTGTATCCTATAAGTGATTTGCCAATAACCCTTTAGCAAACTCATTCAAGTGAGGGCAAATAACACTTTAAGGAAACAATTCAAATCGTACCTTAAAGTCATCATTCAGATTATTCTCTATATTTCTACATTTACTCTAATAGATACGGTATAATTATAGGAAACCTTAAACCCCAAGGAACGAAATAGTTCATCATGAATTCGTTTTGCGACATGGTTTCCACAAAATAGTTTCCGCCTCTTCCACAATTATTTTATCCTTTTCTTCTCGTAATTTTATATCAATATATAAGTGGAGCAAGTCAATGAGAAAGATATTAAGGACAAAAGCGAGATGGGAACTTCTTTGGATTGATTTTCTTTGTAAACTTCTCAGTTTTCTTGGGTCAACAAAGGCGGTCTGATCTATCAAAATCTAAAGAATCTTTTAATATCGGTTGAGGGACACCTTGCCTTTTTTCACAACTTTCCCCCATTCATTTTTTTGATTAATTAATATTTCTTTTGTTTTCATTTGGCAAGTTGAGTATTATTTAAGGGGCTTGTGGCAAGTGTGATGCTTGAACAACTGTTGGCAGCTCAATGAGACATTGTTTTACAAGGTCACAGGTTCAGTTCATGTTAATCTTATAAGGCATCGACCGCATCAAATATATGGGCAGAAGATAACAAAATTTTTATCTTGATTTTGTTCAGTGTTCTATGAGCCTAACACACTAGTTTTGGTTGTAAGCACGATAACATTCATATTATAATTTACTCTTGGGCAGAAGATAACAAAATTTTTATCTTAATTTTGTTCAGTGCTCAAGTTTATGAACCTACCACACTAGTTTTGGTTGTAAGCACGACAACATTCATCATATTATAATTTACTGTTATAAGAACCTACCAAAATATTTAAATTGTTACTGAGTAAAAAAAAAGGGTTTCTTGAATATCCCAAATCCCAATGTCTCATAAGTCGAGCGTCGACATTATTTAATTTGAGTATTTGAACTCTCGGCTCTTCTTATTATCTTGCATTGATGTATGACGATTTGAAACGGCTATTTCCTAAGTAGCCCTTTAAAGATTATATTTGGTAAAATTGAATTAAATTCGAAATCATTTGATAACTGACAGGTATCCAAGAAATAGTGCAAAGAATTAAAAGATTTCTAATTTGGTTAATTTTTTTTGCATAGTTGTACTCTAAACGGTGATTTATAACATAAATGATTATGATCATCAAATAACATTGTATGATAAGAAAGAGAATCGAGAAGGAAAAATGAGAAGGTCCAAGTGAAAAGTTGCTAACATCTCCAAACAATTGTTGTTGGATCAAATCGAGTTTAGGTGGAGATTGTCATCATGTATTGTTAAATTTAATTAAACAACTGCCTTGCCATTTAGTACTACGGTCTAGTGGTATTCTTCTTTACTTGTATGTGAGAGGTCTTAGGTTCGATTTTCATCAAAGGCGAATTTGAACCGCATTATTTGCTAGCCCATTGTGATAAGCCCATCTCCTCCCTCTTAGTGTACAAAATATCGTTTGTAAATATAAATATAATTCTTGATAAAAAAAAAATATAATTCAACAACTGCCTTAATTTAATTGGAGGTCCACTTTAATTTAATTGGCCGTTGGATCAATGAATTGAAGATTAATGACAAAAATTAACAAGAATGTGTAAAAAGTAAAATGAGTATGAATAACACTATTCTAAATTTATTATATATTAGTTAAAATCCTCAAATCAAGACCGCAGCTATTGTTTGGACCCTTGTGAACAGAAATAAACTTATTTGTCTAGTGTGATTAAAACAAAAACACATCGAGTGCATAAGTAGTTGAATTTATGTTCTTTCCACAGTGACTCGAAAATTAATCAACATATAAAAACATGGGATTTTGTTTTTTCTTCAGGAAAGTCTAGCCATTCATCTTGAGTATTAAAGACATCCATCCATCGGCATGCAGGGAGATTTTTCTTCTGGATTGACTAGGAGAGTCGAGCTATTTGCTACTAGCTGAGTTGAAAAGACGCCGATCGTCATGGTGCGGAAAAAATTGAATTTTTGTGATCCAAAGTATATTAAAATAAATTGTTTGACTCATTTGTGTCAATAATTTGAAATGATAGCGTGGCTGGGATGGTAGAAGTTGGACAAATAATTGGCACAAAGCCCCCCGAACGTGCAACGTTTGTGACCCATTCCTTTGTTTATTTAGTCATCAACTTTGATTAATCAAAGTCATCAATTTGATTCATCAGTTAAATATTGAATTAGTTAGACAAAAATAGGTTGCATGAGGTTAATCAAGAACATGACAATTAAGTCTTTTCGTTTTGATTTTTCTTTATGGAAAATGCATATTTCTAAATAAAATCACTTGTTCATCAACTTCTTACCAAAATTATCTTTCTATTTTTTTCTTCTTCCTTTTCAGAAGAAAGATCGGGCAAACTACAATGATCACTCCAAAATCATTTTGAATAATGCGTTGACCTTGCCTGCTGAGAATAAGAAGTAATACAGACACCCCATGTCGTTTCTAGAAAATAAAAAATAAAAAGAAGAAATACCCCATGTAGAAAAGGGATTTTCTTATATCATTGACTAATCACAAGTACATGATTTATATACATGCATAAGGAGGCAGCCAAGGGTTACAACGGCAGCCTAGGAATTGCAACATGATTGAATTCCTATAATCAGTAATATAACAACATATAACTGAAATTTGCCTTGATTAGCCATAACTATGATTGAATCCTCGTGAATTTGGTAGTAACTCCTTAACACTCCCCCGCAAAATTGGCGCCGGAAAATAGACAAGTTTGGAAACCAAGCGTTCAAAGTGATCCGTAGGCAGCCCTTGAGTAAATACATCAACTAGTTGGTTAACAAAGGAAATAAACCCCACTACAATATTAGCTTTAGGTTGCGGTTTTAGAAAACTCCTGTCGGATAAATTGTATCCGACACATCATTTAATTAGTGACGGATATTAGAAAAATCCTGTCGGTTATATCTGACATAAATTCTTGTCGGATATTTACTGGCGGATATCAAAAGAATACTGTCGGTTATATTGAAAATCTATGTGCTTAATTCTTTTTTTCTTCCCAGCATGTGCTTAATTCGTTCGTAGATAAAAAATTATCTTCTTTTGTTTGCTTTCTGTTCTCTGTGTACATGTTTTCTTCTTAAGCTTCACTTCAAACCAAGTCTTTATAAGAACAAGAGTTTCTTTGAGCCAATGCTTTACTTAACTACGAATTTATTTTCATTTTTCAATCAAGCTATTTCTATTAAGTACAATTTTTATTAATTTTTCTTAATCCTCAGTGGAAAAAGACTTTTGATATCCATTAAAAAATCCTCAATACAATTTTTATTAATTTTTCTTAATCCTTAGTTGTAAAAAATCATTAAAATCGAAGCTAAAATAACCATTAAATTGTGAATTTTCGTTTATAACTGTCGAAAACTTTTGTACCGTTACGTAATCTCTGAATGTTTGTTTTTTACGATTTTTTACGTATGCGATCTTGTAGTATCTACAAACAAGTTTGACGGTTACATCATGGAAACTAGTTTCGTAGAATGCATAAATTTGCCTAAATTTTGAAGTGGGAAAAGTAATTTGTGCTAAATTTTTATTTACGTTTTTCAAGTGTTTATTAGACAATATTTAGTTAATGCGATGACATTTTCATTATACAATTCTCTTTTTGTTTATTTATTGCATATTTTACATGGATTATTATCTATTAAACCAAACAATTATTTATTTAATTTTTAAAAACATATTCTATTTAAATACATATGATTTATTTATTTATTAAATCAAACAATTATTTTTTAAAATCGTAACAAAATTTTTTTGGGGGGGGGGGGGAATTTAAAATTTTCACAGGGAATTTTGGGGGGATTTTTGCTGCTATTTTTTTTCTGTCGGTTATAACCAACATTAATGAAAAGTTTCTGTCGTTTTTTATTTAAAAAAATATTTCTGTCGGTTTTAATCGACAGTAATGAAAATTTTCCACAATATAACCCCTCCATCTTTTCCGTGCGCCAGTGCTTCTCCCTTCCCCCTTTTCTCCTCTCCTCATTTTCTTTGTCAACACGAGCTCATTTTCTTTGGCATTAGTCTCAAGCTTTGATTCCACAGAAGGGGATGTACTATTTTGAGCTTCCGTAATGACACCATATGCATGAGACTTTGAGCTTTCAGATTGCAACTTGATTTGCTTAACCGTAATCGTAGCCTTTGTGATGTGCTCGTACAGAGGCGAATCGTCGACGTGCTTGACGTTACGAACATGGCGGTGCCCTAGCGGTTTTCGAGTCCCAAGAATGCCTTCAATGGAGGCACTCCGAGTGGTACGCTTCCTACTCTCGAAGCATGTCCTGCTGTGAAACGGCTGTGCTCAAAGATCGTACAAGGCCGCTGGAGGATCGCATTCTCTGCGCCCTCGATTTCATCAATACCTTTCCTGGTATGCTCCAGAACCTCTCTCTTTCTCTCTTGCTGATTTGACAATAAATAGGGGCTTAGTATGATTTTCTTTCACGCAGGTAACAGTGGTGGAATTAAGGGGGTTAGAGTTGGAATTGTTGCTGTTTTTTATGGTCATAATCGTAGTGAAGCTGGTGATATGGCTTCCAAGCTGTTACTTGAGTATTTCGATCTGCATATGCATTTTCTTGTTAGTGCTTCGTATTCTGCTATGTTAGAGAATGCTGCCTCAAGAACAACAAGATTGTAGAATTTTTTTTATTATTAATATATTTTCTTTCGGTTTTATCCTACAAGAATTCTTTTATTTATTCTTATAATAAATTTTCTGTCGGTTATATTCGACAGAATTAGTGGCGGTTTTAGTATTTTCTGTCGATTTTATCCGACAGAAATCTCTTATTTATTTATTATAAATATATATCCTATCAGTTTTAGATATTTTCTGTCGGAAAATTCATTTCCTAATGCAAGCAATTCTGTCGCTTACTATATCTGCCACTACATCTATTTTCTGTTGGATTTTGCTTAAAATCCGACAATAATATATGTTTTTTGTCAGTTTTTGAACCGCCAATTATAGATAATTTTGTAGTAGTGAAACTTAACTTTATGACTGCCGAAAGCAACACATTCTCGAACAAAATGATAAATATCAAAGGCAATATGTTTTGTTCGAGCATGAAACACGAGGTTCGTAGCCATGTCCGTCGTAAAGATTGTTACAGTTGTGAAGACGGTCTCAGTGAGTGGAAAACGAAGCTCGTGCAAAAGTCCTTGAACCCAAATAGTGTCGGCACAAGCACAGGTAAATGTGCGGTATTACTTCTGCATATGAATGAGAAAACTGTACGTTGCAATATTCTTAACAGTCAAACCTTTTCCATTGCCTATGGTGATTTTAAATTCACCATTGTAAGGAGTGGCCTGAGTAAGATGTTCAAGGTTAGCTGTCATATGATGAATGGTACATGTGTCAACCACCCAAGTATCAACATTAGAGAAACCATGGACATTCTGAACTACTTGTGTTGTATTTCATGTTTGAGTTGCCATTCCCATAGGTGTTGGATTTAGTGATTGTGGTGGAGGAGGTACTTGATAAGAGTAATTATTCTTGTGAAAGCACTGTATAGCTGTATGACCCTACTTGCCATATATCTGACAGAAAATTGGACCTTTAAAATTTCCTTGAGCACTATCTGTCCTATAATAGCAATTTAGTGCAGTATGGCCCTTTCTTGAACAAATTTGACATTCTGGAGACATGGCAGATTTGTAATTTGTATTGCCATGCCACCTGCTTCCTTGGTTAAATCCATTTCCACTCCACTTGAAAAATTGCTTGAACTACCATAAGACCCCTTTTGATTGTCAACAAATCCATTGAAGCCACTTGAACCATTTGAATCACTCAAACCATATGACCTATTTCCAAAGTTAGAATAAGATCTTGAATTGTTGTTATTACCATTGTTTCTCTTGTTATTATTGAAATTCGACCTCTGTTGAAAAGATTTTCCACCATTTCCAGCAAAACCTGAACCCCCATTAAAATTGCCTTGACCATTAAACTTTTGTGAATTCGAACTTTCACCTTGTTCAAAATTCTGATAGCTTCCGTGACCTCCTTATCCATTTGTCAAATCACCATTAACATACATTGCTGACATGGTTTCAACAAGATTATTCAGTCTTGTTTCAAGAGAGCCTTCAACTCTAATTAACTGAGCCCTGAAGTCATTTAGAAATATAAATGTATCCCTAGCAAGAATTATAGTCTTGATGACTTCAAACTTTGGTGGCAGTCTAGAAAGCATAGCAATCATCAAATCATTATCAATAATCTTCTCTCATGCAGCCACAAGTTGATCTTTAATAACCTTCAGTCTAAACAAGACTTTATCAACTAAATCAGACCAGTTTTACGCAGTGTGAAACTCAGTTTTCAACTGATTGACCCTCACAACTGAAATTGAGGCAAATTGTTCTTGTAACTTCTCCTAAGCCTCTTGTGCAGTCTTGCACCCTATCACATGATCCATCACTTCATCACTTAATGTAGCAATGGGTAAACTCAGTAGTGCCAAATCTTGACGAATCCATTGTTTGTAAGCTTGAGAAATCTCCTTTATAACACCACTTTCAGCGTAATACAATATTTCAGATGACATTGTGATTCCCCATTGAAAAAGTCAAACAGATCATACCCACGAAGAACAAATGAAAATTGATAACTCTGTTTCACAAAATTATCATCATGCAATTTTACAGTAATCATACCAAGCAGACCTTCAATCTTAACTGAATTTATAGCTATTGCATCAGACAACAACAAGAAATACAAATGATGTACTTGAAATTCTTGATTAACACACCCCAACTTCTGAATCTCGATACACAATTCTCACTTCTGGCTTCAGCTTTCTATGAAGTAAGAAACTCAATAGACAACAAACTTTTTCATTCTTTCAATCTTTTAATTCTTTAGCAATCAACAATCTGTCAATCAAACTTTTTCATTCTTTCATTCTTTAATTCTTCAGCAATCAATAATCTTTCAACCAAACTTCTTCGTAATCAATGACCAACATCATATACGACCAACAATATTTCACATTCATACCAAGTAATTCATAAATTTTCACCGAAACATTTTATCAAATAGTTCATCTGCAAGCTTCAAAAACAGAAAAGATGCAAGGATCGAGAATACCAGAAAGCCAGACACCTGAAACACAATGAAAATTCCAAGACAAACGTAGAAATTCTTCACAATCGCACCTCCTGATGCCAAAATATCAACTGAAGAGCCCTAAAAAATCAACCTGGGCAAATGATACCATGATAACAAACCACTAACAATGCCTTCAAAGAACTCAAAGAAAGATTCAGAGATCGAAGAGAGAGAGAAGGAAAGAGAGAGAGAGAATTAAGGGAGAAACAGTATTGATTTGTGAATCGTTCTAACTGAATTACAATATTTTTTTTTAGCTATTTATACACCAAGTACAATATTAGCTAGTAAGTTATTCATGTAACTAACTAACTAACTATAAAGCTGACTTACCAGTCCATCTAACCCTTGAATGCTGAAATGAGTTGGCAGTCCATCTAACCATTAATTTGTGACACTCAACATCCCCCTTCAATCATGGCTGGGGTACTCAGAATGTCGAAGAAAAGCTGGACTATGAAGACCTTTTGTAAGAACATCAGCAGTTTGATCTTCAGTTGGAATGTAAACTACTTCCAGATCTCGTTGTTGAACACGTTCTCCCACAAAGTGAAAGTCGGTATCAAGATGTTTTATACGAGAATGAAACACAGGATTTGTAGTAAAGGCAATGGCAGACATATTATCACAATGAATTCTGGGAGGTAAAGGCATAAACACTTATTGTTGATGCATAAAATCAGTGAGGACTTTGGTACAACAGAAAGTGTTAAGTTTGTGACCTTCGCTAGATTGCTCCGGTCACTAGTGTGGATAAGTATGTAAATGGATAGAGACAGGGAAGCAAACACAAGATGTACGTGGTTCACTCAGATTGGCTACGTCCACAGAGTAGAGGATTTATCATTAATTGTGAAGGGTTTACACAAGTACATAGGTTCAAGCTCTCATTTTGTGAGTACTAGTGAATGATTTAGTACAAATGACATTAGGAAATATTGTGGGAGAATGATCTCTATTTATAGAAGAAAGTTTCTAGTTTCATTCTGACATTGACACGTGTCGTGTTGTGATTAGCTTCTGATGTTGACATGTGTCGCGTTATGATTGGCTTCTGATGTCGACACGTGTCGCGCTGTGATTGGCCTTCTGGTTGTAGGGAAACTCTTCTGGGTCCTTGATGGTATAACGTTGACTGGTGCTCAGTAGTTTCGGGATTGGTCAAGTATGGTACAAACAGTACTCCCTTAAGTTCCCGAGTAAGGGAAGCTCCTCGATTGGGGACTTGCAAGATCCCAGCCATTGAGTAATCACGAAACCTCTAAGTTCCAAAGTGTGGTATCATTTTCACTTGCCTTATCTGTCTCATATATAGATGTGGCATATTCTCTGGAAGTACTTTTCCTTCATCCATGGGTGGTATCTTTAACCGATGAAGATGCACAAGGTAATGTATACATTTCACTTGAAGCTTACTTGTAGTTTCAGGCTTGGTCAAGTGCGATACAAACCCTATAGTAGGAGTCCCCCAGGTTGCCGAGCTAGGAGATTTGCCGAAGAAGGTAACAAACAAGGTAAGCAATCAGACTTCCAAGCAAGCAACCTGGATCGGAGGTTCGACTTCGGCTTCCGGTTGATTGTTCTTCTTCTCCTTGTGTCGTAAACAGCAACAAGGATTAGGAGAAGCAAATGGAGAAGAGATGATATCAGATACTGTTGCTTTTGAAGAAGTAACTTTCCACATGCTTATTCTTGAACTGGGCTGGAGGGTTTTCTGGTTTCCTCCAGAGTATGAGGCCGACTCAAGAATTTGAGGGTCAAAACAAGTCCATCAAATCTAGAGTACGTTCGACCCTGATGATATGGGATACTTTTGCTGTTGACAAAGTAGTGGATGTATCGGCACGTGTTTTGTTACGCTTGTCTCCACATGCTTCCTTGTATCCTTCTCACTTGCCCTATCTGTTCCTCAGGCAGATGTGGTATCTTCTCTGAAAGCATAAGATGTTGAAGATGAGTATTTAAGAGCAATGCCAGGTAAGTAATCAGGCAAGGGGTTCCAGGCAATCAGTTCCTGATTGGAAGCTTGATTCAAAGTGCTGACTGATTGCTCTCTTTCTCCTTGTCTTGCAGGTAAGAACAAGACCAAAGGAAAAGATAGGGAAAAAGCATGATATGGGATACACTTGCTTTTAACCTTGATGATATGAGATACTCTTGCTCTGGTGTGGCTTGTTTGCAGATGTATTATCAAGAGGAAAAGAAGCTAAGTATTTCGAGAGACTCTGCTGAGAGTGCTCTCTTGGATGTGAAGAAAAGTTGAACATTTTTGTTTATTTGCAGGTCTGCCTGGCTGTGGAGGATGAAGGTCGACATATGAGTCTCCCTAACAACAAGTAGTAGTGCTATTCCTTTACCCTTCTTGGTCATAGCAATGTAGTGGGAGTTGCAAGCTTTACGTATTTTAACTTTGTCAGAGCACTTTGAAAAAGTGGTCTGTGGTATATGGAAAGCTGATGTTGCGTGTGAAGATTGTAGACAACCTTTATCCAAGGAAATCTAGCTCTCGAAGTTCGGAGAGCGGTGCCTCTTCGATTTTCGAACAAGCAATCTTGTTGGGGATCTGGCTCTCGAGATTCAAAGAACGGTGCCTCTTCAATTTTTGAGAAAGCAAGCCTGTTGGGAGTCTGACTATTGAGATTCGGAGAGCAGTGTCTTTTCGTTTTTTGAGAAAGCAATCCTGTTGGGAGTCTAGCTCTCGAGATTCGGAGGGCGGTGCCTCTTCGAATTTTGAGCACGTAATCCTGTTGGGAGTCTGACTCTCGAGATTCGGAGAGCAGTGGCTCTTCGATTTTTGAGCAAGCAATCTTGTTGGCAGTGTTTTCTCAAATGTGAGTAAAGGTTGGGCATTTTTGCCAGTCTACCTTACCACGGAGCACGGAGGATGACACACATTGGGGCTTTCTAGTTATCAAGTCGTGGTGTTGTTCCTTTACCCTTGTGGTTAATAGTAGGGTAGCTGGACCTTCAAAATTTTTGTGTTTAAATTTTGTCAGAGATCTTTGACAAAGTTATCTGTGGTACCCGATGAGCTTATGTTGCGTGTAGAAAATGGTGCCTCTTCGGAATTCGTAGAGTGGTGCCTCTTCGATTTTTAAACCAACAGCCCTATTGCCCTTTCTTTTATAAGGGCACCAATTGTATGCAAGAAGTACATTTAGAGAGTTATTGCTTGCAGGAATTTTCCCCTTACTTCAGAGATTTATTGCACCTCATTTCTCCTTCATTATTTCTGAGAATATCTGGCCTATCCGACCGTCGTTTTGACTTGAACTTTGGTGAAGAGGCAGCCATGTCTTCTCAAAACAACATATGGCGCCCATCCTTCTTATCCCCTACTGGTCCTCTTACCGTTGGGGGACTTTGTGACGAAGAATGATATGACTGCTGCGGTGGTGGCCAGGAACCTTCTCATTCCCAAAGATAACAGACTACTTTCCAAACGGTCTGATGAGTTGGTTGTTAAGGATTTTTTGGCTCTCAGTGTTCTGCGGTGGTGGCCAGGAACCTTCTCATTCCCAAAGATAACAGACTACTTTCCAAACGGTCTGATGAGTTGGTTGTTAAGGATTTTTTGGCTCTCAGTGTTCAGTGTGCAGGTTCTGGGTCTAATATGGCCCAACGCCTATTTGCTCGAACCCGTCAAGTTGAATCATTGGCGGCTGAAGTGATAAGTCTCAAACAGGAGATCAAAGTGCTCAAGCATGAGAATAAACAGTTGCACAGGCTCGCACATGACTATGTTACAAACATGAAGAGGAAGCTCGGCCAGTTGCAGGAATCTGATGGTCAGATTTTACTTGATAATCAGAGGTTTGTGGGTTTGTTCCAAAGGCATTTATTGCCTTTGTCTTTTGGGGCTGTACAGCATAATGAAGCTCCAAATGATCAACCTTTGGTGCCTCCTTCTTCTAGGGTTCTGCTTAGTACTGAGGCTTCGAATAATCACCCTCTGGTGCCTCCTCTTTCTGGGGCTTTGCTGACTGCTGAGACTTCTCCTGAGCAACCTTTGTGAAGACTCCCTCTTGTTTGTTTATTTTGATTCATGTATATGTACATATTTGTAACTTATCGGAGATATCAATAAACAAGCTTTGCTTCATTTCAACGTATTGTGTTAAATACACCAAGGCCTTCTTCACTAAGTTCTTTGAATTTTTCCTTTTGTTGAAGCTTGTATGTTGAAGCTTTGTGAGTGAAGCATGTAGGTTGAGGTAGTGCTCCCTTAATTTCCCGAGTAAGGAAAACTTCTCGGTTGGAGACTTGAAAAAATCCAAGTCACTAAGTGGTCGTGAGACTTCTGAGTATCAAGGTGCAATAGCATATGGTAGGAGTCCCCCAAGTCTCCGGTTGATGGAGTTGACGAATGAGGTGTCTTGCTAGTAGCCAAGTTTCCAAAGTAACAAAATTTCACAATTTTCCTTTCTAAGTGGTAGCCCAAAACTCCTCATTCATATATATTTGTTATGAAAGTTGTTAGGCCTAAAGAAGAGGAGGCCTAGGCAATTTTTTTTGTTTTGTTTGAATTTTTGAATTTTTGAATTTCCAAATTTTTGAATTTTTGAATTTTCGAATTTCTGAATTTTCGAATTTTCGAATTTCCGAAAATATATATATATATATATATATATATATTTTAAGCTTTATAGGTGTAGCTTTGAGGTTGAAGCTTTGTTGGGTACCATGAATTGATTATGCTTCACACTATCTTGATCAAGATAGTATGAAGCTTTTGTGTTGAAGCTTTGTAGGTGAAGCTTTTGTGGGTGAAGTTTTTGTGGGTGAAGCTTTTGTTGGTGAAGCTTTTGTGGTGGGGGAAGCTTTTGTGGGTGAAGCTTTTGTGGTGGGGGAAGCTTTTGTGGGTGAAGCTTTTGTTGGTGAAGCTTTTATGGGTGAAGCTTTTGTAGTGGGTAAGCTTTTGTGGGTAAATGTTTTGTTGGTGAAGCTTTTATGGGTGAAGATTTTCTGGTGGGTGAAGCTTTTGTGGGTGAAGCTTTTGTTGGTGAAGCTTTTATGGGTGAAACTTTTGTAGGTGAAGCTATTGTGGGTGAAACTTTTGTAGGTGAAGCTATTGTGGGTGAAGCTTTTGTGGTGGGTGAAACTTTTGTGGGTGAAGCGTTTGTGTGAAGCTTTTGTAGGTGAAGCTTTTGTGGTTGAAGCTTTTGTGGGTGAAGTTTTTGTGGGCGAAGCTTTTGTAGGTGAAGCGATTGTGGGTGAAACTTTTGTAGGTGAAGCGATTGTGGGTGAAGCTTTTGTGGGTGAAGCTTTTGAAGGGGAAGCTTTGGAGTTGAAGCTTTGTAGGTGAAACTTTGGAGTTGAAGCTTTTGTTGGGTACTATGAATTGATTTTGCTTCACATTATCTTGATCAAGATAGTGTAAAGCTTTTGAGAATTTGTAGTTGTCCTCCATTGATGAAGCTTTTGTTGGTGAAGCTTTTGTGGTGAAGCTTTGTTGGGTACCATGAATTGATTTTGCTTCACACTATCTTGATTAAGATAGTGCGAAGCTTTTGAGAATTTGTAGTTGTCCTCCATTGGTGAAGCTTTTGTGGTGAAGCTTTGTTGAATTTCCCAATTTCCTTTTTTTTTTTGGGAAAATTAGAAATTTGAAAATATGGGAGAGACAACACATACAAATTTTTCTTCCACACTGTTGAGAAAGAGATTGTGATGTAAGCCACATCTTGTAGTAGTCGAACGTTTGGATGAATCATATAAATTGAATTTACTGCGAACAGTCTTGATCAAGAGTGTGTGAAGCTTTCTACGAATTGTAATTGCCCTTCATTGATGAAACTTTTATTGGCACCATAAATTGATTGGTGGCATGAAGGAGAGTACATGTTATATTTTCATCACCTGGTTGGTGGCATGAGTGACAAGTTGCCAAATGATATTAGAGTACGGGTTGTACATTTCATCACCTGATTGGTGGCATGAAGGAGAGTACGGGTTATACATTTCATCACCTGGTTGGTGGCATGAAGATGAGTTCCTTCTTCACATTTCATCATCTGGTTGGTGAGAATAAGGGCAAGGTGTCGAGGCATATTGTAGCAAGTGTTGAAGACACAAAGTATGTTGAACCCTTTCGAAGCACAGTTAGCTTATGTGTGGATGTGTTTGTTGGAAATGTGCCCTAAAACCAATCATATGATGATACTTTACGGACATTTCACATGTTAAACTAATCTAGTTTAATATCAAGGGCAAAGATTATTGTTTTAAGTCGTCTCATATAAATGTTATATGCTTAAACAATAAGTCCAAGGAATATGTAATTAGGAGAATGTAATTTAAACAAGTTAGATTCATGAGACCATTCTCTTTCGTATACATATCCTAAACGTTCCTGATCATAGGATTGCCAATTGGGCATTGACAGTCCGTTAAGATCAGTACATGCTATGTCTTCTCTTAGGAAGAGTGACTAGTCTCGAGTCATTGGTGTAAGTGACACCAAGACAAGCATGTAGGTGTTCAATAGCGAATGAGTCCACTGAAAACGATCAACGATGAGTTCTCATACTCATGTCACATGATAACTCATAGTTGGGATAATGCAAAGTTGTCCTTTAACCTAAGGCATCATAGTTGTCTTGTGGTTAGGTCCTTGATCTTTGATTATGTCAAAGTCACTCTGTCAGAGGGTGTCCACGACATAGTTGGGGTTAAGCCACCTAGCCATGGAGGCAATTAAAATGCGCAATAAGGGATCTCTAACCTCCAAACCGTTTGAGGGAGAATACTCTATGATATGATTAAGAATCTCTGGCCAGAGTATGAATGAGATTTAGGAAGTCATTCCAAATCACATTCAAGGTAATCATATAAGTAAATGAATCACATTGGATAGTCGACATGAATAAACTATCAAACCAAACAATGTGGTCAAAAGTATTGTATTAGAGAAAGACCGTATTGCATTGTAATCCTAAACTGAATAGGTTCTCCACCTCTTCTGATTAGCTTGGGTAACCATGACATACTGCTAGGTGTCACTCATGGTTTGTGGAAGCCCTAAACTTGTATAATCACTAAAGGGAGAATTGAAAGTAAGTTTCAATTCACAATCGATTTGAAAGTGTTCTAATCGCCCACTGCCTCACTAAAAGGAACCTAATGGATCGTACACCGTGTAAGATAGAGATTGAAGAAACAATGGAGATGAGTAAGAATAATGAAATGGTTCAATTATTTATGGCAAGGATTAATTAATATGTTAATTAATCAAACGAATAAAGTTCGTTAAAAGACCACGGGTTAGTTTTGGGCCTTAAGGCCCAATGGGCTTCGAACGTCAAGCTCATTGACTTAAGTTGTATGACAACTTAATGACAAATAATTCACAAAGGCCTTAAAAGCCCAATGAAACCCTATGGCCGACCATTTAGAGGAAGGGTAGTGAATTTGCTTTAATTACAAGTTTGCCACTCCAATGAATAAATGTATAAATATGACTTTATAGCCAAAATTCATTTATGGGTTTTTTTTAGAGAATTGGAGAGAAAATATCTCTCCCTTTTCTCTCTAAGAGGCCGGCCCCCTTGGAGGGGATTAGCTAGTAATCTTTCTCCTTCAAGGTCACTCATTTCTTCATCAATCTTTCCTTGGTGTGGAGACTTAGAAGTTCTCAAGTTTGAGAACTTGGAGAAACCAATTCTTCCATCCAAATCCATGGATCTAAGAAGCAAGGAATGAATGCCCTATCTCTTGGGTGAATATCCTTTGCTTATGCAAAAAGGAATCAACAAAGGTATAAATTTCTCAACTCACTTTATTTTGAGTTGAGTCTTGGTTCACCAATCTACTAGGCTTTAAATTTCATGGTTAATATTTTGTTTTTAAGTGCATACAAGCATGATTCCGCCTTTAATTGTTAATTGCATGCTAATAGATGTTGCTTAAATGAACATGTTTTTCACAAAATTTCCTTCAAGTGGTATCAGAGCCTAGGTCTAGTAGTTGGTGAATCCTTTTGGGTTTTGTGGTTCATAGTTTATGATTTGAATGTTGTAATTGTTACAAGCTTTATTCTTGCTTCTTTGAATGCAAATTTTGTTAGAAAATTTGCCATCTCAAATGTTGTAGATGTAGTTCATATGAGCATGAATATTGGAGCTAAAATTTGGTGCCATGCTTTTGGGAAAATTCAGCCAAATCCAAAGGGTGGATTTTTGGGTTCTTGTTTGACTTGTTAAAAGTGTTTTCAAGTGACTTTTGGAACCCCTATGTACCCTAGTTTGGTTATATGTTATTTCCTTTAAGTTTGAGTGGTTTTGGGATGTCTTTGGGTGAAAAATGTTCATGGAGATTTTTTGAGTTTTTCATGAATGTTCTTCATTGTTCTTGGAGTTTTAGCCAAGAACATAAAGTTTGGTGTTTTGATTCAAAGTTTTGATTTATTTCATAAAGTTTTTGTTTTGTGCTTTTCAAATGTTTAAATGTGTTAGATATTTATTTTGAAAGGTGATAGAAATGGTGATGGGTGTGTAAGGATTAATTCCCTTTCACGCACTCCACTTGCATGACTTTATGTCATGCACCACTTGCATGACTTTAAGGCTTTGTTGAAAAAAATTTCAAAGTTTTGTGGCTTTAACCTTTCCAAAACCGGCCACCCTATCAAGTGGGGTGTTTTTGGGGCTTTTATGCAATTACATAAAGTTTGGGTACTTTTGTGTATTTGTAGTTTGACCTAAAAGTTTACGTATTTATGTAAAGGCCCAAAATCATTAAAAGACAAATTGTTTTGTTCCTTTAATGAAGTTTTTGAATTTGTTGAAATTTTTGGGTTCTAGTTGTAATTACATGAAGTAGTGGACTTTTGTGTTTTTTACAAAGTGACCTGAAAAGTTTAAGTTTTGCAACATAGCCCAAAAAGTTGAGGTTATTGCATTTTGGCCCAAATTAGGTTGAGAACAAAATGGTTTTGTCTCTTTAAATGAGAATTGGATTTTCATTTCATTTAGCTCCATTTAAATCAATTCTATGGATACAAAAACCAAATGAAAATGTTTCATTCAAGTTTAATTAGTTAAAGCATTAATTAATTAAAGAAAGGGTGATTATGAACCTAAGCCTATTATAATTGAGCTATGTGAAAGGCCGTCTCAAATTTGTTTGAACCATGGGAATGTGTAGATTAGATTTTGGTTGTAATTTGATTTGATCAAATGTTGTAAAAGAGCATAAGCTCTTCTTTACTTTAAAGTAATTTGTATTATTCAAATGTTGTAAAGAGCATAAGCTCATCTTTACTTTAAAGTACTCCTTTCTTGTTTTATGTGATATGCATGAAAATGGAGTAGTGGGTCCAACGCCCAATAAGACAACACGCCTTAATGTGATTAAACGCGTAACTAAAATCAATCACCATCCCTAGACCGAGATTCAACACTAGGCTCGTGTTGGATCTAATCAAAGGTTCATAGTCATCCTAAGGCCCTAAGGCAACTATATAGTCCATCAATGAATGCAAACCTTATGTTAGTAGTATCATATACTCTTGCTTTAAAAACCGTTTTATAAGCATAGTGGGAGTATTATATACAACTAAAAACAATCAAATGGACCAATAGTTGTAATAGGACCAAATTGTTTTAATAAGATTAAAATGTATGTTTATATGTGATGAGACCTAAAACCCTCAACCAAACCATTATTAAGTTGATAAGCGAGAGATGCTTTGAACATCTCTTCGTAGGCCTTCCACCATGGTGGGCTTCAATCGTTTGTGACTCATACACCGTATTCATCCAGTTATGGGGTATGCAAAATATGTGCTTACATTCAGGAGAAGCCTATAAACATATGATGAAGTGAAGGTAGGCAACGAGGATGGTCAATATGATATTCTTCTGAGGTCATTCTTGAACCCCTACTTGAACTAGCATGGTGGGAATGACTTAACTAAGTGCAATGGTGCCAATATGATATTCTTCCGATGCATCATTTTCTAGAGGCCAAATTAGATGGGTAATTACAAAAAGTTGTAAATGGCTAAAGCATTATCCTCTCATCATTATTGTTGCTAGCCAATATGATATTCTTCTGAGGTGGGCTTGGTAATGGTGAGTCTCCCATACCCTACTAAGAGTTTCATCCAAAACTCTCGAATTCCAATGAGGGATATGGAATTTGCCAAAAATAGTGGGTGGTGCTATTTGATTTAAAGACCCAGATCAAATGGTTTAAAATCAATCAATTTATATTCGTTATGTATTTGTTTACCAATATATTTGCAAACGCTATCCAAAAACTTGACAAAGAAAAGCTTAATGCTTTAGTTTCCGGACTTGGTACCACAATCCCAAAGATTGTCTTAAATGGATTGTATATGTACCTAAGTAGTCTCATCCTCATAATCTTCCTATTGATAATGTATCATTGGAAGAAAATGTTAGATAAGTCTATCATAAGGAGGACAACACTTTTAATGTCATAATTCTTCACTTACAAATTGTTGTAGGAAGAAATAAGAGTTGCTTTGAACAACCCTTAGTCAATGCAAACACTTAGTGCTTGTTTCTTTGTTACATGACCAAGGAACTTGAGAAGAAAGCACAAAGGCATGGACACTTAATGTGCCATGATTCTTCACTTACAAATTGTTGTATGAAGAAATGAGAGTTGCCTTGAACAACTCTTGAAAGTTTGTAATTATGTTTAGAACATAATGGTTTGTTGACAAAAATAGTCCATCAACATGGACTTATGATGATTTTGAATCATTGAGTGTTGAAGTGTTAAACCACTTCATGAGACGGAAACTAGGCTAGGACTTCACCTTTGAGTCCCTATCCAAATGGTTCACTAAGTTTATTGTAAACTATATAGTGAACAATAACCACACGCTCTCCAAATTGTTTGATGTGTATAACACAATTGAAATAAATTTCAAGAGAGATAGTGGGAGTTTAGGGACCATGACTATTGTAGTCAAAGGAGAAGTCTAATGAAGAAAGCGAAATAACTCCAAGGGAACAAACTTTCTTTATGAAAGGATGGACATTGGAAGGGGTATTTGCAAGAAATGTCTTGCAAATGTCAAGAACACACCTTTTGAAGGTGTTGTAAATTGTTCTTGAATAGTTCAAAACAGTTGGTTCTTCTACTTGAATGCTTGATTCCGTATTAGTAACTATGTTTTACAATCGTTGTAAAAATGTGGCTAATAAGAAGTAGAAGATTAAAGAGAGAAGAGAAAGTACTTCACATTCGGAACGTGAGTTAAATGTAGATCTCTGCGAAAGCAGTTAGTACGTACTTCCTCATATGAACTACCAAAGAAAATGAAAAAACAAAGATTGTCTTTACATTCCAATTTTAAGGAACTTAATTCCGTCACTATGTGAAATGGATAAATGTTTTGTTTGACAAAACATTGTTCTTTATTAATGAATGATTAGATTATTGTAATCTAATTGATTATCTCTATAGTAGAGATGATATGGTGGTGTTAACTGTTTAGAATATAACGATGCTTACAACCCAAAAGGTTGCAAGGTAGTGACTAATCCCAACTGAGTTGTGATACCTCTAAAAACATAAATTACAAGTTGGTCATAGATGGATGCTTTGGATCGTTAGATCCGGATCCAATGTCTTTTTGTCAAAATTGTATAGAGGCAAAATGTTTGAATCTTTATTCTTTTGGAAAGAATAAAGAATCACAAAGTTGTTGAGGTTAATTCACTTAGATGTTAGTGGCATTTGTCCACAACATAATACTACTCATGTTGTATGACATTCGTTGAAGATCACTCTCGGTTGGACTATAGTTTATTTTGAATAAACACAAGTCCGAATACTTTGCAAAAAGTTTCAAAGAATTCAAGAAATGTAAGTTGATGAGTAAGACGTCTAAAGTATTTACCTCCTTAGATTTGATCCAAGATAAGGTAACACGTTAGAACAGTTTCCTTGAAAGATATCAAGGAAAGAAGCATCATATGATAATGGATTTCTCCATTAAGAGAAGAACGAACTCGAATAAGATTTAGTTCGTTGGATGTTATCAATTACCCATATATATAGGATATATACTTCTAAGACAATATGATTGTCAATTAGAAGATCTTCCAAAATTTTCATGACTCCATAGGATGTAGTTGGAAAGAAAGACAAATCTTAATCATGTTAAGATTAGGGGTTGTGTGCTAATAAGCAATATTTGTTTGAGAATTATCTTATGGATATCCTTAAATTAACCTTTGGATATCACTTCTATAAACCAACTAACAAATGTTGTTTTGTTGGGTAGTTCATTGTAATCCTACAATATGATTTGCCTAAGATAGAGCAATGAACGAGAGATAGAACTCAAAGAATGGGTTCTTTGAGAGACAAGATGATAATCAACAAATATAACAACCTAGTTCCTATACCACAAGCTCCAAGGTAGTCGAGAAAGATTTATAAACTGTCTCAGTTGAATGGTTTGAACTTTATGACTATGTCATAGAGTTACACCTCTTAATTCGAAAGAAATAAGAATGAAAATCCTTATGACTACATTGAGTGTATATGCGACATATACTCAAGGAAATGGTAAAGTACCATTTGACCCGAAATAATGAAACCTTTAAAGCTAATTGGTAGCTCAAGGTGGCTACAATCAAAGAGATTGGTTGACTTTGAAGAAACCATCTTTGACGTAGTCTTGGTTTCAATTAATTCGAAGATTGCTAGCTACAACTAGGGATGGGCAATGGTTATGCGGACGGGTAACCGCGGTTAATTTACCCATAACCATTTATGCTCATACCCGCATAACCGTTTACCCGTTGGGTAATTGCCTAAACGATTATACCCATACCCATAACCGTTTATAAATGGTTAACCATACCCATAACTGCATACCCATTTAACCATAACCGTTTAATACCCGTTTACCCATTTATCCTTTTTAACCCGTTTATCTTCTTTTTTTTTACCATTACCCTTTTTTCACCCGTCTACATGTTTTTTAACAACTTGAAAATTAAAAAAAAAATTGTCATAATTTTTTTTTTTGACAATTAAACACCGTTATAGGTACATTCATCATACATTTCCATATTTTAATTTTTTAAGTCCTTATACCATTCCAATAATTGAAATAATAGTTTACGGATGATATTTTTAACTGTTATCAATGAATGTAAATATAATATTTGCTAAGTATTATTGGGTTACAAAAATTGTTTAGAAGACATTTCTGTCAATTTCACGGTTACCCGCAAGGAATTTAAATTAATTTGGCCAATTCCTTGATGATGAGAATCATCATTCCTGTAGTAGTGTTATTGAGAGAAGGACCGATGAATTCCTTGCTAATTTATTGGGTGCTAAGTATTATTGGATCGAGAACATGGTTTGTGTTAGTTTTACATATATAAAATAAATGGGTAAACGGTTACCCGTTTATAACCGTGGTTAATACCCATAACCGCCCATTTAAATTTGGCGGGTAAACGGTTATACCCATAACCATTTATTTATCTAAACGGTTACCCATAACCGTAACCGTTTAATTTAAATGGGCGGGTAACCGCGGTTACCCATAACCAATGGGTATTTGCCCATCCCTAGCTACAACTAAATGGTGATTCAATGTTTGGACATAATATGGGTTTCCGAAACCATTATTAAGATAGTCTTGATTATATATGTCTAAAACTATGAATCACAAGACATGTAAGTTGTAGAGATCCATCCATCATGGATCTTAGCAAGCTAGTGAGAGCTATAAGCGTCTTATGAGAGAAAAGATCAAATCGTTTGATTTCTCATAAAGATGTAAATGAATCTTTTGTTTACTAGGTTTACAAAAGATTAGTGGGAGTTAATCATATTCCTAAATTAGAATATATATATATATATATATATATACACATATATGATATATTAATTTTGGAAATGAAAAGAATACTTCTTCGTTAAAGTTATGACTTTAAACATTCTATAAAGATAGAATGTATATGGGAGACGTAGTCTATAAACATGGGATGTAAATCTATAATGATAGATTTCAAGATATAATTTGATTATATCAATCCCTAATAATAGACAAAAGATGCTAGGAGGTTTCTCATATGATGATAAACTTTAATCAGAAGAACAACTCTAGTGAGACTAGTAGGTAGCTCTTCTCAAAGGGAATGTACCCTTTGACTCCCAAAGAAATAATGCGTAAATAGAATCCTTTATGCATACGCAGAAAGGTGATTTATGTATTTCATATTGTATGAAAACATTGATATGAGTTGTACCTAAAAAGGTACAAGACAATATCAATGCAAGCCCAGGATCAGAACCATGGCAACTGTCAAGTGAGTCCTTAAGTATTTAAGAAATACTAAAGGATAGATTCCTCAAAGAATGAGGAAGAATTAGAGTAACGTAAAGGAAGCATAAATGTATTAGATTATGAATCTAATCCATCATTGGATGTTTCTTCATTATGAATGAAGAGATAATCAGATATCTCTTTATTATGACTAAAGAGATATATGGATGGAAACATTAAAAGTAATGACTTTAGTATGTTCCATTATGAATGCAAAATATATTGCCATATAGAAGCTTACAACAATGTTGTTTGGATGGGAAAGTTCATTTATGAACTCTCTATTTGGTTCCAACCAGAAAGTGTCTCTAGTGTACCGACACTACGACACTAATGGGGCGATAGCTTAAGCCAAGGAATCAAGGTCTCATCAAGATCCGAACTCAAATGAGAGACTGAACCACATGATTAAGAATCATATATAATGGTGACGTCGTTATTCTCAAGGTTGCTTCTATGGATAACATATAGATATCCATTGTCTAGGTCTACTACTCAGCCATTTAGGAAATGACTACAGAAGAGGTATCATCACTGATGACCAAGCTGATTGGCTCTAGTGCAAGTGGGAGATTGTTGGAAATGTGCCCTAAAACCAATCATATGATGATACTTTACGGACATTTCACATGTTAAACTAATCTAGTTTAATATCAAGGGCAAAGATTATTGTTTTAAACCATCTCATATAAATGTTATATGCTTAAACGATAAGTCCAAGGAATATGTAATTAGGAGAATGTAATTTAGACAAGTTAGATTCATGAGACCATTCTTTTTCGTATACATATCCTAAACGTTCCTAATCATAGGATTGCCAATTAGGCATTGACAGTCCGTTAAGATCAATACATGCTATGTCTTCTCTTAGGGAGAGTGACTAGTCTCGAGTCATTGGTGTAAGTGACACCAAGACAAGCATGTAGGTGTTCAATAGCGAATGAGTCCACTGAACACGATCAACGAGGATTTCTCATACTCATGTCACATGATAACTCATAGTTGGGATAATGCAAAGTAGTCATTTGACCTGAGGCATCATAGTTGTCTTGTGGTTAGGTCCTTGATCTTTGATTATCTCAAAGTCACTCCGTCAGAGCGTGTCCACGACATAGTTGGGGTTAAGCCACTTAGCCATGGAGGCAATTAAAATGCGCAACAAGGGATCTCTAACCTTTAAACCGTTTGAGGGAGAATACTCTATGATATGATTAAGAATCTCTGACCAGAGTATGAATGAGATTTAGGAAGTCATTCCAAATAACATTCAAGGTAATCATATAAGTAAATGAATCACATTGGATAGTCAACATGAATAAACTATCAAACCAAACAATGTGGTCAAGAGTATTGTATTAGAGAAAGACCGTATTGCATTGTAATCTTAAACTGAATAGGTTCTCCACCTCTTCTGATTAGCTTGGGTAACCATGACATACTGCTAGGTGTCACTCATGGTTTGTGGAAGCCCTAAACGTGTATAATCACTAAAGGGAGAATTGAAAGTAAGTTTCAATTCACAATCGATTTGAAAGTGTTCTAATCGCCCACTGCCTCGCTAAAAGAAACCTAATGGATCGTACACCGTGTAAGGTAGAGATTGAAGAAACAATGGAGATGAGTAAGAATAATGAAATGGTTCAATTATTTATGGCAAGGATTAATTAATATGTTAATTAATCAAACGAATAAAGTTCGTTAAAAGACCACGGGTTAGTTTTGGGCCTTAAGGCCCAATGGGCTTCGGACGTCAAGCCCATTGACTTAAGTTGTATGACAACTTAATGACAAATAATTCACAAAGGCCTTAAAAGCCCAATGAAACCCTATGGCTGACCATTTAGAGGAAGGGTAGTGAATTTGCTTTAATTACAAGTTTGCCACTCCAATGAATAAAGGTATAAATATGACTTTATAGCCAAAATTCATTTAGGATTTTTTTCAGAGAATTGGAGAGAAAATATCTCTCCCTTTTTTCTCTAAGAGGCCGGCCCTCTTGGAGGGGATTAGCTAGTAATCTTTCTCCTCCAAGGTCACTAATTTCTTCATCAATCTTTCCTTGGTGTGGAGACTTAGAGGTTCTCAATTTTGAGAACTTGGAGAAACCAATTCTTCCATCCAAATCCATGGATCTAAGAAGCAAGGAATGAATGCCCTATCTCTTGGGTGATTATCCTTTGCTTATGCAAAGAGGAATCAACAAAGGTATAAATTTCTCAACTCACTTTATTTTGAGTTGAGTCTTGGTTCACCAATCTACCAGGCTTTGAATTTCATGGTTAATGTTTTGTTTTTAAGTGCATACAAGCATGATTCCGCCTTTAATTGTTAATTGCATGGTAATAGATGTTGCTTAAATGAACATGTTTTTCACAAAATTTCCTTCAGTGTTGGAATGTATGATGTTTATGTATGAATGTGTTGGAATGTATGATGTTTATGTTGATTGATATGAGTGATATTTATGAATGTTTTGCATTGCATGAAGGGATCCATGCTTTTGATATGTGAACCATGTTGGTTGTAACACTTAGTATCACATACTTTGTGTCAAAGTACACATGTTGAAGCTCTGAGTTAGAGTATAAGGGTAGGTCAGCGTAGACCAAGTATTCCAGTGCTAGGAACACAAAAGATTTAGAAGAAGTTATCTGAATTCCCTCTTCTTTAAATATTTGCCGAATGGCTTGTGTGACAAAAGATCTCAAGCGGTTGAGAGTCAAAACATTTGTAATGTGTATGCCTTCTTATAATAGCATTTCCTTCAGTACCTAGTCCTTCACTTTGAAAAACTAAGGCTTGGCCTCATAGTCATAATAATCGACAGTACGTTCACCTCTGGTTGTCTTGATACGAACTTTTATCCCTCTTATTGTAATGGGCTTGCTGAGAGTAAAAATCCTTCTTCTTACCAAGAGACAGATATGTTTGGTGACTTAGCGAGTATCTAAATGAGGCAGGAAATGATGCAATGGGTGTCTAAATGACCAATATCTCCTCACTTGGTAGAACTTGACTTCCACTTCCTACTTGTTGATAGGGGTTAACCATATGGGGGTTCCTTTGGTATGTCCTTGCTTCGGCGGAGGAGTGGTTGTAAGCCTGTGCCATCACCTCAGAGTAAGTCTTCCAAGTGTTGGCATTGATCATGTACTTGAAGAAACAATCACGTAGGCCTGCCGTGAAGGCCTTGAGGGCGGTCTTGTCATCTGCCTCAGCGCAGCGAGAATACTCATGACTGAAGCGACCGGCATACTCTCGTAGTAACTCATCCGGCTTTTGGCAAATAGTGTACAAGTCATCTGCAGAATGCAAGGCGATCGGTCTAGAAGATGTGTTGAGAGACAAACAGTTTCCTCAGTTCCTCAAATGAGTTTACTGTCTCAGGTTGAATACTGCAATACCAGTTTAGAGCTCCGTCAGAGAGGGTGGAGGGGAAGAAAAGACATCGCTTTTCGTCGGTGTGCATTCGATATGCCATGGTGGACTCAAAGAGGTTAAAGTGTTCAATTGGGTCATCCCTTTCAGTATAGAGTTGTAAACCAAGCTGATGTGAAAAATAAGTTAACACACAAAATTAAACCCTCTTTTTATCAAATGTAGTAAAGTATGTAAGTAGGGATCGTTCTAGGTCGGGGATTAGGAGGGATTGCTAAACACTTGAAAACTGACTTAAAAACATAAAAACAAAATTTAAAACACTAAACTAGACTCAAAGAATGCAAAACTATACTTTAAAATACTTAAACAAACATAAAACTCAAAACAGCAACCTAATGACTCAAAACTGCCTAAAAAACACTTTCTGGGCAGTTTTGAGAACCTAACAAGAACTTGGACGAAGTTGGATGAAAACTTGAATCAAAACACTTAGAAACACAAATCAAAACACTTTCTAACTAATCTAGGACTTCAAAATAAAGGGGGATTTGTTTTGGACGAAAATTGAAAACAAAACAGAAACTTTAAAACAAAACAGATTGTAAAACGTTTTTGGATGAAAAAGATGGATAAAAGGCTAGTTAGGAGGTTCTTTTCCACACATGACACACTTGCAAACAAAATGATTTTCAGTTGTTCTTTCAATAAATTATGAAACTCAACACCCCAAGTTAATTAGATACGCTTAAATTAACCTTCAAGTTCTCCTTAAGTTAATGAATTGGATGGAAAAGCGCATACAACAATTCAAAGCATTCCTCAAAGGTTCCTTACGTGATGAGCACAATAAAGATACAATCAAGAATCATGAAGCACAATGAGAACTATAAGTGTTGACGAGGCATTTGTTACTATGATGAGCATGAAACTAGTGCCAAGAATTCATTCAACGCGATCGTTTTCAAGCGACCTTCACTACTTGTGATTATAAGATTGTAACTATTAGGTGAAACTCCCTCATAATCTAGCATCATATTCATGCATGAAAACTAAGCATGCACTCTCAATCAACATACACAAATAAGTTATCAATCAAGTAGATGAACGAATTGAATCCGCAACTTATGAAATAACAACTGAATGTAATCAAATCATATTGCAAGCATGTACATGGTTTCGAATCACCCCCCAACTAAGGGGGTTTAGTTCCTCATTCTTGCAATACAAAGATACATAAAATTAGACATTAAAATCAAAGGAAAGAAAACACCTAAAATGCTCCAACTTGGAAAGCAAGTGCATCAATGGATCTCATTTCCTCCTTGTTGCGGCATGAAGCTTGTGGACAGATTTTTGGGTGGATTTATGGTGTAGAATGGATGGGGAATGATATGGAGGGGTTTAGGGTGAGTGTGGAAGAGTGTTTGATGGTTGGAAGGTGGTGGAGAACTAGGCAAAGAGGGTGGAAGAAGGTGGAGTGGCTGTTATGTTTTCTAGGCACTAGAATGCTGTTTTTGGGGTGTTTTGCTTCCTAGGGTGTGTATGGACGAATTTCTGTGATAAAATGATGAATATGGGGGATTGTTCTTTGGCCAAGGGGTGTAAACATGTATTTATAGGCCCCAAAAACCTTAGAAAATCAGGTTAGGCTAGGGATGAAATGCATGGCAAGTTGGTGTGTGTGGTGTGCAATGGTCCAAGGGTGAAAATGAAGTGATGATGCAAAGTGTGAAGGGTAAAATGGAGTGGTGTTGCAACTAGGGAGCATGAATGATTGTGTACATTGCATAGAGATGGAAAGGGAGGTGAAATGTGTCAACAAATGGGTCAAAGGTGCAACAACATGTGTGACACATGCCATTGGATTCCAAATGTGAATGATGGAGCATCAATTGGTGCATGTAATGGATGTAAAGGTTGTCTAAAATCTAATGGGTGAAGGGAACAAGAGGTATCAAGCAATTGAGTGAAATAATTAAATGAATTAAAGCATGAAATCAGAAATTATGTAGGGGACAAGAGTGATCAAGCATGGCATGGGAATCCAAAGGGAATTCTATGTGTTTTGCATGGCAAGGAGTGTGCAACTTGGAGTGACAAATTTTTGGGCTGAATTCTTTATCTTTTGGACACTAATTCTTCACATTCTTGGCCTCTTTAGTTCTCAAATTCGTCCATCCACTTTGGCCCATGCATTTGCTATCCATTCCAAGCCCGAAACATGCTCCAAAGGCCTCCAAAATGCATCTTCTTGCATACTTTGTACTTAGAGTCTTTCACTTTGCATGTGGGCTTCTTTGCATGTGTATGAGTTGTCATTGTTTATCCTTGCAATTACACACACACACTTGCACACACATATGCCCAAAACGTCCATCCTCATGCATGCAATCCATTTGAGCCCAATATTGATCCAACATGCACCAAAATGCACTTTTCTTGCCAAGGTTGTTATTAAGACCTACAAACAAATGAAAATGGCTTTAAACACTAAAATAACTAAAGAAACACAACGTAAACGCACAAGAACAAGCCAATTAAGTCGCATAAATATGCTCCTATCACAAGCTTTTGTTTTGTCTTCGCTTGAAGATGGTGTCAATGATCCTTCTTGTGAGAGAGCCAGGCCTGGGTTGGTTCCAGTTAGGTATCTCAGCCCGACGTTCGGCCTTTAACTTGTTTACTTCCTCAATGAGCTGTAGGACGAGGGGGTCATGAGTGGAGTTATGTACCATTGGAATTTTCTTTCGTAAGTCTCCATCACCTCTTGGAAGTAGGAAAGTTTGAGCAAGGGCGTGTGGTTTTTTCTTGGACTTTCCGTAGTGACTTCTAGGGCGAGTCTGTCGGAATACCTCAGAGTCTCCTGTACCTTCATGTTCCTCTCGGGCCTGTTGTTCCTTCCCTAGATTGGCAGTTGGCTTGGGTCGTGGGAGGGAACCGAGTCTTCCAGAAACCCTTGGATCATTGATCTTCGAGCATATTAGAGGGGATTCTCTCGACGTTGCTTTAGGAAGTCTCAGCAGTCATAATAAACGGCTTTCGATCCTTCCAACCCTTTTGCAAGGAGGTGTCTTCCTCCACTTCTTCTGCTTCGGGTCGACGCATCTGGGTTGAGAGAAGTCTCATGTTGATCAATGTTTTGATGACTAGCTCGCTTATCATCTAGGGTACCCATGTCGAAGGGAGGTGACTCTCCGTGTTGAGGGGCACCCAGATGATGGTTAATGTCCACAGGGGTAACGAGCTCGCGTGTTTGAGTATGCCTAGTTTTGTGGAGCGTCTCAAAGAGCTTTTCATACTGCTCCTGGAGGACCTTATTCTTCATTGCTATCTTATTGTTCTGAGCTTCTAACTCATCGACTTTAGCTTGAAGAATAACCCATTTCCTTCCTTATTTCGTTACTTCGCACTAGGTGCAAGAGTGGTTTCATTTTGTGTGATGTGGCTTCCTTCACTCCCCATGTTGGAAAGTGATGCCTGGTCAAAAGAGAGTGTATGAATGGTGGAAACCAACTTAACAAAGCTGAAAAGAGTGGGAATAAGTGTCGTTCCCACAGACGACGCCAAATGTTGATGCACAAAATCAGTGAAGACTTTGGTACAACAGAAAGTGTTAAGTTTGTAACCTTCGCTAGATTGCTCCGGTCTCTAGTACGGATAAGTATGTAAATTGATAGAGACAGGGAAGCAAACACAAGATGTACGTGGTTCACCCAGATTGGCTACGTCCATGGAGTAGAGGAGTTCTCATTAATTGTGAAGGGTTTACATAAGTACATAGGTTTAAGCTCTCATTTTGTGAGTACTAGTGAATGATTTAGTACAAATGACATTAGGAAATATTGTGAAAGAATGATCTCTATTTATGGAAGAGAGTTTCTAGTTACATTCTGACATTGACACGTGTCGTGTTGTGATTGGCTTCTGATGTTGACACTTATCGCGCTATGATTGGCTTCTGATGTCGACACGTGTCGCGCTATGATTGGCCTTCTGGTTGGAAGGAAACTCTTCTGGGTCCTTGACGGTATAACGTTGACCGATGCTCAGTAGTTTCGGGATTGGTCAAGTATGGTACAAACACTTCTAAATCCTTTAGTATTCCCCTCATCCAAGCAGCATCAGCTGCGGTGTGAGCAAGAGCTTTATATTCAGCCTATGTTGAACTTCTTAATATTGAACATTGTTTCTTTGATTGCCAAGACACTGGACTGTTGCCCAGATACACTACATAGCATGTGATTAACCTTCGAGTGTTGAGATCAGCTGCCCAATCAACATCTGAAAAAGCAATGATTGTCTTTATTTGATCAGCTGAATTACAATATGTGTTTTTAGCTATTTATATACCAAGTACAATCTTAGCTAGTAAGCTATTCATGTAACTAACTAACAAATTATAAAGCTGACTTGGCAGTCCATCTAACCCTTGAATGCTGTAATGAGTTGGCAATCCATCTAACCATTGATTTGTGATACTCAACAGTTAAGACCCAAGAAAACACAATAACCTATTGTAGATCACCGGGTATCCAGACACCCTGCTCAATCCGTATGGGAGGTCACAAGAATTGTGGAAGCCACACATCGATGAATTGAAAGTCCATAACCAAGTGTGCCTTTCAAATAACAAAGAATGCCTTTAAATGTTTCAAAATTTACATCATTAGGAGCACTTATAAATTGTGAAACATGTTGTACGACATAAGCAATATCAGGAAGAGTGTGAATAAATTTAAAGTGGAGCCTAGAATTAATTTATACTATGAGTGAGAGTGCACAATATGAGATGTACCTATATTACAAAGTGTGCAATTGTCAGGGCACAATTAATTAGGCAGTAAAAGTAAGAATATTCTCATCCTGAGAAGGATGGATATTAAACAAGCAACATGGAATCAAATGGTCTACATTTGCAGGAGTAAAGTCAGAACCACCAAAGATCTTCGCTCACCACAAAAAACAATCTACTAAGTCTTCAAAGGGTACAAAACAGAAAGTATGACTGGGTTAAAAAAATGTTTTATTAAAACCTTTGTTTTGTGAACATAATAACCACTTGCTTAAAACCCATTTAGTTTTCAAAATCGTACTAGTATAAGTATGAAATCCAAATACCATATAAAACCATCAAATCAAAGGTACAATAAACCACAATATCTCAGCAATATAATATAAGAGGCTTTGCTCATCAACATATGCACATGAAACTAGTATACAGACCGGTATAAGCATGCATGATAAGTAGGGGTGGGCGCGGTGCGGTTTGGTGCGGTTTCGAGTGAAACCACAACCGAAATCAAAACTTTTTGCGGTGCAGTGCGGTGCGGTGCGGTGCAGTTTTGAAGCCAAAACCGAAATGAAACCAAACCGTTTGGTTCGGTTCGGTGCGGTTTCAAACGATTTCGGTGCGGTTTCAAACGGTTTCAAACGGTTTCAAACTTAAATACAATCCCCCAAAACATGCACCCACTCTCTGCGACCAAACCCCTCTCCTCTTTCCCCAAAATCCCAAAATCACGCCCCCAAATCTCTGCGTCCAATATGAACAAATCAAAACACCAGTAAACCGAAAGTGAGAACCAATAGTAGAAATGTTCTAATCATGCAGTCTAAGCCACTCAGAGTTCGCCATCACCATTCTTTAACGCAAAATCTCATTGAAAATGTATGTAAACGAAAAGAACACCATTTTCAGCTACAACCCTACAAATGCAAACACATAAATGGCTTTACTGCAGAATTTCAGCTGAAACTAACAGAGGCTGGGCAAATATAAATAAACAAATCCAATCTCAACCTCTTTCTCACCGGAACTCTTCTCTTCTTCTTCCTCTCCCTCCCCGCGCTCCTCCTCATTCAAATCCAGCGTCTGCAACTCACCAGCTCCATCCTCCTCCTCCTTCAAATCCAGCTTCTGCAACTCACCAACTCCGTCCTCCTCCACCTTCTCTGTCGAATCCAGCTTCTGCAACTCATCAGGTTCTCCATCCCCCTCCTCCACCGGCTCTTTCAAATCCAGTTTCTGAAGCTCGTCGAGGACGGCATGATCTAGATCAGACGGTGTGGGATCGGGATCCGGGGAGGAAGGCAGAGACCCCTGGTCGGAATGAGCGTGGTTGGTGCTGGGGGTTTCGGGATTTGGGGGAACAACAGAGGTTGCTTCAGAGAGTGCCATTCTCCCTCCACATTTCAAAACCCTAACTTTTTCAGATATGAAAATGAACTGAGTCTATCTTTGACCGAGAGGGAGAGAAAAATGGAGTTGGCAGAAGCAGTCGCTCGCAGGCAGGCAGGCAGAAGCAGTCGCTCGCAGGCAGGCAGGCAGAAACAGATGCAAGCAGGCAGTCAGGTGACCAGGTCGCAAAGGCAGATGCGGAGATGCAAGGAGGCGGCGCAGAAGCAGTCACTGAAAGTGCAAACCCACTCGGTGCAAACCCAGAACCGTAAAACCAAATGTATAAGTATAACCTAGTTGAATGAACTAAATAAAAAAAAAAGTGCGGTTTCGGTTTCGTCGGTTTCGGTGCGGTTTTGAAAACCCAAAACCGAAACCAAACCGTTTTGTGTGCCGCGGTTCGGTTTTGAAACCAAAACCGTTTCAAAACCGCAAAACCAAACCGTTTGGTGCGGTTTGATTCGATTCGTGTTTCGGTTTCGGTTTTCGGTTTCAAGTGCCCACCCCTAATGATAAGTCGATAAAATACGATCAAGCCATCATAATTTCATAAATCTCAACATCCTCAAATAATACTTATAATCATAAGTAAAAGCATGGCATGATGTAATACTATATATATATATAATATAGATTGCAAAACAAAACCCACTAAGTCACAGAAGTCATAGCCGCCTTACTCTGCACTTTTTGAAACCTTGGAATAGCTTTCCTAAAATAAATCAACCTTTACTTAGAAATTAATCCAAAACTACGAAGATTATGAATAAACGGGGCTGAAACTACCAATTTTGATGTACAAAAAATGAAGTTTATCATTGTATGTCGTCGTACGTGCCGCCGTATGAAGCACGCCCCGCCATGCTCAGGGACACGCCGTTGGCTGAAAATGCTCCTGAAAATGAAATATTTCATCACGAAAAGTGGATATTCCTTAATCAGATAAGGTATTATGTCATACTTAACGGAACAGTTACAAAATATACATGAAACAATCTGAACCAAATTCGAAAACGGTCTAGGTTGTTGGGTCAAAATTTGGGTTGTCATGTTAGTTCGGGTAGTTTGGCAAATATAGAGTTTGGACTGGGTCTGGTTTGGCTTGACATAGACATGGGTTGGGTCGTCGTTACAACTTGCTGGAAACCTCATCGGTTTCTACAATTTTTTGTTTGGAATCTTAAAATGCTCGTCATGCCATCGTTGTTGCTCTGATGTCCAATCTAAAAGAACATTTAAACTCCTAGGATTGAGACGCTCAAGATGGTCGTGGTTTAGAGGGTTGATTCCTTGCCATTTGGCTAGAATTCCCTCACCAACATTCAATATTTTCGAGAGTAAACTGGGTTTTCTTCCCTAACTGAAAGCTGTACTATTTCTCAACTAAATCACGCAATCATATGAAAATTCATATGCACAACACAAGAAAAGGAATGGTGGTGGTAGTGGAGCTTACCTTTGTTGGGAAAGTCGCTTCACGACCAAGTTCGTTGAACTTGTGATTTGGGTAGAATTTCAAGAAATAACGACTATATTATGGTTCGTGGTAAAGAGGTGGTCACGATGCTGGTAGTTTGGGGGTTTGGTTCGCTAGAGAATAGAGGCGATGGTTTGTGTTACTCAGGGAAGAAGTGAGAGTTGAGAGGGAAAAAAAGAAAATTGGACGAGATAGCAAGAGGGAAAAAGCCAGAGTGACAAAAGAGGGTTAGGAAAGTTAGTGGCCGCATGTAAATTCTTTCAAGGCAAAAGGCAGCCTGATTCGACGTGGGCCCTAGTGGCATGCACTCCAACATAAATGAGACAAAACAAACTATGAAAATGGTAAAATTACACAATGACCCTTAATGTTTGTGTTTTGTAAAATCCTCGTTTTACCTCCAAATTCTGTTCTGCTTGTGCCTATGTATGCATATCAACAAGTACTAAAAGGATGATATTTAAGCTGTTTTTTTACCGTCAGTTACGAGATTGATTAGTTCGATTACACCAGGAACGACCTGATTCGATCATTCTCCCTTGGGGGAGGGCTTGGCCTTGCATTCACTCTAATTCTAGCCCTGTGGAATGGTTGTACACTATTATCACTCAAGGGATGTGGTGTTTTAGGCCTTACAATTGCCTCTAACTATTCCTATTGAGAATCCTTGGAGGGATAGTTATATGTGTTCAAGATACCTTTCCCAGAGTAATGTTCTAGTTCTTTTCCATGTCGAGCTCTTTTAGAGACTTTGTCTCATTTCTAATGCCCTTAGTGTAAGGAGTTGTTGAATTATACTGAGAGATCAATGGGTGGAGTGAGGTATTTTTCTCGGAGTGAGATTTTTAAGTAGGGTCTTGCCCCTGAATACTGTTGGGAGACTTTCGTGTCAAAGGTTGTGATAGGCTTACATTGTAAAGAGACAAATCAAAACCTTCATGTCCTTCATTTCTAAGTTAGCAAGCACTAGGCCCAAAGCATCCTAAATGACAAACAAATCCTAGAGAATGCTTTGTTCTTCTTCCAGCAGCTTCTAGATACTTTGTCTGGTGTTATGTGAAGTGCTTCTAATGTGATGAGATGCTTCATTCAGTGGTATGGAGTGTTTCCCTCAACGTTGATATAGTGTTTCCTTAGGCACTGATGAGGTGTTTGCATGGGCACTAGCGAAGTACTTCCCTGGGCACTGATGAATTGCTTCCATGGGCACTGAAGAAGTGTTTCCTTAGGCAATGACAAGTGTTTCGTGTGTTGATCCTGGCGGCATTGAATAGTTTTTGTTAAACTAACAAATACTAATGATGACTAAGTAATCACAATAAATTATGACTTACATGGATGATGCATGGTGTGGAAACTAAAAGTCTACTAGGGTTTCTGATGGTTTTGGTGGTTTTGCAGGAGTTAAGGAAGATTATTGGAAGGCTACGGATGAAATGAAGGCTTATCTCTAAAGAACTAGTGTTTCCTGTACTTAGAGGAACCTTGCTCTGCATGGTGCATTCTTGCCCTTATCGTTATTCTTCCTTCGAGTGGTTCACTCTCCTTTACAGCATCTTGATGTTGTATTTATAGAAGCAGGGATTCTTCTAGGCTCTAGCTAGAGAATCTCTTGGTTTCTTTTCTAGGCTTTAAAGGGATCTCCTTTTGTGGCTTGGTCTTCCCATTCCTTTCTAGCTATCTCTCCTATTTATTTCTCTTTTGGTGTAAGGTAGCTGCACTGCTTCTTCTTGATGCACGACTTTCCTGGGCCAGCCTTCTGCAAACACTACTTCATGGGTTTCGCGGGCGTTGGTTGTTTATGCAAGCTAGGAAGGGAAAATTAGCATTAAATACATGACTTGCTGGGCTTAGAGTGCATTTAATGCTGGAATCTAGTTTAGTCCTAACTAAAAGGGTTGGCGTGCTAGGGAAAAAGGTAAACTAGGCTAGTTTTCTCTCAATGCTTGCCTGCGTGAAATGCAGAGGGTATAGGCTTAGATCATTGGGGTCCCAAGCAGCTTAAAGTCTTCCATAAGCCTCATTCCACGTAAGCCCAATGAACTTCAATAACCATCCAAACCACGAACCACTCGACAAGCCCCATTAACTGGCTTAGGCTCATTTAAGAACGGCATATGCATGGCGTGCCTTGTATCATAATATTGTTATATTAATATTATAATATGATTTGGCATGATAAATATGCGTGACTTGCATGGGCTTGGCGTTCAATAAACTATTATTTTAATGGCGTGGCGTGATTGTAAATTTGCATACTCTTCATTTCATACTTTATGCATGGATTTAAGCTTGTCTTGTGACGGTTCCACAACGATTGGCCATGAGACATAAATGGGCTTGTAGGTGACATTTTTGGGCCCCAATAACTACTTAACGTTTTTGCTGCCTTTTCTTAGGATTAATAGTCAAAACGCCTATTAGGGGGGAATGTGAGTGAGTAGGCTTTCAACAATCATTGTTAGAAGTCATGTATATATGGGTGCGACGGTCAATGTGCCTTTTTGCAGTTTGGCGATGTTAAGAGACACCTCGTTTCCTGGCGGTTATCATTTGAGTGTCATGGCATATGCGTAGCGAAAGGAATGAGACGTGTGTTTTCCCAGGAACCATTGATCATTTTCTTTGGTTGCCACATGTTGTAACATGACTCTTCACCCAAGGTTGCATGCTTTCGCAAACGAGGCACTTTATTCTTTTTGAAACTTTTTTTCTTTGAACTTCTTGCTTCTTACTTATTTACCTACCACAGAAGCCCCTAACTCCAGTGCTCTGGCACTTGTGCGTAGAGGCCTTAGGCTCGACATACCAGTGAACCATAATTCTTTGTACAAACCTTCCCATGCCTGTATCGATCAACAATAAGGGTGACCTGGAGGCGTTTGCAAAGATGAATCGTGACATGCTAAGAGGTTGCAGCCTTAAACTCGAGGCGTATGAGGTTGACGTTTTCAACTCCATACTTGAGTCTTCAAATTTGACCTGTCAGGTTTTATCAAAGAGACGCTGGTACATTACCAGATGCTGCCCATTAACCTGACCCTCACCGCTTATAATGTTATGCACGCCTTTGAGAGGCTGAACTAGATTAACGAAACCAAAGTGGTTCTCTCCTAGTTTTATGCACTTTGCCTATTGAAGAACATATATACGAGCCCTCAATATTTCTTCCAAAGTTGGTCCGTTGGGAGGTACAAACCATGCCTGGATCAAGAATCTCCTGAATAAGGATAAGAACTATGATCAGGACGTGCTTAGAGTCATCAGGGTATGGTAAGACAAAATATCCAGCCCTCACATTGGCGTAAAGCCTGCTGCTTCCTTGACTATTTTTAACTTCGTTAGTAGTGTGGGAATCATTAGAGCGTACTTGATTGATTGTGCTTTCATTGTGATCCCTGAGGCACACAACGATTGGTCTTAGATTGTACATTCAAACTGGGATTTACTTGAGGGCTTTAGAGATGTTACTAAGCAGTGCCTATAGAAAGTGGTTGTAATACCCTGATTTTTTTTAATTATGTGATTTAGTTATGAAAATTCAAATGGGGGAATGTAAATCCTACTTATGGATTTTATTATTAAAGAGAAAGGAGGGGAATAGCTAGCCAATCAGGAGCAAGAGAAGAAGGTAAATGAGATAAAGAGAAAATGAGGGAACCGGATCCAATCCTCGACCCGTTTCCCTTAGCGACTCGACCCTATTGTAGCCATGAAATTCGGTGCTCTCTTCAGCCATTTTCCAACGAATTGCACTGAGCCATCACCTGGAAACCCATCCCCGACCTCTCATCTTCTAGTTATACCAAAAACCCGAGTCAATTTGGTCCTATTTCGTGAAAATCAAAGTCGACGGCTTTGAGAGTACCATAGCGACGATCCATCGTTCCTTATCTATTTCCGTTGACCATCACCATCAATAGATTCCCCTCAACCTCAGGAACAAGGCCCATACAGTGGTTGAGGTGTATGAGTTCGATTTGGCGGCGATTAAAAGAACACTCATTTTAGGGTTTTCGATGATCAACATTGGATTTCAGGTGGTTCCCAGCCAAATTAGACTTCAACCCTATGCAAAATTGTTTCCTTTGACTTGTTCTACAATCTTGTGAAATTTGATAATTTTTGGAGTTAGTCGGAAAATTTGGCTTTCGTTCGCCGGAAAGCCGCCTAAGGTAGTGCATGGCCAATGGGCCGACTTTACGTTTTTAAGCTAAATTCGACATTCTAATTTAATCTTTGATATTCATTTTATGTGATTCGATTGTTTGAATCTAGTATCGTAAACGTCCGCCACTTGAATATTTAAGGGATAAAAGGTTTAAATATAACGGTGAACTACGAATGGCTTGATCCCGTTTGAGGGTACATAGGCAGTCGAACAAGAAGATTAGATGCAGTCATAAAATAACTGAAATTGAATTTTGTGAATAATTGTCAAGTAAGGAAATTCATTAGGGTTAATAGTGTAAGGGTTAACCATGACTTTATTTTTCCCTATCACCGTGATTAGCTTCCGAATAATTTTGGGTCGTGACAATGGTGGCTGAGAGGGTTGGTGATTATGGTGATGTGAAGAAAATGGATAGGGTTTTTGAAAAGGCTAAGGAGGGCCAGTCTGAGTCAAATAGGGAGAAGAGAAAGGTCATGAGGGTTCCTCGGATGAAAGGTTCGAGAATAGATGGTGGATTTGTGCAAGTCTAGTAGTCATTTAAAGGCTCCAGCGGTGTCGGTAACTGGACAGCTGGTTGTGAGACTATGATTTTCAAGACCGGGGCAAGGTTGATCATAATACTACTACCTCAAAAGTTCGGTCATGGACTCACCACCTCCAGGCAAAGCTGTATCAGACGAAGCCGGATTCCACTATCATTCTTCTCAAGGGTACTAGGCAGTGCCCAAACGACTCCACTGGATGACCATGCTTGTTCCGCAAGACACACAATTTGATCCCAATATAGACTCAATCAAATCTTTTAAGTCTTGGAGTCCTAACAACCTAAGGATAGGATTCTACAGCAAGCAATCATTATCCTAAGAGGATGCAATATTTACTTACTAGGTATCCTCTCGGATTATCTCGAGCTTAGAACGAGGATTTTATCATAAAAATGCCTATTTTCCAAAGTATAAATGCACCCATTTAGGGTTCATCTATGGTAATGTAATCTACACACTTGAATTCTCTTACTCACTGCTAGAGTCTCAAATCATTCACTAACTTGACCATCAGAGAACCTTTAGCCGGCGTATGCACCTTCCCCTGCCCAAGGGTTTGCTTATGGTTGTTTACAATTTTGCAGGTTATTCTAGACTACACGAATTTGTGTTCAACCACCATTTACGGAGGTGCACATATTTAGTTCCAACACCGGCTGTTGAGTCATGTTGGTTGAAGCTGCAGAGGGTAAGAAGGCTAATTTGGAAGATCACGGGCCTTTGAAGAAGAAGCATCTGCAAAAGGCGAGTGAAGTGGCTATCGTGAAGTCTAAGCAGAAGAAGGCGGAGTTAACTGAATTGAAGTTGGGGAGCCCATGAGAGGATTTGAATTTGTAGTTGCCCAATTAAGAGCTTGTAGAGGCTGTTGTTGTTGTGATGAAAAAATGATGTGTACAAAAATGGAGAGAGGCTTGGCTAAGTCTGTAAAAGGGCCTACCAACAGAATGAATGCCGGGTCCAGATGGACACAAGGGAGTCCATGATTTAGAAGCTTTTGGAAGCTTTTGGAAGCCTGATTAATATCGGCAAGGAAGGAAGTCTCTCGTCTGACTGTTGTTTCTAAGGATGGGCAGCATTGCTGTAATGCCGCCTTAGGGCAGGGCTTTTACCTCATTGCTACTCCAACCATGGATAAGAGTTACTTAGCCCTGGAAGCGAGTGGAGCTGACATTTCAGCCATGGCGTCGGCATTTATAAGGGCCGCCTATCCTCAAAATGACTTTGTTGTGGCGAGAAAGATGGATGACTTAGCCTATTTGGGATTTCACGCTCAATACCTGATAAGTCGTTCTATTCCGGGAGTGGTTCTTTCTCCTTTGCGAATTCTTCTTTACTTGTGTTTTTGTTTTTCTCTTCCATTTTTTTGTTTGTTTGTTATTATGTAGGCTAATGTGTTCACCGAGGCCGAGCAGCGGAATTATATGATCAAGATCAAGAAGCTAGAAGCTGAGGTTATGGATTTGAAAGGAGAGTTTGATCGCTTAGTCAAGATGCTTGAGGATAGGAAGGCTCACACTGATATGCTAAAGTCTTGCCTTAAGAAAATACATGCTGAAGTTCAGCAGGTCCGGTTGACCTTTGAAGGTTCTTTTTATAAGCTACGACTCTGAAGGAATAAGGTTGAGGCGGCCACCAATAAGGTTCAAGTGGAGATAGATTCGGTTACAATGGCCCTAGTAGATCAAAGTAAGACTTTCAATGCTTAGATTGCGGGGCTAGAAGAGGAGCTCAGGGTAAAAAATTTTGAGCTTAGTTGAACGGAGGATTTCTTAAAGTAGCAAGTGGTGGAGACCAGGAGAGTCTTTAAGGAGCAAGCTTGGAATATGATCCATGATTTGAATGCGAGATTGAGCCAATATGAGGAATCTTCTGGTTTCTCCTTTACTAATCCTTAGGGGACTCTTCCACATGATACTGCAATGTCTGCTCGCTCCACGCCCCCCACTATAAATGTGACTCCGAAATCATTGTTATGTTGTGGATTATGATGTTTAACATTCCGACTTTTTTTGTTATGCTCTTTCTTATTTCCTTTTTACTATTTTTGTCTTTAGTAGCTACATACATTTTTTATTTTTCGTAAATCAGGGCGCATCTTTTACCTGTTATATCCCTGCAGATCTTGGTATTATGTTTCTTTTTTTGTTGAAGTATTATGGCCTTGCCTCACTCCGTGTTTTCTACTTTAAGTTTTTCTTTTTGTAGAATTTGGGTGACATCCCTTTGTCCCTTTGCCCCCATCTATTTGGAGAAAATGATTTAGGTTGACTCTGGATAGATAGTTCGAATTCCTGCTATGCAGATTTATGTCATCCTTGACTTTAGATGGTTCAGACACTTGCTAAGAGAGTAATTTAATTACACCTATAGGTGGCGTAGCAAATCTCACCCTTGAGTGGTTTGACTACGACTTGTTTGCCCATTTTTTGTAAAATTGTGGTGTTGTACGATGGCTGGGAATTAAAATATCGTTCTTAATGTAGGCTCTGGATTCGAGTGGCTTTGTCACGAGTCAAAAACCTAACAATGTCAGACTAGACTCTAACTTCCGTGAGGTTGTTATGTATGTCCACCCCCTTTGAACCTTAGGGTTATAAGGATTCTACATTACTTGCACCCCATTCGAACCTTGCTGCACATGCAGGCAAGTGCCCCGGCGGATCTCGCATGGTGGTTCGGAATGGAATTTTACAGACATAGTTAGGGTCATGCAATAACCATTGGATTCATTTCTTTCGCTGATTGATAAGTTATCAGAACAGATCTTTGGCATTACCCACATGTCAGAGTGCAGTCTCGGGAAGCCCTGATCATCAAGGGCCATTAGTATCCAACTACGAGGGCTTTCTTGACGAGTGTTCGACGGTAAAGTGGTTGCTGCAAATTTCACAATGTATATATACTAGGATGTTTAGTCCCTGTTTCAGAGTGATGCAAAATTGGTGTGGACCTAAATAAGAGCGGTGATATAACTTATCTTAGACGATGACGTACTGAGATGCCTTTTGGATGACCTTTCTCACCAGGCCACAGTTATCTGGGAGGGTGATGTATATGATATAGGCCAATATTTCATCCATCCAGTTCCCCCGCTCATCTATCACTATGATCCACTTCGATACATGCTTCATAATGATAGGTGTTTCCAAATACTTGAAGGGAATGATATGCCATAGTTTGTGGTTAATAGATGATCCTAAATTGACTAGCGCGTTTGCATAGCAGTTCTTCATTCGAGGAAGTTGATGAATGTCGTATTTAGTGAACTTGTTCAATGGCTCATTGGCTTTCTCTAGATATAGTGCCATGACCGGGTCATGGGCGGCATATTTTCCTGTGACTTGGTTCGCTACCATAATTGAATTGCAGTAAATGGATATTTCTTTTACATGGAGTTCAAGGGTGATTCTCAGTCCGGCTAAAAGGGCTTCGTATTCAACCTCATTGTTGCTGGCACATAAACCCAACTTCAATGCTTGCTACACTATAATGTCATTCGAAGGGAATAACACTAGTTTGACCTTCGCTCCATTAGGGTTGGCTGATCCGTCTACGTATAGGCATTACCCGGTGTTGTTCTCTGAAAGTTTTGGAGTGAGCCTATCTATTCCTGCGAACTCCAAGGTGAACTCAACGATGAAATTTGTGATTGCTTAGCTCTTGATGGCAGTCTTTGATTTGTATATCATGTCATTCCACCCCAACTCGATGGCCCATTTGTGGACTCTCATGGAGCAGTTGAGGCCGTGGAGGATCGAACGAACTAGGAATTCTGTCATGACCATAATCCAAAATGTATTAAAGTAGGGATTAAACTTTCTTGCCACTGTGACTAACGCTAGGATTTACTTCTCCATCTTTGGGTATCTTGTCTATGGTCCAAGGAGAACGTTTGACATGTAATATATTGGCTTCTAGCCCTCTAGGTCTTCTCAAACTAGAGCAATGCTAACTACGACTTCAAACATTGCCAAATACAAATATAAATCTTCCCTAGGGACATGCTTTGAGATGAGAGGAGATAAGGACAATACACATTTAGTTTAAAGAATGCATGTTCACACCCCTTGTCCCACAGCAGCCTCATGTTATATTTTATGGTATTAAAAAGAGTTTTGCATATTGTTGACCTGGAGAAAGCTATTATACCTGTGAGGCTCTGGATCTTCTTCACCGTCCTAGAGGACTGCATATCAATGATCGCCTTTATTTGGTTAAGGTTTGGCCTCGATCCTTCTCTGCATTACCAAATACCCTAGGAACTTTCCACTGTGGATCCAATGATGCATCTTTTCGAGTTGAATTTCATTTGATACTTGCGGAGTAAGTTAAATGACTCTACCAAATCCTCCAAATGATCGTCATTCCGCTTGCTTTTCACAACCATGTCGTCCCGCTGTGGATCCAATGATGCATCTTTTCGAGTTGAGTTTCATTTGATACTTGCGGATTAAGTTAAATGACTCTACCAAGTCCTCCAAATGATTGCCATTCCACTAGCTTTTCACAACCATGTATTCGACATACACCTCTATACACTTCCATAGTCTTTCCAATTTTCACCACCATGTCGTCGACATACACCTCCATAGTCTTTCTGATTTTCTCTTTAAACCAAATAGCATTACCTCGTAACAATAGGTACCCTTGTCTACCACAAAAAAAAAGAAGTATTTTCCATGTCGGACTCGTCCATGCGGATCTGATTATAGCCATTGTATGTATCTATGAAGTTGACTTTCTCGTGGTCTGACATGGAGTCGATTAGTTAGTCAATATGTCGGAGTGGGAAACTGTCATTGGGACAAGCTCTTTTCAAGTTAGTAAAATCTTCACAAACCTGCCATTTGCCAGTTTTCTTCTTAAAAAAACACCACATTGGCCAGTCACTCCGGGTGGTACACCTCCACTCTGAATTTCGTATCCATGAGTTTGTCAATTTCCGTTTCAATAATTCCACCTCATTTTGGACTATGATTCCTCTTATTCTGAATGACCAGTTTAAAGTTTGGGTCCACATGTAGCTTGTGGCAGATTACTCCTGGGTCGATTCTAGGCTATCTTCCGCCAAATAGGCGAAGATGTCTCCGTTGTCTAGCAAAAGCTTAATAAAAAAACTCATTTTCTCATATCGAAAGTTTGGCCATCTGATCCGACCTCTCTAGATCAAGGGCGATAAATTCAATGTCTTCGTCCTCCTTAAATTCAGGCATATAATCATCCTAAGGGCAGAGGTCAAAATCAAACTCCCTAAAGTTCCTTGTCAAGCACCTAAGTTTTAACTGTTATGCAAGGTTGATGGTTGGAGTGGCAATTTATGCGTGATTGAGCTTGTGGATGAAGTTGAAACTTGAAACTGCATATGAACAAGGGCTAACTTCAAATCTCTCAATTCCCTTCACTTCGGTGAGAGTGAAGTATATCTCTGGACGACCTTCATGATGTGTATTCAGTGTTATCTCAAAATTACGTTGTGTTGGGGAGATGGGGCGTCAAGGACATGGAAGTTGATCATGGGACATGCAAGTTAAGAAGGAAATGGGTGTAGTATACTACTGGGAGTTAAACTATCTAACGTTTCTTAAGGAGTCACCAGGCGTATTTGTAGGCTTTGCAGATTCGATCTATGTCATTCGATATTCCCTTAAGTCGTCGAGGACATTAGAGGCCAACAAGGGAACCATTATGACATATGTATGCCACATCAAGGAAAGACTATTTATCATTTCCACATTGTGCCACATTGTGGGTGGAAGGCGCAGCCATGCCAGTAAGTGCAGTCTGACACTTTACGTGGGTGAGAAGGTAATGCGCAATCTAGGTAGGATAACTAAGTACCTTAATAGAGACAGTAGGCTAAGCCCGTACTCCGAAGTGAATCAATCCGCCGTGAGTGCTTTGGTAGGTGATTGATTACTTCAATCACAACGGGAACCACCTGATTGGATCATTCCCCTGTAGGGAAGGGCTTGGCCTTTTGTTCACTCCAGGTCTAGCCTTGCAGGGTGGTTTTACACTATTATCACTCTGAGGAGGTGGTATTTCGGCTTTACATATACTGGAAGCAAAAGTGAGCTCAAACGTCCGCGTAAGATTTTACTTAGGCCAACAGGAGCATTTTTGTCACTTTACAACTTCAGGGAGAAAAATACAAAACAATTAGGGGCAGGTTGTTAAAAGACTCACAGCCTACCCCCTTAAGAAAATTTTGTCCCTAAAATGTCTACACACGAGGGACAGTCAAAGAGATAAATGTGGGTAAAGAGCCTTTATGTGTCACTCGATCTACCAAGTCGTTTCCTTTATAACATGATTCTTTCACAAGACTTTCACAATTCGGATGATTTTGTTCCTCAAAGTTTTCTCCTTTCAATCAAGAACGACAACTGGTACCTCATCACAGGTTAGATATTGGTTGATCTCCAAGGGTTGAGGTTGTATCACATTTGAAGGATCGAAGACGTATCTCCATAGAATGGACACGTGAAAAAACATTGTGCACATTTGACAACTTTGGAGGTAATTCAAGTCAATAAGCACTCTCACCAACTTGTTCAATGGTTTGGTATGGACCAGTGTAGTAAGGACTCAGCTTTCCTTTTTTTCTAAAGTGAACTATAACTTTCCACAGTGACATCTTCAAGAACATCCAGTCATCCATACATACACCTTATATGTCAAATGTCTGTCTGTGATGCCCTTTTGTCGGTCATGTGCAATCTTCATGTTCTTCTAGATCCTCTATGTGTTATACGTCATCTCGTCCACCAAATGTGGACCTACTAGAGCTCTTTCACCTACTTCTGACCAACACAATGGTCTTTGGCAAGGTTTTCCATACAACAACTCGAATAGTGACATATCATATGCTCGAGCGATAACTGTTGTTGTAAGCAAAATTCATTAAAAGATAAACGCTTGTGCCATTCATCCAAAGGACTGAGAACCTCATAATATCGTCAAGTATTTGAATAATTCTCACGGGTTATCCATCTGTTTAAATATGGTAGGCAATGCTATTGAGTAGATATGATCCGAAAGTTTTTTGAAGAAACTTTCCAGAATTTCAAAGTAAAACTGATGATGCTGAACGGAACACCATGGTATTTGACAATTTCAAAAATGAAGACTTTCACAGGAAAGTTCAAAGAGTTTTTCTTATGAACAGGCAGAAAATACGCAAACTTGGTGATTCAGTCAACAATCACCCGAATACCATCAAAACCGCCACATATACAAGCTAGTTTGTACATGAAATTGATGGTGATATTCTCCCATTTCCACTCGGGTACAAGGAATGACTGTAGCAATCCGAATGGTTTTTTTTCGTTATCCCTTGACCTACTGACAAACCAGGCATCAACTTACATATTCAGCAATTTTCCTTTTCATTCATGGCTAATAACAAAAAGGTCGGATGGTGTGGTACATCTTAATGCTACCAGGATGCATTGCATATGATGAAATGTGTGCCTTGTCAAAAATCAATTTCTTCAACTCCTCAATATTCAGCACATATATCTCGTCACCTTACATAAACATACCATCTGCCGTCCTTGCTCTTAAATGTCCCATGTTGTCATTCAACATTGCTTGCTTCAGTTTCAAACATTTTTAGACAATTCATATGAGTATTACGAACATCCAAGAGATTGGTTTGACTTAGAAGTTCGCTAACAAGGCTCCAAAATGATCAATTCCCAAGACTGCTCATGTAGACTCGAGATTGTTCAGGAAGGGAATATGACAAACATAGAGGGCGTTAAGTCGACCATAAAATATTATGTTGAGGGCATCTGCCACTACGTGTGCACAAGCGGGGTGGTATTTGATGGTGCAATCATAGTCATTGATCAACTCAATGTATCCTCGCTATATGAGATTAACCTCCTTCTGGATAAAATATAATTGAGTAGGGTGGGACATTTAAAAAAAATACTGACTCAACTAACTGAATCAAACTGGCAGATTGGTATGCTTTTGTTTTTTTATTTTTTTTTTGTTTTTAATTTTCAGTAGTTAAACCGAATTGAACCATCCTTAGTCAATCTAGTAAGCGGTTCTCGAAATTATTACCCAGTGGTTAACCAAACCAATCGACATATATATTCTTTTATTTTTTAATAAGAATTAATACGTGTACTCATATGAATGGTTACTTATTTATGAGTTACCATGTTCCCACCACAGGAAAACAAAACCTAGTTAGTTTAAGAGTGCATTTTCCTTTCATTCACTTGCATTCAACTCTCAAACTCAAAACCAGTACCCATCGTCAAAACCCTCTCATCGTCTTCACCGTCTCTTAAGTTCATCGACGTCCTTCTTTGTTTAAAGGTAATAATCTAAACCTTAATCTTAGTTCTAATAATCTTATATGTAATAATCAAATGTGTAACTGAAATTAGGGCTTTTGGTTGGAATTTTTTTCAATTGGGATGGCTTAGATGGTTTTGCTATGTATTGAGGTCCAAAAATGTCACTTACAAACCCAATCATGTCTCAAGGCTCAATCATTCTGGAAGTGTTACAAGCCGAGCTTAAAAATCCATGCATAAAGTACGAAATGGAGGATATGCCAATTTACAATCATGCCTTGCTAATAAAATAATAGTTTGTTGGACGCCAAACCCATGCAAATCTTGCATATTTATCATGCCAAACCATATTATAAGATTAGTACATTATTCGAGTCATGCCAAGCATGCGACATGTTTAAATGAGCCTAAGCCAATTAACGAAGCAATTTGATTAAATGTTTTGCAGTTTCTGCCTCTGCAGCTTAACAATCTGATTAAAAACATAAAATCTTTGAGCAACAAAGTCTTCGTCACACAAACTTTACACACATTTTCCCACACTTTGCGTGACAAATTTGTTTTTGTGCAAACACACATACATATTATCGTCACTTAAAGTATTTGCGATGACACATCCGTCGAGTAAATAATAAAGCTACGACGTACATTGAATTTAAATATTTATTTGGAAATTTGAAGTTTATGTAAACATAGAGTATTGTCTAATTGATTTCTGTCAAAATTCATCCCAGACTTCATAAAACTTTGATAGAAGAACAATTAGACAATTAATACTCTCTGTTTATGTAAACTTCATAATTACAAACAAATGCTTAAATTCAATATTTTGTTGTAGGCATAATTTACTGAACAATTATGGAGGCCATAGAGAGAAAGAAATGTGCGACAATGGAGAAGAAGAAGAGAGAGATGTGTAATTGTGGGTGTGTTCTATTCCACCCCATTGTGCTTTTAGGATTACAACATTTAATAGGTAATCTACTCCTAATAGGAATATAAGAGATATTCCAAGATATACTAGGATTTACACAATCACATTCCTAATCTAATAGGACTGCAACACTTCCCCTTGACTGTGTAAATACTCAAGTAAATGGCGCATCAGGTCTTCAGTGATGAAGCAAGTATAGTTGATGAAGTCGTTGTCACAATGAGCAAATGCGAGTCTTAGATCAACGAAAGAATGCATAAAAAGTAAAACTCACAAAACCTCGCTATGGTAAAACCCAAGGTGGGAGAAAAACCCATAGTTTAAGGAGAAAAGTGAGAAGTTACATTAAGTCAAAACTATACGTCTTTTAGAAGCAAGTAGAATAGCTCACAAGGGTATGATCAGCCCAAGATGGGTGCCTTGTTAAAACCTTGTTAGGTAGCAAAAACCTAGTGGGAAAAATGCTCCTGATCGTAGGGAAACAGAATACATGAAGATCAAGTGGGTATATTTCTGGATACTCCCCCTGAGTTTGACATAACTTCCAAATGAGAACTACAAGCATTGCATATGAATAGTTAGGCATACCAAATCCTTGGACAAGCTTCTAGAAGGTTGATTTTGGCAGTGACATCGTATAGAGGTCAGCAAGGTTGTCTGGGATCGGCTTGCATGACTTCAATCTCCTAATACTTTGCTAATGTATATGTAGACGTAATATGTCTTGGTGTTGACTTGATTGATGTATCATGGCTTGGTCAGGTTGATACATGCGGCATAATCTTCATGAATTGTCGTTGGGACTCAACGATAGATGAAAACATAGCAAGTACTTCAAATATGCTCAACAAGAACTCCTAACCATGTCTCACTTGTGGCATAGTGAAGTAAGGTGAGTCTTGGAACGATTCGAAGATTTTGCAACTAAGGTCATATCATGGACCTCCAAGATATTATGATATCCCAAACGGTAAAGACATAACTATTTGGGGATTTTTCCTTGTGCGGGTTTGATAAGTAACCTGCGTCAGCATAACAAACAAGGCAACCATCATTTCGAGGATCAGGGTACGTCTATAATACCAATTCAGTGATTACATGTAGGCGCGGTGCTGCATCTTTACCAAGATCAACATCGAATGAGATGTCCTGTCAATACAATGAGCTAAGTACAACGAAGCACAAAGTTGAACTTTAGATATGGAATTTCGGATTCCATAACCTCTTCAAGGGTCTCATTTGTATATAACATATGGACGATCATGGGTATACTCAAAGGTGACACATTCAAGGTGTAGTTCGACTGGTAAACCAAAATACTGTCAGAACAATGCTTCAGCTTCAAGTCAAGGCGTAAACGAGTTTTCCCAAGATCCTTCATCTTAAATTCCATCTTCAGGTGCGAGTAGTTTTCTCAAGCTCTTTTGGAGTCTTAGTGAGATTCGTGTCAACGACATAAACTGTAACTCTAGCAATTTGGAATAAAACTTCATAGTTTAACACGCAAGGGCATAATTCAGATCCCTGACTTATCAAATAATCACTTAGACGGGTATACCACATCCATCTGATTTTTCAATCCATCAATGACCACCTTAAAACGAGTTAGGTGTTCTGTGGTTTTGGAACTATTTGAAACAATCCATGTAATTTTTCGAGAACTTACATGTAAATCTTTGTATCTATATCCCCATGGAGAAACACTAACCACATTTCATAATGCTGCTATCAATCACATGATGTTTTGAAAGAAACCTTGCGTCGTAAGGCGTGCATCATATCGCACTATTTCATTCATCTCGTAACGTTTCCTTTCCCACTTGTAACACAACAAGGTTACCTTCGGCAATGTAGGAAAGACAGGTCCAATACACACTTTGGTAAGGAATTTGACCTGGATTGTAATTTTAGTTATCTAATCAGTTCTACATTGTCACTTAATCAACGGAACACAGTTCGATATCGTCATTTTTTCATTTATGTCGGTAGCTACCATATAAGTGAAAACATCATCGATGATAATCTCATTTTAGTTCCATTTAGCTTACCTAAACTAGTATTCTGGACCAAGAACTTTAAGTCTCGGGAGAAATCCGGATTAATCTCATGAGATGGAAATGATTTGAGACAGCGATCGAGTTTAGATTCATTGTTGTGTCGTATTTTCCTCTTCTAGGAAGTGAATCCTACGAACCTAATGATTTGTTGTGCTCCAGGCTAAGACAGATTGATTGGCTATCCGCCGATGTACCGGACCGTCCAACAAGAGTGTCCAAACCATCAAATAGAGGTGGCACACCTTCCAGGGATATTGACTCGACGTCCGTTAAGTATGTCTATCCTTGCAGGCATGTTTGCAACTGGTATATGATCTCGTCATTTTAGATAGATTAGAGGAATGTGTCTGGAGCAACATTATGAAATCTAGAATTGATCACATTTTCTTATCACACTTGTGCGGTACGGGGATCGAGATGAGATATAGTGGGCAATGTCCACGCAAATTCACACCGTTCTCCAGGAACGTTGACGTTTTTATCTCCACCTGATGGCAGGAAGAATGTCTCATTAAAGTGACAACCCGCAAATGAGCGGTAAAGAGATCGCGTGCAAGGGTTCTAAGAGGGCGAAGGTGAAGGAGAATCATGATCAACAAAAGATACATATCCTTCTTTGAGGACCCATGGTGGTACGTCACGGAACGCAACTTGGAACATGGAATGCACACCCAAACGCGTAAATACGAAAATCGTCAGGTTCGTACCTAGTAACCAACTGTAACGTCATAAAGGTTGGGTGGCAATGGGCCTCAAGGCAGACTAACATAACTACGTACAAGGATTGCATAGCCCTAGGCAGAAACCGAAGACTTGGTACGTTTACCAAAATTCAAGCGATCATTCAAATTGCGCTTTATGATCACTAGGTGAGGCTATTTGGAGTGAACATAGGAATTCGATGTTCAATTATAAATCCAAAATACATGCAATACTTTATTGAAAACCGTTGATATAAACTCTCCGACATTATCCAGTCTCCCGAACCTTAAGGGATAAGTAGGGTGGTGAGCCCTTAATCGGCCATAAGGTTTAGCAGTAATGTGTGTGGACAAACATGTGACCAACTTGTCGATTCATTAATCAAAACCATAAGTATTTATATGATCCGCATTTTGGTTGGATTAGTCCATATATATTCCCTTGAATCCATTGTGAAAAATGGGTGATTTCGTATCTTTGCCAGAAATGATATAGAAAATTAGTTTCCCTAATGAACAGGTTTGGAAAAGTGTTCTTGTAGGCATAATATCCTTACTTCGGGTAAGGAGATGCGTCGTAGCATCATTGTTCGACCTAAGTGTCCCAAAAGGTCGTGCCAAAGCAAGTAAACTGCTCAATCACCCGGTTTCAGGCCGGCCATATGTGTCGTGTTCCTAGTTGGGGGATAACCCATTGACCCCAAATCAAAGCTTCAGGCTCATTTTTGGAGGTGGTGCAAATATATTTCACTCTATTTTCTTCAATGGTTTCATTTATGATCATTGTCATCTCGAATATCCTTAAAAACTCAACGCCAAGGAGAATTTAAGGTCCCTTAAATGGTGATTCAGTACCATTCGTACAACAAAGAGCGTGCTAATGCTTTTAATCAGTTTGATAGACCTGAAGTCGTTGTTAGAGATGTGATTTAGGTGTACAGTTAATGTGTGTAGTACGCATTCATCCAGACAACTAACTTTCCCACATTCCTACGTAAGAAACATGATTTAAGAAACATGATTCAATTAACTCATATTCGAGGACAATATCAATAAGATTATCAATATGTAAAAGATACACCAAACGTGAATCCAAGAACATGGAAAAATGTTCACAAAGTAAATGGTTTACTTAGGGGGATTCGGCCAACATGGCCATCCATGTCAAAATTCTGCTCTTCCAACGGTGTTTGGTGGAACAAAATTAGTCTCACGTATCGATTACTAGAATGGTACTCCTTAACAACATTGGTATGGGCACAAACAGGTGCATAACCAATGGTCTATTCCATCGAGACGGAAATAGATTCTACATGGTTAAGGTTCGAGAATATTATCCCTTATTCTTGAAGTTTTAGGTTTTAGGTACCAAGGATCACGCTTCGGGCATGATGCCACACCTTGGCAGGCCCTGATTCTACCATATGTTTGTGGTAGTAATCAGGTCCGAGAATTTGGTAAACTTCCGCTTTCTACACTGCTGCTTCAGGAGCGAGTCAGAAGCATCGAAGGACGAGAAAAGTATTCTCCAGTCCAAATTCGATCGGATTTATAAACTTCAGAATTGTACTCATTCATGGATGTAATCATGGTGTGCTTCAGACAATGTCTTTCATGATTAGACAATCCGTAGGAGCAAGCCAAAGAGCCATGGAATCCTCGTTCGGGAGGTATTTCCATTTGTAATACTTTAAGCATAAGTCTTCGAATGAAGATTATGGCGGAGGCTTATTCAGCTATTCCTTGCCATTGTTGGCTTTAATGGTTTCTCAGCTTCTTAATAGTTAAGAGGAGATTCACATCTTGTACCCAAAAACGTCCAAATCAGGAAAATCAAACTTTTGATGGTTCGACAATCCACTGAATTGGAGTGAACAAGATTTGATTGGTGTTATGGGAAGGAATCATCCATAAGCATTAAAGTTAGAACATTCGAGTTCTAAGACATGGTTTTCATGAAAAACGTCAGGTTTTCATAGATGTATTGTTTTATGAAATTTTAGGTTTTCAAAGGCACTAAATTTGAAACTATAGGTTCAATTTAGTTTATAAACGTTTAGTTTATAAAAGAGAGGTTCCTGCAAGAACACAAAATGCAATATACAACTAAGTGCAGTGGATTTGAGGTTCTTCGGAAACTCAAGTGTGAAAGCTTCAGAACTACGAAAGTAAGTTAACGGTTCAAAGTATTAAAATAAATTATTGAATCATTAATGTCCAAAAGTGATCTTCATGTCAATAATTTTGGATTCATTATCAGATTAATGAACTGCAAGTCACTTGTCATTAATTCAATAGATTGAGACCATCCGGGGTCGATCGTAGAAGCAAAAATAATTATAACATTCGGGTTAAAATTATTTACAATGCCAAAAAAATTAGCATTGGGTCGAAAAAGTATAGCCCAATTTGAGCTTAGTTGTGGGTACCCCATGGTTGGGTGTAGCTAAAAGCAGAAACGGGCTAAATTTGGCTTGGGCAAGCCACACAGGGCAGCCCAATCAGCGTGTGTAAGCCACAGACTTACAGTAGGAAGGTGGGCCGTGTGAGGCTGCTGCAAGCAGCCCAACGACCTGCAAATCAAGCTTTGCAGGCTTGCTGCAGTCACAGGCAAAAATTGCGTAATGCATGAAACAAATATATATATATATATATATATATATATATATATATATATTGACATCAATATATGAACATATACAATATATATATATATATATCGGAAGGTAAATATAAATGTTGGGCGTTCATGCATCATGGGGAATGTTTTCATGCTTCACGGTCGTTTCACATATCTTACTTTATTTTAAGCGTACCTGATTGGTAGAAAACGATAAAAGCCTTTGAATTTGTAGAAGATACATCTCGGAAAGCTGGAATTGCATCTCCAATGCATTGTATCACGTTCAACATAGAAAAATTAAATTGAATCAATAGCATGTAGAGCAATTCAAAATAATAAATTAATCATAAAAAGAATGATTAAAACGTAATACTCCCCTAATTGAAAATCAAACTCTCTTTAGCGCAGGGTCAAGAGCGTGCTGATAACGTGTTGTAGGCATAATTTACTGAACAATTATAAAAGCTATAGAGAGAGAGAAAGGTGCGGCAATGGAGAAGAAGAAGAGAGATGTGTAATTGTGGGTGTGTTCTATTCTACCCCCATTGTTCCTTTATTTATAGTCGTAGGGAAGGTTAATTCCTTACCCTTTAGGATTACAATATTTAATAGGTAATCTACTCCTAATAGGAATATAAGAGATATTTCAAGATATACTAGGATTTACACAATCACATTCCTAATCTAATAGGGCTGCAACATATTTAACCTTATAAAAATTTAAATCAAATTAAATTAACCAAATAAATTAAATTAACTAACTAACCAATTAAACTGAAAATTTAATCCAGTTACCTATTAAAGAAATAATTAAAAAATATCGTCCTCAAATACATAATTTTAAAAATATGCTATTCGTCCATAACACCTGAATAACATTTCTACTGCACTAGTCTTTCAAGATTTCCTTGTAATTCTGCACGTCGCTAGACGTCAGACTACCACTGCCGGTAACGTTCATGAACATCTCATCGATGAACTTCATCAACTTTTGGTCTGTAACATCAATAATGCAATTACACTGTTATACAAAAAATAATTAAAAACTAATCGTGATAATATACTATTTAACAAAAATAATTATTATTTTACTAATTCACACTTACTGATAAGTGATCCAGCATATATTTCTTCGATCATCGGGCACATTTTTTCTAAGGCATCCACTCCGTAGAACAGTTGGTCCACACTAGTACCCCAATGTCGTGCATAAGCTCTATGTTCGCCTTGTATTAAAACCCTCGATATCATCATAAATGATTCGCTTATGCTAGGCACTATCAGCCATTCGAGCATGCACCTACGCTCTCCTGGTTTTTTTTATCTGTGGAAACAAAATATAAATTTCAAAATCAAAGAAGTGATTCATCCAAAATTGTTTTTCCAAAAAAAAAAAAATTAAATCCACATAAACTTAATTATTACCTTTCCCAGATCATTCTCCCTCACATCGCTCAATTAGAGGAGCAGCGGAATCGGCCATCCTACAGAAAAGTGAAACTACAATTGGGATATGAGGGATTTTTGGAAGAAGAAAATGTGAGGAAAATTTAAGGTTTTGGAAAACGTATGTGAGAATAAGTGAAAGTAAATATGTGTTATAAAGAATCATGGGACCTTTGCACGATGAATAGTTTGTCACGCAAAGTTCCCAATTAATACCACGCGTTAAATAACCCATTGATTATTTCAAAACACCTTTACACTACGAATACGTCATCGCCCAACGTTTTCACGATAAATTGTTTGTCGGGCTAGATTTTGGCGCCAAATTTTCACTTACCCACGTTTTTTCTCATCTTTTGGGCGAAGAACATTTCGTTTCGTTGTTTAAAGGTGCCTTATACAACGAAAACCTTTGTCGCATCAGGTTTCCATTTTTTTTTTGTCAAGATGTTTTTGCTCGACGGGACTTTGTTTTCGTCATGCAAATAATTTTTCCTACTAGTGTGGTTTGAGATTCAACTTCCCATTTTCAAATCGAGATCCTGATCCGAACCACCCCTTTGAACAGAGTATATGTTCTCTGATCAATCGCTCCGCTCCGCGTACACATCCCCATCTACGTGACATGCACATTGCGAATGTGCCATGCATGCCTCCAATTCATCATAAATCACAAATTGGAGAAAACCATAGCCAACTTTTTCCAAAAAACAAAAAAAACAAAAAAAAAGAAAAAAAAAACCATAGCCAACAACACGTATTGGAGAATATTTGATTTCTCCCCTAACTTGTCAATTGTCAATAATTCATTATTGCTAGAAATATTACTACTTTAGTCGAGTACACACATGGATACGACAAGAGCTGCATGTGAATTACACATGAACTAGGGTTTATGTGGCTCAAATCATGACAACATACAAGTTTTCTGCGTTTTATATGTACGCTTCTTTTTGTTGGACCACTGTGCTAATTATTTTATTTTCGAATCATTACTCAATATATAATTAATTTAATTTCAATCATTACTCAATATATAATACTTTTCAGCTAATTAGTTATCATTATAAATTTATTATGTTTACTCACAGACGATGTTATAAGAATATATAAAAACAACAATAAGCGTGTTTCATGTTGAACTTTTAAATTACTCGGTAAACCCTAATTCTTTTATTGAGATTCATAGTCCAGAGATTGACAAGTAATGCTACTAGTTGTAAAATATATCTTGCTGTACAGAGATTCCCTATGCTTATGATAGGTTTGTGTTACTTTTTTGGTCGGCCGGAGTATATAATAGGGTTCTATAGTATTGATATTCATCATCCAGAGATTCGACAATGACCCTCAAGATTTGCAAAGCAGGTTGAATCTGTTGTGCGAATGGACTAAAATAAGATTCACCAATAGATTAGGTTATCTAACGAAAAATAAAATTATTGTATACCATATAGTACTACAAAGTCTACAAGTAAAGTGAAATGAAAGAAGAAAGTTACGTTGGCAAGTCCGACTTGACTATTGACTAAAAATATAATATCCAGGAGATCAAATATTTAAATTAAATTTTGTAAATTAAATAATATGAATGTTAATGGTTGAATTATTACTGAAGTTTTGATTAACATGTCTATTTTTTATTGGTAAAACATCATTTAGTTTACAAATTTGATTTAAAATTTTAATTTTTCTAACATTATCCGACATAAAATAATGTTGCTTAGACACAGAATTAACACAACTGTTGACACATTTTTCAATACTACTCGGTTAGAAAGTTTCCTAAAAATGATATAATTTTGTGTTTTAAAATAGGATTAATTTAACAAGTAAAACTATTTTCCTTTTTGAAGTTAATTAAGAGGGCAGATTGCAAACGATTGCATATGATTTTTTTTTTTATGATTTTATTCTAATCAGAAAAAAAGGTCACATTTGATCGCCTCTATATTCAAACCCATTTTTACCAACCGGTTCCAAGGCGAATACATAGGCGGCTTTTGGGAGGCGAATGGTTCGATTGCACGTGATCTCAAATTTGAATGTACCCCAAAAAAAAATTTGTCATCTAATATTTGTAATTAACAATACTATATATTAAAAATTTTATTTTTATTAGCATTTGAAAATTTGATTGTCCACTCCTTACAAATGTACTTTTTTTTCTTTCTAAATATAAAAATTTGAAGTGTCGATGATGACACCCTAAAAGCTGTTGTTTTTTTTTTTTACTTTTATTATATAACGCTATTATTCAAGTGAAACTTCAACATTAGAGTTTTTTAAGCTTTTTTTATGTTTGGTTGTTTAAGATTGAACTGCTTTTTATTATTTAATGAAGGTTATGTTTATAGCTCTTTTTACATATTATTTAATGATATTTGTAAATTTACAATCAGCGAGTCCCAAAATTAGTTTTGATTTAAACTGGGGGTGCACTTTGCTCACCACACTTAAGTGGTGGTGATGCTCACTACCGTACTTATTACAATTGGATGAGTTTAAATTTTAAAATGTGTCTATCCACTCTATAGATCTCGAAATTTAAATTTATCTATAGTGATAAATAAGGTAATGAGTATCATCATCATTTGAAAGTGGTGACAAAAAAAATCTATTAAATTATTGCTTTCTAGCATCAATAAATTTTTTTTTTTTTTTTGAAAAACTATCTTAAAAGGATCCTTTATAAATTTCAGCACACGAAATCTCTAATACGGCATTGGTCCAAATGAAGGGAAAAATATTCTGAATACCAATATTGGGGAGCCCTTTTCAACTAATTGTAATATGACAATAACAAATAAAAACGCAAACAGGTAGTTGCAATTAAAGTAACATATCATCATAACATGTTGTTTCGAGCTCATAAATATTCTCCGCCCAATGGTGTTTATTCATAATCTTGTTATGGGTCAGCCCTGTTGAGGTTGGTCAAAACAGCACTGTGAAGGCAACTGGCGACATCTTTAGTTTGGATAAACAACATTGTTCGAGGCCGACTGGTTACTTATCCAAGTCTCAGTCATCAAGGATTTTCGAGTCCTTTTTGGAAGAGGTCATCTCATCAGCCTTCTCACCGAAGTGAGGTGTTACCAGGTTACTACATTTAGCACATTGAAAGCCGAATTTGATATTTGAACTTGGCAGAACTAGCAGCCTTATCTTCAGGCTCTAGAACTCGAAGGCCGAGATGTGTTCCTTCCTTGGCCGTAGTTGCAAGATCAAGAAGTCAGCAGTGCACTCAATGTAACATTAACATTTTACTCCGCGGTCGAGCTAGGCCGATGAGTTGGCATGCCCTGCACACAACAAAAGGATGTAGTTAACTTATTAATTAATCGACATGCGTGCCACATAAGCTTGGTAGTTTTTAGGGTCAACATTTTGGCACACCCAGTGGGACCTAGTGCTAAAGCTACAAAGTTCATGACCATTGAGATACGGTTAGAAAAAAGAAACAGGAATAGGTAAATCAGCAATTAACCCTCCATCTACGGTCCAAAACCTAGATCATGATGGCTTGTCATAGGCATAGAATCCTTCTGATGACGTCACACCCGAAGCCACAAGTGCGACACGCCAAGAAAAGAAAGTCGGTCTCGGCGGACAGGCTTTTGATGCAGAGATCACCACCAGAGCGACAAAAGCAATTTGTCGAATGGATAGTAGAGGATTGTGACGAGGACGGTGGTGAAGCATCTGATCCACCAACTAGGTCATTTTTTTTACGATAACTTGAGGAACAATCTTGGCAATTTGAGCAAATTTTTAGCCGAGAAATAAAAGGGATATTCGAAGAAGTATGAGGTTATAGCTCCGTGCATACTAGATTGTTCGAGGTCCTGGTTAGCAATACCCAAAATATTGGATACGCCGATCGACCCACATAGCTTATTCCAAAGAACAATCTAATACTAGCATTACCAGCTGAAATAGGATCTACTCTGCTCAGAATGATTGATCTGGAAAAAATGGGTGGATCAAGTAGCAAGGCGGACAAATTCAACCGAGGAGCAGAAACGACATCTGTCGATATGGTTCAGGTTTAAAGAATGATTGATTCGGCCTTTAAAAAGAGGCCGAAGTTCCCAAAATTCATCCATCTATACCCAGCTTATGTGGAAAAGTTCGAATATCCTAAAGGCTTTAAAATCCCAAACTTCAGCCCCCTGTCCTCGTTAGAACATGTAGCTCGATTCACTGCGCAATGCAGAGATGTTAATAGTGACTTCCATAAACTGCAACTATTCAATTTCTCGTTGATAGGCTCAGCATTCGCGTGGTACATCAACCTTCCACCTAACTCTATCCAGAGTTGGGATGAACTAGTTGAAAAATATCATGAGTGATTCTATTGCCCGGGAATGGAAATGTCAGTTTCTTCATTGGCCAGGATGTTTCAAGCATTTGACGAGTCATCAATGGATTATCTTACAAGGTTTAAATCGGTCAAAAACTAGTGCCGAGTACCTCTCTCTGAAGTCAAATTTGTTAAGCTAGCTTTGAATGGCCTAGACGTGGAAAACAAAAAGAAATTCCTGGGGGCAAATTTTCGAGATATGTAGGAGTTGGCTCAACACGTATAACAATATGATTATCTGTTCCAAGAAGAAAATATCTCAAAGTTCTCATCTCGAGGGACGATCTATAAGAACCCTACAGTCAGTTATGTATCGATCGAAGTCGAAGAACCCCAATGTGTCAATATAGACGCGGTCAAGATAATGATTGATAAACTTATGTATGTAAGGCATTGGCACACGCCAACTCTAAAGATATCAAAACCCACTCGGCCAATGTAGAAGCGACAGTTAAAACAACGAAGGTCTACACATTTGACATAACTAAGGCCGCTGATTGTGAAAATTGTCAAGCTTCGGCCAGGACATAATATTCCCAAGGCCGACGACTTAAAAGGGAAAATCTATTGCAAATACCACAACTTAGACAAGCATGCAACGAACAATTGTGTTGTGTTTCAAGATGCCATCCAAAGCTAGATAGACAACGGCAAACTCAAGTTCCCAGAAAAGAAAATGGGCGTTGACACCGATCCATTTCCTATGGCGACAATAAACATGGAATATGCTTGTCTTCCTGGGGATAAAGCAAAAGGAAAGGCCGAGTTTGTTCCAATGCAACACATCCCAAAGTAAAACTCTAGACCACAGCTCAAGATTGATTTTTTACAAACGAGCCACCTAAAGATTTTCAAGACCAGTTATCGTCAGGCCCATGACAGACTCTAGCTCAGAGGAAGCGGATGGGCCAGTGGTTTTATGTAGTCAGTGTAAAGAAAACGTTGTCTTCACCAAGCCAAAAGGGAAAACACCTCAAGCTACAATACAATGACCACCTCCTATGGACGTAATGACACCTCAAAAGGTGTTTGGCGCAGGCTAACACCAAGGAGTTTTCGATAAGCTAGGCCCTCAAACATGGATCGACGAGCCACCGTCAACTAGACGACGCCTTGATTTCAACACACCTTTTTATAACAAGTATTATTATGCACGCAACTTTAGCAACTCAAGTTCATCCGCGAGCCAAAAAAACTTTTAAGCTGTCTGAGCCAAGCCACCAACGGTGGTATAGTCATTATTCTCCCACTGGTGTGTATACCGCACTCTCTAAATCGTAAAAACACCGACGCCAGCGAATAGACTACATGGCCCGTCGACAAGCAGCGGGTTACCTCGGTCATCAAATGGTAGCTCAAAGAAATAACAGGTAACGAAGATGACCAACAACCCCCGGTAATCATGGTCAAATTACTTCAGGGAAAGAAGGTGATCGATTGCGACTTTGAGACCACAATAAAAGAATCTGAGAAGCGCATCAAACTCCTTCTTCAACTTGGGGAGATGAAAGCTCATTTCGAACACTTCAAGAAAGAAGTGAAAAGCAAACTTCCACTGTTGCCTTCACAAGAGCCATTAATAAGAATCCAACGAAATCTACACCCCTCATTTCTCGGTGAAGCCTTGGAGTACATGCGGGAGTTTCAAAGAAATATTCTACTAATGACCTGTACGACTTACCAAAGGCGTGTCAAGAGGCTCTTCACCTGGCACTAACTTGCCCTAATACCGAACAGATTATTCAAAATACCACTGACCCAGGGATGAAGGCCAGGTTCTAGCATATACGTAAGGCTCGAGTTCTCGGCTTCGAGGTCGATCCATATACTGATATAGATACCACCGAGCTTCATTTCTCTCTCGATGACCTCCAATATTTATGATACCATTTTAAAGTCTTCTCAGTCATGTCTCTTTTCGACCTGACGGCCGATGAGAAAAAGTGCGTAGCACGGTTAGATGCTTACCTAAACACAAGGGACGCCCGTATCACCTATCAGGAGCATGCCCGTAAGGCGTCACAGGGACAAGATCGATCTCCAACGTTAAGCAAGCGCAAGGATAGCAATCAGAATGAAACAAGTCTCGCAGATGTACCACAAGAACAATTAGTTGGAGAAAAAAATGAACAGACCAAGAAGGCTCCTGTAGACATATCGCAGGAACATACTCCAGCACCGGTAGAGGAAAACCAAGCCCACATTACCCATATGAAGGACACATTGCTAGAAAGTCTGGAGGTAGATCGCGACCCGATGGGTCATTCGGTCCTAGAAAACCTGGAAATTAGCACGTTTCATGTCTTACCTGCCGAGTTCCAACCAACCGCGTCCAAACCAAATTTCCTAAACAGCAACGTGGTTGCCGAAAAAGCTACACAGGTCAATTTTGTGGCCACTGAAGAGATCAAGCTGACCACAAAAGAAGACAAACTCAATGCAGTTATTGCCAAACTATTCCCCGATCTTCATCGGCCAACCTGCAGCATTTGAAGTCGTTGTATGTTACAGCTCACATCGAAGGATATCCAGTTTACAAAATCTTCGTCAACTGCAGAGCAACAGTCAATATCATGCATGTCTCCATCATAAAAGCACTACGTCGCTCTAATGACAAACTTATTCCATCAAGGGTCACAATGAGTAGCTTTGTCAGTGACAAATCCCAGACCAATGGGGTACTTCCATTAAACCATCTCCAACCCTTGGCCTAAAACTTAAAATTTTTAGCCTATAAAATTTAGGTTTTAACCCAAAAACAGCTTTTCTGCTCCAACTTTTATGTCCTAAAACCTAATTTTTTTTTTCTTAAAGTAACATTTTTAAAAATAAAAAATTATGTAGACTATCCTAATTTAATTTTATGAACATCTTAACCTAAAAATATTTAGATTCTGACAAGCACTGAAAAATCACTAACCGACACAATGAAACTCGTTGAACACTATGAAAAAATATGAAACAAATGAAAGATTTTTTTTAATTACTTTAGCCGTTAGATTTAAATGTGGACTGTTAAATTATTATTTTTACTGTTGAATTTCATCAAATTAGATCTTAACCGTTGGATTCAATGTATTTATAAATATAAAATACATATATGGTGGGCCAGCCCTACTAATACTGGGCTAAATCCTGGGCTAAATTTGGCTTCCATTTGAGTTTTAGGTTTTAGGCCACATTTTAGCATTGGGTTGAGTTGAGTGGGGGGGAATAGAAGTGGAAATTTGAGTTTTAGCCCAGGGTTGGAGAAGGTCTTAGAAGTAAATATCGCATTACTTGATCGGGACTGGATCCATCATGTCCCTTCGTCATTATATCAAGTCCTCATCTTCTAGGATGGCAAATTGGTCGTGGTTCATCTGGCCGATAATCAGCCTTTCGAAGCTAACATGATCCAAGCACGTTACTACGACTACCATGTCGGCAACATCACCTTGCAAGGTTTCAACGATGAATGACAGCCAACTCGAATTTCAGTTCAGAAAGTCATCGAGCTTGGCATCAAGACTGTTCACCAGGATTCAACGAGACTCGGGTTGGCTGAGCTCATTACTGATCTCGATGTTTGACACCAAATAGGCCGAACACCAAGCCTCGATTTCATTTACCATGAAATGACTGCTGGCCCATTTGTATACTATTTCCAAACAACTAAATTCAAGCGTAAACCTCGTGAAGTTTCTCGCTGAATGAGATAATGGTCCCGTCATTTCCCTTGACAAAGTCCAAGCTGCCCCGGCCAAGCTCATAGACAGTTGGCCCCAAGTCAAAGACCCGTTAGAGGAAATAAATATTGGAACAGCAGATGACCCTCGGGCGTTATTTATTAATGCTTTGTTACCCTAACCCATAAAAACTGAACTTTGTAAATTACTCAGCGAATTTAAAGATTGTTTTTCTTGGAATTACCATGAGATGCCTGATCTAGATTGAACCCTCGTTGAGCATGAATTACACATCAAAGTTGGTTGTAAGCCTTTTCGCCAACCCCCTCGACGATTCTCAAGTTCGACTTTTAAAAGTTGAGTTTATTCGTACTGCTCGATACGTCGAATGGTTGGCGAACATCGTACTAGTGTTAAAGAAAAGCGACGCTCTACGCATTTACATCGATTTTCGTAATTTGAATTTGGCAACCCCTAAAGATGAATACCCGATGTCAATTTCAAATTTGTTAATTGACGTCGCAACCAGTCATGAAATGTTGTCCTTCATGGACAACCATGCTGGCTACAACTAGATCTTTTTCATCGAAGCCAATGTCCACAAGACTGCCTTTCGTTGTCCAGGGGCACTCGGGACTTACGAATGGGTAGTCATGTCATTCGGCCTTAAAAACGCTGGTGCCACATACCAACATGTTATGAATACCATCTTTCATGACTTGATTGGTACAATCATAAAGGTATATAAGTGGACGAAAACAAGGCACGAGCAATCATCGACATTTCAGCCCCGACTACCAAGAAGCAACTACAGTCCTTACTCGGCAAGATTAATTTCCTCTGCCGCGTCATTGCTAATTCGACTGGAAAGATAAAAGCGTTCTCCACACTTTTGAAACTCAAGGATTCTAACAAAATCGAATGACGCGAAGAGCACCATAACGCTTTTACGCAAATCAAGGTTTCCTTCACAATCCCACTCGCACTTGTGCCTCCTCGGCGCAACAAGCCTCTCAAGTTGTATATTTCGGCAGCCAAGGAATCCATTAGTTGTCTTCTTGCGCAAGACAACGATGCTGAGCATGAGCAGGCTATCTTTTATCTTAAACAAAATCTCAATTCACCTGAGATCAATTATTCACCTTTCGAGAAGCTCTACTTGGCTTTGTTTTTCGCCTCGTCAAAACTCTAACATTACATGCTCCCATCGGTTACTCTGGTCATCGCCCAAACTTATGTCATTCGATACACGCTTACTCGGACTATAGTGAAAGGCCTAATTAGGAAATGGGCAATGGCACTGTCTGAGTTTAGTTTGCAATACATGCCCCAAAAAGCCGTCAAATGACAAGCACTGGCAAATTTTTTGGCCCAACATCCCTCTCCATATGGTTTCGGGGCAATGACATCGACATTGGTATGGTAGAAACACGTGATAATTATTGAACGATGTACTTTGATGGCTCTAGTACCTCGGCCTCGGCTAGTATTGGCATCATCATTCAATCCCCAGATCACTACCGCTGGTATTTTTCTCTTAAGCTAGATTTCGATTGTACAAATAATCAGGCCGAGTATGAAGCTTTTATCATTGGCCTTAATGTCCTTCATGACTTGAGAACAGCTCGCGTCCTCGTCCTTGGTGATTCAGAACTTGTGATTAACCAACTCAATGGCATTTTTCATTGCATGAGTTATACTTTGGCACCCTATCACATGGTTGCCAACTAATTGGCCGAGTTGTTTAAAGGAATCACATTCGAGCACATCTCACATGTTCGAAACACTGATGCAGACTAACTGGCCCAAATAGCCTCCAGAGCACAACTTTTAGGGGGCAAACTAGGCCGGGTAACACCAATATTACAACAACCACACTCGACCCTGGTTAATCATCAAGTTCTCGAACATGATCGCGTGGTCCGTACATGAGTCATGTCCATACCGTCATTGTTGGAACGAAAGGGTCCTGTAGATGTTTCCGCTGTCGAGACATTTCCAGATGATTAGAGAAAGTCATTTATGCAATACCTTGATAATCCCACAGGCAAACACAACCACGAGACAAGGGTACATGCCATAAATTATGTAATATACCAAAATGAGTTGTACCGAAAAGGTGAAAACGGCATGTTGTTATTATGTCTCGGCCCAGAACAAGCAACCCAAGCTATTACAGAGATACATGAAGGAATATACGGAAAGCATTAATCCAAACAAAAAACGAGCTAGTTGCTTCGTCGACACGATTATTTTTGGCTGAGTATGTTAAAAGATTGTATTGAGTACGCGTGAGGGTGTGTACAATGTCAGATCCATGGACCTGTACAAAAGGTCCCGGCCAAATTACTTCACTCGGTCACCAAACAATGGCCGTTCAAAGGATGGGTCATAGATGTAATCGGCAAGATCACACTGCCTTCCTGATCAGCAAAGCATGCATGGATACTTATAGCAATCGATTATTTCACCAAATGGGTCAAAGCAAGGTCGTACACCGAGTTAACCTCGAAAGTGGTCTGTAGCTTCATCGTAAGTAAGGTCGTCTCACTTTCCGAGCAGCGTCATTTGCACGATAGATTCAACATAGTGGCTGCCTCTTTTTTCATATGAGAGGCAAGTTTTTTCTTAGTCGCAACCATTGCAACCACCTCGACCTTCTTTATAGTGCGGCCACCTAAAAACACTAAGTTTAGGTTAGAATAAAGTTTGAAATAAAAAGATCAACAAGAAAAGTAGGGAAGGTATATACCTTGGGCCGTTTCTTTGGGCTTTGGAGCGAGAGTTTTTTTAGGACGATCATCAATCGGCAAAAATACTAAAACATCGAGATTCTGAAGTTTTCAGCCGAAGATAGAATTTGGCGCACTGTTCTTTAAATTCCTTCTCGACCGTCTCACTAAGGAGCCGAATAAGATTTCTCGACTCAAAAGGGAGAGGGAAGTAAGGAATGGCTTAGGACATCCTTAAATGTAGCCTAGTTAACGAGCTAGGAAGTTAGGATGATAAACTTCCCAGATCCTTCGTCGAGCCTCGCAACCATAGGGCAGGTCATGAGTGATGATGAATGACCCCGAGGACTTTCAAAGATCGGCATCCTCAGCCTTTTCCTATGCCGATGTTGGTAAGATGATGGAAGAGGGGTACATCCAACGACGGCAAATCTGGAATTCGTCATCCAACAGGTCTTTTAGGCCAAAGAAATATTTAAAGATCTCTTCGACCGAGTAGGAAGGAATGGATCATGAGGCCAGCTCAAAACCCATGGCTTCGGAAGAGTTAAAACTTGCGAGGTCTGGCCACAGCGTCGAGAAATAGACTTGCAACCAGAGATGAAAAACCCAGAGTGTGCCATTTTGGTGGGGGTCAATTCTCCCCACTGTAATCTCGACCAGGCATTTGGTGAGGTTGGCAAAAACCACCGAACAAATGGCCAGAACATGATCGCTGGCCAGGGCCTCAACGACATGCATATTTTCGGCCAAGCATTTATTCGACTTGGCACAAAATATGTATTTGTTGTACCAGTAGAATAAGAAGGCTCCATGTTCAGGTCTTCCCCTTTCGAGCCGGTGAAGTGGGTGATCAGAGTGTTGTAGTTGAAGAAGTCCTTATGTAGTTTCTGTGCGTCTTCCTTTAATAGCTTTTGGTCTCCATTTGTAAGGGCTTCAACAGTGCGATCCTCGAAAATGGTCTTCAGGTCTAGGTCGAATTGATACCTGGAGAGAGAATTGTCGACTAGGATGCCGGTAGGAGAGGTGCTAAGTATGGTTGTGATGTCCATCACTGTTGGGCCAAAAGGGCTAAGGGGAAGGACCATCGTATTAGTGGCCAAGCACCAGAAGCTTAGGGCAGCCATTAGAAGCTCTCGATCCTAGCTCATCTCAACAGTCGAGAATTTGATGGCATCAAAAATGCTGAGAGACCTCCATTCATCGCCGAAATGTGGCTCCATCCAAATAACCCAGGCAACCCAGGTCATAGTGGTCGACGGCCAAACACCTTGAGGTTTAGCAAATTCCCATTTTGACCAGTCATACCCTTGGAATAAGGGTTTTAGGACAATGATCCTTAAGCATGTCAATAATTACTTCTGGAACATCATCCTTGAACAATGGGCCGAGGGCTTGGTGTGAAGTGTTTGGCTCATCCTCAAATCGAATGGTTTTGATAGTGTTTCGATCAGTGATGTTTTGACATTTGTTGCATTCCTCGACCAACTTGGCGATGAAAGCATTGGCAGCCATTGAAGAAAATGAAGTTTTTCTGGGTTTCAATGTAAGGATGGTTTTCTAGATTTGAGAGTGAATGGCAAAGAAATTTGAGAGTTTTGAGACCGTAAAAGTCTCAATGAAAGAAGTTGGGTATTTATAGGCATTTTAGGAGGAAGATCAACAGTTTAGTTTTTAAAAAATAGGGATAAAATCGACCGAAGGATTTTGTAATCATGACTGATATTCAAAGAATCCAGGTAAAGAAACCGAAGAACTCATAGATTGAAGATGCTCGTTTGCATATAGTGGCGAATTTAATGGTGAAGAGACGTTTCGATGGTTGCACGTTTTGAATGACATTATTAAAGGCAGACGAGTAAGCTGGGGGATTGCCACGTGGCAAAGCATCTGATAAAAATAAGATCATGCAATCGTGCTTCATAAATGCACCTGAGTGGATGGAATATTCGAGACTTTTCACTGTTTTTCAAAGATATATTAAGGGTTTTATTTCACTTCTTCAAGGTCGAGGCTTGGCCCAAAAGTTTTAGGCCGAAGAACTTAGAAGTGAAAGGGCAATGTTTAAGCTCAGAAATATTCTCGGCCTAATGATGTTTATTTAGAATCTTTGTTATGGGCCCTATCGAGGTTGGTCGAATCCTAATACGAAGAGAATTATTTCGGATAAAGGTGAAGTAGTCAAATCCTTGTGTTTGTACCATACTTGACCAATCCCGAAACTACTGAGCATCGGTCCACGTTATACCATCAAGGACCTAGAAGAGTTTCCCTCCAACCAGGAGGCCAATCACAACGCAACACGTGTTGACATTAGAAGCCAATCATAGCGCGACACGTGTCAACACCAGAAGCCAATCACAACACGACAAGTATCAATGTCAGAATGAAACTAGAAAATCTCTTCTATAAATAGAGATCATTCTCTCACAATATTTCCTAATGTCATTTGTACTAAATCATTCACTTGTACTCACTGAAAGAGAGCTTGAACCTATGTACTTGTGTAAACCCTTCACAATTAATGAGAACTCCTCTACTCCGTGGACGTAGCCAATCTGGGTGAACCACGTACATCTAGTGTTTGCTTCCCTGTCTCTATCCATTTACATACTTATCCACACTAGTGACCGGAGCAATCTAGCGAAGGACACAAACTTAACATTTTCTATTGTACCAAAGTCCACACTGATTTTATGCATCAACATTTAGCGCCGACTGTGGGAACGACACTTATTCCCACTCTCTTCAACTTTGCCAAGCTGGTTTCCACCATTCATACACTCTTTTTTGACCAGGCATCCCTTTCCAACATGGGGAGCAAAGGAAGCCACAACACACAGAATGACACCCCTCTTGCACCTAGTGTGAAGCAACGAAAGAATGAAGGAAAAAGGGTTACTCTTCAAGCTAAAGTCGATAAGCTAGAAGCTCAGAACAACAAGATAGAAATGAAAAATGAGGTCCTCCATGAGCAGTATGAGAAGCTCTTTGAGACGCTCCACGAAACTAGGCGTACTCAAACACGTGAGCTCGTTGCCCCTGTGGACATCAACCATCATCTGGGTACCCCCCAACACGGAAGATCACCTCCCTTCGACATGGGTATCCTGATGCGAAAATTAACTTAAAACAAAAATTTAACCCTCTTTTGACAATTGTAGTATAAGTATAAGTAGGGATCGTTCTGGACCGGGGATTAAGAGGGCTTGCTAATAACCTCTAAACTAACTTAAAAACATAAAACTAAATTTAAAAACACTCAACAAGACTCACAAAACTCAAAGCAAACTTAAAATACTCAAAACAGCTTAAAAGAACCAAATAAACTTAAACTAGACACTAGGAATGACTTTGGACGAAAATTGATTTTTACTTGAATCAAAACATTTAAAAACACAAATTAAAACAGATTCTAACTAATTAGACACACTAAAGTAAAGGGGGAGTGAGTTTTGGACGAAGTTGAAACAAACTAACAAGTATGAAAAACTAGACAGATTGTAAAATAAAATTGAGAAATAAGATGATGGATGGGATAGCTAGAGGCTTTTTCTCCACACATGATATGTATGCAAACAACTCGATTTCCAGTTACTACTTCATTGAATTATGAATGACGATGCCCCAAATTAATCGTGACATCACTAGTTAACTCTCAGATTTTCCTTATTTTATTGGATTGGATGACATCATTCGACAACCCAAAACATTCTTCAAAAGTTCCCTACATGACATCATAATAGAGATACTATCAAAAATCATTATGTTTAATGAAAATCATAAGCATTGACAAAGCACTTGCAACTATGACATCATGTCACTCATGCTAGGAATTGAACTTAACGCCATCGTTTATAAGCGACCTTCACTACATGTGAATATAAGTTTGTAACGATTATGTGAAACTTCCTTATATTCTAGCAACAGATTTATGCATGCCAATTAAGTGTCGACCCTTAATTAACAAATACAAATAAGTTATCAATCAAATAGTTAAGCCAATTGCATTCACGATTCAAGAGTTCATAACTGGAATTTATCAAGTTATATTGCACACATAATCATGGCTTTGAAATCACCCCTAGCCAAGATGGGTTTAGCCACTCATATTTACAACAAAACGAAAGGAAATGAATTTAAACATTAGAAAGAAAAGAAAGAAAACACCTAAACGCTCCAACGATCCAAGTTGGACAGCAAGCACGTCCAAGCACTTTCCTTCCCTTCCTTTGCTACGACACAAGGTGTTGGTGAGCGTTTGAAGGTTTGTTTGTATGGAGGAATGGATGTGAAGATGAATGGATGTGTTTGGATGAAGGTTGTGTTGAAATGGGAGTGAATGATCTCACAAAGTATGAACTCCATTTATGTTACACACACTTCCTTTTATAGAGGAAGTGCAAGGCAAAGCATGGGTAAAATGGAGTGGTGTTGAAATGATTCAAAGGTGAAAGTGAAGTAATGATGCAAAGCATGGGTAAAATGGAGTGGTGTTGAAATGATTCAAAGGTGAAAATGAAGTAATGATGCAAAGCATGGGTAAAATGGAGTGGTGTTGAAATGATTCAAAGGTGAAAGTGAATTGATGATTGATGCAAGAATTAAACATGGATTGAGTGCATGACAAAGGTTTGTTATGGTACAAGGAACCCTTAATTTGTGTCCTAAAGTGCATGTGAAACCTTTAATGTTGCTGGAACTTAGGGACATTTAGGATTTAGCAAATATCAAACCAAAATAGGAAACCTTGACTTAACTTTCCTACTTCAAGTAGGAATCCTCATCTTTAGGTCTTCAATTTCGTCCATTCCTTTAGTTCCAAGCATGTGATATTTATTCCAAGCCCAAAATTGCTCCAAAAGGCTCCAAAATGCATATTTTTGCATACTTTGTCCTTAGAACCTGAAATTGCACAAAAATGACTTTAAACACTAAAACAACTAAGGAATAACAACATAAATGCATGAGAACAAGCTAACTCAATCGCATAAATATGCTCCTATCCAATTCCCCCACACTTAGCTTTCGCTAGTCCTCGAGCAAAACAAAAGAAACAAACGTATCAAAACAAACAGAACACAACTTAACCTTCCAACATTTGCCTCAGGGATTTCCAATGCACATGACATGTTAAAAATCATCATTCCCATAGCTTTTAGTCATCTTCACACTTGAGCACATACTTAATTACAGTCACCACTTACTAGTTCGCAATTTACCAATTAAAACGATATTTTGAATGTAGTAACATGCCTTAGAGAATTTGCTCAATTCCTTACAAGATACTTTCTATTTTCACACACATTTTCTGACTCCACACCCTACACTAGTTATACGTGAGCAGAATGATGTAAACATGGAAGACTAGTACTCACATATGTTATAACAAAGAAAGCAATTTCTGGAGTTAATAAGCATGTTTAGATATGATCTCATGAATGGAATGCTACTACTTAGATACGAGAACCAATGACACCATATGCTCATACCAATTTCAAACTCCACGAATTGAAACACACAACACTCAAGATTGAAGTCAAGGGTTCTAACGTGGCTTGGGGGTAATGGCTAATAAAGAAAGGATAGCAATAACAAACGTTCTTAAAGCGATAGCAAGCAAAGCAATGAAATAGACACTTGGAATTCATTTTAGAATGCAGAATCAACTTTTAAATATAAAGGGAAGATTCATGCAACACTTAGGGCCGAATTCAATGTTTTGGACCCTTTTTTAACAAACTTTTTTCTTTTCACTCTTTTTTTTTTCTTTTCTACCCGTGCCTTATTAAGGACTTTGGTACACACACACACACACACAAGAATCACTTCCCCCACACTTGCTTTCTGCAATACATTGATAAAAAAAAAGAGTTAATTTTAAGTTATGCTTTACTATCCTTCAAGAACAAGGGTATGGATGGTCCTAAAACTAGGCTAGGTAAGGATAGTGTGGATTAACAAAGAACATAGGCTTAACAAGGCTCAAATGGGTTATACTTAATCACATAATGAAATAGGGGCACGACAATTTGGCTTTGGTGGTCACTACACAACTTCATCTTGAATATGTGTTATGCAAATCAATAGCATGCTTTGAATGAAATAGGCATGAGTTCTAGCATTTGGAACTAAATGATGAAACGCCTTCTAAGTAGCAACCAAGCAAAGAATAATGAGATCATGCAACGACTTTGGAAAACAATGATGCACAGATTATTAACTCTCCAAATAAACGTTTAGGCTCAAGTTTCACAAGGTTTAGCGTTCATTTGAGTTCATTCCTCCAAGCATGTTACAAAACTGATTTTTCCTTTATGATTGCATGCGAATTCATAAATTATAACCACAACCAAGCATACACCAAAGAGTAAATCAAATTTTCATCCATGTTTATAACTCTCTTTAACAGTCATGTAATTAAGAACCAAATCCTCATTATTGTGTTGGAAGGTACCCTAAGACACAAATAAACACACAAAAATAACTCTTTTTGGGTTTTTCAAAACAATTTTTCAAAATTTTATGAGATTTTCGGATTTTTATGTCAAAACACACTAAAACACTCCAAAACAGCTTAAAAACACTTAAAAATAGCAAGAAACAACACTACAAGTAATGGGTGATAAACTCCTATGAATTTCATGCAAATCAATTTGGTTAACCCCCCCCCCCCCCCACACACACTTAAATCAAACATTGTCCTCAATGATTCAAGCATAAACTCACACAAAAACAAGCAAACAAACAAACAACGAATAAACATGACAAGTATAGCAAAGTAAAAACCAGACAGAGTACAGTTTAAGAACACAAATCTGGTTTTGGAGATAGATGATCTTGTTGACTTTCCACAGCATTAATCTCAAACTGGTTTGGAATTCTGAGTAAGGAATATCAGAGTTCCTTGGTTGTGCAGTCTGCATTATTCTCTGCTTGTTTCTTCTGCACGGTAGGCAGGCACGAGGTAGAGGTGATGGTCTGTTTCTTTCTTCAATCTTTCCAAGTGCCAACCATTTGCTTTCTTTCTCCTTGCCCCTAGCTGAGGATGAATTAGCACATTGTCTCCACATGCTTCGAGGTATCATTTTCACTTCCCTTATCTGTTCCCCAGGCAGAAGTGGTAGACGAAGCGGAAGCATAAGATGTTGAAGATGAGTACTCGAGAGCAAGGCTAGGTAAGCAATCAGGAAAGGGTTCCAGGCAGTCGGTTCCAGATCAGAACATTGATACCAAGTGCTGGCCGATTGCTCTCTTTCTCCTTGTCCCGCAGATGAAAACAATGACAAGGAAAAGGACAGGGAGAAATCATGATATGAGATACTCTTGCTTTCAACCTTCATGACATGAAATACTTTTGCTTTTGATGGGTTGTTTGCAGAGGTATCCCAGGGAATAAGGAACACTGAGTGACTCGAGAGGCTTTGTTGGGAAGGCATTCTCAGAGATGAAGAAGGTTATGTATGTCTGCCTTGCAATGGAGGGTGAAGGTTGACATTTATAGGAATTAATAACCGGTACTATTCTTTCACTCTTGTCGGCAACCGTTCAATGATTTAGCAGTAAACTTCACGTGCCTTCTACTTCACAACAAATCTTTGATAGATTACCCGTAATTTTCGCAAGGCTGAGTGTGCATGTGACATGCGCTGACACGTCTGGAAAAGCAAGTGCCTCTTCGATATCTGGAATCGGCGCTTCGACAAACTGCCTGTGATTTCCGCAAAGCTGAGTGTGTATGTGACAGGCACTGACACGTCTGGAAAACCAAGTGCGTCTTCGATATCTGGAATCAGCGCTTCGACAAACTACCCGTGATTTCCGTAAAGCTGAGTGTGCATGTGACAGATGCTGACACGTCTGGAAAAACATATGCCTCTCCAATTTATGAGCTTGCCTCTTCGAGTTTTGAGCTCCGTCAAATGCAGAGGTTGCATGTGACAAGTGCGGACAAATCTGGAAAAGAAGATTGGCATGTGGTTTCTGAGCAAGCTCAGCTTTTGAGAAAGCTAGCGCCTCTTCGATTTTTGAATTGACCTCTTCGATTTTTGAGCTCGCCTCTTCGATCTCTGAAATCTCGTCGAGAGTTGGTTTTTATAGAGGCATGCAGTACGTTTCAAAGCACACTTGAATTTCTGCCTGTAGAAATTCTCTTTTTGCACTTCGACGATCTTGACTTGTCTGACCTCTTTTTTCTTCAACACTCTTGAAAATGTTTGGCCCCTCCGACCGTCGTTTTGACTTGAACCTTGGTGAAGAGGCATCCATGCCTTCTCCAGACAACATATGGCGCTCATCCTTCATATCCCCTACTGGTCCTCTTATCGTTGAGGATTCGATGATGAAAAACGATATGACCACTGCGGTGGTGGCCCGAAACCTTGTCACTCCCAAAGATAACAGATTGCTTTCCAAACGGTCTGATGAGTTAGCTGTTAAGGATTCTCTGGCTCTCAGTGTGCAATGTGCAGGTTCTGTGTCTAATATGGCCCAACGCCTATTTGCTCGAACCCGTCAAGTTGAATCATTGGCGGTTAAAGTGATGAGTCTCAAACAAGAGATTAGAGGGCTCAAGCATGAGAATAAACAGTTGCACAAGCTTGCACATAACTATGCTACAAACATGAAGAGGAAGATTGACCAGATGCAGGAATCTGATGGTCAGATTTTACTTGATCATCAGAGGTTTGTGGGTTTGTTCCAACAGCATTTGCCTTCGTCTTCTGGGTCTGTACCGCGTAATGAAGCTCCAAATGATCAACCTCTGATACCTCCTCCTTCTGTGGCTTCGCCAACTTCTAATGTTCCGCCAACTACTGAGACTTCTCCTAAGCAGCCTTTGTGAAGGCTCTATCTTATATTTTTCTGCCTCCTGTTCATTTTCAAATAATTTTAATGTAAAATACCTTGCATATCTGTCAATGTTTCAAAAATAAACCCACAACAAAAACAATTAAACAAGCAATAAATAAAAATGACAATCATGGAAAAATAAAATTGTAGAAAAGGGAAGGTTTTTAGGAATGCAAAACATGGGTTGCCTCCCAAGAAGCGCTTGCTTTAACGTCTTGCAGCCGGACGAAACTTCCTTCTAAGCTTGGATAGGGCCCACAACACTGAGTGGGATTTCTTCCACAATCTACCCCACATCACTCTCATAGTATAGCTTCAGGCGATGCCCGTTCACTTTGAATTCGTCGTTGTTTCTTAAGCTTTTAACTTGGACTGCACCATGGAGAAAAACATTAGTGACAACAAATGGCCCAATCCACTTAGCCGTAACTTACCAGGGAACAATCGTAGACGAGAATTGAATAGTAGCATTTTCTGTCCAATTGAGAATGTTTTTCCCCGAATCATTTTGTCATGAAACGCCTTTCTTTTCTCCTTGTAAATTCGTGCATTCTCATAAGCTTCGTTCCGTATCTCTTCAAGTTCATTCAATTGGAGCTTCCTATTCATTCCAGCAGCATCTAAGTCCAAATTGAATGTTTTCATAGCCCAGTGCGCTTTGTGCTCCAGTTCCACAGGTAGGTGACACGGCTTGCCGTAGATTAGTCGAAATGGAGACATCTCTAGAGGTGTTTTGTAGGCAGTGCGATATGCCCACAGTGCATCATCTAAACGCAAGCTCCAATCCTTCCAGTTTGGCCCAACAGTCTTCTCCAAGATTTGCTTGATTTCTTTATTCAAGACTTCAGCTTGGCCACTTGTTTGAGGGTGGTATGGCGTGGAAACCCGATGCTTCACATTGTACTTTTTAAACAGTGCCTCAATGGTGCGATTGCAAAAGTGGGAGCCTCCATCGCTTATGAACACCCTCGGCATGCCAAATCTGGAAAAGATGTTAGCCTTGATAAAATCTGCCACCACTCTAGAATCGTTAGTACGGGTGGCTTTGGCTTCCACCCATTTCGACACATAATCAATGGCTAGCAAAATATAAGTGAAACCATATGAGGGCGGAAAGGGTCCTATGAAATCCATACCCCATACATCAAAGATCTCCACATTGAAGATGGGGGTTTATGGCATTTAGTCTTTGGCACCGATTGTACCTGTTTTTTGGCATCTATCACAAATTATACAAAATGTTCTAGCATCCTTAAACAATGTAAGCCAATAGAAATCACTCTCTAAAACCTTAAAGGTTGTCCTTTGGGTGCCAAAATGACCCCCACATGCATAACTATGGCAAAATGCAAGAATTGAATTAAACTCGGAATTGTGCACACATCTACGAATAATCTGGTCAGGACAATACTTCCACAAATATGGATCATCCCACAAATAAAATCGTGCATCATTTCTGAGTTTATCACGCTTGTATTTATCAAGAGTGTTAGGAACTTGTTTTGTGACCAAATAATTTACCAAATCAGCATACCAGGGCTCACTTACCTCTAAGGACAACAATTGCTCGTCAGGGAAGGTCTCTAAAATGGGTTAGGAGTCCTCCTCGTGCACCAAACGGCTGAGGTAGTCAGCCATCACATTTTCACTCCCCTTTTGTCTTTTATTTCAATGTTGAACTCTTGAAGTAGGAGCATCCAATGAATTAGCCTTGGCTTGGCCTCCTTCTTGGTGAGGAGGTACTTCAACGCTGCATGGTCAGAATATACAATCACTTTAGTGCCAAGTAAGTATGAACGAAATTTATCTAAAGCAAATACAACTGCAAGAATTTCTTTCTCAATGGTAGAATAATTCAGTTGAGCATCATTTAATGTCTGGGAAGCGTAGTGGATGACGTGGGGCTGTTTGTTCCTCCTTTGGCCTAAAATATCACCAATGGCATAATCAGATGCATCACACATTAGCTCAAATGGAAGGCTCCAATCTAGTGGCATGATGATGGGGGCCGACGTCAACATGTCCTTGAGGGTTTTGAAAGCGTTCTCACACTCCTTGTTGAACTCGAAGGCTACTTCCTTTTGGAGTAAACGGCAAAGGGGTTGGGCGATTTTTGAGAAATCCTTTATGAATCTCCTATAAAATCCTACATGGCCAAGAAAAGAACGAACCTCCATCACCGAAGTGGGAGAGGTAAGTGACGTACAAGATCTATTTTAGATTTATCAACCTCAATCCCTTTTACTGATATGATATGCCCCAAAACTATACCTTGTTTTATCATAAAATGGCACTTTTCCCAATTCAAGACAAGATTAGTTTCGATGCATCGTTGTAAGATCAGAGTAAGATTATTCAAGCATGCATCAAATGAGTCACCAAAGACACTAAAGTCATCCATAAACACTTCAATGATCTTTTCCACAAATTCTGAGAAAATACTTACCATACACTTTTGGAATGTGGCTGGTGCGTTGCATAACCCAAAAGGTACCAAAGGGACATGTGAAAGTAGTCTTTTCTTGGTCATCGGGAGCTATCGCAATCTGATTATAACCGGAATAGCCATCAAGAAAACAATAAAATGAATGACCGGCTAACCTTTCCAGCATTTGATCAATAAAGGGCAGCGGGAAATGATCTTTTCTTGTCGCAGCGTTAAGCTTCCGATAGTCAATACAAACTCTCTATCCGGTTTGGATTCGGGTGGGCACAAGCTCATTATCTTCATTTTTTTACCACAGTGACTCCGGACTTCTTAGGAACAACTTGGATCGGCGAGACCTAATGGCTATCAGAAATTGGGTAAATCACTCCACAATCTAGTAGCTTGATGATTTCCTTTTTCACAACGTCCATCAAGGGTGGATTGAGCCAGCGTTGTGCTTCTCTAGATGGTTTGGCTCATTCTTCCAAGAGTATTCGATGCATACAAGTGGTAGGGCTAATTCCCTTGATATCGGCCAATGTCCACCCAATGGCAGTTCTGTATTCCCGAAGTACCCTCACCAACTTGTCCTCCTCTTGTGCAGTGAGTGAAGAAGAGATGATGATGGGCAGCGTCTCTTGCTCTCCCAAAAACACATATTTCAAACGGCTAGGCAATGGTTTAAGCTCTAGGGAAGGGGGCTGGATTACAGAAGGAAGCAACTTGTTAGTCGAAATGGGAATTAAAATTAGGTTAGGAGACTTACCAATATGCCTTGGATTTGACTCTAGGGCAGCAACCATCTCCACCAATTCTTCTTGAATAGGCACGGCAAGATGTTCCTTGTTGTTGTCGTGTGCATGCCTAAGTGTTAACCCTTCTTTTTTAGTCTAATGCTTTGCGTGAAAGTCTTTTCAAGTGCATCCTCATTCAAATCATCAAGGAATTCCTGCGCCCAAGAGTCAATCACATCAATAGATAAACAAGAGTGACCATCATGAGGATATCTCATAGCATCAGAAATATTGAAATCAATAACTTCCCCATCAAATTCCATGGTCAATGTTCCCTTGAATACATCTATCTTTTTACGGGCAGTCTTCATGAATGGTCGGCCAAGCAATATTGGTAATTGAGAGAAATTGTTCGAGTCTTCCATTTCAAGCATGTAGAAGTCCGCCGGAAAGACTAGGTGATTCACCTGCACTAAAACATCCTCCAAAACACCTTTTGGATACGCATTAGATCTATCGGCCAGTTGAATGATCACTCCATCATTTTTTAATTCTCTCAAGTTCATAGATGCATATATTGAATAAGGCATGACATTTATTGATACACCTAGATCTAACATGGCAGATTCAAAGCGAGTATTTCCTATAACACAAGGAATTGTAAAACTGCCTGGATCTTTGCACTTAGGAGGTAGTTTTCATTGCAACACAGCTAAGACATTCTCACTTACCCTTACCACTTCTTTGTTTGAAGCCCTCTTCCTTGTAGTGCACAGCTCATTCAGGAACTTAGCATACTTGGGGACTTGTTTAATTGCATCTAAAAGTGGAATGTTAACTTGCACCTTTCTAAATGTGTCAATGATGTCTTTGTCACTCTCATCCTTCTTTGATTGCATAAACCTGCAAGGAAATGGTGCATTGGTTGGAATGGAATTAGAAGTCATGTAATTTGAACCCAACTTACCTTTGGTGGTTGAATTAAGGTGTGTAGGTGGTTGCGGTAATGATTGCTCAATCCTTGCCGAATGCATGCCTTGTTCTTTCTCCTCAGATTGCATCTTTTCGTCCTCCTTTTGATTGGATTTGGATGGGCTGGGATCAGATCCAAATTTCAAATGGAGAACGGATCATTCCTTGGTTGGTTTTGACTCCTAAAACCCACGGCGTTGGCAAATTCCCACCCTTCGTTCTCGATCAATTGAGGGCACTTATCCGTAGCCAAGAGGGGTTTAGCCACTCATATTTACAACAAAACGAAAGGAAATGAATTTAAACATTAGAAACAAAAGAAAGAAAACACCTAAAAGCTCTAACGATCCAAGTTGGACAACAAGCACGTCCAAGCACTTTCCTTCCCTTCCTTTGCTACGACACAAGGTGTTGGTGACTGTTTGAAGGTTTGTTTGTATGGAGGAATGGATGTGAAGATGAATGGATGTGTTTGGATGAAGGTTGTGTTGAAATGGGAGTGAATGATCTCATAAAGTATGAACTCCATTTATGTTACACACACTTCCTTTTATAGAGGAAGTGCAAGGCAAAGCATGGGTAAAATGGAGTGGTGTTGAAATGATTGAAAGGTGAAAGTGAAGTAATGATGCAAAGCATGGGTAAAATGGAGTGGTGTTGAAATGAGTCAAAGGTGAAAGTGAATTGATGATTAATGCAAGAATTAAACATGGATGGAGTGCATGGCAAAGGTTTGTTATGGTACAAGGAACCCTTAATTTGTGTCCTAAAATGCATGTGAAACCTTCAATGTTGCTGGAACTCAGGGACATTTAGGATTTAGGAAAGATCAAACCAAAATAAGAAACCTTGGCTTAACTTTCCTACTTCAAGTAGGAATCCTCATCTTTAGGTCTTCAATTTCGTCCATTCCTTTAGTTCCAAGGATGTGATATTTATTCTAAGCCCAAAATTGCTCCAAAAGGCTCCAAAATGCATATTTTTGCATACTTTGTCCTTAGAACCTGAAATTGCAAAAAAATGACTTTAAACACTAAAACAACTAAGGAATAACAACATAAATGCATGAGAACAAGCTAACTCAGTCGTATAAATATGCTCCTATCATATCCCTGATGAGAAGTGAGCTAATCATCCAAACATTGATCAACATAAGACTTCTTTCAACCCAGTTGCTTCGACCCGAAGCAGAAGAAGTGGAGGAAGACACCTCCTTGAAGAGTTGGAAGGATCGAAAGCCGTTTATCATGACTGTCGAGACTTCCTACTAAAGCAACGTCGAGAGAATCCCCTCCACATATGCTCGAAGATCAATGACCCAAGGGTTTCTGAAAGATTTGGTCCCCTCCGACGACCCAGGCCCGCTGCTAATCTAGGGAAGGAACAACGGGTTTCAGAGGAACATGAAGGTACAGGGGACTTTGAGGTATTCCGATAAACTCACCCTAGAAGTCAATACAGCGAGTCCAAGAAAAACCACATGCCCTTGCTCAAACTTTCCTACTTCCAAGAGGTAATGGAGACTTACGAAAGAAAATTCCAGTAGTACATGGCTCCACTCAGGACCCCCTTGTCCTACAGCTCCTTGAAGAAGTAAACAAGTTGAAGGCCAAACGTCATGCTGAGATACCTGACTGGAACCAGCCCAGGCATGGCCCTCTCACAAGGAGGATCCTCGACACCCCCTTCAAGCGAAGACAAAACAAAAGCTTGGTTTACAACTATATACTGGAAGGGAAGACCCAATTGAACACCTTAACCTCTTTGAGTCCACCATAGCATATTGGATGCACACCGACGAAGAGCAATGTCTTCTCTTCCCTCCACCCTATCTAGCGGATCTCTAAACTGGTATTGCCGTCTTCCACCTGAGATAGTAGACTCATTTGAGGAACTGAGGAAACTGTTTGTTTCTCAACACATCTTCCAGACCGATCGCTTGCGTTCTACAGATAACTTATACATTATTCGCCAGAAGCCGGACTAGTCACTACGAGAGTATGCCGATCGCTTCAGCCATGAGTATTCTCGCTGTGCTGAGGCAGATGACAAAACCGCCCTCAAGGCCTTCACGGCAGGCTTACGTGATTGTTTCTTCAAGTACATGATCAATGCCAACACTTGGAAGACTTACTCTGAGGTAATGGCACAGGCTTACAACCACACCTCCACCGAAGCAAAGACATACCAAGGGAACCCCCATATGGTTAACCCCTATCAACAAGTGGGAAGTGGAAGTCAAGTTCTACCAAGTGAGGAGATCATGGCCATTCAGACACGCATTGCATCATCTCCTGCCTCATTTAGTTACTCGCTAAGTCACCAAACGTATCTGTCTCTTGGTAAGAGGAATGATTTTTACTCTCAGCAAGCCCATTACAACAAGAGGGATAAAAGTTTGTATCAAGACAACCAGGGGTGAACGTACCGTCGACTATTATGACTATAGGGCCAAGCCTCACTCTTTCAAAGTTGATGACTAGGTACTAAAGGAAATGCTATTATAAGAAGGCATACACATTACAAATGTTTTGACTCTCAACCGCTTGAGATCTTTTGTCACACAAGCCATTTGGCGAATATTTAAAGAAGAGGGAATTCAGACAACTTCTTCTGAGTCTTTTGCGTTCTTAGCACTGGAACACTTGGTCTATGCTGACCTACCCTTATACTCTAACTCAAAGCTTCAACATGCATACTTTGACACAAATTATGTGATACTAAGTGTTACAACCAACATGGTTCACATATCAAAAGCATGAATCCCTTCATGCATAGCAAAACATTCATAAGCATCACTCATATCAATCAACATAAACATCATACATTCCAACACATTCATACATAAACATTATACATTACAACACATTCATACATAAACATCATACATTCCAACACATCCATACATAAGCCAACTGTGCTTTGAAAGGGTTCAACATACTTTGTGTCTTCGACACTTGCTACAATCTACCTCGACACCTTGCCCTTATTCTCACCAACTAGGTGATGAAATGTTAAGAAGGAACTCATCTTCATGCCACCAACCAGGTGATGAAATGTACAACCTGTACTCTAATATCATTTGGCAACTTGCCACTCATGCCACCAACCATGTGAAGAAGGAACTCATCTTCATGCCACCAACCAGGTGATGAAATGTACAACCCGTACTCTCATTCATGCCATCAACCAGGTGATGAAATGTACAACCCGTACTCTAATATCATTTGGCAACTTGCCACTCATGCCACCAACCAGGTGAAGAAGGAACTCATCTTCGTGCCACTAACCAGGTGATGAAATGTACAACCCGTACTCTAATATCATTTGGCAACTTGCCACTCATGCCACCAACCAGGTGAAGAAGGAACTTATCTTCGTGCCACCAACCAGGTGATGAAATGTACAACCTGTACTCTAATATCATTTGGCAACTTGCCACTCATGCCACCAACCATGTGAAGAAGGAACTCATCTTCATGCCACCAACCAGGTGATGAAATGTACAACCCGTACTCTCCTTCATGCCACCAACCAGGTGATAAAATGTACAACCCGTACTCTAATATCATTTGGCAACTTGCCACTCATGCCACCAACCAGGTGAAAAAGGAACTCATCTTCGTACCACTAACCAAGTGATGAAAGCAACTCACCATTCATTCCACCTACCAAAAGACAAGTGGTACAACTTGTACATGTAAACTCCTAGCATTCACAAATAATCAAAAACCCTCAAGCTTGACAACTCAACTAGGAGAGCACTTATGCCTAATAAAAGTTATAGTCACCAACAAAGTCTTATTGCAAGCCAACAACAACTTCAGTGCATGGCATACGAAGATCAAGCTATTCAGCCCTTTTGCATCTGCTTCAGACATTTCCCCTCTGTAACAATGCAAACACTACAACTCGTAGAAAGCTTCACACAATCTTGATCAAGACAATGTGGCAAAACCAATTTACGGTACCAACAAGAGCTTCATCAATGGAAGGCAACCACAATTCTTAAAAGCTTCACACACTCTTGATCAAGACAATATGAAGCAAAACCAATTTATGGTGCCAACAAAAGCTTCATCAAAGGAGTTCAACCACAATTCTCAAAAGCTTCACACACTCTTGATCAAGACAGTGTGAAGCAAAACCAATTTATGGTGCCAACAAAAGCTTCATCAATGGAGGGCAATTACAATTCTCAAACCTTCGAAGCAAATTCAAGATTGTTCGAAGCAAATTCAATTTATATGGTTCATCCAAACCTTCGACTACTACAAGGTGTGACTTGCATCACAATCTCTTGCTCAACACTGTGGAAGCAAAATTTGTATATGTTGTCTCTCTCACATTTTCAAATTTCTAGTTTCCCAAAAAAAAAAAAAATTGGGAAATTCAACAAAGCTACATCAATGAAGGACAACTACAAATTCTCAAAAGCTTCACACCATCTTAATCAAGATAGTGTGAAGCAAAATCAATTCGTGGTACCCAACAAAGCTTCACCACAAAAGCTTCACCAACAAAAGCTTTATCAATGGAGGACAACTATAGATTCTCAAAAGCTTCACACTATCTTGATCAAGATAGTGTGAAGCAAAATCAATTCATGGTACCCAACAAAAGCTTAACTCCAAAGCTTCACCAACAAAAGCTTTATCAATGGAGGACAACTACAAATTCTCAAAAGCTTAACACTATCTTGATCAAGATAGTGTGAAGCAAAATCAATTCATGATACCCAACAAAAGCTTCAACTCCAAAGCTTCACCTACAAAAGCTTCACCCACAATAGCTTCACCTACAAAAGCTTCACCAATTTATGGTGCCAATAAGAGCTTCATCAATAGAGGGCAACCACAATTCTCAAAAGCTTCACACACTTGATGCGATGAAAGTTAAGCACTCAAATTAAACCCTCTTTTGACAATTGTAGTATATGTATAAGTAGGGATCGTTCTGGACCGGGGATTAGAAGGGATTGCTAATCTAAACTAAACTGACTTACAAAAAGAAACTTAAAAACACTTAACTAGACTCTATAGACTCAAAACACTTAAAAACACAAACTAAAATAGATTCTAACTAATTAGACACACTAAAGTAAAGGGGGATTGGGTTTTGGACGAAAATAAAGTAAAACAAAACAAAAACTAGAACTAAACATATTTGCACAAAATTGGTTGTTTTGGATGGATGATGGGCTAGCTATAAGGTCTTTCTCCACACATGACACACTTGCATACAAACCAATCTCCAATTGTTTTTCAATAAACTATGATGCTCAACACCCCAGATTAACCGTGATGCACAAATTAACCCTCAGATTTTCCTTTACTCATTTAATTGGATGAATGCATGCGACAACCCAAATCATTCTCTAAAAGTCCCCTATATGAATGCATAATAGAGATACAATTAAAGATCATTAAGTTCCATGAAAATCATAAGCGTTGACGAGGCAATTGTAACTATGAGTGCATGATACATTTGCCAAGAATTCAATTAACGCGATTGTGACAAGCAACCTTCACTACTCATGAATATAAACTTGTAACGATTAGTTGAAACTTATTTATATCCTAACATCTTCATGCATGAAAACTAAGTATGCATCCTTAATAAACATACACAAATCAATTATGAATAAAATAGATAATTGAATTGCAATCACAACTTATCAAATCACAATTGGAAGAAATCAATTCATATTGCAAATATATTCATGGTTTCGAATTCTCCTCTAGCCAAAAGAGGTTTAGTTCCTCATACTTGCAATTAAACAAAAACAATTGAAATTAAACATTGAAAACCAAAGTAGAATACACCTAGAATGCTCCAGCAATCCAAATTGAATGACTAGCACAACTCCAAGCAATCCTCCTTCCTTGCAAATATGCAGCACCAACGTGTGAGTGGTGAATGGATGGTCTCTTGTGGTGGTGGATGGATATAGGTGAGTTATGGTGAAGGGTGGAGAGTTGTATAGATGATGTGGTGTCTTTGGATGATGGCCCCCCAAATTATGGTGAAGGGTGGATGTATTTATGGGCTAGGGAGAGGAGTGTATGGAGTTGTAATGAGTGGATGTAATGGGTGTAGTGGGTGAGTGTTGTGGTAATGAGTGGATGTAATGAGTGTAGTGGATGAATGTTTGGTAATGAGTAGTGTTTGGTAATGAGTGGATGTAATGGGTGTAGTGGGTGAGTGTTTGGTAATGAGTAGTGTTTGTGGATGTAATGGGTGTAGTGGGTGGATGTTTGGTAATGAGTGGATGTAATGGGTGTAGTGGATGAGTGTTTGGTAATGAGTGGATGTAATGGGTGTAGTGGATGGATGTTTGGAGAATGGATGTGTTGGGTGAAATGAGTGGATGTAGTGGTAGGTGAATGTGTGTGTTGGGTGAAATAAGTGTGCTAAAATGGTTATTTATAGGGAGAGGATGATGCACAAACTTCAAATTTCGTCCATTCCTTTTGCTCCAAGCATATGTCTTCCATTCCATGCCTAAAAATGCTCCAAAATGCACTTATTTGCCACATTAACCCTTTGGGCCTACAAACACACGAAAATAGCTTAAAATACTAAAATAACTACGAACTAACAACATAAATGCCAAGAAACAAGCTAACTAAGTCGCATAAATATGCTCCTATCAACACTCTTAATCAAGACAATGTGAAGCAAAACCAATTTATGGTACCAACGGAAGCTTCATCAATGGAAGTCAACCACAATTCTCAAAAGCTTCACACACTTTTGATCAAGACGGTGTGAAGCAAAACCAATTTATGGTGCCAACAAGAGCTTCATCAAAGGAGTTCAACCACAATTCTTAAAAGCTTCACACACTCTTGATCAAGACAGTGTGAAGCAAAACCAATTTATGGTGCCAACAAGAGCTTCATCAATGGAGGTCAACCACAATTCTCAAAAGCTTCACACACTCTTGATCAAGACAGTGTGAAGCAAAGCCAATTTATGGTGCCAACAAAAGCTTCATCACAGAAGTTCAACCACAATTTTCAAAAGCTTCACACACTCTTAATCAAGACAGTGTGAAGCAAAACCAATTTATGGTGCCAACAAGAGCTTCATCAATGGAGGTTAACCACAATTCTCAAAAGCTTCACACACTCTTGATCAAGACAGTGTGAAGCAAAACCAATTTATGGTGCCAACAAGAGCTTCATCAAAGGAGTTCAACCACAATTCTCAAAAGCTTCACACACTCTTGATCAAGACAATGTGAAGCAAAACCAATTTATGGTGCCAACAAGAGCTTCATCAATGGAGGGCAACCACAATTCTCAAAAGCTTCACACACTCTTGATCAAGACAGTGTGAAGCAAAACCAATTTATGGTGCCAACAAAAGCTTCATCAAAGGAGTTCAACCACAATTCTCAAAAGCTTCACACACTCTTGATCAAGACAGTGTGAAGCAAAACCAATTTATGGTGCCAACAAAAGCTTCATCAATGGAGGACAACTACAAATTCTCAAAAGTTTCACACTATCTTGATCAAGATAGTGTGAAGCAAAATCAAGTCATGGTACCCAACAAAAGCTTCAACTTCAAAGCTTCACCTACAAAAGCTTTACCCACAATAGCTTCACCTACAAAAGCATCACCAACAAAAGCTTCACCTATAAAAGCTTCACCTACCACAAAAGCTTCACCCATAATAGCTTCATCTACAAAAGCTTCACCTATAAAAGCTTCACCAACAAAAGCTTCACCCACAAAAGCTTCACCTACCACAAAAGCTTCACCCACCACAAAAGCTTCACCCACCACAAAAGCTTCACCTACAAAAGCTTCACCCATAAAAGCTTCACCAACAAAAGCTTCACCCACAAAAGCTTCCCCCACCACAAAAGCTTCCCCTACCACAAAAGCTTCACCAACAAAAGCTTCACCCACCAAAACTTCCGCACCACAAAAGCTTCACCCACAAAAGCTTCCCCTACCATAAAAGCTTCACCCAAAAAAGTTTCACCAACAAAAGCTTCACCCACCACAAAAGCTTCACCAACAAAAGCTTCACCGACCACAAAAGCTTCACCCACAAAAGCTTCACCTATAAAACTTCAACACAAAAACTTCACCTACAAAAACTTCACACTATCTTGATCAAGATAGTGTGAAGCAAAATCAATTCATGGTACCCAACAAAGCTTCAACCTCAAAGATTCACCTACAAAACTTCAACACCAAAGCTTCACCTACAAAGCTTTAAAATATATATATATTTTTTTTCGGAAATTCTAAAATTCTAAAATTCCAAGAAAAAAAAATTTCGAAAAAAAAAACGAAAAAAAAATCAAAAAACAAAATTGCCAAGGTCTCCTCTTCTTTGGGCCTAACAACTTTCATAACAAATATATATGAAGAAGGAGTTTTAGGCTACCACTTAGAAAGGAAATGCCACATTTGTCAACTCCCTCGACCAGAGACTTGGGGGACTCCTACCATATGATATTGCACCTTGATACTCGGAAGTCTCACAACCACTCAGTGACTTGGATTTTTCAAGTCTCCAAACGAGAAGTTTTCCTCACTCGGGAAATTAAGGGAGTACTACCTCAACCTACATGTTTCACTCACAAAGCTTCAACATACAAGCTCAACAAAAGGAAAAATTCAAAGAACTTAGTGATGAATGCCTTGTTGTATTTAACACAATACATTGAAATGAAGCAAAGCTTGTTTATTGATATCTCCGATAAGTTACAAATATGTACATATACATGAATTAAAATAAACAAACAAGAGGGAGTCTTCACAAAGGTTGCTCGAGAGAAGTCTCAATAGTCAACAAAGCCCCAGAAAGAGGAGGCACCAGAGGGTGATTATTCGGAGCCTCAGTACTAGGCAGAACCCCAGAAGGAGGAGGCACTGAAGGTTGATCATTTGGAGCTTTATTACGCGGTACAGCCCCAGAAGACGAAGGCAATAAATGTCTTTGGAACAAACTCACAAACCTCTAATGATCAAGTAAAATCTGACCATCAGATTCTTGTAGCTGGTCGAGCTTCCTCTTTATGTTTGTAGCATAGTCATGTGCGAGCCTTTGCAACTGTTTATTCTCATGCTTGAGCCCTCTAATCTCTTGTTTGAGACTTATTACTTCAACCGCCAATGATTCAACTTGGCGGGTTCGAGCAAATAGGCATTGGGCCATATTAGACACAGAACATGCACACTGAACACTAAGAGCCAGAGAATCCTTGACAGCCAACTCATCAAACTGTTTGGAAAGTAGTCTGTTATCTTTAGGAGTGAGAAGATTCCTGGCCACCACCGCAGCGGCCATATCAATATTCATCACAGAGTCCCCAACGGTAAGAGGACCAGTAGGGGATAAAAAGGATGGGCGCCATATGTTGTCTTGAGAAGGCATAGCGGCCTCTTCACCAAAGTTCAAGTCAAAACGACGGTCAGATGGGCTAGACATTCTCAGAAATGATGAAAGAGAAATGAGGTGCAATAAATCTCTGAAGTAAAGGGAAAATTCCTACGAGTAATAACTCTCTGAATGTACTTCTTGCACACAATTGGTGCCCTTATAAAAGAAATGGCAACAGGGTCGTTGGTTCAAAAATCGAAGAGGCACCACTCTCCGAATTTCAAAGAGGCACCACTTTCCACGCGCAACATCAGCTCATCGGATACCACAGATAACTTTGACAAAGATCTCTAACAAAGGTTAGACGCATAAATTTTGAAGGTCTGGCTACCCTATTATTACGCACAAGGGTAAAGGAACAGCACCACTGCTTGATAACTAGAAAGTCCCAATGTGTGTCAACCTCCGTGCTCCGTGGCAAGGCAGACTGGCAAAAATGTCCAACCTTTACTCACATTCGAGAAAATACTCCCAACAAGATTGCTTGCTCAAAAATCAAAGAGGCACCGCTTTCCGAATCTCGAGAGCCAGACTCCCAACAGGACTACGTGCTCAAAAATCGAAGAGGCACCGCCCTCTGAATCTCGAGAGCCAGACTCCCAACATGATTACTTTCTCAAAAATCGAAGAGACACTGCTCTCCGAATCTCAAGAGTTAGACTCCGAACAGGATTGCTTTCTCAAAAATTGAAGAGGCACCGCTCTCCAAATCTCGAGAGCCAGACTCTCAACAGGATTACGTGCTCAAAAATCGAAAAGGCACCGCCCTCCGAATCTCGAGAGCCAGACTTCCAACAGGATTACTTTCTCAAAAATCGAAGAGACACTGCTCTCCGAATCTCAAGAGTCAGACTCCCAACATGATTGCTTTCTAAAAAATTGAAGAGGCACCGTTCTCCGAACTTCGAGAGCCAGATTTACTTGGATAAAGCTTCTCTGCAATCTTCACATGCAACATCAGCTTTCTAGATACCACAGACCACTTTTTCAAAGTGCTCTAACAAAGTTAAAACACGTGAAGCTTGCAGCTCCCACTACATTGTTATGACCATTAAGGGTAAAGGAATAACACTACTACTTGTTGTTAAGGAGACTCCTATATATGTCGACGTCCATCCTCCACAATCAGGCGGACCTGCAAATAAAAAAAATGCTCAACTTTTCTTCACATTCTAAAAGGCACTCTCAGCAGAGTCTCTCAAAATACTCAGCTTCTTTTCCTTCTGATAATACCTCTGCAAACAAGCCACACTAGAGTAAGAGTATCTCATATCATCAGGGTTAAAAGCAAGAGTATCCCATATCATGCTTTTTCCCTGTCTTTTCCTTTGGCCTTGTTCTTACCTGCAAGACAAGAAGAAATAGAGTAATCAGTCAGCACTTGGAATCAAGCTTCCAGTCAGGAACTGACTACCTGGAACCCATTGCCTGATTACTTACCTGGCATTGCTTTCGAGTACTCATCTTCAACATCTTATGCTTCCAGAGAAGATACCACATCTGCCTGAGGAACAAATAGGACAAGTGAGAATGATATAAGGAAGCATGTGGAGACAAGCGTAAGAGAACACGTGCCGATACATCCACTACTTTGTCAATAGCAAAAGTATCCCATATCATCAGGGTCGAACGTACTCTATATTTGATGGACTTGTTTTAACCCTCAAATTCTTAAGTCGGCCTTAAATTCTAAAGGAAACCAGAAAACCCTCTAGCCCAGTTCAAGAATAAGCATGTGAAATGTTACTTCTTCAAAAGCAAAAGTATCTCATATCATCTCTTTTCCATTTGTTTCTCCTTACCCTTGTTGCTGTTTACGACACAAAGAGAAAGAGAACAATCAACCGAAAGCCGAAGTCGAACCTCCGATCCAGGTTGCTTGCTTGGAAGTCTGATTGCTTACCTTGTCTGTTACCTTCTTCGGCAAATCTCCTAACTCGGCGACTTGGGGGACTCCTACTATAGGGTTTGTATCACACTTGACCAAGCCCGAAACTACAAGTAAGCTTTAAGTGAAATTGATACATTACCTTATGCATCTCCATCGGTTAAAGATACCACCCCTGGATAGAGGAAAAGTACTTCCAGAAAAGATGCCACATCTACATATGAGACAGATAAGGCAAGTGAAAATGATACCACACTTCAGTACTTAGAAGTTTCGTGATTACTCAATAGCTTGGATCTTGCAAATCCCCAACCGATGAGCTTCCCTCACTCGGGAACTTAGGGGAGGACTGTTTGTACCATACTTGACCAATCCCGAAACTACTGAGCACCGGTTAATGTTATACCATCAAGGACCCAGAAAAGTTTCCCTCCAACCAGGAGGCCAATCATAGCGCGACACATGTCAACATCAGAAGCCAATCATAGCGCGACACATGTCAACATCAGAAGCCAATCACAACACGACACGTGTCAATGTCAGAATGAAACTAGAAACTCTCTTCTAAAAATAGAGATCATTCTCTCACAATATTTCCTAATGTCAGTTGTACTAAATCATTCACTTGTACTCACTAAAGGAAAGCTTGAACCTATGTACTTGTGTAAACCCTTCACAATTAATGAGAACTCCTCTACTCTGTGGACGTAGCCAATCTGGGTGAACCACGTACATCTTGTGTTTGCTTCCCTGTCTCTATCCATTTGTGTTTGCTTCCCTGTCTCTATCCATTTACATACTTATCCACACTAGTGACCGGAGCAATCTAGCAAAGGTCACAAACTTAACATTTTCTGTTGTACCAACGTCCACACTGATTTTGTGCATCAACACCTTGTATAATAATGAGTCTCAAAGCTAAAGTACTTGGGATTAGGAGATGAACCTGTTTTGTTTGAAGGTTTGGTTCCTATGGAGATTAGGATTAGTCGAAGTTTAATCAGATTGGTTTGAGGAGTTCTAATCATAATATATTTCTAGTTCGGCCATAGGGGTTCTCGCTGCTATAAATAGAGAAGGGAGTGCATCATTTAAAGCTCTCTCCAATTCAACACACAAACTGCTCTGCGTAAACTCTCGCTTTACGCGAAACCTCTCAACAACCATGAGATTTTTATTTTCTTTTTCCGCCAACACATCTTAAGTTTGGATAAACAACACTGTGAATGCAACCGGTGACATTTTCAGTTTGGATAAACAACATTGGAGCCGTATAATTAGCCAACCGAGGAGCACCTTCAGTTTGGATAAACAACACTGCTTCAAGGTCGACTGGTTACCTATCCAAGTCTCAGTCAGCAAGGATTTTCGAGTCCTTGTTGGTAGAGGTCATCGCATCAGCCTTCTCAACGAAGTGAGGTGTTACCAGGTTACTACATTCAAGTCATTGAAAGCTGAATTTGATATTTGAACTTCGCAGAACTACCAGCCTTGTCTTCAGGCTCTATAACCCAATGGCCGAGACATGTTCCTTCCTTGGCCACAGTCGCAAGATCAAGAAGTCAACAACGCGCTCAACGCAACGTCAACATATTTTTACTCCCCAACTGAGCTTGACCGACGAGTTGGCATACCCCACACACAACAGAAGGACATAGTTAACTTATTAATTACTTGATCTGCGTGCCACGTAGGCCTTGTAGTTTTTAGGGTCAACACATGCATATTAAACTAAGCTATTTAGGACCACTTTCTGCCTACTCAGGTAGAAAGTTTGCAGTTAAGTTGGAAATGAAATCATTAAAGTAGGTACGTAAAATATCTGGTTGCATAATTTTTTTCCCCAATTATATTTGTATTTTATGATTTTTTTTTATTTTAATTTACTGGGGTTTTCACTTTTCATTTTAGCTTTCTTAGGCATTTGAATACAGTAACTTTCATTATATAAATATGTGTGAGTGATAGATTTTAATTAATTAATAGAGAAAAAAAAACCTCCACCTTCATTGTTTTTTTGAAGTTTTAACGAAACACTCCGGTATTATTCTGTTTTAACGAAAAATCATATTTTTACATTTTTCTGATACTATTCACTACATCTTTATTTGTTATTTTTCATTAAAAATAAAAAAAATTAACTTTTCGTTAATTTTTTTTTGTTTTTTTCCTCTGTTTCACCAAACAAGAATGAAACCGTTTTCATCCATCAATATAACAATAACGTTAACAGTAAACAACATAAGAACTGATAATATATAATACCAAAACTATAAAACTCTGCTGTCAGAAATGCAGCCCATACCTAAAATACTTCTCTTCTCAAACAAGAGTTATTAATTAGGGCATCTCTTTTCTTCTTAAACAATATACACAAACATATATAAACAACATAAATAACTGATGACATAACAACAACCAGCATAAGGAAACTTAAACTTAGCTGTCAGAGATAGATAAATCAATGTTTACAAAATTCTAGTCCAAATCTCCTTCAGCTTTATTTGTTTAGCAACCTTCTCCAAAAGCAACTTCTTTGTCGAATTAAATGAGCAAAATAAATAAAACATATCAATTCTGGTAGGTTTTGGCAGTTAAGCGTACCGCTCACCTAAATCCAAGGGTATTATATTGTCTATAGGGAATTCGGAAAGGCATCGGTCAAAGACATGAATGTACAGTAATTTTTTTTGTGATTAAAGACATAAAATTGAAGAAATTTTTGGTCCGACATTCAGATCACATTATTCAGATCATTAAGATGTGCAGAAATAGACTGCATTTGAATCTACCAACATGGAGTCTTCTTTGTGTGTCTTACCTTGTCTGTTACCTTCTTCGGCAAATCTCTTAGCTCGGCGACTTGGGGGATTCCTAATATAGGGTTTGTATCACACTTGACCAAGCTCGAAACTACAAGTAAGCTTTAAGTGAAATTGATACTGTGGAGCCAAAAATATTCACTAGGCGACACGTGGACTTTTGGACAAAAGAGGACAAAAATACCCTCGAGACATACCGAGTTTCCTACACGCGAGCAGTGGAGAATCATCCATCAACCAAGTCAGGAGTACCCAAAATGGGTAACAATTCAAAACCTATTTCATTCCATATATGTTTTTACCTCATTTTTTCCTTATTCAATTAGCCATTTATTTCAAACATTCCATAACATCCTCAACCAATTAATTTAATCAATATATTAAAGGCTAATTTAATCACCCATTATACCCCAAAAATCACACCAAGGGCCGGCCATTCCCATCCAAGAAGAGCCTATCATATTCTCTACCTTTTCCACCATTTTCCCTTTTTAATTATTTGGTAACTCCTAATTAAACCTAAATTAAACCCAAAAAACCCTAGCCACCCCTATCCCTATAAATATACTCTCATTCTCACCAAAAAACCAATTCCAAAACTCTTGCAAAAATCCCAAAATTCTCTAAACACTATTTCTCTCTAAATTCTAACTTTGGCATCGGAGGTTCTTCGGCCAAAGCCCCCCCCCATTCATCGTGGGCGCGTGAGGCTTGTGGCCATAACCAAAGGTGTTATTTATTTTGTAGGTGCAATTTTGTCCAAGATCAAGGAGGAAGAAATTTGCATCCACAAATTGGTGCTTTCATTGAGAGTTGAAATCCATACTCGTAGAAGACTCTCGCACAAAAAGGTTTTTTCTTTATTTTCTAGTCCATTTGAATATTTTTCATACGTTCTTATTATTAGAATTTTTTACTTGCAAAGGTTCTTTGATAAAACGTATAAGCAAAATATAATGGCTAGAAATTTAGAAAATTCCACAAGTGAAAATTCTAATGTTCAAGAAATGGGATTGCGGAGATCCGTGATGCTAAATGCGACAATAAGGGGAGCGGCATCATCATCACGAGCTTCCACCATGGGAACCACCGTGGTGGCTACCTCGGTAGCCACCCGCGGCGAGGTCCATGGTGCCTTCACCACGGCCACCATGGGAACCACCGCGGTGGCTACTTCGGTAGCCACTTGTGGCGAGGTCCATGGAGCCTTCACCATGGCCCGGAGATCCGTGAGGCAAAATGCGACAATAAGGGGAGCGGCATCACCACCATGAGTTTCCACCATGGGAACCACCGCGGTGGCTACCTCGGTAGCCACCCACGGCGAGGTCCATGGTGCCTTCACCACGGCCACCATGGGAACCACCGCGGTGGCTACTTCGGTAGCCACTCGTGGCGAGGTCCATGGAGCCTTCACCACGGCCCGAGCCGTGCCATCCAAGGCTCACGGTACCAAGACCACGATCCAAGCCGTGCCATCCAAGTTTACGTGGACCCAAGCCCAAGCCTCGCATTCACATGCACCGCGCATTGAGCAGCCTGCTTCCGTGATCCAGCCAGCTCCCGTCAAGCAACCCACTCTCACGGCCTAACCTGCTCCTGCCGAGCAGCCTGTTCTCGTGACCCAGCCTGCTCCCGACGAATAGCCCACTCCCGTGGCCCAGCCTGCTTTCGTCGAGCAGCCCACTCCGGTGGCCCAGCCTGCTCCTGCCAAGCAGCCTGCTCTCGTGACCCAGCCTGCTCCCGACGAGCAACCCACTCCAGTGGCCCAGCCTGCTTTCGTCGAGCAGCCCACTCCGGTGGCCCAGCCTGCTCCTGCCAAGCAGCCCACTCCCGTGGCCCAGTCTGCTCCTGCCAAGCAGCCTGCTCTCGTGACCCAGCCTGCTCCCGACGAGCAACCCACTCTCGTGGTCCAGCCTGCTTCTTTCGAGCAGCCCACTCTCACGGCCCAGCTTGCTCCCGTGGCTTTCCAAGCAACCCAAGTCGACTCAAGACTATCTCAACCATCCGGACCTACCATCGAGCCGGGGGCATTCTCACCACATTTTTTCGCAGATTTGACATTTCCCAACTCAAATCTCGCGCCCGGAGTCTACCACCTTTCCACTGCCCAATGAGGCGCATTCCTTCCAAGCTCTTCCAATCCAAATGGCGAACAACACTTGTCTCGACAAGTCATAGAGTTGACGAGCGCCCTTGCACAACAGAAAACCTTGGTGAATCAACTTTTGCAACGTATCGGGATCCAACGTGCCCCGGACGAGGTATCCCAAAGTAGGACAAGGGCAGACGAACATTTCCAGCAGCGTCCCGGTAAGCAGCCACTCGATCAGCCACGAGCCGAACGTTTGGGCAGTGTACATTCCCGTCTTAGAGCGCGAAGGAGCATGCACTCTCGACTAGGCCCACGGAGGAGCATACATTCACGGTTGGGGTCATACTCCGATAGTCAACATGAGCAACCTTCCGGGAAAAATGTCTATTCGCAGCTAAGCCCACAATGAGCGTCTTCCACCTCACATCAGAGTAGGCAGCACGACGGACGGAGAGAAGTAGTCACTCAATCCAGCTCAAGTTCAACCAGCAGCCTGCGAAGAACTCGCTCGCCTACTAGGAACGCACCACATGCACTGCATCTGCGGCATAGACGAGCCAAACACATGGAAGAGCAGCCTAGACCAGCAAGTCATGACTGGGGGCAGCCGAGAGCTTTGCTACCCCAACAAAGGCAAATTCAGGAAGAAGTAGAGAGACTTTTGACCAAGCGATTGCATGATTTCCAACGCAACGAGGTCACCGACGAGGCACTACGACGGCACATAACCAACATAAGCAGGTCACCCTTCACGGAGGAGATCGAGCAGGCAGAGCCTCCACGCGAGTTCAGCTTGCCACATTTCACATCTTTCAAAGGGGATGAAGACCCGGAGAGACACTTAAAATGTTACCAAAGCGCAATGATTCTTTATCTAAACAACGATGATCTCATGTGCAAGATATTCGCCACCACTCTACAAGGCGAGGCGCAAGATTGGTTCTACACCCTGCCGCCACAATCCATCCGAAATTTCTATGAACTTTCTTTGTTTTTCACCAAAGAATATTCATCTTATCACTCGATAAAAAAGAAGTCTGACCATTTGTTCGAAGTCAAGAAAAACCCAAAGGAATCGCTTCGCGACTATGTGAGGAGGTTCAAAGTAGAGAAGGCAAAAATAGTTGGATGCAACGACTCGATAGCTAGAGCAGCCTTCCAAAAAGGACTTCCAGCAGACCACCCGTTATTCAGAAAATTGATCATGAAAGAGGATCTAACTCTAGCAGACTCTTTTGCTTTGGCAGAGAAGCATGCACTTTGGGATGAGGCTCGCCAATGCACATTCAAGGACCTGAAGAAGTACCCAACATCACCTCCCTAGAAGCAGCGGATGACTTATTCGCATGTTTGACGGTATCTAAAGTAGCAATAAGCTCTACCATCATGCGAGAAGAGCTGGGGGCCCGACTACCTATATTCCACAGTTTAAAAGCTCTTCTCGATGCTATCAGTTGTATTCCACAGTTTAAAAGCTATCATTGATGTTATCAGAAATTCAAAAGCTAACTTTGGCGATTGTTGTTGTAACCTAAAAGCTTAAGTTTTACCTTCAAACGCACGCAGTCATCCTAATGACGTACTATTCTGCCCAATCCAGACGCGTGACGATAAAGGCGTAGACCCTGGCGGATGTAAAGTTTTCTGACGAACGCAACATTGGAAGGACACACTCGAAAGCAAGTTTTGTCCTCGTCACCCTAAAAGATTCTACATAGGAGCAACATGTACCGGCAGTTGAGTACCATTTCTTGCTGCGCATCACACGGCCCTAGCCGACCCTTGCTCAATGATTCAACTCTAGAGTGGCCCAATACCGGCAATTGAGCATCTCCTGTTGCGTATGACATGGCCCCATCTCCACAGCTCCCTACTGCGTCTTCACGCCGAGCCTAGGTGACACAACAGAGCGGCCCAACAATGCCTCAGAAGTAGCCGAGCACACTCTAACTGCGCCTACTCCACCCGATGGAGACTTCTGGCATTTGCATGTCGACGACGCAGAAAAGCCTTCATCACTGCTGGCAGAGAAGGCTCTAAAAAGATGGATCCCATCTGGGAATGTCCGTACAAGATCAGCAGAGTAGGGGGCAAGAGTAATTACACCCTCACCACCATGAAGCGGCAAAAAGATTGAAAAGAAATGGATGGCCTACAATCTGAAGTACCATGTGTGACCTCCCGCTACATCAAAACCCGAAGACTCAATAAGCTCGACGGGCACCACCTCACAAGCTGAGGACTATCCAGTTGTTATGCAGTTCCTACCTTACAGCTAAAGTTCTCGTTCGTTTCACTCGTTTTTCAATGAGGAATTTAGAAGTAATCACAACTTGGCTTGGCTGCATGCTTACAACAACTAATCACTCCTGCACTTCAAAAGAAGACTGCGCCCTTCTTAGGGACTCATCGCAGGAATTGCGCCCCCCGAGGGACCAACCATGCTCTCCAGTGCGAGAGGGTAAACCAATTCTCCGACACCCATATGGGTCAGCTCTCCAAGACGGGAGGATAAACTTTACACTCCGAATATCCAGACGTGGATGAGCCTGGCTGCCCTAGTATAACTAGATGCACGATGGCTTGCGCCGGGATTCCTAGAAGTAGCCGCAATGGTCTTTTTCAAGGCTTAGCTAACTGAAGGATTTTGGGTCTCTTGGCCTAATCCGTGGGGAACCGGGCCCTAGAGACGGAGAGGGCACATTAAGCAGTACATCCGATGGACGGCTGCCCTGGAATCCTAAAGCTGCTACCGAGTGCACTAAGGTAGCCTACGGATTCCGGAAGACTGCCTACGGCTTGCCCTTCGAGCAGTGAAGCCGTACTAGACTTATACAACCGCACATTCTTGTGAAAGGTTAAACAAGCTAGCGCGCATATACGAAGTTTTATCCACTGCCGACATGCTACGTAGTCGATAAGCTTCACCTCTGCCAAGCGCGGAACAACCTACACCAAGTCCTAAAGTGTTGTGATACTTGCTACGCAACATACGGAATTGAAGAAAGTCAAGGTTAACAGCCTAATGGTTACGCGGACTTGTCTGCTTCTGTAAGTAAGGCATCCGGCTGCCAACCCTATGGCTAACAACTTTGCAAAGTTCTACACCAACACCTACGGCTGCATAGGCTACGCGAGTTTGTCTGCTTATAAAAAAGTAGCATGCCTGCCACTGGTCCATCAAGTCTAAAGGTTAGGGCATGAACAAAAGAAGTGAAGATGAAGAAAAACGAAGGAAAACATGTTTATAAACAACTAGCAAAGGCCGAAGGAGTTCAAGCAAAACAAAAGCTACAAGGAAAAACAAAGAAAATCCTAAAGGCTACCTAAAATACTACACTACAGTAGCTTGGACATCCCACGACTACTCGGTCGCCACACCTTCAACAGCCGTAACGCTCTTAGCAGCGGCATCATCCGGCGCTTCACCCCCGGCTGCCCCAGTCTGGGCACTAACTTCTCCAACTACTTCACCAATGGAAGCCTTAAAAGTAAAAGCAAGCAAGTCTTCCGGAGAAATAGAGAAGCTCATCCACTCCCTTCTTAGCATAAGCAGCAAAACGAAGCTCAGAAATTGCAAGCTTAAGATCTTGAATTTGAGGCGAATCAATCTCAGCAGCAAAGGGAGCAGGCTTTGGCGCCACTTTAGCAGCAGAGTCCACCTTACCACTCTTCATAATAGCAAGTCTCTACAAAGGTGAACCGAACTTGGCTCCCAAAGAACGTCCTGGTACAGACTTCGGCACTGGGGGCATGATAAAACCTTTACGCTGAGCAATCTTATCCACAATTGTACTAGCCATTCTCAACATGGAAGACGCCACATGCTCAGATCTAGTAGCCTTATTTTTCTTCCCATTGGAAGAAGTCATGTCAATCACATACCTCTCGGTAACAAGCGGACCCTCATGAGTAGCAGAAGAAGTCTTCAGTTTTTTCTTAACTGGCATCTCATGAGTAGGCGGGGAAGATCTCTTCTTTCCATCTTCATTCATAGTAAGCTCCACGACAGCGATCGGACGAGCCAATGCATCCGCCTTGATCCTCTTTACCTCCTATTTCTGGAGCAGCCCACCTTTCTTTCAGCAAAGAGGACTAAGCAGCCAACGACATTCATGGTAATCAGCAGGGGAGCTCAACCCAGCATTCCAGCAGGCAGGAGGCATGCATGCCCAACATTCCAGCAGCCCATGAGACCCGCAATCTCCTTATTTCTCTCAATCGCCAGCCTGGCCCGAGTCAGGTCCAAGAGCCCAAAGGACATGAGCCATGCGGCTCGCCTAGCACTGCGCCCCAGCGCCACAATCCTCGACCCCAGCTGCACAAGCTGCCCTTGGCTCAAGCCAAGCCAAGCTACCCAAACAGTGGTCCCTACCACGACATATCCTCAACCCATGCCGAGCCAGCTCCTGGCCCCTGCCAACCGACTTGCCGCACCACCCCGACGGCTACCCCGCAATAGCACTATCCAAGAATAAGGCAAGAAAAATTAAATTTTTCTTACAGTGGTGCGGCACGAAGAAGACGAAGAAAGCAACGAAAGACAGTCCTTTGCACGGGCAAGATGTAGAAGATTGCTAGAGGAGGGGGAACAAATATCCTCTAAGCTATCTCTCTCTTGTAGGGTAGAATAAATCGCTCTCCAAAGTTGATTTAATAACCCACTTAAGGTGGACTTAAATAGGCTTTAAGAGAAATTTATTTCCTTTTCCTAGAAGGATCTAATTTCCTATTAAAGAGAGAATCAATATCAAAATAGGAAGCAGTCTTAAGTTTCCTAAAGCAAGAAGATCTCTACACCTGCTGCCCTTTTCTGCGAGCAGCCCAACAGGTGTGGGGGCATTTGTGGAGCCAAAAATATTCACTAGGCGACACGTGGACTTTTGGACAAAAGAGGACAAAAATACCCTCGAGGCATACCGAGTTTCCTACACGCGAGCAGTAGAGAATCATCCATCAACCAAGTCAGGAGTACCCAAAATGGGTAACAATTCAAAACCTATTTCATTCCATATATGTTTTTACCTCATTTTTTCCTTATTCAATTAGCCATTTATTTCAAACATTCCATAACATCCTTAACCAATTAATTTAATCAATATATTAAAGGCTAATTTAATCACCCATTATACCCCAAAAATCACACCAAGGGCCGGCCATTCCCATCCAAAAAGAGCCTATCATATTCTCTACCTTTTCCACCATTTTCCCTTTTTAATTATTTGGTAACTCCTAATTAAACCCAAAAAACCCTAGCCACCCCTATCCCTATAAATATACTCTCATTCTCACCAAAAACCAATTCCAACACTCTTGCAAAAATCCCAAAATTCTCTAAACACTATTTCTCTCTAAATTCTAACTCTGGGATCGGAGGTTCTTCGGCCAAAGCCCCCCCCATTCATCGTGGGCGGGTGAGGCTTGTGGCCATAACCAAAGGTGTTATTTATTTTGTAGGTGCAATTTTGTCCAAGATCAAGGAGGAAGAAATTTGCATCCACAGATACATTACCTTGTGCATCTCCATCGGTTAAAGATACCACCCCTCGATGGAGGAAAAGTACTTCCAGAAAAGATGCCACATTTACATATGAGACAGATAAGGCAAGTGAAAATGATACCACACTTCAGTACTTAGAAGTTTCGTGATTACTCAATAGCTTGGATCTTGCAAATCCCCAACCGAGGAGCTTCCCTCACTCGGGAACTTAGGGGAGCACTGTTTGTACCATACTTGACCAATCCCGAAACTACTGAGCACCGGTTAACATTATACCGTCAAGGACCCAGAAGAGTTTCCCTCCAACCAGGAGGCCAATCATAGCGCGACACATGTCAACATCAGAAACCAATCACAACACGACACGTGTCAATGTCAGAATGAAACTAGAAACTCTCTTCTATAAATAGAGATCATTCTCTCACAATATTTCCTAATGTCATTTGTACTAAATCATTCACTTGTACTCACTAAAGGAAAGCTTGAACCTATGTACTTGTGTAAACCCTTCACAATTAATGAGAACTCCTCTACTCTGTGGACGTAGCCAATCTGGGTGAACCACGTACATCTTGTGTTTGCTTCCCTATCTCTATCCATTTACATACTTATCCACACTAGTGACCGGAGCAATCTAGCAAATGTCACAAACTTAACATTTTCTGTTGTACCAACGTCCACACTAATTTTGTGCATCAACACCTTGTATAAAAATGAGTCTCAAAGCTAAAGTACTTGGGATTAGGAGATGAACCTGTTTTGTTTGAAGGTTTGGTTCAAAGTTCTATGGAGATTAGGATTAGTCAAAGTTTAATCAGATTGGTTTGAGGAGTTCTAATCATAATATATTTCTAGTTCGGCCATAGGGGTTCTCGTTGCTATAAATAGAGAAGGGAGCATCATTTAAAGCTCTCTCCAATTCAACACACAAACTGCTCTGCGTAAACTCTCGCTCTACGCGAAACCTCTCAATAACCATGAGATTTTTATTTTCTTTTTCCGCCAACACATCTTAAGTTTGGATAGACAACACTGTGAAGGCAACCGGTGACATTTTCAGTTTGGATAAACAACATTGGAGCCGTATAATTAGCCGACCGATGAGCACCTTCAGTTTGGATAAACAACACTGCTTCAAGGTCGACTGGTTACCTATCCAAGTCTCAGTCAACAAGGATTTTCGAGTCCTTGTTGGTAGAGGTCATCTCATCAGCCTTCTCAACGAAATGAGGTGTTACCAAGTTACTACATTCAAGTCATTAAAAGCTGAATTTGATATTTGAACTTCGCAGAACTAGCAGCCTTATCTTCAGGCTCTAGAACCCGAAGGTCGAAACATGTTCCTTCCTTGGCCACAGTCGCAAGATCAAGAAGTCAACAACGCGCAACATCAACACATTTTACTCCCCAACTGAGCTCGACCGACGAGTTGGCATACCCCACACACAACAGAAGGATATAGTTAACTTATTAATTACTCGATCTGCGTGCCACGTAGGCCTTGTAGTTTTTAAGGTCAACACATGCATATTAAACTAAGCTATTTAGGACCACTTTCTGCCTACTCAGGTAGAAAGTTTGCAGTTAAGTTGGAAATGAAATCATTAAAGTAGGTACGTAAAATATCTGGTTGCATAATTTTTTTCCCCAATTATATTTGTATTTTATGAATTTTTTTATTTTAATTTACTGGGGTTTTCACTTTTCATTTTAGCTTTCTTAGGCATTTGAATACAGTAACTTTCATTATATAAATATGTGTGAGTGATAGATTTTAATTAATTAATAGAGAAAAAAAACCTCCACCTTCATTGTTTATTTGAAGTTTTAACGAAACACTCTGGTATTATTCTGTTTTAACGAAAAATCATATTTTTACATTTTTCTGATACTATTCACTACACCTTTATTTGTTATTTTTCATTAAAAATATAAAAAAAATTAAACTTTTCGTTAATTTTTTTTGTTTTTTTCCTCTGTTTCACCAAACAAGAATGAAACCGTTTTCATCCATCAATATAACAATAACGTTAACAGTAAACAAGAACTGATAATATATAATACCAAAACTATAAAACTCAGCTGTCAGAAATGCAGCCCATACCTAAAATACTTCTCTTCTCAAACAAGAGTTATTAATTAGGGCATCTCTTTTCTTCTTAAACAATACACACAAACATATATAAACAACATAAATAACTGATGACATAACAACAACCAGCATAAGGAAACTTAAACTTAGCTGTCAGAGATAGATAAATCAATGTTTACAAAATTCTAGTCCAAATCTCCTTCAGCTTTATTTGTTTAGCAACCTTCTCCAAAAGCAACTTCTTTGTCGAATTAAATGAGCAAAATAAATAAAACATATCAATTCTGGTAGGTTTTGGCAGTTAAGCGTACCGCTCACCTAAATCCAAGGGTATTATATTGTCTATAGGGAATTCGGAAAGGCATCGGTCAAAGACATGAATGTACAGTAATTTTTTTTGTGATTAAAGACATAAAATTGAAGAAATTTTTGGTCCGACATTCAGATCACATTATTCAGATCATTAAGATGTGCAGAAATAGACTGCATTTGAATCTACCAACATGGAGTCTTCTTTGTGTGTCTTAAAACGAACGGATAACATAATTTAACCATCGAACCATAAAAAATTCTCGTAAAATTAGCATACTCCAGATGGTTCTTAGACTAATGTTTGAGAAAGAATCGAGTTTACTTTCAAAAGATGGGTCCACGTGGTTTTCTTTTCTCTATAATTTTCTTCGTGTTGGGGTCCACGTACATGTTGGTGGTCCAATGCACGTGAATTGAATTCACTCTCAAGCGCATTAACCACTTGCTTTGGGGCTTTAAGGAAGAGAAAGCAATAACCACTTGCTTTGATGACTGCCGACTTGCCTTGCCCGCACTTTGGGATCATTTGATTTGGACTGCCTTAAAATTCAAAGAGAGAAATGCTATTCTCCTTCCTAATAATTAATCTCTTGGATGGGCCTTATCAATACTCCAAAATGAATGACATCGCGTGAAAGAGATGGCAAAAAAGCAACAACAGAAAAAACAACCTAAACTCATTATGTAGGGCAAGAAAAATATTAAAATTATTAAATAAGGATGCCAAAGGTACACGTTTACTTATTTCATCACAAAAGAGATATCTTCAAATGTTTACTAATTTTTTGGGTCCAATTATTCTACAAGCTATGATACAAACCCTAGCTACATTAGTGTAATGTACGAGTTAATTTTTTATAAGAGATAGTTTAAGTCTCTTTCAAATTTATTTTTTTAAATTATTATTAGGGATATTTTGGATGCATTCCCTAATCCTTAACATTCTTTGACTAAAACCTTAATGGTATTCAAAGTTTGATCAAAGTACATTGACTTTGTACACCTCATTATATTACAATTAATATTTATATTTTTATAGTTTTGACATTAATTGTTTGATATTTTATGAGATTTATAATCCTATAAATTTAAAATCTCTCATTATAATACTATTAGAAACGATTACAATAAAAAAATTCAAACATTTTAATTGAATAAATGGATAAAAACTATGTAAAAATAAGAAATAATAAATGGCTAAAGAATGTATCCATAGTGTTAAAAAAAATGGTACATTTCACATATAACAAAGTGGTACATTAATAAAGAAGAATGGGTACATTATAAATAAATTAGGGTACAAATAAAAGATTAAAAAAATTATGAGTACAAATGAATTTTTAAAAAATATAGGCGCTAAAAGAAATTAATGATAAAAATTTTAAAAGATATGGGTACAAAAAGAAACTAATATATAGGTACAAATTAAAAATGAAAAAAAAAATTGGTACAAACTAAAAATAAAAATATATGATAAAAATTTAGCCATAAATATAAATATACTAATTGTAACATTTTTAACACTAAAGGAATATATTTTAAAATAAAAATATTTTATTATTCAAATAATTAATGATGTTATTAATACTAAGAACCTTGATCAAAAATTGAAAATGAATAGGATTTTAATCAATGGAGTAACAAAAAAAAGAATGTAAAACTAATTTCTCCTTATTATTATCACAATCATGTCAACATTTTTCATTGAAAAATAACGTCCTACCCTGACTAATATATAGTTAACTAGATGCATGCCTGCAACTGATCAGATTTTATGTTGTTTTTCTTGTTTTGCTTGATGCATTATCTTAGGGTAACCTTAAAAAAATCATTAACTACGAAGCATATTTGCATACATATATGCAATATTGATACCTGACATAAGACGTTAGGTCATCTCCAACCAATCCAGTCAAAGGATCATAATGTTAAAAATAGCTCGAAATGACATGAAAATCGTCTCCAATCAGGAGGTAGGCCAAAGGGTTTGTGGGCCCCACAGGCCAAAATCACCAAATCATTCCTATCCAGCCAACTCGATGAGCCTAGCCCACTTTTTTTTTTTTTGACGAATTTTTTTTTTAAACATCATTTCTCACATACTTTTCATCATTTTATACTATCTTATTTCATTTTATTTCAATTCCTCACATTCTATTCTCTTCCAATAATATTTCCTTTAATTTTTTCAATAATTTTCAAATGGCCACCTCTTTCAATAATCTTTCAATATGTCCGAAAATCTTATTTTAATATGGTAGATTAATTTAATTAACTATATTAATTCAATTAAAATAATAAATTATGTTTGTCTTATGGCCCTTTGGTCCCTTCGGTTGGAGATGATTTTTTGTCAAAGGGTTATATTTGGCCTATAGTCATTTGGCCCTCTCGGTTGAAAATGGTATAAAATATGATTTGATATTGTTCATTAAAATATAATTTCTTGTATAACTATAAAGTTAAACATAACCCTTTGACCCTTCTTCGATTAGAGATGACCTTAAGATTTTGGACTAACTGTCAATAAAGTTGAAAAACAGCTCGTTTCGTATTCATGCTTAGAATTTTGGCGTATATTTTCCAGTTAAAATTAAATCATGGAAAGGCTGAACTTGGTGGCAACCACAGAGGACAAATCATCTTCCACAGGCTGAACATAAGTGGCAGACAAGAGTCTCATAATATGCTTGAAAAAGCGCCCCTGTTTTTTTTTTTTTTTTTTTTTTTTTGGGAAACTAAGCGCCCTTGTTTGTGAACCTGATAAAAACATGTGGCGCCTGCTAATTAACAATGTCACCCATTTCCAGTATCTATCATTTCAATCCTTTATGTAATATATTTTCATTGGCATATACGTTCGTTAGTGTTGCCTACAAAATTCTATGCACCCAAAGCTTTCATGGAGGTCAAACCACATTGATTTTATAATATATATATATATATATGTAATATATAAGAATCACACATATCATTGGCCTAGAACACGTGCTGCGTAAGGTAATGCCGGCTACAGACATATACATACATATACATATATATATATATATATACCTACATATACATATACATATATATATATATATATATATATTAGGATTTGGGGACACATATTTCGAATTCAAATGAGTTTTGGTAAATATGATCTTTAAGGTAAGATATAAAAAATATATGTTGTTGGGATACATTACATAATAAGTTCAACAAAAACGTTATAAAAAACGTGTATCTCTAAATCCTAACCTGTATATACACACACACACACATCTATCTATCATCAGTTTCTAAAACAATAACCGATGTATGTGCAACCCAAGAATCAACTCACTGTAGGAACTAGGAATTTTAAGAAATTAATGAAAAAGACATTTGTTTGAAACTGATTGCTGCAACTCTCCACCTCATGTTCTCTCTTGCAATAATTTATGGAGGCAGATTCTCTGCCCTCCTACTTTTCGTGCCTTCTTGTTTTGTGTGGTCACGATTAAGCTACGTTAATATTTTTTATTATTTTTTTTATAAAGATAATAAGACAAAAAAGAATAGTAATATAAAATGTTAACGTGATTTAACCGTGACCACACAAATAGAAGGATACAGGAAAACACGAAAAATGGAAGGGCAGAGAATCTGCCTCCATAATTTTTTCCGTGCTTTTCAGAATATTATATTACTATGCCGGCCTTTCAAACTAAATTCCAAATTAACTGGGGACAGTGCATTAATCCATGCTTCTATAGATTTTTCAACTCCTAGTGGTTATCAATTGAACTTGGACTCTCCCACGCTATTCTAATTAGTCTTTTGGGACCATTACACCAAGATGCATGTGATGGAAGATTTTGACTTATTGGGAGCATGGAAGGACTTTTCCTCGGCTGGCTTCTTTTCTATCTCATATGTTCAAGTGTTTGGAATCTTATAAAATTAGTTTGCGTAGTCCCATGCTCCCATAGGTGTCACAGTAGAAAACGACAGCAAAGAACTGAATACCATTTGACCCATACGTGTCATATACGGGCATATTGATAATTTTACAGTGTAGAATAAAAAATTAAACAGGATAGAAGAGTAAAACAGTGGCAAAAGCGTCATTTCACGATTAATAAACAGTGATTTTCTACTGAGTTTTAGTCAGAAGAGTGTATATGTGCCTAAATGGGTAGGTGTGGAAATCATGGGTTTTGGGTTGGTTTGGATAAGAATTGGTTTTGGAGTTAATTATTTCAATCTAACTCACCACTGGTAGTGTTTGTGTATGAATTTGGTCAAGTTTAGAACTTTGATTACTCATAAAATTAAACCTACATTATCTATATTCGTATAAGGATTAACCTCTTAAAAATGAAGTTAAGCCAACTAACAATCTACATAGAAAATTTAAATTGTGTTAGTTGGCTACATATACTCTCTTACACTCAAACTTGAATTATTCTTAGTACAGATTAGAATAGTTTACGAATCATATGGGAAAAGAGAAAACCTAACAAAATGGTATAAATTAATTTTTGTGAGGATGTGCTTTGTTTGGCTTACCTTGGCTTATACGAAACGTTTGTATGAGCTTAGAAAAGTTGAATCACTGTTCTTGAATTTTCAATTGACTTTTAGGTGGAACAAAAGTTGTCTTCGTGGTATCACATTAGATTAGTGCACGTATAAAGCTCATTGATCACATGTACTATGCATCATCATGTATGTGTTGTCCATGTGATTGACTGGAGTTTTGCTATACATAAGGGGGAGTGAGAGAATGTTAAATATTATCCCATATCAAATAATTAAGAAACTTTACATGCATTTATGTAATCAAACTCCTCTCATTGCGAATTAATTTTGCAATGTGACTTCAACTTCCGTCAATGTTCCCACAAATGTGTAAGTAAATTAGGACGACTTGACAAGATTACACACTTATGTGTACAGATTGGAAAAACAATAGTGAGATTGATGGCAGACTTTTCTTTAAGAATATTCAGCCCCAAAAACTCTAGTTCTTAATCGAATTGACCTTTTTTTGTTGACTATAAGATGAGTTTATTTCAAAGATTGTGCGTCACCATACTTGTGTTGTCAATTTAATTGCTAAGTGTACTACGTATATGCAATGTGTGACCAAATTTAAAGAACAAGGACAGGTTTTCATAATAACCAGATGCATGCTTGGGTCTACCTTCCAACCTCTTTAATTCCATGTTGTAAATTTGTAATTTAATTAATAACTGAAAATATTACATTATTTCTCAGTCGGGATTTTTCTAGTTGACAACTTTTCTTTTAAAAGTATAAAGTGCACTAAATGGGGGTAATATGCAGGCATGTAATGTCTAGAAGGCAGCCAGGTGGGGGTTGTATAAGCACTGAGCATCAAATTTTTGTGGATATTTGTAAATGTGCTTAATTGATAAGTGCTAGTATTATTTACTTTTTATGTTATTTTGTTACAATTAAAAATTGTGAAAAATGGAGGAGTGCCTTTTAGATGTATTTGGACACAGAGAAACAAACAGATTTTTTTTGCTTTTGTTTGTTTTTTATTTAAAATAAATCCCATTGAACAGCATGTGCCTAATATTATGACTTTCTTCTCCTTTGCCTAATCTTGATCTTAATATTTTGGTAGGTTTTCAGTTGATTTTTCACAATACGACTTGTAGTTCACAACTGTTCAACTTGTGAAGAGAGTTATCCTTTCGTTTAAGCTCCAATGTTGGACTCTCCCTTCCCTCAATGTGATTTGCATAACAAAAAAAAACACAAAAAAACACGAATCTTTTAATGACTTTCTAACTTATTCACATTACCTTTTACTATTTTGATCTCCCTTTTTTGAATAATCATTTGCTTAAAGTAAAAAAAAAATGTTTCGCTACTAGTATGGTCTGGTAATACTCGTCTCCACTACAAGTAGAAGATCTCAAGTTCCAACTGCATGCATGGTTGACAAGTTTGATACTCAATTATGGTCACTTATGTGGTTTAACATACTCCAAATTGGAAAGATGATATAACCTCAACGATGTAGGTGGAGTGATTGAATTTTGGGGTGAAAAATGTGAAGTATAAGCACTCAAGAGTGTGGAGCAACACCAAACTTAGCCTGGACACACGGGTCCAAGCCTGCCAAGCTTGTGGGCTTGAACTAAGAATCCCCCTCAGTGGATTACTGAATCATTCACCTCTGAAAGATCCATGCATATACCCTCATGAATACACGTTTGTGAATTTCCAAACAGTTTCTTGGATGCTTAATTGATAATACCAAGTAATGCTTTGGTGACTGGGATGCTCTAATGACATATTTGCTTGATTAATCATCCAGTTATATGAGTTGTAACATGAATTAACATACTCCATATTGGAGTGTCCATTGTAATCACTCCATAGTCCAAGCCAGGTTTTAGGATTGATAATACTACATATGCCCTCAATTCATTGGAATATTAACACATGAATTTCAATCGCAAACAGTTTCTGACACTGACGTAATTCCTCACTTTGATCCTTAAGTTTCAATTTATCAATATTAACCTTCCTTTTTATCTTACTATTTCTCCAATTGATTTGTTATGGTTGTGAGTTTTCACCATAATCACAATTTTTAGCTTAGCACATGACTTGTGAAAGTGACAACTATTTGCTATATTAAGAGGATCACTTATTAATATTTAGTGTGTGACTAATTTTATAGAACTAGGACATCTTCACTATAACCAGAATGCTTTGGTCGACAACCAAAACAAAATCAGTACTAGTTTTCATTTGCTTAATCATATCTGGTAAACAAGCCACCACCTTTTTCCTTGTAATAATGCTTGTCAGTGTATATATCGCCATCCTTTTGGGATCACCATCAGCTAAATGGAAGTAAAAATAATTAACTTGAGGTTCTAATCCCAATTCCAATTGATAATGAGTACCTAAAGACGTGGATATCGGGTGACCATATATGCATGTACTGTTTACAAAGCGGCCAGGTTGGCTGTTGGATAAGAACTTATTTTGGTCGGTTTGGATAAGCACTTAATTGGAAGCAGACTTATGTGTATATTTGTGAATTTCCTTGAATGATAAGTGGTATGTGTTAGAAATAATAAGATAATACTGACAAAAAATGAAATGTCAAAAAGGAGGAGTGCCGTTTGTAGATGTATTTGGACATATTTCAAAAAGGAGTTCACAAAGCAACTTTCTCCTCTTGTTTATTTTTTCTCTAGATGAATCTACAAAACACGTGCCTAACAAATTAATTTAATTACGTTTTACTAACCATCTATTGTTTTAGTAATATTTCTTTTTCGTAATTTTAATTGAGATTTCGTTTTTAAATCTTATTCTACTAACAGTCAAAAGCTGCATATGATAAATTGTCATAATAATTAGGGTTTTCCACTTTACTCGAGTTCAAATCCTCACTCTCCCCTCAATCGAAGTAATATTGCTTAGGGAAGTGTTACTGATACTCCAAAAATATCATTCTACACTCATCACAAGTATATTTTTATTTTCAAATATATAAGGTTTAGAGTATAGAATGAGATTTTTAGAGTGCCAATAACAATTTCTTATTGCTTATACTAAAAATATTACTTGGACATTTAGGTCTCCAATCTGTTTGTGGGCTTTTCTTTAGGCTTGATCGAATTGAGCCTGACCCAAATTTACCCTTCTCTATTGTCTAAAGCCCAAATTTGCCAATTATACATTTTCTTTGCCAAATTTGCCAAATTTACCCACTACACTAATCATCAAAATCTTTCCATAACTTCTCAAATATGGCACCTTTATTTTGAAGGATAATACTTGCATTGTGGGGATGCACATATTCAATTTGTGAATAACATATATTGATCGAATAAAATTAAAGATCTGAACTGTTCTACTAATTAATCTTAATTTGAAGACCATCTCTACACCGTCAATTTTTTTTTATACATTTGAATGACTAAATCACTCCAATTGAAATGATTTTTTTAGGATGATCTTCAAATGAAGAATAAAAAAATTGAACGGTTTCGAATTATAAATTTTGTACAGTCAAGATATGTTATTCACAAGAGAAGAATGTAAGTATTATCCTATTTTTAATACAACAAAATAAATTACACTAAGCAATGAAGGACTAAGGTGAAGCCACAGAATCAGTTGATCATAACAATTAGATACCGAAACTTATCACATTGTAAAACTAAAACTATATCTTTAAAGTCGCGATGAGGGCATCGATTGCCCCTAGCTCAGTGGGCCAACCGTGGTAGAAGAGGGCAAATCTCAATGATATGGGGACATTACTTGGATCATAAGAAATCAGTAACAACCTTTTTATTTAAAAGACTTCTAGTTATTTCTTATATTTTGAAAAAAAAAAGTGAAAACAATTAAAGAGTCAAAAACTTTTTTTTTTAATTTAAACAAACGATATTATTTACACTAACGGGGTGGAGAGTGGGCTAAGCCTCAAAATAAGCTAGCAATAATATGGTTCAAATTTGCTTTTAGGGAGAATCGAATCTAATATCTCCTGCTCATAAGTGAAGAGGAATACCTTTAGATCGTAGTACTAAGTGGCAGAGTCAAAAACTTAAAAAGGCAAAAAGAACAAATTTTGGGTACTTGGTGTAGTGACTAAATTCTTGGGGGTTCATAGCAATTCTCGAAAAGAGTCGGGACAATAGAAAACATAGCCCATGCACAAAGCTGGGCCCAATTTTTTGGGGCTTTTAACAAAACTTGAGCTTCTTAAAATGTCAGCCGAAATAATTGTTGTCAGTGGAAGTCCCACTACGGAGTCGCCTGGAGATACACCTACACAGCGACAATGGAGGAAAGCAGTGCACAGAGGCGACTGGATTCAATTTCTCGTCACCTGCTATTGCAAACTCCTCAACCTAACCATGGCCTTCAACAGGTAAGATTGAATTCCTTTTTTTATTTATTTTTAGTTTTTGAGTTGTATTTTGCTGAATTTGCTGAAAAACTGTGAAAAAAAAAAACCCAAAAGAATGCTGTATTTGATGAATTATAATTGGTAGGCGGTGTTATTAAGTAATGGGAAATCGGAAAGTGAAGGGTCAGAGGCTGTGGTGATAGGAGGCATGGTGTTGGACATTCATGCCACACCTTCCATCCCTTCAAATCCCAGAACCACCACTCCTGGCAAGGTATTTGTTAGTTTAACTTTACTTCCCACAAATTTTTATTTGAATTTATTTTTCATATTAAGTGTTTTCTTTTGTGTGAATTTGAATCGGGTATCGAATATTGTCTTCTTATTTGTGTCTGGTAAATTACATTGGTTGGTATTTGAGATTCCACTTTTATTAAAGAACTTGAAGTAATGAAAAGGTTTTTGTGCTCCAAGTCCCTTCCTTTTGAATGTAAAATGACCAGTAGACGTGAGTTATGTCGGTTAGCTAGGGCAGTGTGGTGAAAATATCGCCTTGTGCTTATAAAATGATCAATGCTCAAAGGGGAAAGGAAGTTTTCATTTGTGTTTGATTGAGTATTTTAACCCTTCGTTCTATACCCGAATTCCTAGTTTTCCCAATTGTAGCTTTAAAGGATCAAGTAATTTTTTTCCCCTGCTAACATAGAGATGGTCTCTGGCATGTCTAGAATTTGGAAAGATTAGTGCTTTTACTAGATATACTTATTTGCCAATGCTTACCTGTTGGAATTATCTGTTCAGGTCAGCTATGTATTAGGAGGGGTAGCAAGGAATGTTGCTGAGTGCATGTCAAAGCTAGGAGCTAAGCCCTTCATGATTAGCGCCTTGGGCCTTGACATGGCAGGTGATCTTGTAACCTTTTATTTTTATTTGACATTACAATCATGGTTTTCCAATCTCAGTACAAGACATGTTGGTCTCGTCCTGAACCAGAGGTTGTGAAAACTCATGACAATTATTTGGATGCTTTGTAGGAAAATATCAAGTGAGGCTTTTGGGGCTGGGATATGCATCTGACATGTTTGATTAGTCATAATGTAGGGATGCTAGTTTTCCAGTAATTTCAGGAACGATATGAACATAAGACAAATTTGAGTGCTCATTCTTTTCACTCCAAAATCTGATTTTAGGATTGATAAGAATAAAAAAAGGTCGTACCCAGTGCACAAGGCTCCCGCTTTACGCAGGGTCTGTGGGATTGTTTCCCTGATAGGCTTAATCAATAGGCTGTGACTGTTTCTCTCAACTTTATATTTGCTCCACAATCAAGATTTTTGTTCAGCACGTGACTTGTGAAACTGATAGCTTCTATGTTACTAGGAAACTTATTGTTGGAGCACTGGAAGTCTTCTGGGCTATCTATGGAAGGTCACCTATTATGTTTGAAATTTTATCTTTCACCTACACTGATTTTTTATATATTTTATATAGCCAGTTTGACTTATCTTCCGGTGTGTGTGCGTGTGTGCATGTCTCACAGGGATAAACTACAATCAAATTTTTGTACCTTTTTTTCTTCATCTTGAAGCGTAAAAAAATATGTTTACAGTTCCTAGTAGTATGTTAATTTGTAATGATGGTTTTGGAGTAGGCATTTTGAAGCACCAAAATGTTGAGACTCCTGTTGTGTGCAACGTACTTGATGTTAATGGGGAGGTGGCCGCTGGTGTTGCGAGTGTAGAAGCTCTCGTAAGTACAATTTCAATTAAATAAAGTTGCTTATTTATGACAACGGTCAAATTGGAAAAGTAGAGAAAACTTTATAAATTCTACAAGAAGCTGTATTGCTTACATGATGACCATGGCACAGGAAAAGTTTCTGACGTCTGAGTGGATCCAACAGTTTAAATACAGTATATGCTCTGCTCCAGTGTTGATGATTGATGCAAACCTGAATCTTTCTGCTCTAAAAGCTTCTTGCCAATGTAATTCTAACATCTTGTACATGCAAAACACACACTCACACATACATACTCATTTCATATACAATATACATACATGTATATATATGTATGCTGTTATCATTGGTTCGTTTCTTGACTCAAAAGTAATTACAAATTTTTTTATTCTTTTATTCCAAATGTTTTTGTTCTCTCTTAATTTGGGTTTCTTTCAGTGGCAGCAGAATCTAAAAGTCCAGTGTGGTTTGAGCCTGTATCGGTAGCAAAATCTAGAAGAATCAATTCAATTTCCAAGTATGTGAGTGTTATGCTTTTGCACTTACATTCACATTTAACAATTAATCTTCTTAAATGTTATATCCAGCTCATTTTGGGATTGGTTACTCCCTTTTTCTAGTCCGCAGTGTTATATTGTTTTAGTCTCCTTTTCTTGCTGGGAGGTGCGGTATGGAAGAAAGGGTCCAGATCCGCATTTGCACCTCCCTTCATTTGTACAGGATTTAATCTCAACAAAATTTCAGAGAGATGATCTCATTGTATAAACATGCTGTTTTAGGGTAATTGGATCCAACCCCCTTGGCATCTTTTATCAAAACATGCATACAGTAATTTAAGGTTAAATAATAAAAACAGATTTTATGCTTGGTCCAAATGTAATCTTTATGTTTCCAGGGTTGCTTTTTTTCCTCATCAACAGCTAACATGCTGATCATTTGGTACAGGTAAGTTTTGCTTCACCCAACGAGGATGAACTTGTTGCCATGGCAAATGCTTTATCCGGTGGAAATGTGTTTTCTCCAATTGAAAGGGACAGTAGCAGAAATCAATGCTCAACCGAAACTTTGTTCCATATGCTAAAACCCGCGATCTGGGTTTTGCTAGAGAAAGGTATCAAAATAGTTGTTGTGACCGTTGGTTCGAATGGAGTGTTCTTATGCTCTAAAGGAGGGCCAAGCTTCATGAGAACTGTTTGCAAGGGAAACAAACCATATGTTTCCAATGCGGAATTGTTTAACACTGTGACTGCAAGTTGTCCATCAAATACGTTCTCAAATCCTTCAGATTCTGACAAAAGCTCGTTTCTCTTTGCTGTGCATTTTCCTGCACTTCCTGCATCGGTGGTAAGGCTTACAGGAGCTGGCGATTGCTTGGTTGGGGGGACTGTTGCTTCCATTTGTGCAGGTTTAGATGTCATGCAAAGTCTAGCAGTTGGTATTGCAGCTTCCAAAGCGGCAGTTGAGGCAGAGGCCAATGTGCCTCGTGTACTTAATCTTGCCGCAATAGCAGGTACGAGTTTGAAGTTGTATTTTGCACATAGAAAGGATTTGTACTTGCTCCGTCCAGTTGTAACTTTTGCATACAGAGTAAATAATGTATGTTTCAAAATGGATTGGCGTTCATATTTTTTCCCATCGCATTCAGTTTACATGCATGCTGGGAAGCTTAAGACAATAAGGTGGCCTAATTTCAGAATTTCGAGCTACCATGAAATCACCGCAGTTATCCATGTGATGCTTGAGATCTTAGTTACAACACTCACATGACAAACAGATGATATATCTGGTTATAAATAAGTTGGAAAACAAATTTGTGAACCCGTTTCTGAGATTCATCCAAATGATGTCGTGTAATGGGATTTCAGAAAAGAAAAAAAAAAGAACACATTTAACTTTTGGCAGTTTTGCATGACTGAAAGAGGTTCAATTATTTGATGCAAGGCTGTATATACTGATTGTTATACAATTTGTTTGGATGCAGATGATGCAAAGTTGGTATACTCGGCTGCAAAAGTTGTGTTCCATCAATCAGTGCTTTAAAACCGTGGAATTGCAAATCAAGAGTTGAATTGGTTGAATTTTGCATATCAGATGGAAAATTTCAGTTGAGAACAATGTCAGATGGAAATTTTCACTTGAGAAACAAACGTGAGTCTTTGTTGTCTTGTAATGTCATGCATTTGAGTTTATGAGCTACTGGAGTTGTTTACTGATGAAAAATAATTAATGAAGAAGCAATGCTTATGGTTTGTGTGAGCAATTGGAAATTTCTCTGAACTCAACGTGAAACCAGCTACTTAGTACTATGGTCTAGTGGTATTTTCTCTTCACTTGTAAGTGAGAGGTCTTAAGTTCGATTATGGTCAAAAACGAATTTCAACCACATTATTGCTAGCCTATTGTGAGGCTAAGCATTGAAAGTAGAGAGACCAACACCAGAAGAGCATCATCACAAAATTAATCTCCCAATGATGAAGATCAACCGAAATATGGACAAGCTAGCTTCTGAATGTTGTAAGCTAATAAGGCGGTCAGGAGGCGTATAATCCTTTACAATGGGATGTTAGCTGGTTAAACTCACTACGGGCATGGAAAATACAGCTATCCATATTTTCAATGAAATGCTGCAGAGAGGTACGAGACCTTTTTAGCACTTCTATCAGCTTGTCCACGCTCTTGCTTTGGCGGACTTGGGTGACCAGTTCTTCTCCCGAAAGTGGTCACTACGCTTGCATGATTGATTTGTACGGGAGGCCTTCATGAGAAAGATCCCCGTAAAATCAGACACCATTTTATGGGGGGCATTCGTGAATGCTTGTATGGTAAACGGGAACGCCGTACTAGTTGGTTCCCAGCTGGTAAGAGAATTAAGGACTTGGAAGAAATAGAGGAGCTCTTTCACTTGCTTCAAAGTAAGATGATGGAGAAAATAAATTACCAAAGCGCGTTAATTAAAGAAGTAAAGTCTGCAATCAAAACTTATAAGTCGAAGACACGAGCATTTCTGAAGACAGCGGAAAAGATGGAAAAACAAATTAGATCGAGGTGTAAATGTGGCTTTCACGTTTCCAATGTGGCTCTCAATAAATTGAGATTTTTGTATTGCATTTAGTTTATAACACCTCAATGGTGTTTTTTCATTTTATTTTTGTGCAATGCGATACTCTATTTTATAATTTATGAGGAGGGGATTTCAAATCCGACCAAAAAGAGACGGATTGAAGTGGCCTAACTTCTGCATCAAATGTACTCCTAGCCCTTAGCCCTAGGAATGGATAGCGTCTATGCCAGAAATGATCAAATTTTAGATCAGAAACGATAAGACCACATAACATAAACAATGCTCAGTGTGCTAATATAAGTCAGTTCTAAATCTTCAGAGAACCACAAAACCAAAGCTGAAATATTAAGAATTCTCAAAGAGAAGACTGAAAAAAATATAAAGGAATGATATGGGAAACTCACCCTCAGAAAGCAGAAAACTAATAGCACGGAAAAATCAATCTTTGAATTAACATGACAAAAAACAGAACATGATTTAGGTGTTTAAATTGCTGAAATTGAGAAAAACAAATTACAAAACAATTTGAGAAAAACACTGAAATTGAAATGTGTGAAGTCTAGAATTATTGTTTGGCTTTCCTTGTCAAATCTTGTAAATTGTACCACACGTACTCTAAATAGATTTAAAGTTCAAATGTCACTTTTGGGATCTTTGCTGCTGGAAATTATTGAGAAAAAATCTTTTCAACGATTTAAAGAATAATAAGTTTACATGTGGTATTTATACAAGAACAATACTTGACTACTCAAATATGAGTAGGAACTCCTACTCAATTTTTTTTTTTCAAAATTGTTCGTTGTCAATTTATAGAACTTCGTGTTTATAATCAGAACCGTTCATATTATAAATCACCCTATAAAGATCACCTCTGCAAAAAATAATTAAAATTAAGGTCATTTAGTCATCAAATTGTTTAAAAACAAATGAACGGTATTTATAGAAGCATTACGACCCGTCTATGTATTTGCTACAATAGATTGACTAAACGACCTTAGTTTTAATTTATTTTTTGCAGAGATGATCTTTACAGTGTGATTCATAGTATGAACGATTTTGATCATAAGCACAAAACTCTGTGATTAAAATACTAAGAGTTTTGAGTAGGAGTTTCTACTTATCTTTGCGTAGCCAAGTATTGTTCCTTATACAATGGCTTGACTCACACACTTGTGCTACCAACTCAACCTAACTACCATAACAAACTTAGCCTAACTAATCACAGCAACTAGCAACATATTACAACAGCCAAAGCTAAGTTTTATCTTTTACAAGAGTTACCCAAGAATACACAAAACCCTCATGTTAATTTCCTATCAAGTGAACAACCTGTCCAATCAGCATCTGAAAAGGCATTTATGCTTAGTGGTGTTGAACTCTTAGAAAGCCAAAGACCAAGATCCAAAGACCCTTTGAGATATCTGAGGATCCTCCTGACTGCTTGGAAGTGAGATTCCCTTGGTTTATGCATGAACTGACATACAAGATTAACTGCAAAAGACAAGTCAAGTCTATGTAAGATATTGCAAATCACTAAAAAATGACCTATATTCTGTAGGATTTGAAAGCAAAGGACTTGAGTGATCCAATTTGGAAGTGCTAAGTGGAGTTGAACAAGGCTTGGCACCATCCATTTTTGCTTTCTTGAGAAGATCCAGAATGTACTTGGTCTGGGATATGAAAATTCATTTTGAAGACCTCTTGACTTCGACCAAGAAAGTAACATAGTGGTTCAAGATCTTTAATAGAAAACATAATACAGGGCTAAGATACAGTGTTTTGACAAGCTTGAGTAGAAGGTCCAGTCACAATAATGTCATCCACATAGACTAGAACAAAAACTGGTGAGGGATCCCTTTTGACAAACAAAGAGTGATCATTCTGAGAACCTGTGAAACCAAGAGAATGAAGAGCAGCATATAATTTCTCAAACCAAGCTTTGGGAGCTTGCTTTAGACCATAGAAGGATTTATGCAATTGACATACATGATTGGGCTTGGTTAAATCTTCAAAATCAGATGGTAGCTTCATGAAGACATTTTCTGAGAGATTGCCATGTAAAAAGGCATTACTGACATCTAATTGATTCAAGAACCAATCATATTGAAATACTAATGTAAGAAGAAACCTGATAGTGACTGGTTTAGCAACAAGGCTAAAGGTTTCTGTATAGTCGATGAAAACCATTTGCAACTAAATGAGCTTTATACCTATCAATAGTCCTATCATGTTTATTTTTTATTCAGAAAACCCACTTGTAGCCTACTAGATTATCTTGCATTGCCTGCCTCTAATGAGCATGTTTGGAGGCTTAGAGGTAAGTGGATGGTACATAATCCTCATTGAGATGTTGTGGTATAAGATGCTTTATGGCTGTGAATGTTTTAGGTTTAAAAATACTAACTTCTGATCTGGTTTGCATAAGATGGATGTTAGAAGGTTGTACGGGATCTAGTAAAGGTGATGTAGGAATAAAATTGGATTCTGGGGACATAGGGCATGGTTCAGAAGATTGTTATGGGATTGGATGTGATGCATAGGATTGATGTGAGAACACATGTTGATTTGGAGAAGTACCATGAGGAAAGATTAATGCAGTGGGAATAGAACTAGGAATATAGGCAGGAGGTTGATCATGTACAAAACATGAAGGACTGAACTGCTTAAATGGGAATGTGTATTCATCGAAAACTACATGCCTAGATATGTAGGTCCTTTTGGTTTAAGGATCAAGACATCTATAACCTCTAGGATTCAAGCTGTAACCTATAAAGACACATGATTTTCTCTTAAGTTCTAGCTTTGATGTGGTATAAGGTTTCAACCAGGGAAAGCAACTGTACCCAAACATTCTAAGAGTTGAGTAATATGGTGATTTCCTGAAAAAGATTCCCAAGGAGAACTACTGGACATTGTAGGCATCATGTTAATCAAATATATGGCAGTAGAGAAGATTTCTACCTAAGAAACATGAGGAACCCCATAAGCTACTAAAAGAGTCCTAGTAGTCTCCACTAAGTGTCTATGCTTGTGCTTAGCACACTCATTTTGTTCTGGTATTTGAGGGTAGCTTAGTTGATGTTGGATGCCATGATGTTTCAAAAATTAAGACATTGTATAATTTACAAACTCCTCACCAGAATTAGAACAAATTGCAACAATCTTATTTCTCAACATATTCTCAACAACAGATTTGAAATGCACAAAAGTAGTAAACGCATCTGATTTACACTTAAGAGGAAAGAACCAACAATATTTGGTGTCATCATCTAGAAAGATGATATAGTGCCTATAACCAATGACAGAGGAAATAGGTGATGGGTTCTAGAGGTATACATGTTGTACTGAAAACAGATACAAAAGAAAGCTTGGAGCTTTTTCTCAATGCACAACTAGAACATAAAGACTTCAGAGTACAAGTACTTACAGGAATACATGACTTAGAAGTCAATTTATTTAGAATCTTGAAAGAATGATGACCTAATCTCTGATGCCAAACCTTTGAAGATGCTTTAGTGGATGCAGCATAGGTATGATGATTCCATTATTAGGTAGAGAAGTAATGAAATGATAAAATCCATTCCTCACAACGCCTTTAAAGAACATCATCTCCAAAGAAAGATCATTCGCAGTGAAGTGAAAAAGATATAGATGAATTGAACACCAATTATCAAGACTAAACTAATTTGCAGAAAGAAAATTTTGATTTAAATGAGGCACATGCAAGACATTGTTAAGAGCAAATTGATGAGTAGAAGTAGAAATTGTAGATGAACTAGAATGTAAAATAGGCAAACCTTTGCCATCACTAATGAAGACTTGCTCAAGTCCAGTATAGGCCTTCAATTTTGCAAATTTTCCATGGAATTAGTTATATGTGAACTAGCACCAAAATCCAATCGCCAAGTAGGTGTTGCAGAAGAATTATTAGCACACATTGTAGAGGGTGTTGCCACATGTAAGATTCATGCGTTGTGGACAATCATAAGCATCTCAAATATCAATTGTAGTCACACCTTCTTCCCATTAAGCATCTCAAATATCAACTTCTTCTTTTTCCCATCAAGCATCTCAAATACCAATTGCAGTCACACCTTTCTTCTTCTTCTTTTTCTTCTTCTTCTTCTTCTTCTTCTTCTTCTTCTTCTTCTTCTTCTTCTTCTTCTTCTTCTTCTTCTTCTTCTTCTTCTTCTTCTTCTTCTTCTTCTACCCATCAAGCAACTCAAATATCAATTGCAGTCACACCTTTCTGACTACGCCTTCTTCGTTCTAGCTTGCCAAACTTAGGGTTCGTCAATCTCTCTCTATCTATCTATCTATCTTTATTTCTCTCTCCCCCTCTTTCCCTATGTATGTATCTAAAGAACCATGAATTTAGTTGCTCTCCTTGATTTAATTTTGCGTAAATAATTTGAATAGTATTTTTTCTTTCCAACATTGACATTAATAGTGATGAAATCGAGACAAACACTGTAGATTTGTAGTTTAGATGTAATACCCTGAAAATTTAAATATATGAATTAGATATTCATAATTATGAATATGTAAAGAAAATTGAAAATAGATCAATTTATGGTTATGAAAAATTTAATTGAGGAATTTTAAAATTTTGTTACCGGAAATTATTATAATTTACTTATTTGTATTATTGAGATTTATATTATTTTTCAAGAATTTATATTAATTTATTTGAATTTAATTTTAAATTAAATTAGTTACGAAGTTTGAAGTTTGGAAATTAATTATCTAAAATCCGTTGACCTTTCAAGGTCACAATTTATATTTTTTAATAGAGCTCGATCTCACGAATGCGTAGGCGCAAACCGTTCGTGAAACGGAGTTATAACGAATGAGTTATTAAAATTTAAAGTTAGGGACATTTTGGTAATTTTACTTCATTTTAGAAGGCTCCAGAAAATCTGGAGCAACGAGTTGTGCCACGTGTGTGCCTGAGATGAGAGGAAAAGAAAAGAAAAGAAAAGAGAGAGATGGACGGCTGGAATGAGAAGGAGAGAAGAAAAAGGAGAGAGAGGAGGAATGGGACCAGCCAATCAAGAGAAGAGGAAATGAAGGGAAATGAGGGAGAAGAAAAGAGGAAACCAAACCCCTTTTTGACCCACGACCTGACCCGGCGAGTTCCATGGCCTCAAACTCCATTCCCAGTGATTTTCCGGTGAATTGAAGTCATCCATCACCTGGAAAACATTCCACTATCCTCCCTCTTCCTTTTCCCACCTAAAATTATAATGAATTTGGTTTTGTTTTGGGGAAAAATACCCCGACGAGAACCGTGGGTGACGCAAAGACCCTTGGCCGAGATCCACCAAATTTACCAAATTTGAAACGATTTCATGCAATTACCACCACCATTAGACTCCCTTTGAACCCAAGAACAAATCCCAAACAACCTTGGGGGCGGCGGAGCACTGGTGGATCGAAGCCACCCATTTCTAGGGTTTCCGGCAAGTTTGAGGGAAATTGGAGCTTTTCCTAGCCAAATTGGACTTGGCCACAAGTATAAAACTTACTATACTCATTGAGATTTTCATTTCTGTGAAATTTGATAATATTTTGAAATAGTTGAATTTTTCCGCGACTCGGGGCGGTGCGTGGCGACGGCGCTTGGGCTGAGACCCCATCTGCCTTTCCTAGACTAATGTGAAAACCCTGATTCCATATGTGACATTCTATTGACAAAATCTCGTCGTATGACTATAGTTTTGATAAGAACCTACACTTGGACATTATATGAATCAATGATCTGACCATTGGATCGTCACAAAACTTTATTATGTAATGTGATTTGCAGATCTTCCAGTTTATATTTCTAGGGTTGTGAACCCTATCCTTGATCTTGATCGACGGTTGACTTTTTATAGTCAACCAAACCGAGTTTCAAGGGTGCCGTTTATCTTAGAGTGTTGTTGACATTTCATGAAGCTTAGTGGGCTCATTGCGACGACGGGTGTCATGTTTTACATATGAGTGACTATAATATAGGTGATTTATATTGAATTGTTATTTTATTTTATTGTCATTGATCTACGTTTGTGAATTATGAACTACGATTGGCTTGATCCTCCAAAGGGTACGTAGGGAGTCTAACGAGAAGTTAGATGCAGCCATAAAATAAATGAGATAAGTTTTAGTGGAAAATCATCAAATTGAGAAATGTTAGAATGGTTATTAACATAAAGGGTAACTACGACATTTTTAGCCTACCACTAAGGGTAAATTAGGAAATAAATTGGCGGGGCGTTACATTAGATATCTGTTTCTTTAACTTCTTCTTCTTCTTCTTCTTGCCTTCTTCGTTCTAGCTTGCCAAACTCATGGTTCATCAATCTCTTTCTATCTATCTTTAATTCTCTCTCCCCCTCTTTCTCTATGTCTGTATCTAAAGAACCAAAAATTTAGTTGGTCTCTTTGATTTAACTTTGCGCAAAAATTTTGAATAGAATTTTTTTCTTTCCGGCATTGACATTAATAGTGATTAAATCGAGACAAACATTGTAGATTTGTAGTTTAAATATCTGTTTCTTAAATTTAGGAAAAATAAATGGAAATGAAGGGGAGAGAGAATAAATGGAAATGAAGGCTATGGTTCGTCTTTGCCCCCCAAGTTCTTGAGAAAATGCCTCAATGGACTAGGGCAGTTGTGTGCATTGGCCTTGACAGTTATTGTTTGTAATGTTCTTTCTTAAAGAATTGTCTGTCAATTTATAGTTTTCGATATTTGACTATTAAGAAAGTCGATTTATAGTATCTCTCTCTATGATCTTTGGATGGGGAATTTCGTAGTTATATTAATTTTTTATGCATGTGAATAGATTTTCTATTCTGCTTGCTGATGAATTCTTAATTTAATTTTACATTATATTTTGTTGGGTTTAGGATTTTGTTTACTGGGAAACAAAATGAGTCCAGAGCATTTCACCATCATTGCTAATACTAAGGGCGACCTCCGTCATCATGGTAATATGAGGTGTACCGGAAAAGTTGGGAAATTTATAGATTCTTCAATTGAAAGTGAAAAGACTATTTAGTCTTCTATCACAATAGAAAAGTTAATAGGAGTAACATAATTTCACAAATCAAAATTTTACTTTTTTTTAGTGAATACATTTTTTTTTGTTTAAGATTCATCTACATGTGATTTTAACATCTCTAATTTTAAAAAATTAAAAATAAATAAATAAATCGCTCTCCCTCTCTCCCCACTCTCACATTCTCTCTCTTCTTTTCTGCTTATAGTCTAGTGGTATTCCTCTTCACTTATAATTGAGAGGTATTAGTTTCGATTCTTGCCAATTACATATTCCTGTATTGTATCGTATTTCCGTGTCCATGTCCATATCCAATGCAACGTAGATACCGAGTTTCCTCTTTTAAATTCGCCCTTTCCTTCAGTTATTTCTGGCTCTGCCACTGTTAGTAGTTGAGTTACTCCCTATATTACCAATTAGTTTTAGGAAAATTTTATTTGAATTTTGAACCTATCTAACCTCTTTCTACCCCCAACTTAAATTTTAAATGTGAAACGTCTTTAATATTATTGCATAATTATCATCAAGAACAAAATAAAATTAACAAGAAAAATAAGATTTATCTATAAACCCACACCCAAAGTGAAACCCTAACCATCACATAAATTTTCTCCTTCGTTCTGCTATGGCAAAAATCCCAAGACACTCTCATAGAGAAAAACAAGCTCTTTTTGACGGATAAATATTAATTTTGAAGTTTTGGATCCTCTAACTAAGGCATGAATTAGTTTACACAAGAGTTGAATTATTGGTTTATATGTCATATACTAACATTATGATTGTTGCGAGCTGTATAATTTTCCAAGTCTTTTCTTGTTCATTTTGGACAATATTTATCAAGTCTTCTACTTAATTTACATAACATAATCATGACATCCTACTTTCTTTTATTGGATAACAACAGCTACATACTTTGTTTCATTGTTTTCACATTCTTCCCATATCTTTTCATTTGATTCTTCACTTCACCCCCATTCTAACTCTCTTCATTACACCACCACTTTCACTCTCTTCATTGCACCGCCTTCTTTTGGTTAAATTTCTTTGCCCGTTCTTCTAAAATTCAAAAAGATGATAAAAAAAAAAATTATGTATATATCAACGTTTATATTTCCCCGTTTTCATATGTCTTAAATTATGTCATTGCACCTTCGTCTTGGTTTTAATTTGCAATTTTATTCCCTAAAGAACATTACTTATTACAAGAAAAAGGAAAAAGAAACAAAAGACTTCTTATCATTTCACCTATAACCTATATATGCTTATAGGTTATAACTTATAAAAGTCTTTATATCATCTAAAACATAAAAAACTCAAATTCATATGCAACATACATTGTCAAGCAAGACAACCAGAGATTATCGAGCAACACTGTAGAGGATGATCAAAACTCCATAAAAAACAAATGTTGGAAGGAGAGAACGTCAGATGAGAGAATGCTTTGATTTTGATTTTTTACTTTATTTTTCAAATGGATGTAAAGATAAGTTAACATATATATTGAATTGCATTCATAGGGGTAGTTTAGGTTGTAAAATTAGGTTTAAAGAGATATTGATTGTTTAATTGAAAATAATATGGATGTAAAGAGTAAGTTAGGTCTAGAGAAACATTATATGAGTTCAAATAAAATTTCCCTTAGTTTTATGATGAAACCCAACTCAAGCAGGTTTCTTCGAATAGGAAAAGAAAAATCACAAAGAAAATCCTTGGGTAAATTACACAAAACTACCTCAACTATAGGTCGAACCACAATCTCATACCTCATGTTTTAAAAATTACAATGTCATACCTCATCTTACGAATTTGTTACAATGTCATACCTCCGTCAATTTTTCTGTCAATTTCTCTGTTAAATGCTGACGTGGCTTGAGGCAGAGCCTACTTTCTAATTCATCTGGATTAAAAAATTAATTAAATATTAAAAAAACTAAAAATACAATTATTTAAATATTTTTATAAAAATAATGTGGGACCCACCCACCTTCTTCCTATCCCACCCGTCTCCCCCCACCCTTCCTCCATTCACTCCAAAACCAGACACCCACCGTGACTCTCCCTCGCCCTCATCCTCCCCACTCGATAGTCTTCTCCACCCAGCCACCTCTGCCAAATTCCAATAAAGTCTTCGCACTTTTGCAACTCCCAAAAAACCCCTAAATGCCCCTCAAATCCTAGACTAATTACTTCCTCCTCCAACTCTTTTCTTCTTCTCCTATGGGCTCTAAGAATCAGGGCTCCGACGAAGCCCACCCCCTTCCTCTATCACCCACGCCATATTTGCCTGAGCGTAGTCCTAGTCTCTGCCATCTACATTCCGATCAAGCCATTCCCCTCAATGCCAGTCCTCCCCTACGCCCCCTCTGCTGCTGCACCTGCCACTCCGTCCTTAACCCCTTCTCCACCGTCGATTATGCCGCCAAGATCTGGATCTACCCTTTCTGCTTCACCCGCAATCACTTCCCTCCCCACTACGCCTCCATCTCCGACGAGAACCTCCCTATCGAAAAACCCACCTCACCTTTGGTCTTTATTTTCGTCGTCGACACCTGCATGATCGAGGAGGAGCTTTCGTTTCTCAAGTCCACTCTATCTCAGGCTCTTAGTCTCCATCCCCCATATTTGGAGATGAATGAGTAGGCGAGTGATGAGGGATGGGGGATTATTGGGTTCAGAGGATTTTTGGGTCTGGTTGCTTAGAAGAAGAAGAAGAAGAAGAAAGGGGATTTTTGGGAGAAGGGGGTGGATGATGCAGGCTCTGGTTTTGGTGGCGAAGGAAGGTTAGGAGTGAGGGGACACTAGTGGATGGGGAAGAAGTGGGGATGGGTTTGTAGGGGTGGGTCCCCCATTTAAAAAAATTATTAAATGATTTTATTTTTTTAGTTTTTAATATTTAATTAATATTTTAATAGAAAGTAGGTTTCGCCTCAAGTCACGTCAGCATTTAACAGATAAATTGACGAAATGTATGACATTGCAATAAATTCAAAGATAAGATATGATATTATAATGTATTAAAGATGACGTATGAAACTACGATTAGCCCAATAGTTGAGCTAGATTTCTTTGTTTGAACTTTTTTGTTACGAGGACGTTCATGTACAGAGGGACCATTCTCTGAAAGCAGAAGCAGAGAGAGAGATAAGGAAGTCGTGTATAAATATATAAATGCAGTTTCTAAAAGACGGTCTTACATATCACGTCCAAGCCATAAAAGCCAGTTTTGAGCTAACCATTTTCACCTCCAATCAACTCATTCACTTGTACTCCAAGCATGGCCTTATTCGAGAAGCCCAGAAACTGTTCGACGAAATGCCCCAACGAAACGTCTTCTCTTGGAATGCCATAATCTCCGCCCACATCAAGGCACGCAACTTGAACCGGGCACGCCAGTTATTTGACGCTGCCTCTTACAGGGATTTGGTCACGTATAATTCCATGTTGTCTGGTTATGTAAGCGCCGACGGGTATGAGGATTGTGCGCTTGAGCTGTTTCGCGAAATGAAGTCACGGGATGATCGGATTCGGATTGACGAGATTGGTCTCACGACTATGCTGAACTTGACTGCCAAATTGGAAATTGGGTATTATGGGAGACAGTTGCATTGTTTTATGGTGAAAACTGCTAATGATTTAAGTGGGTTCGCAGTGAGCTCGCTTATCGATATGTATAGTAAATGTGGGTGTTTTCAAGAAGCGTTGCGGATGTTTAGTGGGTATAGAGGGGTGGTTGATTTGGTTTCGAAGAATGCAATGGTGGCGGCTTGTTGTAGAGAAGGCAAATTAGAAATGGCAGATGATCTGTTTTGGACAGAGCCAGAGCTGAATGATGCTGTGTCTTGGAATACACTGATTGCAGGGTATGTGCAGCATGGTTTTGAGCAAGAGGCACTGAAATTGTTTGTCTGTATGGCAGATAATGGATTCAGATGGAATGACCACACTTTTGCTAGTGCTTTGAGTGCTTGCTCCGGTTTGAAGAGCTCCAAACTTGGAAAGGAAATCCATGCTTGGGTCTTGAAGAATGGGATGACATCAAATCCGTATATAGTCAGTGGCATTATTGATGTCTACTCCAAGTGTGGTAATATGTGTTATGCAAAGTCAGTTCACGTAGCAACGGGGTCAGAAAATTCCTTTTCGGTAAGTTCAATGATTACTGGTCATGCTTCTCATGGTAACCTAATGGAAGCACGAAAACTTTTTGACTCATTGACTGAAAAAAACGCTGTTGTTTGGACAGCTTTGTTTTCTGGGTATCTCAAATACCAGAAATGCGAAGCTATATTTGAACTTTTAGGTGAGTTCACGGCAAAGGAATCAATAGTTCCTGATGCTGGGATTCTCATCAGTGTGCTTGGTGCCTGTTCAATACAAGCAGCCCTGGATCCTGGGAAGCAGATCCATGCTTACATTCTAAGGAACGGGATTGAAATCGATAAGAAGCTTTTTAGTGCTTTGGTTGATATGTACTCAAAATCCGGGAGTATAAACTACGCAGAAAAACTTTTTAAAAGCGACTATGACAGAGATATAATCCTGTACAATGTGATGTTAGCTGGTTATGCTCACCATGGGCATGAAAATAAAGCTATCCAGATTTTCAATGAAATGTTGGAGAAAGGTATGGGACCCGATGCAATCACCTTTTTAGCACTGCTGTCAGCCTGTCGACACTCTTGCTTGGTGGAATTGGGTGAGCAGTTCTTCTACTTGATGGAAAAAGTGTATAATGTTTTACCCGAAATTGAGCACTGCGCTTGCATGATTGATTTGTACGGGAGGGCTAATCAACTTGATAAGGCAATAGCATTCATGAGAAAGATCCCTATAGAATCAGACACCATTTTATGGGGGGCATTCATGAATGCTTGTAGGGTAAACGGGAACGCCGTACTTGCTAGAGAGGCAGAGGAGAAACTATTAAAACTTGAAGGAGACATTGGTGATCGGTATGTACAGTTGGTTAATTTCTATGCAGCGGAAGGAGATTGGGATGAGGTTTGCAGAATAAGGAAGAAGATGAAAGGGAAGGAGGCCAAGAAGACCGCTGGTTGCAGTTGGTTATACGTGGAAAATGGTGTTCATATATTTATCTCTGGTGATAAAGCCCACCCAAGAGCAGAGGCTATAAATTGTACATTAGCCTTATTGACTGAAGAACTGTATCAGATATCTCGGGCCTCCGCTGGGATCATAATTTGAATGTCATCGCCTCCACACAACTAATTATGATGTTCAGAACATTCAGTCACTAAATCAGATATAGGACTGGTATTTCCATGCCGTCCGCATTCATTCATTTCAGGAGGTAGGCACATGCACACTTGGATATCGTTTACCCTATAGTTATTAGTTATATCTTCTTTTGTAAGAGAAGTACACTCTGCATTCGAGCATATTTATGACATTTATGACAAAGGACACTCTTTTTTTCTCTTGGCCTGAGACAATCAATCTACTTAATTCCATTCCCCACAATGACTTGTGTGCTACTTACCAGTCCTTGGGGCTGCGTTACCATATAACCAGTGTAAGTGGCAAATAATTGATATATGAAACGAACAACACTTTTTCGTTTGAAGTGCAATGCTTAAATGCAAAAGAGAATACAAATGTTTGGGATCCTTCACTGTTACTTCTTGATTCTGTTTATACCTGTTTCATCTTATGTGTTTTCTGCAGAATAATGCATTTATTGGTCAAGTGCCTGGGTACAGACTCCAGAGTACCATTAGTGGATGCCAATTAGCGCATATGAATTGAATTTGGCAATGGAATGACAATGGTATTATTGTTCCTTCATCTTGGTGGAAATGCTTGAAGAGTGATGACTGAGAGCAATTCTATAACATGGAAAAATCCAATGCGGCAGAAAAATTTACGATGGCGTGGTGGGAATAACCCCATTCACACATTAAGGAGACACTGACAAGCTATCTTCCTTCTGTAGACGCTGGGGACATTCACAACTGATTGGAAGGAGCAGGTAATGCTTTCTTGTGTCGTTTACTTGTTCTCTTTGTAGGCATGGTCTTCTGTTCATGAGAATATCAATGTTGTTTATTTTCCAACTGTAAAGTTCCAATCCGCCTTCCCCGTTAATTCAAGAAAGTAAAAACGTAACACTTTGGACAATACAAGTAAATAATTTATTCTGTAAAACCGTGGAATTGTGAATTTACAAGTTGAATCGGTTTAAATTGTTGTCAATCAGATGGAAATTTTCAGTCGAGAAACCTTGTCAATCTTTGTTTCTGCTATGTCGTTACATCAGAGTTGTCAAGACCAAGGGGACATCATTTCTTTAACAAATAGTAATTGTAAATGCTGATGTATTTAAAGATGATAGCTAGCTCCCATCTCTTCACTTCACTACAACCAAACTCTGATACTCCTAAACCGCGATGGCTGCTTTCATGGCGTCCTTCGGGAGAAGATCCGCGTCATGTTCCAAGAATAACTTAAACAAATTGTAGCTGAAGCCACCCAACAATTTGCCCCCTTGTTTTGTTGAAGACACCAACATTGCTGGATTCCTCAGCTCCCAAAACAGAACTTCTGGCACCACATCGCTGTTGCCGTTGTCCTCAAACTTTCTCTGTATTGCCGCATTACTGTGCCTCCAGAAGAAATCAGTGCGGTTCTCCTTGACCTCAGATTTGTTGGAAGTAGGCTCTGAAACTCAATCATAAATTGACATCTTTCAGGAAAACGAAAAACGCAGAACATAAATTTAGCTTAAATTCTGTTGAACATCAAATTGATATTTCCTTTGTTTTTCAAACCAATTTGCAAAATAATTAAAAATAAAATTTGTATGTCACCACTACCGTCGCCACCACCGCCACAAGATTCTCCACCATTTCATCATCCTTGCCACCGCCACCATCTTTGACACTACCACTTCGCACCACCACCTTCATGACCATTTCTCCGCCTCCCTCACCCTTGACACCATGGCTATCACCACCTCCATCGACTCACCATCGCTACAACCAACACCACCATCACCGTCTCATCATGACCACAATCACCTGCATCTCGCCCTCTACCATCGTCCCCACCACTACCATCGTATATCCATCACCATCACCCGCCACCACCACTAATATCAAACTGAGAATAATTTGGACTTAAAATAGAAGTCCAAGGCCCAACACACCGAATTATGTCTGCAGCTTAATGGGTAATTAATTTATGCAGAAGATCAACAGTGCACGACCCAAAATTTAAAAGTGCTTTATGACGTGGCAATTGTGAGTGGCAAAAAGTCTCTTTCACACAAAAGGAATATTGCTTAGTCAAGTTTCACAGAGAAAAAGTAATTTCCAGTCGCAAGTTCGTAGTTTCAACGGGATAAAAGCTCAAGTATCCAAGTGAAAACTCACCCTGTGATAGCAATCACATTAGCCACTTGGATCAAGGAGAATGAACTGAAAGGAGAAAGGCTTACTCTGGAAGAAAGAGGTGTTTCTAGAAAAGGCAATAGAAATGAAGAAGAAAATGATACTCAACTCAACATACAAAAAATTTCAAATCTTTGCAGCCTACTTCCTCATTATATTTATAGCTTTACTACTTTCTTCGCAACAACGATTTCTTTTACTGAATTTTCTTTCCCAAATACATCTTGTACTTGCAAGAACTTGCCCAACTGGCTTTGCCCAAATAGGTTTAAATCGTGCTCGATTGCTTGTATTTATTATTTATCTTCAAGTTATTTACCTTTTAAACATTTAAACATGCCTTTACGTTTCATCAATGTGAATGCTTTGTTTTCCAAACTAATGTGTCTTGTTTTCTGTCTTTACATTTACATGAGAATTGCCAACTGGCTATAGTTCGATCAATATTTGTAGTTCTCCCTTGGTATCAACATAAAGAAAATACAAATCCCTTGTCACCAGGCATAGAAAAGAACTTAAACATATTTAACCGCTCTATGGCATAATCCTTTTGATAATGAAGTTGAATTACTTGTGGCGCAAAAAAGCAACTTGAAACAAACAACCAATCAATCTGTTAGTCTTGATCAACAGCGACACGCCTAACAATCACCAACTCATTTAAGAGAGCATGAAGGCCTATTCAAGGCTTGTCAAAGACAACGTTAAACTGACACAGAGTTCCAACACTGGCATGGGGAGTTATGTCGCCAACAAGAATCATGTAGTAGGTGGTACATGAGTGATTTGTCACTTGGAGGAGGTCGACAGCGACGCCTCTGCTAACAGGATAGCACCTTTAAGGCTCTGTATTCTTTCTCCGCATCGTCTCGAGCTTTTCTCGACCATATCCAGTCGAGAACACGTTGAGAATTTCTAGCACCTACTCAAGTCTTCTCGAGCGTTTTTTGGAGGACATAGTCATTTGGTGGAGAAAAAGATGTAGAATTATCAGAGAGACGGGCCGAATACCCACTTCCAACAAAATCGATATTGTCCTCAATTTGGTAATTACCACCTGTACAATCCATCAGATATGAGGTTTTATCACAAAAGGTCTCGATAGTAGTTAAAGTGGGCTTAAGATATTTAAATTATTACTTATCTTTTACTACAGCTGATGTGGGATTAAAACGCCCCCTCACATGGGATCCAATTAGTGGGTCACATGTGGAAAATTCACACATCGGCAACCACGTGGAGCCAAGGGGACTCACCGTACACGTAGGGCCAAGGGACCCACTATCATTGTGCGGAGCCAAGGGGACCACCCATCACGTGGAAGTACGTACGAGCCCACTCCTAGGCTCTGATACCATATAGAATTATCAGAGAGACGGGTTGAAGGCTCACTTCCAACAACACCGATACTATCTCCAACTTGGTAATTACCACCTGCATAATTAATCATGTGTGGAGTTTTATTACAAAAAACTTCGGTGTTAATTAAAGTAGAGTTAAAATATTTATACTATTACTTATATTTTACCATGACCAATGTTGGATTCAACAAAAGACAAATATAAAAATTGAAGATGGCGATGACGTTAGTTGTATTTGGACTAGGGCGAGTGAGAGAGAGAGAATTGGAAATAGTTGGAGATGGCGGCAATGAAGCTCTATGTAATTCTCTAAAGCTTTAATGTGGCACTAGTAGTTTAATAGGGATTGATAACGTGCTTATTTCTCAATAGTAATACATTATATAATTTATAGTGATGATTTAAAAAATTGATCTAACTAGCATTACTTTGGATAAAAAGGAGGAATGTAGTTCTCTAGGTTGGTTTTTCTAAGGAGGAGAGAGAATTGAAACCTCAAAGTTATTTTTAGTCTTTTTACATGTCAAAGAAATCAAAAATCTAGCAAGAGAAATGCCAAGAAGAGTCTCTCAAATGTGAGACTCTCTGGTACCTCATATTTTTCGCATAGTCTTCGTGATCATATTATAAAACAATGTGTCAAAAATATAAAGTGACTTAGACCAACTCCAAAGGGGATGCCAAATCCTAAGTGAAATGCCATGTAATAATATTTGAAGGCAGATATAAGTTCCAACCGATATGCCAATCCTATGTGGATTTGACATACCTGTTGTGTGATGCCAAATTTGACATATGAGAAAAGATGTCAAACTATTTTTTAAATATTTTCTTGTGTGGGTCCTAGTAATGTACCAATGATAAATTATTACAATTAGTTTTTTTTTTTAATAAACGATATTATTTACACTAAGGGGGTGGAAGAGTGTGATAAGCCTCACAATGAGATAGCAATAATATGGTTCAAATTCTCCTTTGGTGATAATCGAACCTAAGATCTCTCACTTACAAGTGAAGAGGAATATCACTAAACCGTAGTCCTAAGTGGTTGAAAATTAGTTCTTATTTATTTGTTTTGAAGAGCGGTTATGGGTTGGAGCAAAAGAAAATTTGACATTGCCACAGAAACCTTCAATTTTATATCTGACATGTTTTTATTGACATCTCCATTGGAGATGCTGAGGCTTAGACCTACTACAACCCTTAGAGTAAAACTCAAATTTTAGATTATAAAACTACCCTAACTTGCTCCAACCCTTGGACCAAATATGAGTTTTAACACAGAACTCATTTTTTGACCAAATTTAGCCCAAAATTCCCCCTGGGTTAGTGGGCTGGCCCACCATATATGTTTTTTTTTAGTTTTATATTTATAAATTCATTGAATCCAATGGTTAAGATCTAATATGATCAAATCTAATGATAAAAAAAAATTAACGGTCCAAATTTAAATCTAAAGGCTAAAATAATTATATTTTTTTTCTTCATGTTTTTCATATTTTTTCATAGTGTTCCACGAGTTTTATAGTGTCCGTTTAGTTATTTTTTTAAATATTTATTCAGAATTTAAATATTTTTAGGTTAGCATGTTGATAAAATTAAATAAGGATAGTCTACATAATTTTTGTTTTAAAAAAGTTACTTTAAAGAGGATAATTTCATTCTCTAATAATTTCGGGAGAAAAACTATTTTTAGGTTAAAAATTTAAGGGTAAATCTCAGTTTACTACCCTCATGTTTCATGGTTTTCAACATTTAGTACATTAAGTTTTTTTCGTCCCAGAGTCATACCTAAAGCGTTAATTTTGGGACAGTCTTATACATCTGTTAGTCAAATTGTTAAGTTTGTCATTAACTGATGACGTGGTGCATATGTGGACAATGACTGGGCGCCACGTGTCATTAAAAATATTAAAATAATTAATTAAATAAAAGTATTTGTAAACACGAAAATTCCTGAAATGAACGAGACAAGAACACGTGTACAAAATAATATTTTGTATTAATGATTTAGGGGTTATAATCTCTCTCAAATTTGATCCTCTAATTCGATCTCCGTAAGGTGTTGATTTGTGAATTGTGATGCTGATCCAAGGGTCGTCGAGGCTTGATCTCAGATGAATGGTTGGAAGTTTCTTCAAAGGGGCCTTTTGGGCTTGATCTTGAAGGTTGATGGATGAACGGATCTTCAAGGGCTTTTGGGCTTGATCTTGAAGAACTTTTGATGAACGGATCTTCAAGGGGCCTTTGAGGCTTGATCTTGATGGTTGATGGATGAACGGATCTTCAAGGGCTTTTGGGCTTTATCTTGAAGAAATGTTGATGAACGGATCTTCAAGGGCCTTTGGGGCTTGATCTTGATGAACTGTTGATGAATGGATCTTCAAGGGCTTTTGGGCTTTATCTTGAAAAACGGTTGGATGTGTGGATTTGTTGATGTTGTTGATCCAAAGGGTTGTTGGGGTTTGATCTTAGGATGAATGGATAATGAACGATGAACGCTTTCTTCAAGAGCCGTCGGGGCTTGATTTGAATTGGTGGAAGTTCCTTCAAAGGGTCGTTGGAGCTTGATCTTGAAGGTTGGGTTGACGAAGTACGAAGAAAGCTTTCTTGATCCTTCAGGATTTGCTTGGGAGCTTTGGAGTTTCAAAGCTTCAAGGTTTTGGTGTGAGGTGAATTGGTTATGAATTGGTTCCCTAAAATGAATGAAATGGCTTCTATTTATAGAATTTTCCAAAGCCTAATTTTGAATATATTATTCAGATGAAATAAATCGTTTCTGCCAGGCGTTGACACGTGTCCTGTTTGATGACTTTTCTGATGATTCTCGATTTTTCGTTGAGTCACCTGCTATGTGTAAAATTTATGTGACACGTGAATGTTGAAATTTTAATTATTGATCAACATTTATTTCACCGAAATTTCGATGTCTACAGTATTTAAAAAAAACCCTACCCCCACACTCTCTCCCTCCCTTCATCAGTGCAAAAGCTTGGATCTTCCACTGAGGTAAAAGCTTACTGAAACCACATACACATTCAAACATCAAATCTTTCAAGAAATTAAGAGAGAGATAGAGAGTCAGAGAGAAGAAAGAGAGAAAGAGAGTCCTCTGACACCATCGATAATGTCAAGGCCAAGATCCAAGCTAAGGAGGGCATCCCCCCGAACCAGCAGTGCCTCATCTTCATCGGCAAGCAGCTCGAGGACGCCCGAACCCTCGCCGACGGATATGGAGATAGAGGGAGGGAAATTGGGGATGGAGATGGTGGTGAAGGTGAATCGGCGTCAAGTTCCGACAATGGAGTAGGTGAGGGCTCTAGCAGAGAGGAAGAATAGACGGTAGTGGTGAATTGGACTAGAAGGAAAGCGAGAAGCAAAGGCGAGAGAAGTTTGATGAACCTTGACATTGTTGAAGGAGAAGGAGGAGGCATCAGCTCGAGGTGTTTGTTTCCTAAGAAAATGTGGATCTGATAAGAAAGTGAGAAGATAGGAAGTTGAGATTTTGGGAAGTAGTTTTGAAATTGAGTGGAGGAGATCTGAATTTGAAAAGATGAGACCTCGGGAGAAGGGAAAAAGGGGACGACTGCGATTGAAGGGGATGATCGGGATTCAATAAACCAGTTGCTCTGGCGCTCCTCCAGCTGCTCTGCCGCTGCCTCTTATACCCGGACCAACGGCTTGCGCAGCCTCATGCGTCGGAGGGAAATGGGGGTTGGTGGTGGTTTGAGTTCAACATCGTCTTTCAGTTTGAATTTTACTGAAACTTTGAAACTAATTGAATTGGGGTTTTCCTTTTGATCTGAAAGAACTAAACTTTAGGGTTTAAGAGTGGGGGATTGAATTGAAATATTGTGTTTGGGGATGATTTGATAGGAATATTTTGTTGTTTTGATTTGCAAGGGTTTTGGGTTTTTTCCTTCTTGTTTTTTTTAATACTTTATTTAATTAATTATTTTAATATTTTTTTAATGAAACGTGGCTCCCTGTCATTGTCCACATAAGTGCCACGTCATCAGTTAACAGCAGACTTAACAGTTTGATTAACGAATGTATGAGACTGTCCCAAAATTAACATTTTAGGTATGACTCTGGGACGAAAAAAACTAGATGTACTAAATGTTGAAAACCACGAAACATGAGGGTAGTAAACTAAGATTTAGCCAAAATTTAAAGTTAATATATGATTTAACCAAGAATTAAAAGGTCATATTCCATGCTAAGTCACTTCCTTGGCGTTTCTCATTTAAGAAAACAAGGGCTAAAGTCTTTTTGGGTCTCTCTAATCCAAATATCTCGTACTTCACTGTAAACATGGCTCCACCAAGCGAGGTGAGCGATCTCTCTCTCTCTCTGTCTTCTGCGTGTTTGATCTTTCCTTCAACATTTAAAATCTAAAATCGTCGCTGGTTTGTGTAGGTCGGATTGCGGGTACTGCTTTCCCCCTTTGGTTCCAACGTCCTTGTCCGGACCGCTTGGTAAGCAAACTTCTCTTTTGGGGGCTTTTGTTCTATCTTAATTAGTTTCTAGGTTTTAGGGTTTATGTTTTTTTTTTCACTGTTTCTGTAATGGGTTTTTGTGCAGCTGCTCTGTGGGGATTGCTTTACCTGTTTACTCGACGTTTAAAGCTATTGAGAAGAAGGATCAAGAGGAGCAACAAAGAATGCTTCTTTATTGGGCAGGTTCGAAATCGATTTCACCAATTTTATATTCTTCCAGAATCCAAATACATTATCTGTCATTTTTTGTGTACTACTATATCGGTGTTTGCATATGCTTGAGAAATTAGACACTCACTAATGAATTGTTGATCGGTTTTCGATGAATTGACTGAAGCTACGATTTTATTTTACGAATTGTTAATGGGTTTTCGATGAATTGTGTGTAGGTCTGATTTTAGTTATACCTTTTATGAGATCAGCATCGCAAATGCAAAGAATTTCCAGGAAAATGATTTATTCTGTTAACCTAAGAAAGCCTTCAAAAAGAAATTTTAGGGGAAAAAAACAGTTGGGTGACCCTCTTACTAGTTGTTATCTGGACGATATAAAAAGGTACAAAGCAAGTAAATGATATGCTGAAGAACCCTACATTCCATGTTCAATGCCTTTAGATACCTAACTTTGGGAAACTTAAGGTACTAGGTTGGCATGGAGATACAGGACGACTAGAGAGGGTTTTATTCATGTGTGTATATGTTAAAATGGTCTGATCTGCAAGCTTCTTGTTTAGGTATTTGGGTCTTTTTCCCAGTTGTAGCTGCTGACTGCCATCCAGTGTAGTAGTTCACAGTTTATTTACATTCTCCAGGGTTTGTTTTATTCGTTTTTTTAATGGTGATTTTTTCTTGCTACTTGCAGCTTATGGATCTTTCAGTGTTGCAGAAGTATTTTCAGACAAAATTCTCTCCTGGTAAAGTTTTTCTATATAACATGATATTAGATCTGCATATATATGAATATAATGTATTTGCTGAAAGTTTTAACATAGATCTGTCTCTTTATATATAGTCTATTCACATGCATAGTGGTTAGATTTTCCCTGGTTCTAAGTATTTGAAGTAGGTACTTTTAGGATTTCATTGGTAGTATGATATGAAAAAGGTTATGATTAGGAAATAATATTAAGTTGATTTTCATTGTCTTCTATTAATTAGGCGGTGTCATAACTCTTTTGACAGACCTTAATTTGAAATGGAAATGAGATTGCCTACCACATATTTTTACCTTATTATCCCTTCTCTTCTCCCTCTCCTTCCTCTATTCAATTGTATCGTGGAAACAAGCACAGTTCATTGTTGCATTTGTTTTCATATTTCTGGATTTGTAAATGCGTTTAACAATGTGAAAAATGCTGCTAATTAGCAAGTGGTAATATCAAGTTTAAAAAGTTGTTTTACTGCTTTCCTGAATGTATTATTCTAATCTAATGATGGTTTTTTTCCACACTTCATTAGGTTTCCGCTCTACTACCATATGAAGTTTGCATTTCTTGTTTGGTTACAACTTCCAGCCTCAAATGTAAGCATGGATAAATTGCAGTTGGTTTCTAGTGCAAGTTTGCATTTCTTGTCTGATAGTATTGTCGGTTTTAGTTTGAGAAAACTTCCATTATTTACTTTTCTGATGAACTCGATGTCTTTTTTAATTAGATACCAGTTGTTGTTTTTTAAATTTTTATTCCAAAAGGAAAAACAATTTCAGAAGGTGAAGGCAAAGTTCATTGCATATGTTCAGTTATTCTTATCTTGTGAAGGCTGACCAGAAATACTACAAATAGCACTCTTTAAGCTCTTAGATAGCTTGGCTAACAGCTTGTTGTGTAACAGGGAGCAAGGCATTTGTATATGAACCATCTGCGTCCATTCTTTCAGAGACATCAAGTCCGACTTGATCAAGCTGTGGATTTTATTTATGGCCAAATGGTAATTACTCATCATGGATCTTTGACGTTCTTATGGAAGAATTGTTGTGTTAACCATGTTTGATAGTATTTTCCTGAAAACACTGATTTATTGTCAAATTGTTCTCGGCATTATGATGCCACTCCATAACTATTGAGATCTCAGTTATACAATAATATGATGACTCTACTTTTGACAACTTCCAAGTGCTGAGCTGCTAAGGCTTGTATGAGTTGCGCATTATTGAGGTCTGATAGATTCTTAATTTGCAGACTAAATTCATCAGCTCACACCAAGGAGAATTACAGTTTGCAAAGGCACTTTTCATGAAGATTGTAGCTTCAGGTATGAATGGAATTTATTTGTAGTTTGCCGCTATCTCAAGACTAGATATTAGTGACTCTTTTCTATGATTTTTAAATGAAAAAACACGTTTTAGTTAGGTTAGGGTTAAACATCGATACAATCAATTTACTCTGAACATAAAATATGTGGTGGCTTGTAACCTACATATACTTTCTTTATGGAGCAGTTAGGGGCATCGTCCCAGGGCAAAGGCAATCAAATCGTGCGATCGAAGGCCCTGCGAAAGAGAGTCAAGACACTGAATCAGATATAGATGAGTAGATCAGTAAAGCATTCTCCACAGGCACCAACATGTTTGATAGATTTGGTAGTTAAATGTGTTAAAAGGCTTTTTTTTTTCTTTTTTCCTTTTCGGGTCGTAATTGACCTTGTTCATAATATAATACACATAATTTCTCTTGCTAGTTGCTTGTGGAACCCTAGTTCTCGTACAAGAAGTGAGACCTTTGACTACGATTCTTGGCATGACTTGTACTTATTTTTTTCACCATGCCTTAACTTCCAGTTTTTTATTTCATTAAAATTTCATTGGACAAATTGTTCCATGATTATGATTTCCGGCAGTTGTAAAACTCGTTGGTGCTTTATCATGCCAATTGTCATTTATTTTAGTAGTCTCTTTTTTAGGTTCAAATCTCATGGACGTCTTATCTTCTTTTTATCCTTTTTCCTTTTTTTATTTTTTATTTTATTTTTTTATTATGTTTTTTGGTGTGATACAAGCAAGATATTGAGCAACTGGAGAATTCAACTTGGGACTTTGGATCCGGTGGTGGATATTTTTTAGGCTTAAATGCCAAAATGGTCCTTGTATTATATTCATATGGTCAATATAGTTTCTGTATTTTCGATTTGGCTAATTTAGTCATTGTGTTTATTTCTGTTAGCCAATTAAGGACATCTCATTCAATCTATGCTAAAAAATTATAAGATGTTGTGACATGTTCTAATACATATTGTGATTGTGTAAATCTTAAGTAGAGATAGATTAGGAATCCTTTGGGATCTAAAAGATCTTACCTAATAGACTTTGTATTATTTGGGGAGTAAGTTTCTCTCCTTCTTATGCACAAGGATTGAGGAATTAACACACAATTCCTTAAGTCTATTCTCCACTCTCTTTCTCACCATGCCGCACGCCTCAATTAAATATAGACCACAACACGTTATCAGCATGCTCTTCATGCTGTGCTAAAGAGATTTTATTCGTCTTCAATTAGGGGAGTATTACATTTCAATTATTTTTAATTGATTAAATTTTGATTTTATTGAATTCATATGCTTTTATTGATTAAATTTATTTTTCTTGTGTTGAACATGATCCAAGCTTTGAAGATGGAAAACCAAAATTGAAACTTCTACAAACCCGTTCACAATATTCATCATGCAATCCATATTCTTCTAAAACAACGGTGTTTATCTTGATATTTTTCAACCTTGATTGCATGAACCTTCACCATAATGCATGACCCAACGTTACGATTTACGAATTTTAGATTCTACATAAATTTTTTATGCATTATATCCATAATATTGCTATTATGTGAATTGAATATGTGTGAATAAGCAAGAAAAAGAAAGAATAAAGCAAGCCCTAGAACTTGACTAGGGCTTGGAAACATGGATATATATGTTTCAGATTTGGGCCTAATTTATGGGAGCCCAATGCTTGAGCACTGAGCTCACGCTGGACCTGTGTCTACACCATGGCTTGAAGCCCACGGTTGTACCAAGCCGCGAAGCCCAATTGGGCCACGCAGCTCATGGCCCCACCGTACGGAATTACATTGTTTATGACGTCTTATTCCCTTAACCCCCTGCACCTCGACAGAATCGAGGATTGCGCCCGCATCCGTAACCATCACCAAATCTGGATGATTGCAGGACCATGGTGATATAGAAGTTGTCCACCACCGTCGATCTCGACGATGGAGATCAATTTTCCCAGTTGAAACACTTCATTGGATTTCTTTAGACACCCATTGCAATTCATGGAGCCTCTCCAGCTGTCTTCTGCCATCTTGTTTTTTGAGATTCTATGGGGACAAGCATGGATCGACGGCCTTGACCTCTGTGAACCATGCTCGCTGCCTTCCCTTATGACGTCGTTGGCCTCCATTGTTTCCAGACGAAACCCCTCACCTATCGTAAATGGGCTCGGATCTCATGCCTTAGAGGCCTTGGGCCTGTACTTTTCTCGAACCACACCCAACAAACAGCCCCAGTGTTGGGCTTAGGACCTCGTGACCCGTTTTGGTTTTTAGACCTGCTGCATTAATAGCCAGCCTATCAGCCTATTCCGGGCTTTGAGCTCATTCTTTTATTTTTCTGGGCTTTCAACCTTTTTTTTTTTTTTTCAAGTTGGACCTGTAGTCCAATTCGTGTGAAAAAAAAAATGTTTTCTTTTGGGTCTATTTACTTTAGCCCATGAAAAACTACCCCATTTAATAGGAGTTGTTTTTCACTTTTTCTTTCTTAGCCCATATTTGGGCCTGAGTTCTGTTAACCCAATTTTTTTTTCTTGCTGACCCACCGTCAAGCTGATTAAAATAATAATTTTTGGACTTGAAGCTATATACCTTTTTTAGGGTCGTTTCCCTAAACTTTCACACAAAAGGTCCCAAAGCTACCCACTATTAATATATTTGTTTTCTTTTTATATGTTATGTCTTGTATATATTGCATTTGTTTGCAAGTTTTATGAACTTGAAGTTCATACTTCCAAACCCGAAATTTCACAAAAGTGTCATAGAAACCTAAAGTTTCTTAATGCGCAACACTCATGTTAAGACCTGAAGTTCTCCATGCTTAAATCTGTTTAAACCAAACCATGTCTTAGAACCTGAATGTTCTAACTTTGATGTTGATGGAAATTTTATTTCCTAAAACACCAATCATATTCTTGTTTTCACCATTCAGCGTATTGTCAAACCCTAACAAGTTCGATTTCACTTATTTGGAAGTTTCGGAAAAAAACTACTTTATATGGATACAAGACGTGACACCTCGCTTGACTACGACTAGTTGCGAAATCATTGTAGCCTGTTATGGTGTGGAAGAGCTGAATATGCCTCCGCCATGATCTTCATTTGAAGACTAATGCTTAAAGCATATCAAATGGAAGTACCTCACTACCAAGGACTCCATGGCTCTTTGACTCGCTCCTATGAACCGTTTCAAATCATTCAAAGATGAATTCTTGCTCGAAGCAAGATATGATTGAAACCTTTTACGTCCATGAAAAGATACAATTATGAAGTTTATATCCGATTGAATTTTAACTGAAAGAAAATCTTTCTCGTCCTTTTATATCTAAATTGCTCCTGAAGTAGCAGTATAGAGAGTGGAAGTTTATCAAATTCTTGGATCTGATTACTACCACACTTGTGAGAGAAAGGCACCCTAGCAATTCGGCTAAGAGGTACCGAACGGTTAAACCCAGTTTCGACTGGAGTCTACCGAATGGTGGTGCCTTGCTTCGGCAGGGATGCACCGACATGCATGCTTTGTTTCGACAAAGATGCACCAAAGGGCATGTTCTGCTTTGGCAGAGGTGCACCAAACGGTATTGCTCTGCTTTGGTAGAGGCGTACCGAACAAACCTCTTTAGTTTCGACTGGAGCCTACCGAACCCAAGTCTGGGTCTGTCTCTCCCTCACAATCTAATTTCGAGTTTGTTTTACAACATATGGTAAAATTAGGGCCTGCCAAGATATGGTATCATGCCCGCATCATGATCCTTAGTAAAAACCTAAAACTTCAAGAATAAGGGATAATATTCCTGAACCTCAATCATGTAGAATCTAATTCCGTTTTGACGAAATAAATCATTCGTTTTGCACTTGTCTGTACCCCTACCAATGTTGTTGATGAGTACCATCCCCGTAGTCAATTCGTGAGACTAATTTTGATCCACCTAACACATTTGAAAGAGCAAAATTTGACATAGAAGGCCTATTGGCCGAACCCCCTTGTATATTTGGTTTACTTTGTAACAATTTATTTTACGAATTTAAGATTGGTGTTTGGATGTCACTATTATTCTCGAATAAGAGTTAATTACCAAAAATTACCACATGTGACTAATACAATTAACTCATGCTTAGGTATGTTTTGTGGGAAGTTAGTTGTATGGTTTTATGCTAAATTCATACCTAGTCACCCCTTGACAACCCCTTCAGGCTTATCCAACCTGATTATGGGGCATGGCACTGCCCTATATTGTCCAAGGGTACTAATTTTACCATAAAGGGAAGCCTTATACTCACTTCGTTCTGGAAGAACGCTTTTTTTTTTTAGCTTTAACGATATTTGAAAGAATTATTACCATATTGAAACCAATGTAGAAAATGGAGTGAAATTCCTTTGCACTTCCTATGAATATGGCCAAAAGCATATTCTAGAGAATATGGAATGCCTAACGAGTGGATTACACGCATGTAGGCCCACTGTGTAGCCGGCCAGAAGCCTAAGATTTCAAGGGAATTTTCGCTATGGATGTACGATTGGGATATCTAGGATGATTTGTAATGTGCCATTTTGGGCATCCTCTTAACAGAAGTAAAGACATCATACCTGGAAGCATACCATGCTTTAGCACCCTCCATTTTTTCTACAAAGGATTCAAGGGGACATTTGTGGATTGATTCAACCACCCTGCTAACCATTTATATACTTTATGGTATTGGTTAATGCTTCTACATGTTGATCACACGTGTGGCTATTATCCACAAGCTGCATTTTCCACACTGGTGGCTCAGATTAATAAGCTCAGGGTTCACCGCCCTGATTATATGATTAAATTTATTTGATTGGATAAGTTGGATAATTTACATCAAAAACTTTCTATGGATATTCCATGACGAGGTTGGGTTTTGAAGTTGAAGATCAAGTACCCTATGTTCATGCCCATAATTCATTAAACGCCTTCAAATGATTACGCGATCGTTGGTCATACGTACCAAGTTTCCAATCTCTGCTTGGGGCCATGCAATATTGCAAACAGCCATGTTGGTCCGCTTAAGGCTAGTTACGACCCAACCTTATAAAGCGTGTGTCAGTTGATTACTAGATACGAACCCAACATATCGCATCTACGCGTCTTTGGTTGTGCAGTCTATGTGCCATTTACGCGGCCCTATACGTACAAAAAAAAAGGGTTCTCAAAGAAGGATGGAAATCTATGTCGGTTATGATTCTCCTTTTAAAATTCGTTACTTAGAACCTTTGACAGGCAATCTCTTTACCGCTTGTTTTACGGATTGTCACTTTTATGAAACAGTCTTCCTGCCGTTATGGGGAGATAAGAACGTCAATGTTCCTAAAGAACGACACAAATTATCATGGACGTCCCCACTATGTCTCACCTCGATCCCAATCTAGATCATCAGAGTCTAACAAGACATTTCTTCTAATTTAGCAAAAGTGACGAGATCACATATACCAGATGCAAATGTGCCTACAAAGATGAATGTGCCAAATGTATGATGTACCTTCATCCCTGAAAGCAGTAATGCCACTACTATGGCCTACCCTCGTACATTGGCGGCTATCCAATCAATTTGTCCTGCGCCAAAAGCGTGGTAGATCACTTAGTTTGAAGGATTCACTTCCTCAAAAATGGAGAAACATGGCACAAATGAATCCTCCCCTCGATCGTTGTCTCAATCATTTCCATATCATGAGATTAAATCTGAATTACTCCTGAGACTTGAAGTTCTTGGTCCAGTATACTAGTTTGGATGAGATATGAAATTGGAATGAGATTATCATAGATGATGTTTCATTTATATGATAACTACCAACATAAATGAAAAGCGACGATAACCAACCGCGTTCCATTGATTAGTGTTAATGTAAAACTGATTGGTCAACTAGAAGAATCAATTCATGATGAATGAGATGAACTAAATAGTGCGATATGACGACTTGTGGCGCAAGGCTTTTCTCACACGCCCTATGATTGATTGCAGCATGACAAATGTGGTTGTAGTATCTCTAGGATCCTGATATGAAACCTACATGGAGTTTCCAAATGACTTACATGTACTTATTCAAATAGTTCTATACCACAAGAACACCCTTTCGGTTTTGATGGCCTTCACTTTACGGATGTAGAACTATCCGGGCGGATGTGGTATACCAGTCTAAGTGAATATTTGATCAGTTAGGGATATATGCCCCTGCGTGTACAAAATTCGAAATTGCTAGAGTTGAGAAAACTGACTCGCACATAAAGTTGAACTTTAAGTTAAATGATCTTGGGAAAACTCAACATGACCTCGACTTGAAGTTTCAAGCTAGTTCTAATGGTATTTTGGTCCACCAGTCGAACTAGACCCTGAAGGTGTTACGTCCGAGAATACCTTGATCGTCTATACGTTAGATGCAAATGAGACCTTTACAAAGGATATGGAGCATAAGGTTCCATATTGGAACATAAGGCAACCATATCTAAGTATAATTGGCGTTTGTTGTACGTAGCTCAATGCACTAGATCGGACATCTTATGTGCTGATAATCTTTTGGCATAAAGCAGCACTGCGCCTACATGCCACCACCAAATTTGGTGTTAAAGACGTTTTTCCGTTACTACAGATTTAGGTTTATCTATCCCTATGCATCTCAGAATAGATCACGCCCCCTTGATATTCGTAATGATGCCTACCTTGTGGGGTTCACTGAATCATATTATCTATTTGACCACACAAGGTACATTCTCGAATGGTTATTTCTTTACCATTAAAGAACACCGCAATATCTTGGAGGTCCGTGATATAGACCTTTAGTTGTGAAACCTTTGAATCGTTCCAAGACTCACTGTATCTCATCACGTGAGAAATATGGTTGACAATTCTTGTTAAGCATATTCGAACTCCCTGCGATTTTCATCTATCGTTTAGTCCTAACAACGATCCATGAAGACAACATTGTATATATCGATTAGATCATGATACATCTAACAAGTCAACACCAAGCATATTATGTCTACATCAGCATGAGCATCAGAAGATTAAAGTCAAGCAGTCCGATCCCAAGCAACCTTGTTGACCTCTACATGGAATCAATGTCGAAGTCTACCTTCCAGAAGCTTGTTCGAGTAATTGGTATGCATAACTTTCTCATTTGCAATGCTTGTAGTTTCATTTGGAAGTTATGTCAAACTCGGGGGGAGTATCCAAAAGTATACTCACTTGACCTTAATGTACTATTTTTCCCTACGCTTAGAAGCATTTTTTCCCACTGGATTTTTGCTACCTGACTAGGTTTTGACGAGGCACCCATCCTGAGTTGATCATACCCTTGATAGCACTCTACATGTGTCCTAAAAAAGTATAGTTTTGACTTAATGCAACTTATCACTTTTGTCCTTTGAATATGAGTTTTTGTCCCGCCTTGTGTTTTGTCATAGCGAGGTTTTGTGAGTTTTACCACCCATGCATTCTTCCGTTTGTTTTGAGACTCGCATTCATTACTTGTGCCTACTAGACGAGACAACTTCATCAAACTGCTTCTACATTTGCCTGAAGATCCGATGCGCCATCTACTTGAGTATTTGCACACTCAAAGGGGAGTGTTGTGACATATGTTCTAATACATATTGTGATTGTGTAAATCCTAAGTAGAGATAAATTAGGAATCCTTTAGGATCTAGAAGATCTTTCCTAATAGACTTTGTATGACTTGGAGCAAGTTTCTCTCATCCTTATTACTATAAATAAAAGCATAAGGACTGGAGAATGAACACACAATTACTCAAGTCTATTCTCCACTCTCTTTCTCACCATGCTGCACCCCTCAGTTAAATATAGGCCACAACATAAGAGATATAATTACTCTTTCTCTTTATAGAAAAATGCAAATCAATGAGAAATAACACATATAAGAGATAAAACTTCCAATCTAAAAACTGAGTAAGGTTGTGACATAGAAAAGAGAGGGGGTAACGTTAGGGAAGAGGTCAGGGAGTTGGGAGGAGAATAATTTTTCTTCTAATTTTTAATTTAATTTAATTTTTAAATATTTTAAATCAAATAAATAATTTTATAAATAAGTTTATAATAATTTATAATTTTTTTTTTTACAGAAATTAGATGGAAATGTCCTTAATTGGATAACAGAGATAAACACAAAGACCAAATTGGCCGTCACGCAAATGTGACGTAGCCATGTGCGCAATGCGGAAGTGATAAGGATATGAAAATGTGAGTAAATAAAAATCAAACTAACTAATTTACACTAAACAAATATGTAAGTGTGAGTGAAGATATTTAAGTATAGTTACACTTATTCAGAGCGTAGGTAACCTAAGTGCAGTTTAGTAGGTCAAGTACTAATTATACAATACCAGAGAGATCATCCTACATTGATTACAGTCTGTCAGAACCACTGTCAACTCCTCGTAAGCCACCAATAAGCAAGCCTACCTAGAACTTGGAGAGGCGCAAAACAAAAAGTGTGAGTGGGCAAAAATAAAGTTTTTCAAAACCATTTCTCTTTTTCAAAAAATAATAATCCCTTGTCGTAAAACCCATATAATTTCCCAGAAAATAAAATAAATACATATATCGAAACCATACTTGAAATACCAAAATCCACATGTATGCCATGTCAAATATCTTAACATAATGAATAAATAAACCAAGTGAAGTAAATCAATGAAAAGTGATATGCCAGCCGAATCCACCTATTGTGGCATGTACGGCTAAACCTATAGCTCATCAAGTATGCCTGCACATGAGTCGGAACCATCTAATGTGGTCTGTACGACAGGGCTAGGTGTAATAAGTACGCTCAAGTGCTACGATCACGTGAAGGCTGTGCGATAAATCGCGGGTCACCTATGAGTCGGAACCATCTATTGTGGTCTGTATGACAGGGTTGTGCACCAACTTGGATCCAAGGTGAGCGTGAGGTGCGGGAGGTGAACATCACATGAAGGACTATGCCTTGGCCATGGGCGGGAGCACTAACACCGGGGTGCAGGTTTATGAGCTCTAAATGCATCTATATATAACCATCATAATGCAACTCACAATCAATAACACATATACTCACCTGGAACTTACCTAAGCGTCCACAACGTCAAATACTAACATACATAACTACTAATACATATTCTAAAATATAAAGCATTTGACATAGCATCTAAAATGCAAAATCATTTAAATAATTTTTTTCTGGGAAAAACGTAAGGCATATATACATATATTAAAAACCAAAAGCCCACTCACTGGTATGTGGCATGGTCGTAACCCCCGAGTCTCACCTGACTGCGTTCGTCCTCCGGAAACGTCTCACCTATATGGGAAACAACTATTTTAACATTAATTTTAAGCACATACTCAAAACTATGTAATATCTTCTCATACGTTGCTCAATTGAGGTGTTTGAATATACCATCGTGGCCTACTCAACACCACGAACATCCCCATATTTTTAGAAAAAAATTCCGATAACTCACGCTCCTTCACGCGCCGGCCAAGGCACGTGCCTGGCACGCTGACGGTAACCCTAACGCCGTTAGGGAATATTCTGTTAAATAATAGAATATACCGTTAAATATACTTGACGCCGTTAGGTATATTCCATCAAAATTGATGGAATATTCATCTTCTTCTCCGGTGGTTTGCCGGAATCCGTCGCTAGCCGCCGCTGCATTTGCCGGTTTCTGGAAAAACTTTAAACCTTAATATCTTTATTTCTCAACCAAATTTCATGAAATTTATATGGATTTAAAGCTTTCAACAAGGAGAACACATCGATACCTATTAAAACTCCAAAATCCAATAAAAATGGCTGGAAAATTTCTTGAAAACCGGCTATTCCTACAAACCCACTACCGAGCTTATTTCGACTTCCAAACTTAACCAAAACTAGTCTAACATCCTAGGGAAGTTGAATAATTACCTTACTAAGCCTCAAAACTAACTAAAACCTTCGCGATCACGTTGGAGAAAATTACACACCTTGCCGGAGCTCGGGTATCTCGAGTTCTATCAGTCCTCTCCTCAAACCAAGGGTAAGGCTCAACTCATGGGGTCGGGAGAAGTACGATAATACTAACCTTACACTCGATCTGTGAGGTTTTGAAAGGATTTGGGAGCTATGAGCTCGGGTTGTATGGAAAGAGAGAGTTCAAGAACTAGAGAGAGTGTGAAGGAAAAAGGGCACGTGTGTGTGTGTGTGTATGAAATTGGTCACCGGTTGGCCTAAATAAAAGGAAATAGGGCCTTGATTGGCCATAAGGTTTTAGGGATAACAATTGATCTAATAGCAACCCAAAGTTCTAATTGGACCCAAGAAAATATGAAGTAATGTAATTGGTCCATTTTCTTAGCCCGATATACATTCACAACACATCGATTCGAGGGCAAAATTGTCATTTCCACACTTTCAGGATATAATATATTTTATTTCGGGACGAGTCGTCACAATGGTTTAACGTATTCACTTATGTTAATAAAGTCCTAGCTTAACACCGATGGTCTACTAATTTTTGCATGTTAGTTAATTATTTAGGTTTTAAGAGGTCTTAGGTTTGATTGTTACCAAAAGTGAATTTAAATCACATTATTGGTAGCCCATTAAGAGGCTTAACTCACTCCTCCAATTCCTTAGCATAAATAATATCGTTTGTTAAAAAAATGTTAAAGACTAATTTAAAATCAACCCAACATTTAGTTAATTAACTTCGATTAAAAACTTCAAAATTATTTTAGTTAATTAACTAAATTTTTGTAGGCATAATTTACTAGACAATTATGGATGCCATATAGAGAGAGAGGGTGCAGTATAGAGAGAGAAGAAAGAGATGTGTAATTGTGGGTGTGTGTTATTCCACCCCATTGTTCCTTTATTTATAGTAGTAAGGAAGGTTAATTCCTTACCCTTTTAGGATTACAACTCTTAATAGGTAATCAACTCCTAATAGGAATCTAAGAGATATTCCAATATATACTAGGATTTATACAATCACATTCCTAATCTAATAGGACTGCAACACTCCCCCTTGAGTGTGTAAATACTCAAATAAATGGCGCATCAAGTCTTCATTGATGAAGCAAGTACAGTTGATGAAGTCGTCGGCACAATGAGCAAATGCGAGTCTCAGATCAACGGAAGAATGCATAAAAAAAGTAAAACTCACAAAACCTCGCTATGGTCAAACCCAAGGTGGGAGAAAACCCATAGACTAAGGAGAAAAATGAGAAGTTGCATTAAGTCAAAACTATACGTCTTTTGGACGCAAGTAGAAAAGCTCACAAGGGTATGATCAGCCCAGGATGAGTGCCTCGTTAAAACCTAGTAGGAAAAATGCTCCTAATCATAGGGAAAAAGAGTACATTAAGATCAAGTGAGTATACTTTTGGATACTCCCCCTGAGTTTGACATAACTTCTAAATGAGAACTACAAGCATCGCATACAAATAGTTAGGCATACCAATTCCTTGGACAAGCTTCTAGAAGGTTGACTTCGGCAGTGATGTCGTGTAGAGGTTGACAAGGTTATATGGGATTGGCTTGCATGACTTCAATCTCCTGATGCTTTGCTGATGTAGATGTGGACGCAATATGTCTTGGTGTTGACTTCGTTGATGTATCATGGCTTGGTCAGGTGGATACATGCGGCATAGTTTTCATGGATCATCGTTGGGACTCAACGATGGATGAAAACACAACAAGCACTTCGAATATGCTCAACAAGAACTCCTAACCATGTCTCGCTTGTGGTGTAGTGAAGTGAGGTGAGTCTTGGAACAATTCGAAGATTTCGCAACTAAGGTCATATCGTGGACCTCCAAGATATTGCGATATCCCTTAATGGTAAAAACATAATCATTCGGGGATTTTTCCTTATGCAGGTTTGATAAGTAACCGGGGTCAGCATAACAACAAGGCAATCATCATTCTAAGAATCAGGGGGATTGGATCCGCTCGAGATGCATTGGGATTTTCCCTCGTAGTTCCTTCAGGGTACGTCTTTAATACCAATTCAGTGGATGCGTGTAGGCACGGTGCTGCTTCTTTCCCAAGATCAACAACGAAGAAGATGTCTTGTTTAAATATAATGAGCTAAGTACAACAAAGCACAAAATTGAACTTAGATATGGAATTTTGGATTCTATAACCTCTTCAAGGGTCTCATTTGGATATAACGTATGGACGATCATAGGTATACTCAAAGGTAACACATTCGGAGTGTAGTTCGACTGGCATACCAAAATACCGTCAGAACAATGCTTCAACTTCGGGTCAAGGTATAAACGAGTTTTCCCAAGATCCTTCATCTTAAATTCCATCTTCAGGTGCGAGGCAGTTTTCTCAAGCTCTTCCGGAGTCTCAGTGAGATTCGTGCTAATGACATAAACTGTAACTCTAGCAATTCGGAATAAGACTTCATAGTTTAACACGCAAGGGCATAATTCATCCCTAACTAATCAAATAATCACTTAGACGGGTATACCACATCCGTCAGATTGTAAGTGAACGCCTCAAACAAGTTAAGAGGGTGTTCCGTGGTTTGGAACTATTTGAACCAATCCATGTAATTCTTCGGGAACTTACATGTAAATCTCTGTATCAATATCCCCATGGAGAAAACACTAACCACATTTCATAATGCTGCTATCAATCACATGATGTTTGAGAAAAACCTTGCGCCGTAAGGCGTGCATCATATCGCACTATTTCATTCATCTCATAATGCTTCATTTCCCACTTGTAACACAATAGGGTTACCTTGGGCAGTGTAGGAACGACAATTCCAATACACACTTTGGTATGGAATTTGACCTGGATTGTAATTTCGGTTGTCCAATCAGTTCTACGTTGTCACTTAATCAACGGAACACGGTTCGATATCATCGTTTTTCATTTATGTCGGTAGCTACTATATAAGTGAAAACATCATCGATGATAATCTCATTTCAATTCCATTTAGCTCATCCAAACTAGTATACTAGACCAAGAACTTTAAATCTCGGGAGAAATCCGGATTAATCTTATGAGATGGAAATGATTTGAGACAACGATCAAGTGTAGATTCATTTTTTGTCGTGCCTTCCTCTTCTAGGGAAGTGAATCCTACGAACCGAGTGATATGTCATGCTCTAAGCCAAGACAGATTGATTGGCTATTCGTCGGTGTACCAGACTATCTAACATGGGGTCCAAACAGTCCAACAGAGGCGACACACCCTCTAGGGATGTTGACTCGACGTCCGTTAAGTACGTCTATACTTGCAGGCATGTTTACATTTGGAATATGATCTCATCACTTTAGCTAGATTAGAGGAATGCGTCTAGGGTAACATTCTGAAAGTTAGAATTAATCGCACTTGCTTATCACACTTGTACGGTATGGGGATTAAGATGAGACATAGTGGGCAACGTCCACTCAAATTCACGCCGTTCCCTAGGAACGTTGGCATTCTTATCTCCCCCTAACGACGAGAAGATTGTCTCATTAAAGTGACAACCCGTAAATGAGTAAAAATATTGCATGCAAGGGCTTGAAGAGAGCTCATAATCGACAAAGTTCACATCCTTCTTTGAGGACCCATGTTGGTACGTTGCGGCGGCGCAACTTGGCACATGGAATGCACACCCAAATGCGTAAATACGATAGTCGTCAGGTTCGTACCCAATAACCAACTGTAACGTCATATAAGTTGAGTGGCAATGAGCCTTAAGCCGGACCAACATAACTGCGTATTGCATAGCCCTAGGTAGAAACCAAAAACTTGGCATGTTTACCGAAACCGGGCAATCATTTAAATTGCACTTTTATGATCGCTAGGCGAGGCTATTTGTGGTGAACATGGGAATTCGATGTTCAATTATAAACCCAAAATACATGCAATACTTTATCGAAAACCGTCGATGTAAACTCTTCGGGATTATCCAGTCTCCTGGACCTTAAGGGATAAGTAGGGTGGTGAACTCTTAATCGGCTAGGGGGTTTAGCAGAAATGTGTGTGGACAAACATGTGACCAGTTTGTCGATTCATCAACCAAAACCATAAGTACTTATATGGTCCAATTTTTGTTTGGATTAGTCCACATATATTCCCTTATTGTGAAAAAGAAGTCGTTTCGTATCTTTGTGAGAAATGATATAGAAAATCAATTTCCCTAATGAGCAATCTTGGCAAGGTGTGCTTGTGGGCACAAGATCCTTACTTCGGGTAAGGAGATGTGTCGTAGCATCATTGTTCGACCTAAGTGTCCCAAAAGGTCGTGGCAAAGCAAGTAAATTACTCAATCACCAGGCTTCAGGCCAGCCACATGTGGTGTATTCCCAGTTGGGAGACAACTCATTGACCTCAAATCAAAGCTTCAGGCTCATTTTTTTAGGTGGTGCAAAGATATTTCACTCTATTGTCTTCAGTGGTTTCATTTATGATCCTTGTCATCTCGAATATCCTTAAAAAAACTCAACGATAAGGAAAATTTAAGGTCCCATAAATGGTAAGTCAGTACCATTCATACAACGAAGAGCGTGCTAAATGCTCTTAATCAGGTTGAATAAACCTGAAGTCATTGTTAGAGATGTGATTTAGGTGTAAAGTTAGTGGGCGTTGTACGCATTCATCCTGGCAATTAACTTTCCCACATTCTTACCTAATCACGTGTTTAATTGAATCGGTCACATGTATCAAGAAACATGATTCAATTAACTCATATTCAAGGACAATATCAATAAGATTATCCATAAGTAAAACATACACCAAACTTAAATCCAAGAACATGGAAAAATGTTCACAAAGTAAATGGTTTACTAAGGGGATTCGGCCAACAAGGCCATCCATGTCAAAATTCTGCTCTTCTAACAATGTTTGGTGAAGCAAAATTAGTCTCACATATTGACTACTAGAATGGTACTCCTTAACAACATTGGTAGGGGCACAAACAGGTGCATAACCAATGATCTATTCCATCAAGACGGAAGTAGATTCTGCAGGGTTAAGGCTTGAGAATATTATCCCTTTATTCTTGAAGTCTTAGGTCTTAGGTGCCAAGGATCACACTTCGAGCATGATGCCGCACCTTGGCAGGCTCTGATTCTACCATATGTTTGTGGTAGTAATCATATTCGAGAATTTGGTAAACTTCCGCTTTCTACACTTATTGCTTCAGGAGCAAGTTAGAAACAAGGAATGACGAGAAAAGTATTCTCTAGTCAAATTTCGATTGGATTTATAAACTTCAGAATTGTACTCATTCATGGACGTAATCATGGTGTGCTTCAGGCAGTGCTTTCATGATTAAACAGTCCGTAGGAACGAGCCAAATAGTCATGGAATCCTCGTTTAGGAGGTACTTCCGTTTGTAATGCTTTAGGCATAAGTCTTCGAATGAAGATCATGGCGAAGGCTTATTCAGCTCTTCCTTGCCATTGTTGACTTCAATGGTGTCTTGGCTTCTTAATAGTCAAGTGGATATTCATGTCTTGTAGTGGTTTTTATTAGAAACGTCTAAATAAGGGAAATCGAACTTGTGACAGTTCGACAATCTATTGAATTGGAAGGAACAAGATTGTGATCGGTGCTATGGGAATAAATCATCCATAAACATCAAAGTTAGAACATTCGAGTTCTAAGACATGGTTTTCATGAAAAATGTCGGGTTTTCATGGGTGTATTGTTTTATGAAAACTTCGGGTTTCAAAGGCACTAAATTTGAAACTACATGTTCAATTTAGTTTATGAACGTTTAGTTCATAAAAGAGAAGTTCCTGCAAGAACACAGAATGCAATATGCTGATTTAAGTGTAGTGGATTCAAGGTTCTTCGGGAACTCAAGTGTGAGAGCTTCGTTACTACAAAAGTATGTCAACGGTTCAAAGTATAAAAATAAATTATTGAATCGTTAATGTCCAAAAGTGATCTTTAGGTCAATAACTAGAAATTGTGCCCGCGCGTTGCTGCGGGATTGAAAATTGTATGAAAAATTACGCAACTGTATTCTCTTCATAAAACAAATATAACAGAGTTTTAAATAATTAGATAATGGAAATTGGATACAAAAATATTAAAGTGGCAAAGTAAATGTAAGTGGTGAGAAAAGCTATACTAATTCTGCCCCCGATCTTTATCGAACATAGGCTTGAACAAAGAAGCAATCATTTCTACTTTTGGTGATTGAATACAAACTCCAACATAAAATACATGACATGATAAAGCAACAAACTTTATAGGTGACATCGTACGAAAATTGCTAGTCCAGACGCAATAGTGTAATATAACAGAATATAATAGGATTTAAAAAAGTTCAATTTCCATATCAACTAAGTTGCTGAAACAAAATTTAAAATCAATTCAGTTACAATTCATCTAGTAGGATAATCATCAATTAAGTTGCATTTCAACAAAAATTAGACTGCAACCTGTAAGTGAAGAAAAAGAAGAATCTTACTACTATAAGGCCAGTTTTCTTGTCGAGCTCATACTTAACCTTGTTGCGTTTGCCAATTTCAACAAACTGATATAGAAATAACCATACTCACAAACCGGTCAACAATCAAGAAAATGGGAGTGTGTGTGAGAAAGAATCCAACCTTAATTGTGCGCATGATATTCAGCAACTTCCTATAATACCTCTGTAATCGTATCACCCATGAAACTACATAAACAAAACCAACAAATGTGGAAATCTAAAGGCATCATAAACATCACAGATTAAACACAACTTATGATTAATCTTCAAGATGTAAAATTTAAAATTATTACTCACATCAGCATTCGACCAACAAATAGGTACAATTATCTAGATACTGATGAATTAAAGCTTGCAGCAACAATTTCAAGACCCATTGACATCACGCGAGCGGATAAAATGTATTAGTTAATTCCCAAGCTAGTAAGATAATGAATTTCATGAACAAAAAAAGAGAGATGCAACTCCAATTTAACATGTCAAAAGCATTGCAACTGTAGGTTTGGAAATTATAAAAGTCCATCCAATCAATAGACAGAAAACAATAGTTGTGAGTAGGTGAATATGCAACCAAGAATCTAAAATATACTTGACAAATTTGCGATTCCATTGTAGCCTAAATGATAACAAATAATTTGCCCATTATAGACACAGTACAATTTATATACAAACTCATCATGAATGAAACAAATTTAAACACCAAAACAGAAATTTATTCCTCCAGAGTAGAGGGGGGAAATAATTTTTTACTTGAAAAGTTGGAAGTAGCACTACTGCATAAATTACAAATGCAAATTGAGGAAGTACCTATCAAATAAGGTTGACTACATTCTGAGCAATGCTAGAGAATATTCTTCATCTTTTCAAATGCTACATGCAGCGAACATAAAGTTTGGATACCAGACTGGCTCCTAGTTGTTTCCAAAGAAGGAAAAATTGACATTATTTTGCAATAAATTGCAGAGAGTACCTTACACAGAAAACAAAAACAATCAACCAACGATGTACAATGATAAAACTATAAGACAAAATAAAAGGTTGATATTCAGATGACCCATGGTGATGGTGATCCAAAAAAAAAAAAAAAAAAAATATATATATATATATATATATATATATATATATATATATATATATGGACAACAACTTCAAAATTGAGTTTTAGAGAGAGTGAGAGGTGAAGTCACCTTGTAACCAGAGACCAAATCCATTTTTTTTCTCATTACCCACGTTGCAATTCAACTTGAGAAATCCCGAAACCAAACACCCAAACACAATGCAATCAAATATCAGCACGAAATATTAATTGGAAGCTAAAAAGATTGAAACTTGCCTACTGTGATGTATACAGTTTGGGCATTTGCTTGTGAGACTGTTGTGACATGCTGATCTCAGCTCCTTTAAAGTAACATCAGGCGTTGTCTACCAAGTAGGTAAAATCCATAAGATATCTTATAATCCATGAGATAAATTATTGCGTCAAAGTTATACGCTAAAAGAAAATTCATACTTCCATATGAACCCAAAGGACAATTTTTGCATATACCTTGGTAGGTTCATTCTCTAGATGAGTTTCTCTACTCATCATCCATGTCATGTGAAAATCTCATGCTAACTTCTGCAGAAAGCCACCAAAAAAATGAAAAATAAAATTAGACAAAAAGGTTGGAGAGAATATGAAATAACTAATTAGAGAGAGCAGAACCATAGTAACCAATCGGGAAAGATGCTTTTAAATTCAAGAAAAAACATTTAAGAGAAAGTGAGAATAAAAACCATCAATTTTCAATTATTTTTCAGTCTTATAGTTGGGATTACACAGAAAATATAACTAAAATCCACAACTTTCTCAGAAAACTACAACTATTTTTACAAATTTCTATCACCCAACATTGAAAAATGAAAATTAAGAAGCAACACAAAAGTAGGCAAACAACAGATAAAAGAACAAAACACGTGAGAACCGAAACGTTAAAAACAACACATACCCATTCAAAAACAAAAAATCCCAGAAAATCTGTATATTAGCACTCCCTGCAATACCCCAAAATCAGAAAATTAGAAAAATTTAGTTTGATAACATTGTACCTTAAGAAACCTCTAAATTTCTAGTCAAAGGAAAATTAATACCACATCTGCATAAAAAATAATCAGAAGATAAAAACTCAAATTCATAAAGCATTTGTTCAAAGTATTTATTAGAGAAACTTACATATGGATGAAGGTGTCGATCTCTTGTATCATGTAGAGCAGCATTGCCTGGACTTCGCGAATATAATAGGTTCTCAGCATTCAAATGATTTTCATACACTTTGCAAAAAACCAGACCATATAACTGCACAAAAAAATTAAAAAAAAATTATAATGATAAATTCGAATCTATAGTACAATAAAGAACAAAGAAAAAGTCACTTATTATAAATCAGCTACTTTGCTTCATCATTGTGGAGCCAAAAATATTCACTAGGCGACACGTGGACTTTTGAACGAAAGAGGACAAAAATACCCTTGAGGCATACCGGGATTCCTACGCGCAAGTAGTGGGTAATCATCCTCAACCAATTCAAAAATGCTCCAGAAGAGGTAACCAATTCCAAATTATCTTATTTTAGGTAATTATTTCCAAAACTTAATTTCCCTAATATATTATTTAGTTAATTAATTATCTAAATAATATATTCTTCCCATATCTCCTAAAATCATCCCTTAATTATCAATTTGAAACATCCACTCAAACCTAAAAAATAGTATAGGGCCGGCTATCCCATTCAAAACCTAATCCATCACTTTTTTTCTACCTTTTCCATCATTTCTTCCCTTTTATTAGCCAATCAATACCATAAAGTACTAAAACATTTCCTTTCATATTTAATTAGCCAATTAATTGGCTAATTAAACCTAAAATAAAACCTAAAACTCCCACCTAGTAGCCAGCCACATTCCCTCCCTTCTTTTCCCTACCTTTTCTGATTTCCTCCACTTTATTACCCAAATAAAGCTAGTCATTCAATTTGGTAATTTCCCATTTATTTCTATCATATTTTATTAGCCAATAAAGTGACTAATTAAACCACAAAAATTCACCAAAAAACACACAAAGGGGCCGGCCACTTTCTTGAAAAAGTGGACCAACTTAGTCCTATAAATAGTCACCCATTTTTACCAAACACTCATTCCAAACCTCTTGCAAAAAATCTCAAATACTCAAAACACTATTTCTCTCTAAAAATTCTAACTTTGGCATCGGAGGTTCTTCGGCCAAAGCCCCCCCATTCATCGTGGGCGCGTGAGGCTTTTGGCCTTAACCTAAGGTGCTAGTTGTTTTGTAGGTGCAAAATCGTCCAAGATCGAGGAGGAGAAAATTTGCATCCACAATCATCGTATGCACAATCTTCTGCCAATTCATACCTAAATATCCATAAGATCTAACAAATAAATCGCTTGAAAAAACATATGAAATCCAAACTCCAGCAGTTTTGAAGTAACCTAAAATAAAAATTATTCTTATAGATACAAAGAAACTAAACAAAATTTATACCTTTCTCTTTTTTGGGATTTGAAATTCTCGAGAGCCCCATCCTCATTTTCTTTAGTCCAGACAACATATTGAGAAGCATCTTTACAGAATACACACATGCATAAGTCAAAGTCGCTTGATTTGACATTCGACCATGAAAACGAAGAAAGGGAGAGGTGGCCGTGCTTTACCTTTATATGGGATTTGCGGAGTCCTCCGTGAAGGCAGAGTCATTGATGATGAGTGCAGAGCCGATCTGAGCAAGGCACCGCGAGATGGTGATGGATCTGGATCCAGTTTGGGGGTTGAACTTTTGGAGATCGATTTAATTTCTTGTTTCAAAAGTGTTAATCGCAGAAGACACAATAGAGACGTTTGCGAGAGGTGTGTTAGGGAAGCAGAGGGCTATAGTTTTTTTAGAAAGAAGCAGACGTCTGAGAGCTTGGCTTCCACCAGAAGGACCAGAATTTCTAGAGCCACATCAACGCGTCGAGATCCCATAGAAGCAGGTTTCTTTTCCACGATGACCAACACGTGTATACAAAGGGTACAATTGTAAATTCATTGTACAAAAACGGAAAAAATAGCTGTGAATGGGCAGCAGCTCAAGGGTAGTTCTGCCAAAACACTGCTCGTGAACAGTGCTTTTCCACCGGGTTTTAGTATATAGATAATTTTGGATTCATTATTAGATTAATAGACTGCAGGTCACTTTTAATTAATTCAATAGATTGGGACCAAACGGGGTCAATCGTAGAAGCAAAAATAATAATAACATTCGAGTTAAAATTATTTAAAATGCCAAAAATTAGCATTGGGTCAAAAAAGAATGCAGCCCAACACACTTTGGTTGGCTGCAATACAGAGCCCTGCAAAAAATTGCAGGCCTTTGGGCTCGGGTCAGGCTGCACGGAGCCCATGCAAGAAGGCAAGCTGCAATTGCAGCAGGAAGAAGGCCAAGACTTGGGCATGACCCAGCAAGCAACGCGTGCTTAATGCAGGCAAGCCAATTGTGCGGGACCAGGCCCAACAACATATGGGTTGTTGGTGATTGGGCCATGAGTGCGAGGGGAGAGCCGAACAAACGGCTGCGGGACGTACTAGTGGATGGTCTGGGGCTGCAAGCCCAAAATCGAATCAAACCCAAGCCAAAGAGGCAGGGTTGTCCTTGCTCGCTTCTAGCCCAACGGGCTGCAATCATGGGCAGATGTCAAAACGACATCGTCTTGGTATCTTGCTCGACGCTGCTGGGCTTTAGGCCAGCGTGAAGGTCTACGGCAGTGGTGCTGGTGCTGCGCAACTGTTCCAAAAAAAATTTAAAGTTTTTCGACATCCCTAGGGTTTAGGAAACCCTAAATTGCTTCTAATTTATGTATATACTTTGACTCACAAATTCCACATAGCATAATTGCGTATTGCATGAACAAATATATATATTGACAAAATATATGAAATATATACAATATATATCGGAATGAAAATATAAACATAGGGGGTTCATGCATCATGGGGAATGTTTTCATGCTTCAAGGTCGTTTCAAATATCTTACTTTATTTTAAGCGTACCTGATTGGTAGAAAACAACAAAAGTCTTTGAATTTGTAAAAGATCCTTCGCAGAAAGCCGGAATTGCATCTCAATTGCATTGTATCACGTTCAGCAAAGAAAAATTAAATTGAATCAATAACATGTAGATCAATTCAAAATAATAAATTAATCATAAAAAGAATGATTAAAACGTAATACTCCCGTGATTGAATAATAAATTCTCTTGTTAGCGCAGTGTCAAGAGTGTAATGATAACGGGTTGTAGGCATAATTTACTAAATAATTATGGAGACCATATAGAGAGAGGGTGCAATATAGAGAGAGATGTGTAATTGTGGATGTGTGTTATTCCATCCCATTGTGCCTTTATTTATAATAGTAGGGAAAATTAATTCCTTACCCTTTTAGGATTACAACTCTTAAAAGGTAATCAATTCCTAATAGGAATCGAAGAGATATTTTAATATATACTATGATTTACACAATTACATTCCTAATCTAAAATAGGATTGCAATGTAAATATCATTTTTCCATTGCTCCAGTCAAGCACTGTCTTTTCTTTTTGGGAACTTTAACGAAAAGCACCCGGTACTGTTCACTTTAACGAAAAACCACATTTTTACACTAAAAAGTCAATCCTGGTACTATTCACTTTACCCTTTATTTTGTCCTTATCATTAAAACTCAAAGTTTTAAAGTCTTTTTCATTAGTTTCTTTTTCTTTTTTGAGACAAAGTCAACCACTGTCTGAAGTTAAACAACAGCAACTTCCCCTCTCTTTCCTTGTCTCTCTCCTCCCTCTCAAAGCATAGCTGAGAAGAGAAAACAAAGGCATGGCGGTGGTGAGTCGCAGAGAGAAAGCGCAGTCTCTTAGCAAATCGAAGGTCGGCGCCGCCATAGCAGTTGGAGTCCTTCTCGGCTGCGTCTTCGCCCTCTGCTTCCCCAGTGGCTTCCTTTCCATTTCCAATCCGGCCGCCATTCTCAATCGCAACTTCGCTAAATCGATCGCCCAGGTTCCTTCTCGTCCTTCTTGGGTTTTTATACTTCTCTGTTTGAGTGATTAGTTCTTGAAATTTTTTATAATTTTAAATTAATGGGTGATTAGCGATTGGGATTTAGGCAATTCGATGCGAAATGATGCCCGATGACTTGAGCTTTGGATGCATTGACTTTTTATTCAAACCCAGAAAATGTAATTGATTTGCCTGTGCTATGTACTTGACAAATGACAGTGTTTGGAAATACTAAAGCTGATAATTTGACATGCTTTTGTTTTTCGTTTGATAAATCGAAATCAGATTTGTATGTGTTTGGAATAATGAGGAATAAGCTTGATGTGAACTATGATGCGTGTTTTCAAACCGGCTTTCGTTTCCCATTTGGGCATTTATTTGAAGCTTTGACATGAGGTGGAAATCGTTTATGCATACTCTTTAACATAATCGTTGGCAGTTCATATAGCTGTTCTTGCACTACGAAATCAAATAGCTAAGCACATAACAGATGGTTTAATATTTTTGGGTGCAATTTGCGGTTCTTAAAGATGTTGATGTTGATATTTTTAGTTATTTGTGCACTAGGTTGGTTCTTCCCCGTGCGAGTCGTCTGAACGGATCAACCTGTTGAAGTCAGAGTTTGTTGCAGCATCTGAGAAAAATGCCGAGTTGAAGAAGCATGTTAGAGAATTGACTGAAAAGATTCGGTTGGCTGAGCAAAGGAAAGATCAGGCAGAGAAACAAGTTCTTGTGTTGGGAGATCAAAAGAAAGCTGGGCCTTTTGGTACCGTCAAAGGCTCACGAACCAACCCCAGTGTTCTTCCTGATGAATCAGTGAATCCAAGGTTAGCAAAGATTTTGGAGAAGGTTGCTGTTAACAGAGAGCTTATAGTTGCTCTTGCAAACTCAAATGTGAAGGAAATGTTGGATTTGTGGTTCACTAATATTAAGAGAGTGGGCATATCTAATTATCTGGTTGTTGCTTTGGACGAAGAAATTGCTAGATATTGTGAATCGAAAGATGTTCCAGTTTATATGAGAGACCCAGACAAAGTCATTGATTCAGTTGCGAGGACCGGAGGTAACCATGCTGTCTCCGGGTTAAAATTTCGTGTTCTGAGGGAGTTTTTGCAGCTCGGGTATAGTGTTCTTCTATCAGATGTCGATATTGTGTACTTGCAAAACCCTTTTGATCATCTATATCGCGATTCGGATGTAGAGTCCATGACTGATGGTCACAACAATATGACTGGTTATGGTTACAACGACGTCTTTGATGAGCCAGGAATGGGTTGGGCTCGATATGCTCATACAATGCGTATGTGGGTTTATAACTCTGGTTTCTTCTACATTCGACCAACAATTCCTTCAATTGAGCTATTGGATCGTGTGGCCAATCGACTCTCTAAGGAGCGGGCTTGGGACCAGGCAGTGTTCAATGAGGAACTCTTTTTCCCCTCTCATCCCGGGTACGATGGACTTCATGCTTCCAGGAGAACTATGGATTTCTATCTCTTTATGAACAGCAAGGTCCTCTTCAAGACCGTGAGGAAAGACGCTAAACTGAGTAAGTTAAAGCCGGTGATTGTTCACGTTAATTACCATCCCGATAAGTATCCTAGAATGTTAGCTGTTGTGGAATTTTATGTCAACGGGAAGCAGAATGCACTGAAACCTTTCCCTGATGGTTCAGAGTGATGGAGATTGTTCCCCCTAATCATACATAAACTCAGGACATTTTTACTTTGTGTTCAAAGGAATTGTAACGTAAATGTTCGAATGTCATACTTTGTGTTCAAAACAATATCCAGAGAGTTGTAGGATTTAAGGCCAATTTTTTTATGTTTGCAATCGTTTTAAGAATTGAAATCCTGTGATATCATATTTACGCATGGCATTTTTCAATATTCTTAAAAATGCCAAGCACTAGTCCCGCGGCAAACAGGGGCTAGCGCCTAGACGGTTTTTTTTTTTAATTTAGTTAAGTTTATTATATAACGTATAAATAAGCGTCTACTTATACTTAAAACATACATAATTGTGTTTAGGATACATAAATTGTAAAGTAAATATAAACTATAAAGTACTAAAACATATTGAAAACATGGGGAACAAGCATATAATGAATATCAATTAATTGAAAAATAAAATGTCAAATAAAACTTATCTATTTTCTGACTAACTAAAAGTTGCGACCTAAGACATTTTGTTAAATAAAGAAAAAAATAAAGCAAAAAAGTTACAAAACTACCCATCTCGCCTAGTCAGGTCTAGGCGTCCTTTCTTATTCTTTTAAACGCCTAGGACTAATCACAGTGGTGCCAAGCCACCCAGCGCTTAGACGGGAACTTAAAAACACTGGTGCTACTTCTTTATCCACAAGTAGGAATTTTTCTGGAGCTTTCAACCACATGAAACAACAGCAGAGTGATTACAGGCCCGAACTGAGTGATGGAGGATCAGGACTTCAGCTGTCTCTGCTCGGCGTCTTTGGGTCAGTGTCTTTGCCTTTACCTTCCAAAGAGTCCTTCACAGCTCTCAGATCAGAAACTGCATCTGCACCATACTTCTTCTCTAGCTCATCCTGTTCCATTGGCAAATCGATGTCGTGAATTCTTTCTTCCTTCCAGAAGTAAAAGGTAAACTGAAGGAAAATAGGGACAGAGGATAAAGAAAAACTAGAGTTTAGATGACTAACAAATATGCTGTCGTTTTCTTCCCTGAGTTTCTCAATTTGCTCAGAAAGCCTCCATATATCGCGTGGGATCTGGGCAATCTCGCTCTCAAGAATCTCTGCGGTTGCTTGTAGTTTCTCACATTCTTGCTGGAAAGTAATACAAAACCAATATATCATATGAAACACAACAATAATCGAGTGAAAAAGAAACTCCTATATCAAATGCGAAGAGTCAAAAGTTCATCATCTAAGAAAGAAGAGATACATTACAATCAACGCATGAGAAAAGAAGAGTAACAGAGCTTGGAATGTTTGCTAAAACATCTTTCAGCCGCGGTACCAACTCCTGCAGGTCAGGTAAACCAATCCACTTATACGGTACCATAATTTTCCGGGAAGGCTAACACAGAAGAAGATGGAGGAAGGTTTGATTTTTACGGATTATATTCTACATTAGTTTCTAAATCATGATACCAGGAATGGGAAAGGCGAAAAAGTTCAGGCCTAGAGAACCGTAGAATATCAATATGTACTGAACTTATCCGATATCTGAAACTTATCTAATTTCCTTTAAATTTTGAGTCTCCACTCCACGCATTGCTTACATCGACGATTAAGAGTTCAAACCTAAAAGAATGTTCTTGCATCGACGATTAAGACTTCAAACGTCGTTGTACTTCTTATCATCCCCATCAAATCCTTGAGACACATAAGCAAGTTCTTGCATAGAAACCAAGATAGTGTTTTCCTACAACAACAACAACAACAACAAAGCCTTTTCCCACTAAGTGGGGTCGGCTATATGAATCCTAGAACGCCATTGCGCTCGGTTTTGTGTCATGTCCTCCGTTAGATCCAAGTACTCTAAGTCTTTTCTTAGAGTCTCTTCCAAAGTTTTCCTAGGTCTTCCTCTACCCCTTCGGCCCTGAACCTCTGTCCAGTAGTGACATCTTCGAACCGGAGCGTCAGTAGGCCTTCTTTGCACATGTCCAAATCACCGGAACCGATTTTCTCTCATCTTTCCTTCAATTTCGGCTACTCCTACTTTACCTCGGATATCCTCATTCCCAATCTTATCCTTTCTCGTGTGCCCACACATCCCACGAAGCATCCTCATCTCCGCCACACCCATTTTTGTACGTGTTGATGCTTCACCGCCCAACATTCTGTGCCATACAACATCGCTGGCCTTATTGCCGTCCTATAAAATTTTCCCTTGAGCTTCAGTGACCTATGACGGTCACACAACCCGCCGGATGCACTCTTACACTTCATCCATCCAGCTTGTATTCTATGGTTGAGATCTCCATCTAATTCTCCGTTCTCTTGCACGATAGATCTTAGGTAGCGAAAACGGTCGCTTTTTGTGATCTTCGCTAGATTGCTCCGGTCATTAGTATGGATAAGTATATAAATGGATAGAGATAGGAAAGCGAACACAAGATGTACTTGGTTCACCCAGATTGGCTACGTCCACGGAATAGAGAAGTTCTCATTAATTGTGAAGGGTTTACACAAGTACATAGGTTCAAGCTCTCCTTTAGTGAGTACAAGTGAATAATTTAGTACAAAAGACATTAGGAAATATTGTGGGAGAATGATCTCGTAATCACGAAACTTCTAAGTATCGGAGTGTGGTATCGTCTTGACGTGCCTTATCTATCTCATAGGTAGATGGGGCATCTTCTCTGGAAGTACTCTTTCTCCATCCCGGGGTGGTATCTTTAACTGGTGGAGATGCACAAGGTAATGTATCAATTTCACTTGAAGCTTACTTGTAGTTTCAGGCTTGGTCAAGCGCGATACAAACCATGTAGTAGGAGTCCCCCAAGTCGCCGAGCTAGGGGATCTGCTGAAAGAGGTGACAGACAAGGTAAGCAATCATAGCTCCGGCTGATTGTTCACAGTCTCCCTATCTTGCAGGCAGCATGAAGGATAAAGAGAAGAAAATGAGATGAGATGATATGGGATACTTTTGCTTTTGAAGAAGTAACTTTCCACAGGCTTATTCTTGAACTGAGCTGGAGGGTTTTCTGGTTTCCTCCAGAGTATAAGGCCGACTGAAGAATTTGAGGGTCAAAACAAGTCCATCAAATCTAGAGTACGTTCGACCCTGCTGATATGGGATACTTTTGCTTTGACAGAGTAATGGATGTATCGGCACGTGTGCTGTTACGCTTGTCTCCACATGCTTCCTTGTATCCTTCTCCCTTGCCCTATCTGTTCCTCAGGCAGATGCGGTATCTTCCCTGGAAGCATAAGATGTTGAAGATGAGTACTCGAGAGCAATGTCAGGTAAGTAATCAGGTAAGGGGTTCCAGGCAGTCAGTTCCTGGCTGGAAGCTTGATTCCAAGTACTAACTGATTGCTCTCTTTCTCCTTGTCTTGCAGGTAAGAACAAGGTCCAAGGAAAAGACAGGGAAAAAGCATGATATGGGATACTCTTGCTTTTAACCCTGATGATATGAGATATTCTTGCTCTAGTATAGCTTGTTTGCAGAGGGATTATCGGGGGGAAAGAAAGCTGAATATTTCGAAAGGCTTCGTTGGGAGTGCCCTCTCAGATATGAGGAAGGGTTGAGCATTTTTGCAGGTCTGCCTGTCCGTTGGGGATGGAGGTCGACATATATAGGAGTCTCCTTAACAACAAGTAGTAATGCTATTCCTTTACCCTACTTGGTCATAGCACGGTAGTAAGAGCTGTCAGCTTCACATGTTTTAACGCTGTCAGAGCACTTTTAAAAAGTGGTTTGTGGTATCTGGAAAGCTGATGTTGCGTGTGAAGATTACAGACAACTTTATCCAAGGAGATCCGGCTCTTGAAGTTGGGAAAGTGTTGCCTCTTCGGTTTTCGAACAAGCAATCCTATCGGGGATCTGGCTCTCGAGATTCGGAGAACGATGCCTCTTCGATTTTTGAGAAAGCAATCATGCTGGGGGTCTGGCTCTCGAGATTTGGAGAGCGGTGTCTCTTCGATTTTTGAGAAAGTAATCATGTTGGGAGTCTGGCTCTCGAGATTCGGAGGGCGGTGCCTCTTCGATTTTGGAGCAAGCAATCTTGTTGGGAGTGTTTTCTCGAATGTGAGTAAAGGTTGGGCATGTTTGCTAGTCTACCTTGCCACGAAGCACAGAGGTTGACACACAAGGACTTTCCAATTATCCAGCAATGGTACTGTTCCTTTACCCTCTTCGATTTTTGAGAAAGTAGTCATGTTGGGAGTCTAGCTCTCGAGATTCGGAGGACGGTGCCTCTTCGATTTTGGAGCAAGCAATCTTGTTGGGAGTGTTTTCTCGAATGTGATTAAAGGTTGGGCATGTTTGCTAGTCTACCTTGCCATGAAGCACAGAGGTTGACACACAGGGACTTTCCAATTATCCAGCAGTGGTACTGTTCCTTTACCCTTGTGGGTAATAATATGGTAGCTAGACCTTCAAAATTTATGTGTCTAAACTTTGTTAGTGTTGTTTCTTTGCTATTCTTTTACCCTTCTTGGTCAGAGCGATATAGTGGGAGCTGCAAGCTTCACGTGTTCAACTTTGGCAGAGAACTTTGGCAAAGTTATCTGTGGTACCCATGAGCTACTGTTGCGTGTGGGAAGTGGGTGATTGAACAGTAAAACTCATGTGCTTTCTACTTCACTAGAAGTCTTCGACCGAATGCCCATAATTTCCGCAAAGCTAAGTGTGCGTGTGACAGGTGCTGACAAGGCTGGAAAAGTAGGTGCCTCTTCGATTTCTGAGATCGGCCCTCGTGGTCTCTGAGCAGCCCAGCTTTTGAGAAATCAAGTGCCTCTTCGATTTCTGAGATCGGCCTTCGTGGTCTTTGCGCAGCCCAGCTTTTGAGAAAGCAAACGCCTCTTCGATTTCTGAGATCGACCCTCGTGGTATCTGAGCAGCCTTGCTTTTGAGAAAGCAAACGCCTCTTCGATTTCTGAGCAGGCGCCTCTTCGATTTCTAAAGCTCCGTCAAGTGCAGATTTTTATAGGGGCTGGCATTAAGTTCCAAAGCACACTTGAATCTCCACCAGTAGAAGCTCCATTCTTGCACTTCTAAGATCTTGATTTGTCCGACCTCTTCTCTCTTCAACACCTTTGAAAATGTCTGGCCCCTCCGACCGTCGTTTTGACTTGAACCTTGTTGAAGAGGCAGCCCCGCCTTCTCCTGACAACATATGGCGTCCATCCTTCGTCTCCCCTACTGGTCCTCTTACCGTTGGGGATTCCGTGATGAAGAATGATATGACCGCTGCGGTGGTGGCCAGGAACCTTCTCACTCCCAAAGATAACAGACTACTTTCCAAACGGTCTGATGAGTTAGCTGTTAAGGATTCTCTGGCTCTCAGTGTTCAGTGTGCAGGTTCTGTGTCTAATATGGCCCAACGCCTATTTGCTCGAACCCGCCAAGTTGAATCATTGGCGGCTGAAGTGATGAGTCTCAAACAGGAGATTAGAGGGCTCAAGCATGAGAATAAACAGTTGCACCGGCTCGCACATGACTATGCTACAAACATGAAGAGGAAGCTTGACCAGATGAAGGAATCTGATGGTCAGGTTTTACTTGATCATCAGAGATTTGTGGGTTTATTCCAAAGGCATTTATTGCCTTCGTCTTCTGGGGCTGTACCGCGTAATGAAGCTCTAAATGATCAACCTCTGATGCCTCCTCCTTCTAGGGTTCTGTCCAGTACTGAGGCTCCGAATGATCCCCCTCCGGTGCCTTCTCTTTCTGGGGCTCTACCGACTGCTGAGACTTCTCCTAAGCAACCTTTGTGAAGGCTCCCTCTTGTTTGTTTATTTTGACTTATGTATATGTACATATTTGTAGCTTATCGGGGATATCAATAAATAAGCTTTCCTTCATTTCAACGTATTGTGTTAAATACACCAAAGCCTTCTTCGCTAAGTTCTTTGAATTTTCTTTTGTTGAAGCTTTGTGAGTGGAGCATGTAGGTTGAGGTAGTGTTCCCTTAATTTCCTGAGTGAGGAAAACTTCTCGGTTGGAGACTTGGAAAATCCAAGTCACTGATATACTGTATCCTACTGTATCCTAAACGTTGAAAAAGGTAAGAACAAAACTCTGCTCACAAAATACCGCACCCTCTACTGGAAGGGAAAAAATCTAATTAACGAATGAAATTATGAAATCTCTATATATTACCTGTCTGCGTATTCTTGACCTCCTAGCAGCTTCCCTGTTAGCCAGTCTTCTTCTTTCCATTCTCTGTTCATAATCTTCCTGTCAAAACAATAGAAATGAATAGAGGGGAGTACTGCAAGGGAGAGAACAATAGTTGCATTGGCATATACCAGACACCATGAGTGAATAGCAAGGAGAACAGAAAGGAACCGAAACATTGGAAGGTTCCGAAAATGATAACTAATCCAAAGGATGATAGGTCCAACTGTGCAAATGAAGATGATAAGAGCATCCCCACTTCATTTGCACATTTGATGTTCTATAAGAAAAAGAAAAGCATTGGCGAGTATGTTGCTCATCTCCAATCACATGAATCAATAATTCTAAAGTAGTTATCGTACCTGAGCGTCATAGTATGCTTGAAACTAGATCATAGCAAGAAAGGAAACACACAAAAAGAACTGAAGAATTCATGAAATCAACTTATTGAGCATAAAATTAAGTAGAATGGCATACTCGGCTAGTTCCACCGCTCTTGTCTGATGAGTCCTCACCTCTGCTTGCAGCACTGTCGAAAGGAAACAATGCAAAACATGAACAGACTTGCCAAATAAAAACATGTTACCGAAGGCGTTGATCATAGAGACAAATTAACAATACCTTTGAGAAGCACCATCACAATTATTTCCAGAAATACAAGTTGTCTTTTTGCCTTCAGCAACTCTTTTACCTACGAAATCCGTACCTACTGAGCCCCCCTCGTATATTGTCAATGACTCCGTGTACTCATCGAGAATCAGTTCTTCTTTCTTTTGCATTTCGAATGCCACAACCTGGCCATTTAGTTTAATTGGTTACAAAAGAAAATGTATTCATCCATCAATATGCAAGTAAGTTGAAGGTGCATAATGATCTGGAGAGAGAGGGGGGGAGAGAGATAGGGAGAAAGAGAGCACCTGAGTTGAAGGTGCACTGCTTTCCTTAGTTCCCATTTGTTTGGAAGGTATTGCAATCCTGCTGGTTATGAACTCCAATAACTAAAAGACTGAAACAAGAAAACAAACCTAAATTATCAAAAGCATACATCTCCACTTGTTCATCAGAGTTAGACCTCCATTAAACAAAAACAAGGGGAGAAAAAAAAAAAAAAAAAAAAAAACAGATTTCTTAGTTCAAATGCCCATTCTTTATTTATTGGGGTAACTTTCATAGAATTAATCTTGCAATTTAATTTTAAAATAATTGCTCTACGAGTTTAAGCTAATAAAAAATAGCAAATAAATAATAAAAATAAATGAAGAATTAATTGAACTAATAACTGCATACATTGGCATCAATTTTTCTGACACTAAATTCATGATTCTCAACGGGTTAATTATAACTAAGAAATTCAAGAACCACAAACCCAATTGAATTTAATTATAACTAAGAAATTAGCGCCATAATTTAGTTGCAAGAAAGCTAGAGAGAGAGAGGGAAAGAGAGAGAGAGACCTGTGGCTGTTTTAGTTGTGGCGCCAAACGAGAGAGTGTAGTGAGTGTGGGATTTGTTGGTTTGGTTCACACTGTAGAGCTTGGGCTTATATACAGTGTACCATATGGGTACTGGAGCTTTCCTATTCGCACATGGTTCAAATACGACGGTTAGGATTTCTTCTGGACGATATCTACGGTTCAGAATGGTTTCGTTTCCACTACTTTCCGTATCTTCTTGTCCTGCCACGATTATCAAATACACGTCTCGTGTCCCGCCCTTTTCTTTCGTTTTTTCAATTTCTTTTTTTTTCATGTTGTTTTAACAGGGAACTTTAACGAAAAGCATCCGGTATTGTTCACTTTAACGAAAAATCACATTTTTACACTAAAAAGTCAATCCTCGTACTATTCACTTTACCATTTATTTTGTCCTTATCATTAAAACTCAAAGTTTTCAAGTCATTTTCATTAGTTTTCCTTTTATTTTTTCGGCTCTCATTCTTTCTTACAATGTTTCATAATAATTGAACTTTTTATATAGGCAAAAAATCAATTAAATTGTTACTTAGTAATACAGTCAAGCGGTATTCATCTTCACTTATAATGAGAAATCTTAGATTCGATTTTCGTCAAAAGCAAATTTGAACGATATTATTGTTAACCTATTGTGAGGCTTAACCTACTCCTCTATTTTCTTAGTGTAGATAATATTGTTTGTTTAAAAAAAATCAATTAAATTAACAATTGTTTATTAATTGACATCGTCCAAATTTTAGTTTCTAACTAAATAACATGATTCATCTATTTATTGAATAACTTTAGATGAATAAACGATTTCATATTTAGTTAATTTCTAACACATTTGATTCTTAAATAGTAGCTTTAAAAATAGACGATTCTGGTCATCCTACAAAACTTTAGCTTGAAAAGAGAGTTGAAAAGTTAAAACGAAAAGGTTTTCAATGAAGAGTGAGGAGGCTTAACCTACTCCTCTACTCTCTTAGTATAGATAATATCTTTTATTTAAAAAAAAATCAATTAAATTAACAATTGTTTATTAATTGACAGCTTCCAAATTTTAGTTTCTAACTAAATAGCATGATTCATCTCTTTATTGAATAACTTTAGATGAATAAACGATTTCATATTTAGTTAATTTCTAACACATTTGATTCTTAGATAGTAACTTTAAAAATAGACGATTCTGGTCATCCTGCAAAACTTTAACTTGAAAAGAGAGTCGAAAAGTTAAAACGAAAAGGTTTTTAATGAAGAGTGAGGAGACTTAGGGCTGGTTTGGTATTGCTGTGCTTTGAAAAAAAGCTGCTGTGAGAATAAGCGGCTGTGAAATAAAGCAGCAGAGCGTTTGGTAAACTTTTTTGTAAAAGTGCTTTTGGAAAAAAAAAAAGCAGTCTGATAGTGGGTCTTTTCATTAAAGGAGCACTGTAGCTCCATGTGCTTTGAAAAAAAGCCAGTTTTCCAAAGCTGCAAATAGCAGCTTCAGCTTTTTCCTTTGATTTCAGCTTATTCTCACAGCAGCTTCCAAAATAAGCCCTTTTTTTTCAGTTTACCAAACACCTAAAACCCTCACAGTTTTTTTTCATAGGTGCTTTTTTTTTAAGCGCCTCACTCCCAAACTAGGTCTTAATCTACTCCTCCACTCTCTTAGTATAAATAATATCGTTTGTTTAAAAACAAAATCAATTAAATTAACAATTGTTTATTAATTGACGGCGTCCAAATTTTAGTTTCTAACTAAATAATATGATGATGCGTAAAATAACTAAACACACAAATTAACCCTCTTGTTGACAATTGTAGTATGGATAAGTAGGGATCGTTCTTAAACCGGGGATTATGAGGGATTGCTAAAACACTCTAAACTGACTCAAATCTGTAAAACAAAGTTTAAAATACTAAACTAGACTCAAAGAATGCAAAACTAAACTCTAAAACACTAAAACAAACCAAAAGACTCAAAACAGCAAACAAACACTCAAAACTGCCTAAAAACCACTTTCTGGGCAGTTTTGGGACTCTAACACAACTTGGACGAATTTTGGTTTTCTAATGACCTAAAACACCTAAAAACAAATTCTAAGACAAGTTCTAGTTAATATGACTCAAAGAAATAAGATGGGGTTGATTTTGGACGAAAATAAATAAAACAAAGCAAGAACAATGTAAATAGATTTTTAGACAGAATTAAGTAAATTGATGGGTGATAGACTAACTAGAGGGTTCTTCTCCACACATGATACACTTGCATTCAACTTTGATTTCCAATTGCTTCTTTCAATAAACTATGAATCTCAACGCCCTAGGTTAACTGTGATAGCACTTTTTTAACCTTCAAGTTTTCCTAAAGTTAGTGAATTGGATGGGAATGCACATGCAACAACTCAAAACATTCTCTAAAAGTCCCTTACGTGAAAAGCACAATAAAGATACAATCAAAGATCATTAAGCTTCATGAATACTATAAGCATTGACGAGACAATTGTTACTATGAAAAGTATGAAACGTTTGCCAAGAATTCACTTAACACGATCGTTTATAAGCGACCTCCACTACTTGCAAATATAAGGTTGTAACTATTAGGTGAAACTTCCTTATATTTTAGCTTCAAATTCCTGCATGAAAACTAAGTTGGCCACCTTAATTAACACACAAAAATAAGTCATCAATCAAACGGTTAAGCAAATTGCATTCACAATTCATGAAATAACAATTAGACGTAATCAATTCATCTTGCAAGCATAATCATGGTATTGAATAACCCCATAGCCAAAAAGGCTTAGTTCCTCATGTTCACAAAACAAAGGAAAACAGATTTATACATTGTAAATATAAGAAAGAGAACACCTAAATATTCCAACGGTTCAATGTTGAACAGCTAGAATCTTCAAGTACTTCTTCTTCCTCTCCTTTGCTGCGGCACAGGGACCTTAGGCAGGTTTTTGGGTTATTAAATGGTGTAGAAGGGATGGGGGACGTATGGAAGTGTTTAGGGTTGATGGGTGATGCGGCTAGGGGTGATTTGTGGCAGAAATTTGGGTGAATGGTGGTAGAATGGTGCGGCTGAAGGTGGAGACTGGTTTCTGGCGTGAATGGGCAGTGTATGGATGTTTTGTGGCTGCAAAAGAAGAGTTTATTTAACGGATTTCAGGAAGTAAAACCCTAGGTTATTTAGGTAATCAGAAATTAAGTCTAAGGCTTCTAGAAATAGGAAACAAAATCAGAAAATTAAAGGAAAGGCAAGGGAATATGCGGCAAGGTCCTAAAACACATTAGGAATGTGTTTTAATGCATAAAATCAGGAAACAACCCTCTCCCTTGCACGGCAAGGAAGAGGAAATGTCAAGGGGGTGCGGCAAGGGTTCATAATGTGCAAGGGATGTGTATTTGATGTCCTAGAATGCTTAGGATGCCTTCAAAGTTGATAAAACTTAGGAACATTTAGGAAAGGTCAAACCAAAGTAGGAAACCTTGGCTTAACTTTCCTATTTCGAGTATGAATCCTTCTTGGAGTAGGAATCCTTGTTCCTCTAGGAATCCTCATGTGATTAGGAATCCATCTTCAATTAGGAATCCTTGGTCGATTAGGAATCCTTGGTTGATTAGGAATCCTAATTTCTTCAAGTCTTCAATTCATCCATTCCTTTTGCTCCAAAAGGCTCCAAATTACATCATTTTGAACACTTTGTCCTTGGAATCTGAAAACACACAAAAGTGACTTTAAACACTAAAATAACTAAGGAAACACAACGTAAATGCACGAGAACAAGCCAATTAAGTCGTATAAATATGCTCCTATCACATGATTCATCTATTTATTGAATAACTTTAGATGAATAAACGATTTCATATTTAGTTAATTTCTAACACATTTGATTCTTAAATAGTAAATTTAAAAATACACGATTCTAGTCATCCTGCAAAACTTTAGCTTGAAAAAAGAGTCGAAAAGTTAAAACGAAAAGGTTTTCATTGAAGAGTGAGGAGGCTTAACTTACTCATCTACTCTCTTAGTGTAGATAATATCGTTTGTTTAAAAAATCAATTAAATTAACAATTGTTTATTAATTGGCAGCATCCAAATTTTAGTTTTTATCCAAATAACATGATTCATCTATTTATTGAATAACTTTAGATGAATAAACGATTTCATATTTAGTTAATTTCTAACACATTTGATTCTTAAATAGTAACTTTTAAAATAGACAATTCTGTGTCACATCCCAGACCGACTCCGCCGTATCACGATATTATCCGCTTTGGGCCCCGACCACACCCACACGGTTTTGTTTGTAGGAACTCACACAAGAACTTCCTAGAGGGTCACCTATCCTGGGAATGCTCTTGCCCGAACTCATTTAGCTTCGGAGTTCCAATGGAATCCAAAGCCATTGAGTCCCCAAAAGGTCTTGTGCTATATGGAGGTGGGCATGTACATATAAGGCACATCACCCCTTCTCCGTTGGTCGATGTGGGATTACATTCTTATCATCCTGCAAAACTTTAGCTTTAAAAGAGAGTCGAAAAGTTAAAACAAAAAGGTTTTTAATGAAGAGTGAGGAGGCTTAACATACTCCACTACTCTCTTCATATAGATAATATCGTTTGTTTAAAAAAAATCAATTAAATTAACAATTGTTTATTAATTGATGGCGTCCAAATTTTAGTTTCTAACTAAATAACATGATTCATCTATTTATTAAATAAGTTTAGATGAATAAACGGTTTCATATTTAGTTAATTTCTAACACAGTTGATTCTTAAATAAAAACTTTAAAAATAGACAATTCTGGTCATCCTGCAAAACTTTAGCTTGAAAAGAGAGTCGAAATGTTAAAACGAAAAGGTTTTTAATGAAGAGTGAGGAGACTTAACATACTCCTCTACTTTCTTAGTGTAGATAATATTGTTTGTTTAAAAAAAAATTCAATTAAATTAACAATTGTTTATTAATTGACGGCGTCCAAATTTTAGTTTCTAACTAAATAACATGATTCATCTATTTATTGAAGAACTTTAGATGAATAAACAATTTCATATTTAGTTAATTTCTAACACATTTGATTCGTAAATAGTAACTCTAAAAATAGACGATTTTGGTCATCCTGCAAAACTTTAGCTTGAAAAGAGAGTCGAAAAGTTAAAACGAAAAGGTTTTTAATGAAGAGTGAGGAGGCTTAACCTACTCCTCTATTCTCTTAGTGTAGATAATATCGTTTGTTAAAAAAAAAATCAATTAAATTAACAATTGTTTATTAATTGATAGCGTCCAAATTTTAGTTTCTAACTAAATAACATGATTAATTTATTTATTGAATAACTTTAGATGAATAAATGATTTCATATTTAGTTAATTTCTAACACATTTGATTCTTAAATAGTAACTTTAAAAATAGACGATTATGGTCATCCTGCAAAATTTTAGCTTGAAAAGAGAGTCGAAAAGTTAAAACGAAAAGGTTTTTAATGAAGAGTGAGGAGGCTTAACCTACTGCTCCTCTTAGTATAGAAAATATCATTTGTTTAAAAAATAATCAATTAAATTAACAATTGTTTATTAATTGACGGAATCTAACTTTTAGTTTTTAACTAAATAACATGATTCATCTATTTATTGAATAACTTTAGATGAATAAACGGTTTCATATTTAGTTAATTTCTAACACATTTGATTCTTAAATAGTAACTTTAAAAATAGACAAATTTCTGGTCATCCTGCAAAACTTTGGCTTGAGAAGAGAGTTGAAAAGTTAAAACGAGAAGGTTGTTAATGAAGAGTGAGGATCCTCATCGGATCCTCTTTGTGAGGATCCTGAGGATCCTTAAATCACATCCGTTTATCGTACATCATACGGTCAGAAATCATTGTAAATTTTTTTATTTAAAATTGAATATAAACAATACCTGATAAAAACTGGCTGCATGATGTATGATGAACAAATATGATCGGAGGATTCGGCGAGGATCCTCTCTCTTTAATGAAGAGGTTACTAGAAGAATAGTAATCTATGATGATAAATAGAATATTTAGAAATATTGTTGTCTTCTCAATGTTGTCGTTAAACCATCTCTAATTAATATCTTTGGGAAATAAGCATATTACATTGTGTCACATTTGTTGATGATATCTCTATGAAGTATGTGCATTTACATCATGAAGCATAATGATCAAGTATTAGATGGGTTCTTTAAGTGGGAAGTATTGAAACTCAAAGTGGTAGTAAAATCAAAGGAAAACAAATGAAAATGGCTTGAAAACTTTGAGTTTTAACGATAAGGACAAAATAAAGGGTAAAGTGAATAGTACCATGATTGACTTTTTAGTGTAAAAATATGGTTTTTCTTTAAAGTGAACAGTATCGGGAGCTTTTCGCTAAAGTTCCCTAAAATCAAAGCTATCATATAAAGGCAGTTTACGGTTAGAGGGACATCACACCCTAATAGGACGAGTGTCTGGGTCGTAGTTTTCTAAAGAATGATCGGTGTGTGTTGTCTAATTCTAATTTAAGATCTAAATTCTAAGTCGTTTATATTGTCATGTCGTAAATTTATACCTTTAATATATGTGTATATAGTTTATACTTTTGTTTGATTTCGTCTCAGTTAAAGAAATATATTACAAAAAATAAATTGATTTCAATCTTTGTCAAAGAGCTTCTAACTTAATTGATTAAGAACATATATCTTTGCAAACAAGTTACAAGTTCAATTCTTCCTTTTTTCCGATATTTGCTTGTGTCAAAATGTATCCATAATTTAGTAATTCATAGATGCAAGGTTGATATTATCTACATTAAGAGGGTGTGGGAGTGGACTAAGCCTCATACTTACCGGGCTAGTCATAATAATGCAGTTCACAAACTGTCTCTTTTTTCCTACATATTTTGATTTGTTTGAGTTTTAACACGTATTTGTTTAATAACGAAATTTTTTCGCTCACCTTGTAAAAAATTTCTTAAGCTAGCCGATACTGTGAAAAATAAAGTATCAAGTTTCTTTGTTTATAATGATTTAAATCTTTAAGCTAGCCCACCCGACGAAAAATTCCTAGCTTCGCCATTGCCTTTGACGAGAATCGAACCTAAAATCTCTCACTTACTAGTGAAGAGGAACACCACTAAGCCATAGTACTAACTGACAATCTATTTAGAATATTAAATTGTTAAGTCATGCATGCTTAGTCATCAATATAGTGATCAACATGGAAATATTATACATAACATTAATCTCATGATTTGGGTGAGTAGAAACAAGTATATATACTTGATGAGTTGATATTATACTATATATTTTACTCGATTCTTAGTATTAATTTATTGGTTATTTTGTGTGAACTTTGATACTTTGTTATGTATTTTCAATGTAGGACATTCGACTTCCTTTGGAGCAAACAGTGATCAAAAGGATGAATTTTGGTGTTTCCAATTGGAGGATGTTCACGAGTCTTTCTAGATGATTGTATCAAAATTTCATATTTTTTTACCATGCCGTTTGACTGTGGCGATAAAAGAAAGGCCCAATGCGCAGCTTTCCCAAATTGACGTCTTTGGACGTTTTGAGTATTTTGAAGGTCAAGATGACACAGTTTGAGGGAAGACTCATTCTGAGGATTTGTTAGGGACGTCTCAAGCTTTAAAAAAGAGACCTTTTGGGACCAAGTCGGAGTTGATTTGGTCGGTCAAAAGTCTTATTTTCTGAGACGTTCGAATTTCAGTTTAAATAGGAAACCTTTTATTTCCTAGTTATCTTATTCTATTATGTTTCCTAGTTTTTAGAAGACATTTTCTAGGTAGGTTTTATTTTGTAGTAGTATAAATAAGGCTATTTAGCCATTAAGTTTAAGAAAAAAAATGCACTTTAGAGAGAGCGCACTACTTTGGAGAACTTAGTTTAGAGAGCTTTTGATGATTGAAGTTTACTTTCAAGGTGTTTTCTATCCATGTTCTTAATAATATTTTGTTTTATGATTGTTCGTAACTAATCTCGTTTCCTAGGGCGAGGCCACGAGCCTTAGCAAGAATATGTAGTTTCTTTTTAATTTGCTTATGATATTATGAATGCTAGTTTTGAATTATTAATCACCGTGTTGAAACTATCTATTTATCTTAGTGATTGGCCACTATTAGGGTATTTAGAAAAGTAATTTGATGCAATTTTAGCAGAGGGTTGTCCCTAATATTGACTAAGGCTTCTTGTAGTTAATATGTGTAACTTCTTGAGATGGACGACACGTTGTAAGGGTAATATGGTTTTTCAAAAGGTTTTCACAAAACTGAATGAGTCTTGCATGTTTACATTTGATTTGGACATCACATATGGGTTGCATGTTAAATATACGTTCTATGTTGGAGGTTCCAAGTATGATATACTTTAGGAAAACCTAACCTTCAAAATATGCATGGGTAATTCATAAGTAATTGGAAGAACTACGTAGGATTGTTAAGGTGATGATGGAACCCAAGTGCTTAAATTGATTTTCAAAACTATTTTCTTTACTTTGCCAATTTATTTGTTTGTTTTTAATTAAATTCGTTTTTAATATTTTAGGTCATAAAATCACCATTTTCCAAAGTTTGTTTTCAAATAATTAATTAAGATTTGGTTTAACATAAATTATTCATTCAATCAATGTGGAGAACGGTCTTTCTAGAGCCTAGCTACTATACTACAATTATCTTATACTCTTGCAAGTATTTTAAGCGTTTTTATCCCTACTTTTGTAAGTGGTAAAAATCTTATCAATACTCCTTACATCAACGTACTGAAGAAAAAAACCCTACATAAACGTACATGAATACAAATAGAACAAGTATATATCATTCGTAGTGCAAGGTAGCAATACTACATACACTCATAAATGTAAGTCCATGGCATGGTTGTTTGTTTCCACCACTTTCAGTTTTCCTTCCGTTAGAACCTAAAAAGAGGTTCTTTAACCATTAGATCTTTGTTTACAAATCAAGATTTAATGGTTAAAAAGTTCAGAGCATCTTATAAAAAAAACCCTAAATAAGCAGTCAAACGTAGGCACACCCATAATAAGCATAAAAACCAAACACATTAGCCCAAAATAAGATACTACATGACCACCATGGGGTGCCCCAATAGTTGGAAATGAATTCCAAGTTCGTATTCTATACGGCACGTCCTGGATTCGATTTATAACGATGGTGAATCGCACGATGGTGGCCAAGGGGAGGCTGAAATGCCTCTGTGAGTCTTTTCGGCTCTCAAAAAGGTAGACTGCCGTAACACGGTCACCAGCTGATAGCCTGGTCCCTTTTTTTTTTTTTTTTTAAAAAAAAAAGATACTTCAGTCTTGAAATATTTCAACCAAGATAAAGGAACCCTGATGTTAAAGAAAAAGAAGAGTAATACCAATTAATGTCAATCTGTTGCCAATTCAGTGGCCATATATATGTACTAATATTAATTAGCTTCCAATAATCCTCTCTTGTTTCTGTGTATTTGCCAAGAAACGTGCACAAATAAAGCAACAGATTTAGAATAACAAAATACCTAATTTTTCTTTACTACTCTAGCTGTCAAGACTAATTCTGGATGTTAGAACTGTTGTGGGACTCACAATTGTAGCCAGCTCGCATGGGATGGACCTCCTCTTAATCAAATACATCTCATTAGAATAAGACACTACTCTTTTTGGTCAATGTTAAGAAAAAGCTTAACTATGATTTTTTTATTTTTATTTGACTATGTAGTTTGGACGTAGATGTAAGATCGGTTAGTTAGGATAATATGTTTGTCTCTTTGCGCTCATGTTCAAAGTCTCGTACTGTAAATTATAGAGTAATTTAGAATATTATGTTGCAAAAATAAAAAAAAAAGTTTGTTTAGTTTAGGTGAAGTTTCACTTTTCTCACTGCATTTCCCATTTTCGTGATTATGTTATCTATTTCTATTGAAGGACAATAAATTATCTTCTTTGGTGTTTATTGGTAGGATTCTTGTCCATGGTGTACAATTGCGGCTTTTGCTCATAGTCACTAAGGGCTTTCAAATTTTCATTTCTCTTAGGAGTTGTCTTAATTGATTTTTGTTTCCAATATTTTTCTATTTCTTCTTAGGATATCCCTTCATGTCCTCTAAAACTTATTGTACATTCATTTATTTTTCTTCAATATATTTACAACTAATGTCCTTTTTCATTACCGCAATGTTTGAGTGGAAGTGATATTGTTGTCTTAATTAAAAAAAATAAAAACAAATTATCTCCTTTAATTTTATGCAACAATAAATTAAGTGGAAAGATACACACATTTAAATTGTGACAACTAAAGGCATGTTAGATACTGTTTCTTACTAAGTAGTTTTAGATTTGACTCATGAGTTCCAAATTATTATGATTGACATATTACTTAAATCTCCTACATCTTAATGTAAATATTGTTGTATTAAATTAAAAATGTTTTCTAACTCATAAGAGTAGTTTTTTATTTTTTATTTTTTAACAAATGATATTATCTACACTAATGAGGAGGGTTGAACTTAGTCTCATAATGGGTTAGTAATAATGTGATTGAAATTCGTCTTTGTCAAGAATTGAAACTAAGACCTTCTACTTACAACAACAACAACAACAACAAAGCCTTTTCCCACTAAGTGGGGTCGGCTATATGAATCCTAGAACGCCATTGCGCTCGGTTTTGTGTCATGTCCTCCGTTAGATCCAAGTACTCTAAGTCTTTTCTTAGAGTCTCTTCCAAAGTTTTCCTAGGTCTTCCTCTACCCCTTTGGCCCTGAACCTCTGTCCCGTAGTCACATCTTCGAACCGGAGCGTCAGTCGGCCTTCTTTGCACATGTCCAAATCATCGGAGCCGATTTTCTCTCATCTTTCCTACAATTTCGGCTACTCCTACTTTACCTCGGATATCCTCATTCCCAATCTTATCCTTTCTCGTGTGCCCACACATCCCACGAAGCATCCTCATCTCCGCTACACCCATTTTGTGTACGTGTTGATGCTTCACCGCCCAACATTCTGTGCCATACAACATCGCTGGCCTTATTGCCGTCCTATAAAATTTTCCCTTGAGCTTCAGTGGCCTACGACGGTCACACAACACGCCGGATGCACTCTTACACTTCATCCATCCAGCTCGTATTCTATGGTTGAGATCTCCATCTAATTCTCCGTTCTCTTGCAAGATAGATCCTAGGTAGCGAAAACGGTCGCTTTTTGTGATCTTCGCTAGATTGCTCCGGTCATTAGTGTGGATAAGTATATAAATGGATAGAGATAGGAAAGCAAACACAAGATGTACGTGGTTCACCCAGATTGGCTACGTCCACAGAATAGAAGAGTTCTCATTAATTGTGAAGGGTTTACACAAGTACATAGGTTCAAGCTCTCCTTTAGTGAGTACAAGTGAATGATTTTGTACAAATGACATTAGGAAATATTGTGGGAGAATGATCTCGTAATCACGAAACTTCTAAGTATCGGAGTGTGGTGTCGTCTTGACTTGCCTTATCTGTCTCATAGGTAGATGTGGCATCTTCTCTGAAAGTACTCTTCCTCCATCCAGGGGTGGTATCTTTAACTGGTGGAGATGCACAAGGTAATGTATCAATTTCACTTGAAGCTTACTTGTAGTCTCAGGCTTGGTCAAGCGCGATACAAACCATGTAGTAGGAGTCCCCCAAGTCGCCGAGCTAGGGGGTCTGCTGAAAGAGGTGACAGACAAGGTAAGCAATCAGAGCTCCGACTGATTGTTCACCTTCTCCCCATCTTGCAGCAGCATGAAGGATAAAGAGAAGAAAAATGAGAAGAGATGATATGAGATACTTTTGCTTTTGAAGAAGTAACTTTCCACAGGCTTATTCTTGAACTGAGCTGGAGGGTTTTCTGGTTTCCTCCAGAGTATAAGGCCGACTGAAGAATTTGAGGGTCAAAACAAGTCCATCAAATCTAGAGTACGTTCCACCCTACTGATATGGGATACTTTTGCTTTTGATAGAGTAATGGGTGTATCGGCACGTGTGCTGTTACGCTTGTCTCCACATGCTTCCTTGTATCCTTCGCACTTGCCCTATCTGTTCCTCAAGCAGATGCAGAATCTTCCCTGGAAACATAAGATGTTGAAGATGAGTACTCGAGAGCAATGCCAGGTAAGTAATCAGGTAAGGGGTTCCAGGCAGTCAGTTCCTGGCTGGAAGCTTGATTCCAAGTGCTGACTGATTGCTCTCTTTCTCCTTGTCTTGCAGGTAAAAACAAGGCCAAAGGAAAAGACAGGGAAAAAGCATGATATGAGATACTCTTGCTTTTAACCCTGATGATATGAGATATTCTTGCTCTAGTATAGCTTGTTTGCAGAGGTATTATCGGGGGGAAAGAAAGCTGAATATTTCGAAAGGCTTCGTTGGGAGTGCCCTCTCAGATATGATGAAGGGTTGAGCATTTTTGCAGGTCTGCCTGTCCGTTGGGGATGGAGGTCGACATATATAGGAGTCTCCCTAACAACAAGTAGTAATGCTATTCCTTTACCCTGCTTGGTCATAGCACGGTAGTGGGAGCTGCCAGTTGCAATGGTACTGTTCCTTTACCCTCTCTTCGCTTTTGAGAAAGTAGTCATGTTGGGAGTCTGGCTCTCGAGATTCGGAGGACGGTGCCTCTTCGATTTTGGAGCAAGCAATCTTGTTGGGAGTGTTTTCTCGAAAGTGAGTAAAGGTTGGGCATGTTTGCTAGTCTACCTTGCCACGAAGCACAGAGGTTGACACACAAGGACTTTCCAATTATCCAGCAGTGGTACTGTTCCTTTACCCTTGTGGGTAATAATATGGTAGCTAGACCTTCAACATTTATGTGTCTAAACTTTGTTAGTGCTGTTTCTTTGCTATTCTTTTACCTTTCTTGGTCAGAGCGATGTAGTGGGAGCTGCAAGCTTCACGTGCTCAACTTTGGCAGAGAACTTTGGCAAAGTTATCTGTGGTACCCATGAGCTATTGTTGCGTGTGGGAAGTGGGTGATTGAACAGTAAGATTCATGTGCTTTCTACTTCACCAGAAGTCTTCGACAGAATGCCCATAATTTCTGCAAAGCTGAGTGTGCGTGTGACAGGTGCTGACAAGGCTAGAAAAGTAGGTGCCTCTTCGATTTCTGAGATCGGCCCTCGTGGTCTCTGAGCAGCCCAGCTTTTGAGAAAGCGAGCGCCTCTTCGATTGATTCGGAGAACGATGCCTCATCGATTTTTGAGAAAGCAATCATGCTGGGGGTCTGGCTCTCGAAGATTCGGGGAGCAGTGTCTCTTCGATTTTTGAGAAAGTAATCACGTTGGGAGTCTGGCTCTCGAGATTCGAAGGGCGGTGCCTCTTCGATTTTGGAGCAAGCAATCTTGTTGGGAGTGTTTTCTCGAATGTGAGTAAAGGTTGGGCATGTTTGCTAGTCTACCTTGCCACGAAGCACAAAGGTTGACACACAGAGACTTTCCAATTATCCAGCAATGGTACTGTTCCTTTACCCTCTCTTCGATTTTTAAGAAAGTAGTCATGTTGGGAGTCTGGCTCTCGAGATTCGGAGGACGGTGCCTCTTCGATTTTGGAGCAAGCAATCTTATTGGGAGTGTTTTCTCGAATGTGAGTAAAGGTTGGGCATGTTTGCTAGTCTACCTTGCCACGAAGCACAGAGGTTGACACAAAGGGACTTTCCAATTATCCAGCAGTGGTACTGTTCCTTTACCCTTGTGGGTAATAATATGGTAGCTAGACCTTCAAAATTTATGGGTCTAAACTTTGTTAGTGCTGTTTCTTTGCTATTCTTTTACCCTTCTTGGTCAGAGCGATGTAGTGGGAGCTGCAAGCTTCACGTGCTCAACTTTGGCAGAGAACTTTGGCAAAGTTATCTGTGGTACCCATGAGCTATTGTTGCGTGTGGGAAGTGGGTGATTGAACAGTAAGATTCATGTGTTTTCTACTTCCCCAGAAGTCTTCGACAGAATGCCCATAATTTCTGCAAAGCTGAGTGTGCGTGTGACGGGTGCTGACAAGGCTGGAAAAGTAGGTGCCTCTTCGATTTCTGAGATCGGCCCTCGTGGTCTCTAGGGAGCCCAGCTTTTGAGAAAGCGAGCGCCTCTTCGATTTCTGAGATCGGCCTTCGTGGTCTTTGAGCAGCCCAACTTTTGAGAAAGCAAATGCCTCTTCGATTTCTGAGATCAACCCTCGTGATCTCTAAGCAGCCCAGCTTTTGAGAAAGCAAACGCCTCTTCGATTTCTGAGCAGGCGCCTCTTCGATGTCTGAAGCTCCGTCGAGTGCAAATTTTTATAGAGGCTGACATTAAGTTCCAAAGCACACTTGAATCTCCACCAGTAGAAGCTTCATTCTTGCACTTCTAAGATCTTGATTTGTCCGACCTCTTCTCTCTTCAACACCTTTGAAAATGTCTGGCCCCTCCGACCGTCGTTTTGACTTGAACCTTGTTGAAGAGGCAGCCCCGCCTTCTCCAGACAACATATGGCGCCCATCCTTCGTCTCCCCTACTGGTCCTCTTACCGTTGGGGATTCCGTGATAAAGAATGATATGACCGCTGCGGTGGTGGCCAGGAACCTTCTCACTCCCAAAGATAACAGACTACTTTCCAAACGGTCTGATGAGTTAGCTGTTAAGGATTCGCTGGCTCTCAGTGTTCAGTGTGCAGGTTCTGTGTCTAATATGGCCCAACGCCTATTTGCTCGAACCCGCCAAGTTGAATCCCTGGCGGCTGAAGTGATGAGTCTCAAACAGGAGATTAGAGGGCTCAAGCATGAGAATAAACAGTTGCACCGGCTCGCACATGACTATGCTACAAACATGAAGAGGAAGCTTGACCAGATGAAGGAAACTGATGGTCAGGTTTTACTTGATCATCAGAGATTTGTGGGTTTGTTCCAAAGGCATTTATTGCCTTCGTCTTCTGGGGCTGTACCGCGTAATGAAGCTCCGAATGATCAACCTCTGATGCCTCCTCCTTCTAGGGTTTTGTCCAGTACTGAGGCTCCAAATGATCCCCCTCCGGTGCCTTCTCTTTCTGGGGCTCTACCGACTGCTGAGACTTCTCCTAAGCAACCTTTGTGAAGGCTCCGTCTTGTGTGTTTATTTTGACTCATGTATATGTACATATTTGTAGCTGATCGGGGATATCAATAAATAAGCTTTCCTTCATTTCAACGTATTGTGTTAAATACACCAAAGCCTTCTTCGCTAAGTTCTTTGAATTTTCTTTTGTTGAAGCTTGTATGTTGAAGCTTTCTGAGTGGAGCATGTAGGTTGGGGTAGTGTTCCCTTAATTTCCCGAGTGAGGAAAACTTCTCGGTTGGAGACTTGGAAAATCCAAGTCACTGAGTGGGATCGGCTATATGAATCTTAGAACGCCATTGTGCTCGATCCTGTGTCATGTCCTTCGTTAGATCCAAGTACTCTAAGTCATTTCTTAGAGTCTCTTCCAAAGTTTTCCTAGGTCTTCCTCTACCCCTTCGGCCCTGAACCTCTGTCCCATAGTCGCATCTTCTAATCGGAGCGTCAGTAGGCCTTCTTTGCACATGTCCAAACCACCGTAACCGATTTTCTCTCATCTTTCCTTCAATTTCGGCTACTCCTACTTTACCCCGGATATCCTCATTCCTAATCTTATCCTTTCTCGTGTGCCCACACATCCAACGAAGCATCCTCATCTCCGCTACACCCATTTTGTGTACGTGTTGATGTTTCACCGCCCAACATTCTGTGCCATACAGCATCGCCGGCCTTATTGCCGTCCTATAAAATTTTCCCTTGAGCTTCAATGGCATACGGCGGTCACACAACACGCCGGATGCACTCTTCCACTTCATCCATCCAGCTTGTATTCTATGGTTGAGATCTCCATCTAATTCTCCATTCTTTTGCAAGATAGATCCTAGGTAACGAAAACGGTCGCTTTTTGGTATTTCTTGATCTCCGATCCTCACCCCTAACTCGTTTTGGCCTCCATTTGCACTGAACTTGCACTCCATATATTCTGTCTTTGATCGGCTTAGGCGAAGACCTTTAGATTCCAACACTTCTCTCCAAAGGTTAAGCTTTGCATTTACCCCTTCCTGAGTTTCATCTATCAACACTATATCGTCTGCGAAAAGCATACACCAAGGAATATCATCTTGAATATGTCCTGTTAACTCATCCATTACCAACGCAAAAAGGTAAGGACTTAAGGATGAGCCTTGATGTAATCCTACAGTTATGGGAAAGCTTTCGGTTTGTCCTTCATGAGTTCTTACGGCAGTCTTTGCTCCTTCATACATATCCTTTATAGCTTGGATATATGCTACTCGTACTCCTTTCTTCTCTAAAATCCTCCAAAGAATGTCTCTTGGGACCCTATCATACGCTTTTTCCAAATCTATAAAGACCATGTGTAAATCCTTTTTCCCATCTCTATATCTTTCCATCAATCTTCGTAAGAGATAGATTGCCTCCATGGTTGAGCGCCCTGGCATGAACCCGAATTGGTTGTCCGAAACCCGTGTCTCTTGCCTCAATCTATGCTCAATGACTCTCTCCCAGAGCTTCATTGTATGACTCATTAGCTTAATACCCCTATAGTTCATGCAATTTTGTACGTCGCCCTTGTTCTTGTAGATAGGCACCAAAGTGCTCGTTCGCCACTCATTTGGCATCTTCTTCGTTTTCAAAATCCTATTGAAAAGGTCAGTGAGCCATGTTATACCTGTCTCTCCCAAAAGTTTCCACACTTCGATTGGTATATTGTCTGGGCCTATTGCTTTTTTATGCTTCATCTTCTTCAAAGCTACAACCACTTCTTCCTTCCGGATTCGACGATAAAAAGAGTAGTTTCTACACTCTTCTGAGTTACTCAACTCCCCTAAAGAATCACTCATTTCATGTCCTTCATTGAAAAGGTTATGAAAATAACCTCTCCATCTGTCTTTAACCGCGTTCTCTGTAGCAAGAACCTTTCCATCCTCATCCTTGATGCACCTCACTTGGTTTAGGTCCCTTGTCTTCTTTTCCCTTGCTCTAGATAGTTTATAGATATCCAACTCTCCTTCTTTGGTATCTAGTCGTTTATACATATCGTCGTAAGCCGCTAACTTAGCTTCTCTGACAGCTTTTTTCGCCTCTTGCTTCGCTTTTCTATACTTTTCACCATTTTCATCGGTCCTCTCCTTGTATAAGGCTTTACAACATTCCTTCTTAGCCTTCACCTTTGTTTGTACCTCCTCATTCCACCACCAAGATTCCTTTTGGTGTGGGGCAAAGCCCTTGGACTCTCCTAATACCTCTTTTGCTACTTTTCGGATACAACTAGCCATGGAATCCCACATTTGGCTAGCTTCCCCCTCTCTATCCCACACACATTGGGTGATTACCTTCTCTTTGAAAATGACTTGTTTTTCTTCTTTTAGATTCCACCATCTAGTCCTTGGGCACTTCCAAGTCTTGTTCTTTTGTCTTACTCTTTTGATATGTACATCCATCACCAACAAGCGATGTTGATTAGCCACGCTCTCTCCTGGTATAACTTTGCAATCCTTACAAGTTATACGATCCCCTTTCCTCATTAGAAGAAAATCTATTTGTGTTTTTGACGACCCACTCTTGTAGGTGATCACATGTTCTTCTCTCTTCTTAAAGAAGGTGTTGGCTAAGAAGAGATCATATGCCATTGCAAAATCCAAGATAGCTTCCCCATCCTCGTTTCTCTCCCCAAAACCATGGCCACCATGAAAACCTCCATAGTTGCCTGTCTCCCTGCCCACGTGTCCATTTAAATCTCCTCCTATAAATAACTTCTCCGTCTGAGCAATTCCTTGCACCAAGTCTCCAAGATCTTCCCAAAATTTCTCCTTCGAACTCGTATCCAACCCTACTTGAGGTGCGTACGCACTAATCACATTGATAAGTTCTTGTCCTATTACAATCTTGATTGCCATGATTCTATCTCCTACCCTCTTGACATCTACAACATCTTGTACCAAGGTCTTGTCCACGATGATGCCAACACCGTTTCTCGTTCTATTTGTGCCCGAATACCAAAGTTTAAACCCTGAGTTTTCTAGATCCTTTGCCTTACTACCAACCCACTTAGTTTCTTGTAGGCACATAATATTTATCCTTCTCCTCACCATAACTTCCACTACTTCCATAGATTTTCCCGTTAAGGTTCCTATATTCCACGTTCCTAAACGCATTTTGCTCTCTTGAACTCTACCCTTCTGTCCTAGCTTCTTCACCCTCCCCCGTCTAATAGGATCAAAGTACTTCTTTTGTGTGTCCCGGGTAAAGTTGATAGGAGCATATGCTCCCAAACAACTTTGAGTGGAGTCGTTCGAAAAGAAGTTTCTATGGCCCCCTTGCTCATTTAACACTGCATCCGGGTGCCGATGGAGATACAGCGACCCTTGCTCACTTATCACTGTGCTCAGGCCACACAGCGCGCCACTTACGGGTGACGCCCTAGCTTTAGCGCGATTTTGTTCTGGATTCATTTTCATAAGGATTCGACGTGATCATGGAGTGCCGGCTGTCGACTACCTGACGCCCTCCCCCTCTATTACATCGTAATACTAAATGACAATTTAAAATATATATATTTATATTTTAATAATAATTTCAACCTGTTTTTATTATTCCAAACAAGATATAGAACAAGAAAAACAAAAGTGAAACTTTTTTTTTATCCGGTCAAGAACTTCAATATTTGAAATTTTGATTATTTCAAACCAGGACATCCAAAAAGAGAAAAACAGCACATGATTGACCATTACTCAGAGAGGAGGACCCAAGGGTTTGCTAAAATTGAAGCACATATTACTCGGTCAGTCAAAAGTGTCCCAAAGTGAAAGACAAGTTTCTTTCACAAATTTCACCTTTATCCACCATTTAACATTTTCTTGTTATTTTATTCAATTTTTAGAGAAACTAGTGAGCAGTCCGAAGAACAGTTCATCGATTAGATATTACATATAGTGGTTTAAAGAATCTTTGCAACCTTTAAATTTTGTTTTAAATTCGTTTTATTTTTTTACTAAACGATATTATCCATATTAAGAGATGTAAGAGTGGGATAAACTTCACAATGCAATAATGTGATTAAAATTTACTTTGGAGATAATATAACTTAAACCTCTCACTTAACAGCGAAGATGAATACAACTAGACTATAGTACTAAGTGGTAAAATTCGTACTACTTAATGCTAACTAAATGTCAAACACTTAATATTACGATATAGTGGTATTCCTTTTCGTCAAACATAAATCTAGCCCATTGTAAAATCAAGTTCACTACCTCCTTTTTAGTGTAATATTATCTTTTGTTAAACAAAAAAAAAGTTGCCACTGCAGCGGGATTCTATTTTATCAGTCATTCTGTAGTCCGCCAGCTTTCATTTTCTGATTTCTGTCAGGAACAGGACAGAAAGAAGAAGAAAAATAATGTGTGGGTTTCTTCCACACACTGCCCTCTCTTCTCTTCTCTGCTTTGAATTTTGAAAAAAAAAAACAAAAATGGTTGCTTGGCGTCTTGGTGACGGATGCATTGGCTCCTCCAGTCGGTGACGAGTGTCACTCTTCCGAGAGGTTAGTGGGTTTCTCTGGGTTTTCGTTTTTCTCTACCGGGTTTCGATTATTTTCTCAAGTTTTTGCGTTTCTTGATTTGTTTTTGGCATTTCAACTTGCGTTTTTATTTGTCGTCGTATTTTTTTATGAAGTTTATTAGGTACATTTTTTATTTTCCATCTGTAAATGTTTAATTCCCGAGTTTCCTCATGAATCTGATCTGCTTTGTTTGGAGATTTCTCTGGTTAGAATTTCAGTAGATTTATCTTCAGAATTCTTACTAAAATTTTCAGACTTTTGAAGAAAAAAGAAGGAACTAAAAATTTGTAAAACGGTTTACGTTTGGCACCATTTTGTTAATGGGTTCTTTCTTACATCTGGAAATTTAAATGTTTATTTGATATTAAGTGCATAACCAATGTCTCTGGGAGAGAATTAAAACAAAAGAATCAAAGATGTGGACTGACAGTGAGAGTTGAGTGAATCTTTCAAGTTTCAACAAACTTCTTTGTCTTTCATTTATATGGAAAGCTTAGAAATTTGGCTTTTTTGTTGGGTTGATAGTGAATTGCAGCATTTAGGATTTTTACATTTCACCTTCGAGGGCCAAACTCCATAGTGTAAAAGATTAAACCCGACATCTGTGAAGCACTGTAAGCAGGGTGTATGATAAATTGATGGCTTAATGAACACTAGCATGATTCAAGTCGATGCTTTTATGGGAATTCAACGATGAGGATTAATGGAAATCAAAATGGGTTAATATATTGAGGCCGATATGATGACCGGTGGATGAGTGGTAATCGAACTGGGTTAGTGAGGGATGGCATTATTCACTTCAGATACTCTTAGAGCAATAAACAAAAGTTGAACAAATTTATATTCTTGATAGTCATAATCCTGATGAAACTTCCCCAGAAATAATCTTGAGAAGCTTCACAGTTGCTAGTCTGTAAGGTTTTACAGACAAGACGTTTTCTGGATGGGAAAATTTGCTTTTGACAATATTGCGATCTGATCGCACTTCAGATCCACCAGTACTCCCTTCAAGTTTCAACGGGGATCTCCATCCAGCCACATGAAAGTTCTTGATGCCTGTGCAACTTGGGATGTATACACTTAACGTTTCTCACTGCCAGTAACCCTTCTACTTAAAACTGCTGAAATACCTAAAGCTGAGATATGGGACTTATTAGGTTTGTTTGTCATGGTGTCCTGAAATTCACTACTTGGTTATATAATAGCAGCGATTTTATAATTGATAAGATTGAACTACGGCAAGATATATCCATTTGCATTTTTGCATTAATGAAAGTTGACATAAATGAAACCAGTATCACCACAGTTTTGTGCAAACAAGCTATCTTAAAGCTGAGCTGGGTTAGGTAGTCGAAGTTTCTTGTCTCAAGTTTCATAAACTTTGTCAAGGCATACAGAATTTGTAGACATTATAACAGAACTAGATAAGTATGAGTGCCAATTTGATCTTTTAGGGTATTATGGATACAAAGAGAAACGATAATTAGATATGTCATCTGATATTATTTTTGAAGCCAATATTCGTATCTTGTCGTAAATTAATTTCTATTCATTTTTGCAGGTCTGGACAACGCATTTATTGATTCCTGGTTTCACCCTTCAGCATGAAATCAGGACCAAAGGATGGCTGGCACTCTATTATGCCTCTTTGTTTGAGAGGCAAAGCAGCCTCACGTTTTTGCATGTTTCCAAAAGTGAAGGCTGAAGACTACATTCAAGGGAGCGCACCTGTCTATCTGAATGTATATGACTTGACACCAGCAAATGGCTATGTCTATTGGGCAGGCCTTGGCATCTTTCACTCCGGGGTAGAAGGTTAGCATACCTTAATCAATCTATGTTGGTGGTTTCTTTGAAAAGAGTAGTCCCACCATAGTCCCCCGAAATTTTGTGGTTACGTTTGATTCTTGATTGTAAGATCAATTGCTGATTAATCAACTTAAACTGTTGTCTAACTTTTACCTTGATATTGCTCGTATGAAGCCGGTTAAACCTTAATGACAAACTCAACCCACGCAGATTCAGCTGGATAAGACTTTTCCTAAACTTTATTGTGCAATATGCATGTTCACCATTATAGCCACTTCAACGACCAACGTTTTGTGTAAGAGTAAAACTCTCTAAATTAGTTTGGTCTCGCAGCGTCATTCCTCTTAGTAAGTATTTACCTTACGTCCTCCTGTTCCTTCCACTAGGCTGAATAGCTATTCTCCCTGGTCAGACATATTTGAAGGAAATTACATTTACTTGGAGGCTTGGATATAAAATTTCCAAACAATATCTCCATTGAAATAATTTATGTTGCATCCTGAGTATTAGGTTTCTCAAGATGGTGCAAATGTTTATTGATCATGTTTTCATGCCTACAGTTCATGGGGTGGAATATGCCTTTGGAGCCCATGAGTACTCATCAAGCGGTGTCTTTGAGGTTGAACCTCGACAATGCCCTGGCTTCAAGTTTAGAAGGTCAATTTTCATTGGCATGACATGCTTGGATCCTTTCCAGGTTAGAGAGTTCATGGAGCGTCAATCTGCCATCTACATTGGTGACTCATACCACTTGATTGTCAAGAACTGCAACCATTTCTGTGAAGATATATGTTATAAGCTGACTGGGAAGCGAATACCCAAATGGGTCAATCGACTCGCAAGAATAGGTATATGATACATGTCTTTCTGAACCCCTGTTTCTTCTCAAGCTATTGATGAGGACCACACACATTAATTTCATGTAGATTTACCTTCCACGCTTGCAACTCTTTAGAGCACTAGCCTTTCATGATTACTCAACTATGCCACGAGGCTCACCTTACTATAGTGAAGAAAATATCTATATGATTTCCTGTCAACGAACACATTAAGTGATGCAAAACGTGCCTCCTTTTCTAGAAATGTTCAGTTGCAAGCTTTAAGAGTATTTTAGTTTTGGAATAATACTTTTTTCTTCATTTTCTTAAGTATTATGGTCAATTCGTTCTGAAATCATATAATCTGCTTCCTTTTAGGTTCTCTGTGCAACTGTATACTCCCAGACGCCCTAAAGACGACCACTATTCCTCATGACCCCAATTTCGAAGGATGCGAAAGTGAAAAAAAGAGACTAAGAAGTGCCTTCACTTGCTTGTCATCAATGTCGATGCCACAGAGGGAAGTATCAATGTCGTCATTGTTTCTACATTCTCACTATAAAGGCTGCCTACCACCATGGGAATTTAAAAGGTCTAGAAATGGCTCATTGAAGGAAGGTTGATAAAAACTGAAATCCATCATCGTTTTCTACGCTGCCGATCAACCATCGGTCTGCAAATGCTGAGCCAGTGGGGGGATGTCACCTTCATCCTTGGCGAGTCCTAGGAGGGCGAATATGTTGTTGTTTTGAGATTGGAGTGTAAAATCACTGGGTGAATGCTCGTCTGTGCTAACTGGTGTTTGTGAAGTTTCCGTGTTGTATTTGTACGATTGTATTGTAAAATCTCTGATGTTAGAGTTATTGATATGCAGTCATATAATTGTAGGAGAGCCTCCATTTTTATCAAAGTATATTGAGCTTCATGTTCTTCTGAAACAGTAACATTTGTTTTAAACAAAATTGAAGAAGAAAAGAAGGCTTTTTAATCAAAATGGTCCCTGAGATTTGCATAATACATAACTTTGGTTTCTGAGATTTAAAATAAATAGAAGTGGTTCCTGAGATTGTCCGTCATTCATTATTTTGGTCATTTCGTTAAAAAACTCCGTTAAGTTGAGGGTATAACACATAACTTTGGTTCATGAGATTGTTCACCATTCATCATTTTGGTTCTTCCATTAAAAAGCTCATGGACCACTTAACGGAGTTTTTTAATAGAAGAACCAAAATAATGGATAGTGGACAATATTGCTCAGGCATCATTCTATTGATTTTAAATCTCAGGGACCAAAGTTATGTGTTATGAAAATCTCAGGACCATTTTAGCTAAAAAACCAGAAAAGAATTCTTGAATATGTCTGTCTAAAATTCATCAGAAAATTTAGTAGTATACTACATTCCAACTGATCGTTTAAAACAAATTATCGAAACATATATAATGTATTCATGTACGGTAAGAAATCTGGAAAATCTTTGTAAACAAGAACACGAACCACAATTTTATTGACGATCATAATGTTTCAATGAACCATCAACCATCAACCATCAACCATGAGAACTACTGATTATACAATTTTTGAAAGCACAAATCTCTCAGCTATCTAAACACTATCAACACCATTTACCAAAAATCGAATTTCTATTAACACCCGTATCAGAAGATCCCTTCACAAACAATGTATGCAAATGCACAAGAATGTCGGTTAATCAGAACTAGTCCAGTCCATGACCTGGCCGATGAAGAGAAGGCTGTGCAAATCTCTGCACTATTCCAGCCATGTATTTTCCATGATGCTCTGCAAGATCCAGCTCCGTTTCACTTGGTTTCCTGGTGCCATCACCAGAAAAGACACCAGCACCATATGGAGACCCTCCTCTAAGGGAGTCCATTTCGAACATTCCAGCACCGAATGTGTAACCGATAGGAACATAGACCATTCCATGGTGAGCTAACTGAGTTATTGCCGTCCAACTGCAGAAAATTCATATAGATTAACATGTTTACAGGTAAATGAGATTGATCATATAAAAATGTTAATTTAATTGACAAAGAGATGGACACAAACCAAGCACACATCTTAATTTAATTGACTAAATATTTATTAGTTGTACATTCACAAATTAAATAGGAAAGAAGAAATCTTTTACACCCAAGTTAGGAATTTGGAATGCATTATTTCTGTAGTAAAATTCCTTAGGTTATCAACTTTGACAAGCCAATGTATCAAGCTGGTTTTATGATCATATGCATCAATCTCAATATTGTTAAATAAGATATAATATATTAAAGTGTATGATCAAGAAGTTCATTAAAGTGTCACATATGGGGCTGATTAAGTCCAACAGTGACGAAATTTGCATAGTGTTCCTCGTTCTGGATGTAATTCTTGGACAATTCTGGACAATCTTCAACAGTTTTCACACCCCCACAGAGATGTTTCGGAAACAGGCTGAAAGTTGAAAATTCCTTCATTCCCGGTTTTCCCCCTATTGATAAACTGTATGAGAGACTTGACACACAACCCCATTCTCACTAATTTTAAGGTTTAAATAAGCAACTCAAAAGACCAACTACCCCACACTAAAATGCACACTTCATCATCTTCATGTGACATTTTTCATGAAATCTGAAAATTCTAGAGCCAGTATGGGTTTCCCACAAAGGTTTCTGCACTCCCAAACATATCGAATTTCTCTTCTCTGTTCTCTGAAATCGAGCCGGAACTACATTCTCTAAACTTGCAAAGCCACCGATCACTATTTCTACTACAAGCCATATGATCAAATGCCAATTCTGTTCCCACAATTTACACATAGCAACAAGAAACTAAGATGTTTTTCTTGAAACCAAAGGGTGTCTTACTCAAATCAACATACCAACAAAATTCACCAAAACTAATATGAAGAATGTAAAGCACAATTCTTGAAACCAAAGGGTGTCTTACTTACGCCGTGGTTTCTTGTCCTCCACCCTGAGTGCCAGTACTGACAAAGAAGCCAGCTGGCACACCAGCAAGCCTCTGCTCCCTCCACAACTGTCCCGTGGAGTCGAAAAACGCCTTCATCTGCGCAGCCATGGACCCATATCGGGTCGGAAACCCGAATAACAGCCCATCAGCCTCCGCCAACCTCTCAGGTAATATCACAGGAACCTCATCTGCGTTACCATCTTTCTTCTTGGGCACCTTCATCTGCTCCAAAACTTCCGGAGACAGCGTCTCCGGAACCCGGAACAGAAACCCTTCAACCCCATCAATGGAATCAACCCCTTTTTTAATCCTCCTGGCCAAAATCTCCACGTGCCCATACATTGAGTAAAACACTATGAAAACCTTCAGCTTCCTTTGTGCTTGCTGTTCTTGTGGTGGGACCCCAATATCAATTGGGTTTTGTTCTGGTGTGATTTGGGATAGGTTCTGGTCTGAAACAGGGCCATCGCTTTCTGGGTTCGGAAGATCTTGATCGGAAACGCCTTTGGGTGGCTTGTTCTTGCTTGGCACGCAGCCACCTCCTTTACCCATAAAATTTAGAAAATGGATAAGCAAGCTGTGATCACGGATTGTGAATTGTGGCTCAGTTAGTTAGTAGAGACAGACATATATTACCAAATGAAGCAAAAACGAGAAATGGAGAAGAATTGGATTTTGGAGTTGGCAGAAATGAGGTCGGAGTTTGGTTGACTTCAATCTCGAGCTGTCTGGACAGACTGGACTAAAGCTAGAGACTCTTATGCCCTTTGACTCCAAAACTTCGCTTGCATTTTGGTTAAGCATATTAATGAAAATAACTTCAAAATTTTAAATTTAGGTTAATTTTAGTTTATTACTCTGAAGTTTTTTAGTTTTTCAATATTTCATACATTAACTATTTTTCGTCATAGTCTAATACTTTAAGTCATAATTTTGGGACCATTTCATACATATGTTAAGTTCTCCGTCAAAACCTCTAGTAACGGGTGACATGACACTCATGTGAACAATGAATGTACACCACGTCTCAATGTGGGCCCATGTAGATACTAAAAAATTTTAAACCCCCAATTCCAAGGCTTCATATTTAGCGCTCGTTTGGAAGTATTTTTAATATGAAAAAAGGTTTTTGGTGAAATTTTTTTTAGAAATCCTTAGAAAAAATGCAAGTGAATGCTGAAAAAAAAAAAACCGTGAGTGTTTCATGCAAGAAGTGTTGGAAATGTGCCCTAAAACCAATCATATGATGATACTTTACGGACATTTCACATGTTAAACTAATCTAGTTTAATATCAAAGGCAAAGATTATTGTTTTAAGCCGTCTCATATAAATGTTATATGCTTAAACGATAAGTCCAAGGAATATGTAATTAGGAGAATGTAATTTAACAAGTTAGATTCATGAGACAATTCTCTTTCGTATACATATCCTAAACGTTCCTGATCATAGGATTGCCAATTGGGCATTGACAGTCCGTTAAGATCAGTACGTGCTGTGTCTTCTCTCAGGGAGAGTGACTGGTCTCGAGTCATTGGTGTGATTGACACCAAGACAAGCATGTAGGTGCTTAATAGAGAATGAGTCCACTGAACACGATCAACAATGAGTTCTTATACTCATGTCACATGAGAACTCATGGTTGTGATAATGCAAAGTAGTCCTTTGATCTGAGGCATCATAGTTGTCTTGTGGTTAGGTCCTTGATCTTTGACTATGTCAAAGTCACTCTGTCAGAGGGTGTCCACGGCATAGTTGGGGTTAAGCCACTTAGGCATGGAGGCAAGTGAATGCGCAACAAGGGATCTCTAACCTTCAAACCGTTTGAGGGAGAATACTCTATGATATGATTAAGAATCTCTGGCCATAGTATGAATGAGATTTAGGAAGTCGTTCCAAATCACATTCAAGGTAATCATATAAGTAAATGAATCACATTGGATAGTAGACATGATTAAACTATCAAACCAAACAATGTGGTCAAGAGTATTGTATTAGAGAAAGACCGTATTGCATTGTAATCCTAAACTAAATAGGTTCTCCACCTCTTCTGATTAGCTTGGGTAACCATGACATACTGCTAGGTGTCACTCATGGTTTGTGGAAGCCCTAAACGTGTATAATCACTAAAGGGAGAATTGAAAGTAAGTTTCAATTCACAATCGATCGTTAAGAGTAACAATCGTCCACTGCCTCACTAAAAGGAACCTAATGGATCGTACACCGAGTAAGGTAGAGATTGAAGAAACAACGGAGATGAGTAAGGATAATTAAATGGTTTAATTATTTATGGCAAGAATTAATTAATATGTTAATTAATCAAACGAATAAAGTTCGTTAAAAGACCACGGGTTAATTTTGGGCCTCAAGGTCCAATGGGCTTCGAACGTCAAGCCCATTGACTTAAGTTGTATGACAACTTAATGACTAATAATTCACAAAGGCCTAAAAAGCCCAATAAAACCCTATGGCCGGCCATAATGATAGTGGAGTGGGTTTTGGACTTATTACAAGTTTGCCACTCTAATGAAGGTAGGTATAAATATGACTTTATAGCTATTTCTTCATTAGGGTTTCTTTTGGAGAAAATTGGAGAGAACATGTCTCTCCCTTTCTCTCTAAGAGGCCGGCCCCCTTGGAGGAGATTAGCTAGCAATCTCTCATCCTCCAAGGTCACTCATCTCTTCTTCAAGTCTCTCCTTGGTGTGGAAAATTAGAGGTTCTCTATTTTGAGAACTTGGAGAATCTTTTCTACCATCCTCCTTCAAGAAATCGATGGATCTTAGAAGCAAGGAATGAAGGCTCTCTCCTTGGGTGATTAGCCTTTGCTTATGCAAAGAGGAATCAATAAAGGTATAATATTTCTCAACTCACTTTGTTCTTGAGTTGAGTCATGGTTCACCTAACTACTAGGCTTTGAATTTCACGGGTAATGTTTTGTTTTTGAGTGCATACAAGCATGATTCCGCCTTTAATTGTTAATTGCATGCTATAGATGTTGCTTAAATGAACATGTTTTTCACAAAATTTCCTTCAAGTGGTATCAGAGCCTAGGTCTAGTAGTTGGTGAATTCTTTTGGGATTTGTAGTTCATAGTCTTTGATTTGAATGTTGTAATTGTTACAAGCTTTATTCTTGCTTCTTTGAATGTAAATTTTGTTAGAAAATTTGCCATCTCAAATGTTGTTGATGTAGTTCATATGAGCATGAATTTTGGAGCTAAAATTTGGTGCTATGTTTTTGGGGAAATTCGGCCAAATCCAAAGGGTGACTTTTTAGGTTCATGTGTTGTCTTGTTAAAAGTGTTTTAAAGTAACTTTTGGAACCCCTAAGAGCATCTCCAACCCTTGGGCTAAAAGCCAAATTTTTTAGCTCGGAAAATTTAGCTTTTAGCCCAGAAACATCTTTTCTGCTCCAACCCTTCTACCCTAAAATTTTAGTCCGGAATTATTAAAGAATGAAATTAGCCTAAATTTTTTTTCTTAAATCAATTTAAAAAAAAAAATATGTAGATTATTGTAAATTAATTTTATGAACATTTTAATCTAAAAAAATTTAAATTCCAATAAACATTTCACATTTAGCCCGGGGGGAAAGCTAGGGGGTATTTGGCCCAGAAATAGCATTTGACATTTAGCCTAAAATTTTAGCATGGGTTGGAGAGTGTTTGGGGGGGGGGGTAATTTGGCTTTTAGCCCAGGGTTGGAGATGGTCTAAGTACCCTAGGATGTTAACCCCATTTTGAGTAGTGAAAATTTGAGTTTTATTGAGTGAAAATGTTCATGGAACTCTTATAGGTTTTCATGGATGTTCTTCATTGTTCTTGATGTTCTTACCAAGAACAAAAAGTTTGGTGTTTTGATTCAAAGTTTTTGGTTGATTTCATAAAGTCTTTGTTTTGTGTTGGTTTGTGTGATTTTTTCAAATTTTGAAAAGTGTTTGAAATTTGAAAATTTGAAAATTGAAAATGTGTTTGAATTTTTATACATGATTGGTACTTCTCTTACACACCAACCCATCACTCACTTGTTCAACTTGCATGACTTTATGTCTTTGTTCTTCATCAAAAATCAACTCACACACCATCACTCACACTACTCCAAAACCGGCCACCCTACAAGTAGGGTACTTTTGGGGCTTTTATGCAATTACATAAAGTTTTGATACTTTTGTGTATTTGTAGTTTGACCCAAAAGTTTACGTTTTTATGTAAAGGCCCAAAATCACTAAAGGACAAATTGTTTTGTTCCTTTAATGAAGTTTTTTGAATTTGTTGAAATTTTTGGGTTCTAGTTGTAATTACATGAAGTAGTGGACTTTTGTGTTTTTACAAAGTGACCTCAAAAGTTTATGTTTTGCAATATAGCCCAAAATGTTGAGGTTATTACTTTTCGGCCCAAATTAGGTTGAGAACAAAATGGTTTTGTCTCTTTAAATGAGAATTGGATTTTCATTTCATTTAGCTCCATTTAAATCAATTCTATGGATACAAAAACCAAATGACAATGTTTCATTCAAGTTTAATTAGTTAAAGCGTTAATTAATTAAAGGGTGATTATGAACCTAAGCCTACGATAATTGAGCTATGTGAAAGGCCGTCAAATTTGTTTGAACCATGAAAACGTGTAGATTAGATTTTGGTTGTAATTTGATATGATCAAATATTGTAAAAGAGCATAAGCTTTTCTTCACTTTAAAGTAATTTGTTTTGATCAAATGTTGTAAAAGAGCATAAGCTCTTCTTTACTTTGAAGTACTCATTTTCTTGTTTTATTTGATATGCATGAAATTGGAGTAGTTGGATCCAACGCCCAATAGGAAAAAAACGCCTTAATATGATTAAACGCGTAACTAAAATCAATCACAATCCCTAGACCGAGATCCAACACTAGGCTCGTGTTGGATCTAATCAAAGGTTCATAGTCATCCTAAGGCCCTAAGGCAACTATATAGTCCATCAATGAATGCAAACCTTATGTTAGTAGTACCATATACTCTTGCTTTAAAAACCGTTTTACAAGCTTAGTGGGAGTACTATATACTACTAAATCAATCAAATGAACCAATAGTTGTAATAGGACTAAATTGTTTTAATAAGATTAAAATGTATGTTTATATGTGATGAGACCTAAAACCCTCAACCAAACCATTATTAAGTTGATAAGCGTGATAGTGCTTTGAACACTCTTTCGTGGCCTTCCACCGTGGTAGGCTCTGATCGTTTGTGACTCGTACACCGACTTCACCCTATCATGGGGGAGTACAAAGTGCGTGCTTACACTCAGGAGGAGTTCTATATGCATACATGATGTTGTGAAGGTAGGCAACGAGAATGATCAACATCATATCATTGTGAGGTTGTTCTTGAACCCCTACTCGAACTTGCATGGTAGGAATGACTTAACTAAGTGCAATGGTGCCAACATCATATCATTGTGAGGCTTCATTCTCTAGAGGCCAAATAAGATGGGTACTTGCAAGAAATGCAAATGAGTAAGCGTACTCTCTCATTATTATTGATGCTAGCCAACATCATATCATTGTGAGGTGGGCTTGGTAATAGTGAGTCTCCCATACCCTACTAAGAGTTTCATCCAAAACTCTCGAATTCCGATGAGGGATATGGAATTTGCCAAAAATAGTGGGTGGTGCTATTTGATTTAAAGACCTGGATCAAATGGTTTAAAATCAATCAATTTATATTCGTTATGTATTTATTTACCAATATATTTGCAAACGCTATCCAAAACTTGACAAAGAAAAAGCCGAAAGCTTTAGTTTCGGGACTTGGTACTACAATCTCATAGATTGTCTATAATGGCTTGTATATGTATCTAAGTAGTCTCATCCTCACAATCTTCCTATTGATAATGTATCATTGGAAGAACATGTTAGATAAGTCTATCATAAAGAGGACAACACTTTTAATGTCATAATTCTTCAATTACAAATTGTTGTATGAAGAAATAAGAGTTTCTTTGAACAACCCTTAGCTAACGCAAACATTAGTGCTTGTTTCTTTGTTACATGAACAAGGAACTTGAGAAGTAAGCACAAGGGCATGGACACTTTATGTGCCATGATTCTTCACTTACAAATTGTTGTATGAAGAAATGAGAGTTGCCTTGAACAACTCTTGAAAGTTTGTAATTATGTTTGGAACATAATGGTTGGTTGACAAAAATAGTCCATCAACATGGACTTATGATGATTTTGAATCATTGAGTGTTGAAGTGTTAAACCACTTCTAGAGACGGAAACTAGGCAAGGACTTCACCTTTGTGTCCCTATCCAAATGGTTCACTAAGTTTATTGTAAACTATATAGTGAACAATAAACACACGCTCTCCAAATCGTTTGATGTGTATAACAATTGAAATAAGTTTCAAGAGAGATAGTGGGAGTTTAGGGACCATGACCATTGTAGTCAAAGGAGAAGTCAAATGAAGAAGGGGAAATTACTCCAAGGGAACAAACTTCCTTTATGAAATGATGGACATTGGAAGGGGTAGTTGCAAGAAATGTCTTGCAAGTGTCAAGAACACACCTTTCGAAGGTGTTGTAAATTGTTCTTGAAAAGTTCAAAACAGTTGGTTCTTCTACTTGAATGCTTGATTCCGTATTAGTAACTATGTTTTACAATCGTTGTAAAAGTGTGGCTAATAAGAAGTAGAAGATTAATGAGAGAAGAGAAAGTACTTCACATTCGGAACGTGAATCAAATGTAGATCTCTGCGAAAGCAGATCGTACTTACTTCCTCATATGAACTACCAAAGAAATTGAAAAAAACCAAAGATTGTCTTTACATTCCAATTTTGAGGAACTTAATTCCGTCACTATGAGAGATGGACGAATGTTTTGTCAAACAAAACATTGTTCTTTATTAATGAATGATTAGATTATTGTAATCTAATTGATTATCTTTATAGTAGAGATGATATGGTAGTGTTAACTGTTTAGAATATAACGATGCTTAAAACCCAAAAGGTTGCAAGGTAGTGACTAATCCCAATTGAGTTGTGATACCTCTGAAACATAAATTACGAGTTGGTCATAGATGGATGCTTTGGATCGTTAGATCCGGATCCAATGCCTTCTTGTTAAAATTGTATAGAGGCAAAATGTTTGAATCTTTATTCTTTTGGAAAGGAAGAAAGAATCGCAAAGTTGTTGAGGTTAATTCACTTAGATGTTAGTGGCACATGTCCACAACATAATACTACTCATGTTGTATGACATTCACCGAAGATCGCTCTCGGTTGGACTATCATTTATTTTGAATAAACACAAGTCCGAATACTTTGCAAAAGGTTTCAAAGAATTCAAGAAATGCAAGTTGATGAGTAAAATGTTTAAAGTATTTACCTCCTTAGATTTGATCTAAGAAAAGGTAACACTTTAGAACAGTTTCCTTGAAAGATATCAAGGAAAGAAGCATCATATGATAATGGATTTCTCCATTAAGAGAAGAACGAACTCGAATAAGATTTAGTTCGTTGGATGTTATCAATTACCCATATATAGGATATATACTTCTAAGACAATATGATTGTCAATTAGAAGATCTTCCAAATTTTTCATGACTCCATAGGATGTAGTTGGAAAGAAAGACAAGTCTTAATCATGTTAAGATTTGGGGTTGTGTGCTAATAAGAAATATTTGTTTGAGAATTATCTTGTGGATATCCTTAAATTAACCTTTGGATATCACTTCTATAAACCAACTAACAAATGTTGTTTTGTTGGGTAGTTCATTGTAATCCTACAATATGAATTGCCTAAGCGCAAATGAATGAGAGATAGAACTCAAAGAATGGGTTCTTTGAGAGACAAGATGATATTCAACAAATATAACAACCTAGTTCCTACACCACAAGCTCCAAGGTAGTCGAGAAGGATTTATAAACTGTCTCAGTTGAATGGTTTGAACTTTATGACTATGTCATAGAGTTACACCTTTTAATTCGAAAGAAATAAGAATGAAAATCCTTATGACTACATTGAGTGTATATATGACATATACTCAAGGAAATGGTAAAGTACCATTTGACCCGAAATAATGAAACCTTTATAGCTAATTGGTAGCTTAAGGTGACTACAATCAAAGAGATTGGTTCACTTTGAAGAAACCATTTTTGACGTAGTCTTGGTTTCAATTAATTCGAAGATTACTAGCTACAACTAAATGGTGATTCAATGTTTGGATATGATATGGGTTTCCGAAACCATTATTAAGATAGTCTTGATAATATATGTCTAAAACTATGAATCACAAGACATGTAAGTTGTAGAGATCCATCCATCATAAATCTTAGCAAGCTAGTGGGAGCTATAAGCGTCTTATGAGAGAAAGATCAAATTGTTTGATTTCTCATAAAGATGTAAATGAATCTTTTGATTACTAGGTTTACAAAAGATTAGTGGGAGTTAATCATGTTCCTAAATTTGAATATATATATATATATACACACACACACATATATGATATATTAATTTTGGAAATGAAAAGAATACTTCTTCGTTAAAGTTATGACTTTAAACATTCTATAACGATAGAATGTATATGGGAGACATAGTCTATAAACAAGGGATGGAAATCTATAATGATAGATTTCAGGATATAATTGGATTGTATCAAGCCCTAATAATAGACAAAAGATGCTAGGAAGTTTCTCATATGATGATAAACTTCAATCAGAAGAACAACTCTAGTGAGACTAGGAGGTAGCTCTTCTCAAAGGGAACGTACCCTTTAACTTCTAAAGAAATAATGCGTAAATAGAATCCTTTATGCATACGCAGAAATGTGATTTATGTATTTCATATTGTATGAAAAACGTTGATATGAGTTGTACCAAGATCGGTACAAGACGATATCAATGCAAGCCCAGGATTAGAACCATGGCAACTGTCAAGTGAATCCTTAAGTATTTGAGAAATAATAAAGGATAGATTCCTCAAGAATAAGGAAGAATTAGATTAACGTAATGGAAGCGTAAATGTGTTAGATTATGAATCTAATCCATCATTGGATGTTTCTTCATTATGAATGAAGAGATAATCAGATATCTTTTTATTATGACTAAAGAGATATTTGGATGGAAACATTAAAAGTAATGACTTTAGTGTGTTCCATTGTGAATGCAAATATATTGCCATATAGAAGCTTACAACAATGTTGTTTGGATGAGAAAGTTCATTCATGAACTCTCTATTCGGTTCCAACCAGAAAATGTCTCTAGTGTACCGACACTACAACACTAATGGGGCGATAGCACAAGCCAGGGAATCAAGGTCTCATCATGATCCGAACTCAAATGAGAGACTAAACCACATGATTAAGAATCATGTATAATGGTGATGTCGTTATTCTCAAGGTTGCTTCTATGGATAACATATAGATATCCATTATCTAGACTTACTACTCAGCCATTTTTAAATGACTACAGAAGAGGTATCATCACTGATGACTAAGCTGATTGGCTTTAGTGCAAGTGGGAGATTGTTGGAAATGTGCCCTAAAACCAATCATATGATGATATTTTACGGACATTTCACATGTTAAACTAATCTAGTTTAATATCAAAGGCAAAGATTATTGTTTTAAGCTGTCTCATATAAATGTTATATGCTTAAACGATAAGTCCAAGGAATATGTAATTAGGAGAATGTAATTTAAACAAGTTAGATTCATGAGACCATTCTCTTTCGTATACATATCCTAAACGTTCTTGATCATAGGATTGCCAATTAGGCATTGACAGTCCGTTAAGAACAGTACGTGCTGTGTCTTCTCTCAGGGATAGTGACTGGTCTCGAGTCATTGGTGTGATTGACACCAAGACAAGCATGTAGGTGCTCAATAGAGAATTAGTCCACTGAACATGATCAACGATGAGTTCTCATACTCATGTCACATGAGAACTCATAGTTTGGATAATGCAAAGTAGTCATTTGACCTGAGGTATCATAGTTGTCTTGTGGTTAGGTCCTTGATCTTTGACTATGTCAAAGTCACTCTGTCAGAGGGTGTCCACGGCATAGTTGGGGTTAAGCCACTTAGGCATGGAGGCAAGTGAATGCGCAACAAGGGATCTCTAACCTTCAAACCGTTTAAGGGAGAATACTCTATGATATGATTAAGAATCTCTGGCCAGAGTATGAATGAGATTTAGGAAGTCGTTCCAAATCACATTCAAGGTAATCAAATGAGATTTAGGAAGTCGTTCCAAATCACATTCAAGGTAATCATATAAGTAAATGAATCACATTGGATAGTAGACATGATTAAACTATCAAACCAAACAATGTGGTCAAGAGTATTGTATTAGAGAAAGACTGTATTGCATTGTAATTCTAAACTGAATAGGTTCTCCACCTTTTCTGATTAGCTTGGGTAACCATGACATACTGCTTGGTGTCACTCATGGTTTGTGGAAGCCCTAAATGTGTATAATCACTAAAGGGAGAATTGAAAGTAAGTTTCAATTCACAATCGATCATTAAGAGTAACAATCGCCCACTGCCTCGCTAAAAGGAACCTAATGGATCGTACATTGAGTAAGGTAGAGATTGAAGAAACAACGGAGATGAGTAAGAATAATTAAATGGTTTAATTATTTATGGCAATGATTAATTAATATGTTAATTAATCAAACGAATAAAATTCGTTAAAAGACCACGGGTTAATTTTGGGCCTCAAGGTCCAATGGGCTTCGAACGTCAAGCCCATTGACTTAAGTTGTATGACAACTTAATGACTAATAATTCACAAAGGCCCAAAAAGCCCAATAAAACCCTATGGCCGGCCATAATGATAGTGGAGTGGGTTTTGGACTTATTACAAGTTTGTCACTCCAATGAAGGTAGGTATAAATATGACTTTATAGCTATTTCTTCATTAGGGTTTCTTTTGGAGAAAATTAGAGAGAACATGTCTCTCCCTTTCTCTCTAAGAGGCCGGCCCCCTTGGAGGAGATTAGCTAGCAATCTCTCATCCTCCAAGGTCACTCATCTCTTCTTCAAGTCTCTCCTTGGTATGGAAAATTAGAGCTTCTCTATTTTGAGAACTTGGAGAATCTTTTCTACCATCATCCTCCAAGAAATCGATGGATCTTAGAAGCAAGGAATGAATGCCCTCTCCTTGGGTGATTAGCCTTTGCTTATGCAAAGAGGAATCAACAAAGGTATAATATTTCTCAACTCACTTTGTTCTTGAGTTGAGTTCACCTAACTACTAGGCTTTGAATTTCACGGGTAATGTTTTGTTTTTGAGTGCATACAAGCATGATTCTGCCTTTAATTGTTAATTGCATGCTATAGATGTTGCTTAAATGAACATGTTTTTTCACAAAATTTCCTTCAAGAAGCATCTATTATGTGTTTTTTAAATGAACCACTTCAAGTGTTTTTGAAACTCAAAAACATTTTCTCTAAAAGCACTTTTAGTTATTTTAAAAGTACTTCCAAACTAGCCCTTTTTAATTATGCATTTATTTGCATTTCGCTATGTTTAAACAATTGAGATGATCTAACGGCTTAAGACATGACACATAAGTTAATATAGAATTTAATTAGCTATATTCTTTTTTTTTCTTCCGAAATTTTATTCCACATTATTTTTGTAAATTTTAATTCTTTTCCTAAATGACGTTAACTTTTAATTCAATTTATCATCTCATCTCTCTCTTGAATTCTAATTTTTGGATCATCGCAAGCATAACTGCTATATCCAACCGACCCATTAAAAGTTATTTATTTATTTTAATTTTTTTAACAAACGGCACTAAAGGCAATTAAAAATTTAGATAAGAATAAGAACACGTTTATTTGGCTTTACTAACCTGGACTGGATTGGATTGGACTGAACTGGACTAGTTTTTAGTGTAATCCTCTGTTTGTTGGCTACCAAGACTAAGTACTAGTTTGGTACTGAGGTGCTTTTATAAAAAGTGGGTATAAAAAAAAAAAGCTGAGCTCAAAAAAGTGTTTCGTAAACACTAAACAACTTATTTTCACAGTTTTGGTTGAAAAAAAAACTGAAAAGGTAAAGCAGCAAAAATGAGCTTATTCTCGTAGCAAAAATGAGCTTATTCTCACAGCACAGCAGAAACAGTTTTTTTTTTCAAAGCTCAGCAATACCAAACCAAGTTTAATGGTATTAAGTGGGACTCGCTCTCACTAACTCCTTCGTTAGGTGGTCTTAGTGAGACCCCCAAATACGAGCGGATTGCTTTGATTATGTGAAATCTGGATTGCTTTGATTATGTGAAATCTAGGTTGGTCTTATGCTGTGAAATTACTTGTTCTTCAATGATTTCTGTTTCTGGGTATTTTATGATGTAGTTGTACTGATTTGATTTCCCCTTTCTGGATATTTATTATCGGTTGTCGTTGTATATTTATTTCGGTTCTCTTATGCTGAAAATTGGTGGACATTTGGTCCCCTTAAATTTCTTTCCTTTTCTGCAGCCAAAGGAGAGAACTTTGTGCAATGGCTTGATTCAGAATTCTCATCCGGTAAGAATGATCAAAACTTAGATATCGTAGCTAATTGAATTCTCAAACTTTAAACCAAATAAGTTGTAGTATCTATTTATATGGGTCCCTGTTTCATGACAAGCTAAGCATAGAGAAGATACCTCCAGGCACGAACTTTTTCTGATTTGTAACTTTCTTTTATTTCAAGGTTTTAGGCAAACTTGTGTTGTTTTACTTGCTTTATGTTAATATAATCGCAAGTAGGCTTGCTAATTACTGTTATAGATTTTGTTCTTCTAATTTGCAATGTGTGTTGTTATAACTTCAAGTTTTGTGGAAGTTGCATATTATAGATTATGGGGATCTGTTGTAGTGGAAGGATACGGTGATCTTAAAACGAACTGATACTCTTGCTACTTTTCATTATGTTGATGCCAATAATTATATTTCTCAATCCATCTACTTGGATCAAATGCTACAGCTGCCATCTCTATATATAATAATAATTTAGTACTTTGTTTTATTGAATCAAATTGAAAGTATATATGGCTGGTGCCTCTAACTTGGAAATCGCTATGGAACATTGTAGTCTAAAGGGGAGATTATGGACCAATGATATCGATACTTCAAATAGTGGTGGAGTTATGGTTCATTCGTTTAGTTGTTACTGCTCCTATTCTTACTTTTAACATAATGGCTAATGCCAATTCAAATTTGAATGAAGTTGTAGCTAATGGAATGACTAAAGATGATTACGTGTGATTCTGCATTTGCTAATTTCCTATCCTTTGTGATACTGCATTTGCTAATCGGTAACATCTTATTGTTGCATTGAACTTCGATATCACCAACCAGTAGGGAATATTGAAATCTGATGCCAATGGCCGGCTTTGTAAAATACTTTGCTAATTTGGACATTGATTCTATTAGTCTGCCAAGTTTCTTATTATGTTGGTTTTTTTTATGCAGGTGATGGTTATGCATTATGAAAGTAAGCATTTTGACCAGACAAGTATCAAAATAGCATAGTTTTGAGTTTATTTGTTTAGTGAGCTATATTGTAAATTCCTTTACTTACAATTGTATGTAAACATTGGGATGAATGAATATGGTATTATTCATGGATTTTGGTAGGCTGTGAAGAAAGAAATCAAAATTTTCTTCATTCAAATTTGTGGTCTGATGAGCTTAAGTTTTTAACAATTTTGGGACATTTGGGTTGCCGAACATTTCAATGTTTATAGATTTCTCAATTTTAGAGGCGTAGAGGGATTTTAGACCAAAAAGTGAGAAAGTTGGATGTACTCATTCTGTATTCCTCAGTTGTAGTTGAAACCGCTGTTTGGTTTTGCAAATTGCAATGCTACAATGCACAAAAACTCAATATTTTCTTTCGTTTCCAAGCAATTGCCGTTGAGTTTAATGCAATTATATCATTTGATTTGACTGTGTGTATTTTGCAGTTGAGTTGGATATTTTCTTTCGTTTCCAAGCAATTGCCGTTGAGTTTAATGCAATTATATCATTTGATTTGACTGTGTGTATTTTGCAGTTGAGTTGGAGTAATTCTATCGTTAAAATTTGCAATTTCACTATTTTTTATTATCTTGGTTATTAGTCCGACACTGCACCAAACACCTTACTAAGTCACTATAGCTTAATCTATTCTAAGCCAGTCCAACTTATTTCCTGAAGCTAATTCAGTTCGAAATAGTCCGGTGCAACAAACGCATCCTAAAAGAGATCCAACATTCTAGCAAATATCTTACAAATCTCACAAATTAATCCTATAACAAAATTGATTTTATTGGTTCGAGGTTACAAATCTCACCAAAAACCCAATATCCATACCAAAAAGATTGTAGACAATCAAAACTATTACTTTTGGAGAAAGAAAGCGATCCTCCTTTTTTGGGTTTTTGCTTAATATGGTTTCATCATATCAGTTTATGAATTTGGCGACCATTCCTGAGGTTGCCATTGTTAACGTGGAAATAGAAAAGAATGAAACTAATTCAATTTAATGATAGATGGTGTGTCATATTTTAACTCGTTAGATTGTCAGAATGGTTTAGATATAGCGTAGTGTGTATAAATGCATGCTTTCTAAATGTAGAGACTTAAAATCCTTGTCGTATAGTAATACAAATATAATAGTCATTACAATATATATTATTTCAATATCATTCAAGTGAATCGAATATGACATATTATCTAATTAGGTGGAGACAAAACCATTAAACAAAATACTTTCTTTTTTTTTAAATTTATTTATTACAAGTGATATTACTACCTAAAGATATACTAGGTGAGTTAAAGAGAAAAGTCATATCAACCAAGATAATTAATTCATTACTGCCTTCTCCTTTTCTGTTTTGATTTTCACTTAACTCGTAGCAACTCTTCCTTATCCTTATGCTTATGTATCATATTGGAATAGATAACTCTCTAATTAAAAAATATGTTGAGGGGAGTGATGAGGCGATATTATCCTATATATTTTACCCGAATATTAGTACTAATTTATTGATTATTTTGATAGAACTTTGATACTTTGTTATATATTTACAATGTAGGACATTCGACTTCCTCTGGAGCAAAAAGTAACCAAACGGATGAATTTTGGAGCGCTTCCAATTGAAGGATGTTCATGTGCCTTTCAAGATGATTGTGTCAAAATTCTATATTTTTCTACTTAGCCGTTTGACCGTGATGATGAAATAAAGGCCCGCGTGCAGCTTTCCCATATTGACGTTTCTAGATGTTTTGGGTATTTTGGAGGTCAAGATGGCATATTTTAAGGAAGATTCCTGCTGAGGATTTGTAGTGCACGTCTTCAGTTTCAAAGGAGACCTTCTGGGACCAAATCGGAGTTGATTTGATTGGTCAAAAGTCTGGTTTTTTGAGAAATCCGAATTCTAGTTCAAATAGGAAACCTTTTATTTTTTGTTTTATTATTTTATTATGTTTCCTAGTTTTATTCTAAGACCTTTTAGGGTTTTATTTTGTATTAGTATAAATAAGATAGTTAGCCATTAGGGTAAAAGAGGGGGAGAACGCACGCACTTTGGCTTTAGAGAGCTTTTGACGATTCAAGTTTATTTTCAAGGTGTTTTCTATCTGTGATTTTAATAATATTTTGTTTTATAATTGTTCGTAACTAGTTTCGTTTTCTAGGGCGAGGCCACGAGCCTTAGCAAGAATATGTAGTTTGTTGATGTACAAAACTGGAGGGGTCTTGGAACAACGTAAATTCGACCGTGAATCTGCAAGAAAGTAAAGAACACAAGATGTATTGTGGTTCACCCCAATGTTTGGGCTACGTCCACACTGATATTGTATTTCTCTGAGATGTTGAAGAGGGAGAGAGAGCTTCTCTGTTATACTGTGGGATGAGAGCTTTGAGAGGATGAGGGGGCTCAAGAAATAACATCCCCTTAATGAGGAGAGTGAGGAGTCCTTTTATAGAATAAGGGCTCCTCACTTATTACATATTTGCCCATTCCTTTATTACATAATTACATTTAAGTCCCTCGAGTATTTATACGAGATCTAAATACGGAGGCCTTAAGTATGGTATAAACAGTAGTCCCCCAAGTCTTTAGTCAAGAGAATCTTTTGGCTAGAGACTTGAAATTCAGTCCATGTGTGGGTCGAAGTAACTAGATGTCGTCTATGACTGATACTCGATACGAGGTAGTGCTCAATCTGAAATGATGCTCAACTAGAAGTAGCACATGTTGCGAGGCTACTCTGCTTGTGTTGCCTTGGTTAGCTCGGCTTATGGCGTTGAGGGTGAGGGAGTCCATTTTATAGAATAAGGGCTCGCTCCTTATTACAAAAAATGATGGGTTAAAGTTGGTGCTCGCGACGAGGCAGTTGCTCAGCTGGCGGTGATGGTGAGGGAGTCCATTTTATAGAATAAGGGCTCATTCCTCAATACATAAGTGATGGGTTAGGAATGATGCTCGCGGTGAGGCGATTGCTTAGTTGGCGGCGATACTTTCTAATGAAGGTGAGGGAGTCCCTTTGCTATTTATACACAGAGGTCGAAACTGGTGTTGTTTTATGCACTCACGCAATGTAAAAATCTTGGAAGTCACCAGATTTCTCCGACTCTTTCTTTTTTACCTTCCTCAGATACAACTCGAACCAGATCCTGTCGCTAGAGACAGGTATGGGAAGACTTCGAGTAACATTTCTGGTGAGGTGATTGTTAGTGTGCTCTGCTGAAGAGCACGTCCGAAGGAGAAGGGTAGAGACCACGACTTATTTCCCTTGAGTTGGTTCATGGTGTTGAGGTTGAGGGTAGCCTCCTCCTCACTCTGTCCACCGGACAAGAACACAATAGCAAAGACAGCTGCATGGGTAGTGCGCAACAAAGCACGAGCTGTGTACTCAGTAATCACTTCTGGTGAAACCTTCTTAGCATTAGATCATGGGGTAACCATGTTGGGTTTCAAGAGAGTTCCTTCAAGCAGGACATGGTGGTCGTTAAGGCATTAAACTTCTGAGCTTGCTCGCAGTAGATTGCTTCACGGCAAGCGACGGCGAGCCGTCGACGTAGATCTTGACCGACGGCTGAAGATTTTCTGACAAAATGCTTTCGATCTTCGGGTCCATTATCTCTAAAGCAGACATGGCAGCAAAAAGATTGAAATTATCTCCGTTAATGAGCATACCATCTTGAAGATCTTTACAGGCGGCATCGAGGAAGGGCGAGACGTTGACCCAGACGGTTTGATTGCCGGAAGGAATGAGGGTGCCGCGGTCGGGTAAGGAGAGGTTCACGGTAACTTTCTCTACACTAATCGTCACGGCCATCGTTGCAGATGCTTTTTTTTTTTATCCACTGCTGCGTTGGAATGTCAGTCCTTTTGGTTTAACTTGTTGGTTGCTGCTGCCCACTTTGCCTGCCTTGAGAAAGTGAAACGAGAAAGGAAGAAGGTGAGCGTGGACTGGTTCCTTGGGTTTTTCTGGGAAAGTTTTGGGTTGTTGAATTTTTGCAGATTTTGCAGATTCACGGTGGAGGTGAAAAAATGAAGGAGAACCGACACAACTTTTCGTATCGATTCCCATAGACGGCGTCAAATGTTGATGCACAAAGCTGGAAGGGTCTTGGAACAACGTAAATTCGACCATGAATCTGCAAAAAAGTAAAGAACACAAGATGTATCGTGGTTCACCCCAATGTTTGGGCTACGTCCACACTGATATTGTATTTCTCTGAGATGTTGAAAAGGGAGAGAGAGCTTCTCTGTTATCCTGTGGGATGAGAGCTTTGAGATGATGAGGGGGCTTAAGAAATGGCCTCCCCCAATGAGGAGGGTGAGGAGTCCTTTTATAGACTAGGGCTCCTCACTTATTACATATTTGCCCTTTCATTTATTACATAATTACATTTAAGTCCCCCGAGTATTTATACGAGGTCTAAATACAGAGGCCTTAAGTATGGTACAAACATAGTTTTTTTTTTTTCAATTTGCTTATAATATTATGCATGCAAGTTTTGAATTAAACTTAATGAGTCTTGCATGTTCACATTCGATCCGGACGCCACAGACAGGTTGCATGTTAGATATACGTTCTATGTTGAAGGTTCCAAGTAGGGCATACTTTAGGAAAACCTAACCTTCAAAATATGCATGTGTAATTCATAAGTAATTGGAAGAATTACGTAGGATTGTTAAGGTAACGGCGGAACCCTAATGCTCAAATTTATTTTTAAAACTATTTTCTTTTGATTTTCTTTACTTTCTCAATTTATTTAATTGTTTTTAGGGTAAATTACATAGTAACCCCTCATGTTTGAGGTCTATTACAACTCCATACAACATCTTTAAAACATTTCACTTTCATACCTCAAGTACTATTTTATTTCAAAATAATACAACCGTTACATTTTCCATCCATTGATCCGTTAAACGTTGACGTGACTGCCACATTTGTGCCACGTGGCTGCCAAATGTGTGCCACGTGGCAAAAAAAATAATTTTTTATTATTTTTTTAAAACCTAAATCTTCTATTAAAAAAAAAAAACCAAAACAAATGCAGAAACCTCTAACCCAGCAAACTCACTTCCTTTCCCTACCCCCCACGCCCCCACACCCCAGCACCTCCCTTCCCCACCTTCCCAGACCGTCCCCCCGAGCTCTTCCCAACACCTCCCCCCACCCAGAAACCTTGTCCCCCCTCCCGCGGCATACCCACACCCTCCTTGCACGACCTGCCCGCAGAGCCACCTCCGACAAGCTCCCACAGAGCCGTCAATTTTCTTCCCATTAAAACGGCCAATTTAACCAGCGCCACTAAAACTTCTCCTTTTTTTCATTCATACCCCTGAAACAATTCAAATTCCTCACCGAGGCAATCACTTCACTTTTACGGATTTTGGATTTAGGGTTTTGATTTGATTGGTTTCTGCTATCCAGCTAGGCTTTTTTGGGTTTTAGGAACTCAATCAAATTAGGGTTATTTTTCTTCTAATTCTTGTTCAAAGAATCAATCATAGAAGAGGAGGCAATGGCGACGAAGTCATCGGAGGGAGAAGAGGATGCGAAGTTGACGGGAGGGAACCAGCTGCTGGTAGTCGACGACGATCTCAGAGAAATGGGCAAAAAGGCTGCTTGGAGCGTCAACTCCTGCAAGGCCGGCAATGGCGTCTCGTCTTTCCGTGACGACAATCTCGACACCTACTGGCAGTCTCTACTCCAATTCCCCTTTCCCTGCTTTAATCCCTCAAAATATTGAAATCTTTGAATTTTAATTTTGTTTGTTTGTTCTTGGTTTGCAGATCCGACGATGCGCAGCCTCATTCGGTGAACATTCAATTCCAGAGGAAAGGCTTCAAGGTATAGTGGTTGCAGGTAAGGGAGTCGGGGGAAGAAGATGAAGATGGGGGAGAAGAGATGGGAGGAGGAAGGGGAAGATGAACTGAGTTGGGGGGTGGTCGTATGGGGTATGGGTTTCGCGGGGGTATGAGATCTGGGTTGTTCTCTGGTTTTTTTTTTTTCCTTCAAAGGTGCAGGTATGGGGTGGGGGAAGATGGGAGCGGGGAATAAGAAGGCTGAGGGGGGTTCACGGGGTGGGGTTTTGTTCAGGTTTTGGGTTTTTATTTTTTTTTAATTTAGAAGATTTAGGTTTTTTTTTAAAAAAATAAAAAATTATTATTTTTGCCACGTGGCACACATTTGGCAGCCACATCAGCACAAATGTGGCAGCCACGTCAGCATTTAACAGATTAATGGACGGAAAATCTAACGGATGTATTATTTTGAAATAAAATGGTACATGATGTATGAAAGTGAAATGTTTTAAAGACGTTGTATGGGATTGTAATAGACCTCAAACCTAATGGGCTACTATGTAATTTACCCTTGTTTTTAATTAAATTCGTTTTTAATATTTTAGGTCATTAAATTACCTTTTTCTAAACTTTGTTTTCAAATAATTAATTATGATTTGATTTTAACATAAATTATTCATTCAATCCCTGCGGAAAACGACCTTGCTTGAGCTGCTATACTACGACAACCTTATACTCTCGCAAGTATTTTTAACTGTTTTTATCCCTACTTTTGCAGATGTTAAAAATCATTATCAGGGAGAAATGAAAAAGACATCCAACTCCAAGGCTAAAGATGGATTACTAATGGAAATAAAAATAAATAAAAATAAAAACTTACCTATCCAATCCTTTTCAAAATGGTAGGACTAAAAGAGATGCACTTCTTCGTGTCTAAGTGCTCTAATGGAATATGTCACTACTAAATTGCTACATGTTTTGTTTTGATATTGTTTGGGTAAAAAACGATGTTTTGGGCCGAAGGTAACAAATGGGCCAAGACTCTTGATCTAGTGGTAGTAAGGGGGATCATGGGTCGGCTGGGTATTGGGGGTTGTCTAGTTGTTTGTTGATTGAGTCCCTTTGTGAGAAGGATTGATTTGGATAAAAATGAGGGATGAATCCTTAAAGCCCCAGGAGTGTTAAAGCTAAAGGCACTAAAGAACACGGAAAAAATCTGGTTCGTTACACAAAGTCTTAATTAAAGTAGGATTGGTCGAGTCTAAGTTAGATCAGGATGAGAAGTCCTAGTCCGGGTAAGGTTCTAACTTAGCCAAAAGTAGGTTCACTCCTATAAATACAAAGGATGAACACACATTCGGGGTTTCCTACTCAACACACAAACTACCTTGCGCAAACTCTCGCTCTACGCGAAACCTCTCAACAACCTTGAGATTTTTCATTTTCTTTTCCGCCAACACATATTCAGTTTGGATAAACAACATTGTGAAGACAACCGGTGAACATCTCCAGTTTGGATAAATAACACTACCGCCTTAGAATCAGCTGACATTGAAGCATCTTCAGTTTGGATCAACAATATTGCGTCGAGGCCAACTGATTATCTATCCAAGTCTCGGCCGAGAAGCATTTTCGAATCCTTGTTGGTAGAGGTCATCTCATTAGCCTTCTCGGTGAAGTGAGATGTTACAAATTACTAGACTCGGTGCATTGAACGTCGAGGCATTCACACAAATTAAGGTCTCCCTCACAACTCCACCCGTCCTGGTCCCACCACGACGTGGTAGACCTCTCAAGCTATACATCTTTGTGGCCAAGGAGTCCATCGGATGCCTTCTTCCACAAGACAATGATGTTGGGCGCGAACAGGCCATTTTTTATCTTAGTCGAAATCTCAACCCACCAGAGATTAATTATTCCGCTGTCGAGAAGCTTTGCCTCGCCTTATTTTTCGCTACATCCAAACTCAGGCATTACATGCTCTCGTCATTCACTCTAGTCATCACCTAGACCGATGTTATTCGTTACATGCTCACTCGGCCAATAGTAAAAGGCCGAATTGGAAAATGGACAATGGCACTGTCCGAATTCAGTTTGCAGTATGTGCCCCAGAAAGCTGTCAAAGGCAAAGCGTTGGCCGATTTCTTGGCACAACATCCATCACCATATGATTTTGGGGGCAATGATGTGGACATCGGCATAGTGCAAACACGTGAAAATTACTGGACAATGTACTTTGATGGTTCTCGTACTTCCATCTCAGCTGACATTGGGATCGTTATTCAATCCCCCAATCATAGCCATTGGTATTTTTCTCTCAAGCTCGAGTTCGAGTGCACGAATAATCAGGCCGAATACAAAGCCCTCATTATTAACCTTGGTATCCTTCACGATTTACGGCAACTCAAGTCCTTATTCTCGGTGATTTCGAACTTATGATTAACCAACTTAATGGGACTTTTCGTTGCATGAGTTATACTCTAGCGTCATATCACATGGTTGCTAGCTATTTGGCCGAGTCTTTCGACAACGTTACCTTCAAACACATTTCATGGGTTTGAAACATTGAGGCCGACGAATTAGCTTAAATAGCCTCTGGAGCATAACTTCTGGAGGGCAAACTAGGCCGAGAAATACCTGTGACCCGATTAGCATACCTGGCCTTGGTTAATTAGCAAGTTCTCCAACATGATTACGTGATCCGTACACGAGTCAGGTTATTACCATCGTTGTTAGAGCGAAATGACCCTATAAATGTTTGTGCAGTGGAGGCGATGTCGGATGATTAGAGAAAGTCAATTATACAGTATCTTAACAATCCCAATGGTAAACACGACCGAAATACAAGGGTTCACGCCACGAATTATGTAATGTACCAAAATGAATTGTATCGAATGGGTGAGGACGGTCAATTGTTATTATGCCTTAGCCCTCATGAGGCTGCTTAAGCAATCACAGACGTCCATGAAGGTATTTGCGGGGCTCATTAATCTGGATGAAATATGCATTGGCTACTTTGGCGACACGGCTATTTCTGGTTGAGCATTCTGAAGGATTGTATCGAGTATGCAAAAGGATGTGTACAGTGTCAAATTCATGGGCCTATACAAAGAGTTCTGGCTGAATCACTCAATTCGATCACCAAACCATGCCCGTTCAAGGGATGGGCTATGGATGTAATCGGCAAAATCGCACCATCTTCCGGGTCAGCAAAGCATGCGTGGATACTTGTCGTAACGGATTACTTCACCAAATGGGTCGAAGCCAAGTCATATGCCGAGTTAACATCTAAAGAAGTCTGTAATTTTGTAGAAAAAAATATCGTGACTAGATTCGGCGTACTAGAAACAATCATAACAGATAATGGTACGATTTTTACATCCGGCAGGTTTTAGAAGTATACGGAAAATCTAAAAATTTGACTCGAGCAATTTACACAGTATTACCCACAGGCGAACGGACAGGCCGAAGCAAGTAATAAGGTTTTAATCGGTATTCTCGAGAAAATGGTACAAGAAAGGCCTGGTATATGGCATTTAAAGTTAAACGAAACATTATGAGCTTATCGAACTTTACCCTGATCGGCCACTGGAATGACTCTATACGTATTAACCTATGGCCACAATGCTATGTTCCAGTCGAACTAAGTATAAACTCGTTACGAGTGATTGAACAAAGTAGTTTGTTCAGTGTCAAGTACAGTCAAGCCATGCGACAAGAGTTAGAAGATTTGGAAGAAAATTAGCTTGACGTTTATAATTTATTGGTGGCACAGAAAAAGATTGCCGAGCGAGCTTATAATCAGCGAGTTAGACAAAAAACATTTGGAGAGGGCGAGTTAGTTTGGCAAACTATGCTGCCCGTAGGAATTAAAAACCCCAGGTTTGGCAAATGGTCGTCGAATTGGGAATGACCGTTCATCGTTCACAAAGTTCTCGATACCACCTCAAGGATTGAACTGGTTTAATTCACAAGTTACCAATCAAAAGGAAATTTTTAAAGAAATATTATCCATGTCACTTGGGAGATGCAAGAATAAAAGATCATTCATTGATTTTGCAAAGAAATGTACAAGCAAAGTTACAAAAGATTCCTAAAGACTAAAATCCGAAAGGGTCGAAGGAAGGAAGGCTTCAAGAGTGGCCTTCAGTTCCAACCACCTTACTTCACCCATGGTGACTTCGGCTTGCCTCATCCTGTTATTAAGCTGAAGTTGTTGGATCAGCCTTGCGACAGCCACGAAGTCCGTTAACCAAGCCTTATTTGCTTCAAAATTCTTTTCGAGGTTCGAAACAACGGCCAACCTTTGCTGTTGAAGTTCTGCAATTTAACGTTGCAGCTCAGCGATTTAATGATCAAAGTTGGCCAACTGTGTTTTCTTTGCTTTAATGGCCTCAACCTTTGGCCGACTGGCTTCGTGAGCGGTCTTGGCAACCTTTAAGTTGTCTTCAGCTCGGATAGCCCGTTCAAAAGTAGTAAAAAACTGTCGAGTCCGCTCCAGGATATTGGATAGGTGGATGACATTCTCGGTACTCAACAGACCACTAGCTGCAAAAGCGTTCAGGCACTCTCCTACGAAGTCAAGGCCTTTACATTGAAGGATTTGTAAAGCATAGAGGGATATGAGTTTTTGTAACTTGGCGAGGGCATTGGATTCAGCCTTGATTGCTGAAGGCTCGACCAACGTAGTAGATGATCCGGCTACCCCAGCAGTATTCGAAAGGAGAACGTCGAGCTCGACTTCCCATGAAAGCTACACATGAAAAGGTTTTAGGCGAAAAGAAAATTGTAAAGAATATAACAGAGAGAATTTGCTTTAGACCTACTGGGAAAAGACTTCGACCATGTCCTCTGGTTCATTGCTTGAACCTAGAGAGCTCAATGGCCGAGCCCAGTATTTAATACTGCTTTTCAATTCACGCGGCTGATGAAGGTTATCTACATTCGACGGCCACTTAGGTGGTCAGGAAATATAGATAACACCCTTCAGCGCATAGAATTATTGATGAAATGAATAATCAGGCACCTGACATTTAATATTATTCTCGGTTCAGACTTGTTATAGTAAAATCAACGAAAGAAAAGGATCGAGTAACTTTTTGAGGAGAAATGCCAAGGTCTTGATCCTGCGGATGGATTAGTGTCTCTGCCGTTGCTTTAGGCTCGACAATGGGCCTTTTTCCACGGTCAGCTGCAGGAGGATCAACCTGGTCAATTGCCTCAACCACAGGTGGAAGCTTGTTAGTAGGAAGTCTAGTTGGTCGAGGACGACTTATTAGCGGGATTTATTAGTTGTTGTCATGCTAAAAAAGAGTTGTTAGAATTCAGAATCTAGTCAAAGGAAATTTTACCGACGACATAATTATATCTCTTCCTCTAGAATGAACACTGGTTTTGTTTTTGGATTCAGGGGGAGATTTTTCTCGGTCAGGGAAGTCACATTTTCCAGTGTAGTCGTCATCAGGCTGGCTTCGGCGTGAGCAGTTGCCATTGCTGAAGTTACAAGTTGCTTGACAACTGGGTCGATGGCCGATTCAATTGTCAGGTCTGGTCGTACTGCGGCTGAGGCTTCGACGACAGGGGGAGGGAGAGAAACACTATGAGCGGTTGTTCCTGTAGTCTAACTAGAGATAACGTGAATCTCCCGCTCCATTTTTTTAGCCAACTTCTTAACAAGTTTTTTGGGCCGGGGAACATCTCCTGCAGCTTCAACTTCTGGGCTAGGACTTTGCTTGGTAGGGTTGTTTTAGTAGCAGTCACCTTTTTTGTAAGAGGGGCAAGTTTGTGTTTAGTTGTGGCCTTTGCCACCACCGCAACCCATTTTATGGTTCGGCCACCTGGGGACATTAACTCAAGGTTAAAATAAGGCTTAAAAGAAAATAAGGAAAGTAAAGGAAGTTACATACCTTGGACTATTTCCTTAGGTTTTGGGGTTTTTGGACGACCGTCAAAGATTTTCTTCACGATTTCTTCACCCGGCGTTTGGAAGAGGTCCTTGGTGTAGGTGTCCCACCATTCGGCAAAGGTACTAGTACACCGAGATTCTGGGACCTTTGGTCGAAGGTGGAATTTGGCGCACCGTTCGTACTCTTTTTCTGAGGAACTAGAAAAGAGTTTTCGGCTTAAAAGGCCGTGAGAGGCAAGGAATGGTAAGGGGCACCCTTGGAGGTAGCCTAATTGATGGGCCAAGAAGTTAGTGTGATAGACTTCTCAGCTGCCTCGACGAGCTTCGCAACCATAGGGCAGGTCACGAGTCATGATGAATGACCCCCAAAACTCCCGAAGATTAGCATCCTCGGCCGCGTCCCATGCCGATTGTGGGAGAATGATGGAAGACGAGTATGTCCAGCAACAACATATTTGAAAGTCGTTGTCAGACAAGTCTTCTAGGCTGAAGAAATGTTGAAAATTTTCTTCGGCCGAGTGAGGAAGAATAAGGCGTGAGGCCAGCTCCAGACCCATAGCTTCGGAGGAACTAAAGTTTAGGATTTCAGGCCGCAACATTGGGAAGTAAACTTGCAACCAAAGCTGGAAGACCCATAGTGGGCCACTGTATTGGGGTCGATTTTCCCAAAGGTTGCTTCGGCCAAGTATTGGGTAAGGTTGGAGAGGATGGCTGAGCTAAGAGCCAGGACGTGACCGCTTGATAGAGCCTCGGCGCCATGCATGTTTTTGACCAAACACTTATTTGACTTGGCACAAAAAATATATTTGTTGTACCAGTAAAATAAGAAGGCATCATATTCCTTTTTTTTGATACTTTCCCTTTCCGAGCTAGCGAAGTGGGTGATCAGGGTGTTGTAGTTAAACAAGTTTTTGTATAAATTTTGCACTTCTTCTTTCGGCAGCCTTTGGTCTCCTTTTGTCAAGGCTTCAACGACACGTTCTTCGAAGACTGCCTTCAGGTCCAGGTCAAGTTTATATCCAACAAGAGAAATGTCAATTGGGAGGCCGGATGGAGAAGTGTCAAGGATAGCGGTTATGTCCAGAATCATTGGACCAAAAGGGCAGAGAAGGAGAATCATCATCTTGATTACCGGGCACAAGAAGCTTAACGCGGCCATCACGAGCTCTCGGTCCATGTTCATCTCGATGGTCGAGAGTTTAATAGCATCTAAAATGCCTAGAGCCCTCCATTCGTCGCTGAAGTGTGGTTCCATCTGGGTGACCCAGGCAACCCAGGATGGAGTGGTCGAAGGCCAAACACCTTGGGGTCTGACATATTCCTATTTTGGCCAGTCGTACCCGTGAAACAGGGGTTTTAGGCATTGATTCTTAAGCATTTCGATGATCGCCTCTGGAACGTCGTCCTTGAATAATGGGCCAAGGGTTTGATGGGAGGCATTTGGTTCATCTTTAAAACAAATGGTTTTGATTGTGTTTCGGTCGGTAATGTCTTAGCATTTGTTGCACTCCTCAATCAACTTGGTAATAAAAACGTTGGCGGCCATCGGAGAAGACAAAAGGGAAGTTTAGCTTTCTGGGTTTGAGAACAAATAACAGAAAATTCGAAAGCAGATGGCAAGAGGATTTGAGAGTTTTGGGAGCGTCAGAAGTGGAATGAGGAAAGTTAGGTTTCTTATAAGCGTACTGGGGAAGATTCGACGGTTTAAATGTTTAAAATGAAGGGTTAGATTTGAGCCGGAATTTGGTAATCATGATAAATATTCAAAGAATCCAGGTGAAGGGACCGATGAATTCGCGGATCAAGGTTACACGATGGCGTGTTGCAGTGAGTTTAATGATGAAGAAACGTTCGGGTATCTACACGTCTCAAAATGACTACAATTCGCAAATCAAGGTTATAATGATGGTTTGTGGAAGGCTAGGCGTTTCAGTGTCAAGTAAGGACAAGCATGCTAGGAAGTTGCCACGTGGTAGGGTGTTTAACAAAATTAAGATCGTGCAATCGTGCTTCATAAATATGCCGGATAGATGGAATATTCGAATTGTTTTAGAAAATATACCCTGGTTTTGTTTTCACTTCTTCAAGGTCGAAATTCGGCTAAGGAATTCTAAGCTGAATACCTCATAAGCGAGGGGCAATGTTTAGGGCGAAGGTAACAAATGGGCCAAGACTCTTGATCCAATGGTAGTAAGGGGGATCATGGGCCGGTTGGGTACTGGGGGTTATCTAGTTGTTTGTAGATCAAGTCACTTTGTGAGAAGGATTGATTTGGATAAAGATGAAGTATGAATCCTTAAACCCCAAGATTGTTAAAGCTAAAGGCAGTAAGGAACACGGAAAGAATCTGGTTCGTTACACAAAGTCTTAATTAAAGTAGGATTGATCGAGTCTTAGTTAGATCAGGATGAAGAGTTCTAGTCCAGGTAAGGTTTTAACTCGGCCGAAAGTAGGTTCGCTCTTATAAATACAGAGGATGAACACACATTCAGGGTTTCTACTCAACACACAAACTGCCCTGCGCAAACTTTCGCTCTACGCGAAACTTCTCAACAACCTTGAGATTTTTTATTTTCTTTTCCACCAACACATTTTCAATTTGGATAAACAGCATTGTGAAGGCAACCGGAGAACATCTTCAGTTTGGATAAACAGCATTGCCATCGTAGAATCAGTCGACTGTGAAGCACTTTCAATTTGGATAAACAACACTGCGTCGAGGTCGACTGATTATCTATCCAAGCCTCGGCCGAGAAGGATTTGAAAATCCTTGTTGGTAGAGATCATTTCATTAGCCTTCTTGGCGAAGTGAGGTGTTACAAATACTAGGCTCGGCGCATTGAACGCCATTGGTTATTCACGAGTAGGGTTTAGAGTTCAGCATTCTGACAGCCGAACCACGTTTACCATCAAGACATATATTTCCTTTGAGTACTTGTGTCTGTATAATTTGGAGTCGGCTTGGCGTGCTTATACTCTCACAAATATAATCACCGTGACTGAACCTGGTGCCAACGATCCATGAACTTCACATAACTAGTAGCCTTGTCTTCAGACTCTAGAACCCGAAGGTTGAGACGTGTTCCTTCCTCGGCCGCAGTCGTAAGATTAAGAAATCAGCAGCGTGCTCAACGCAACATCAACATATTTTACTCCTCGATTGAGCTCGGCCGACGAGTTGGCACACCCATATACAACCAAAAGACGTAGTTAGCTCATTAGTTACTCGGCCTGTGCACCACGTAGGCTTGGTAGTTTTTAGGATCAACATATATATGTAAAAGCATTCGACTTTAGGATGCAGCTAAATATCGTGTCTCACATGAACAAACCGGGCTAAGAGTCTGTGACCAAATCATGGCAAGCCATAGGCTTAAGACTTGAGTATTATTTTGTTTTTTTCATACTAAGGATACAATTTTACTGAGGTGGTAATACATTTAGGCCAAATCTCACAATAAGTCGAACATAAAGTCTCTAACCTAAGAAAAATTAATAATAATGCAAATGTGAGGTCTCATTTTCAGTTATTCAAATCAAAACAACGCAATTCACAAGTGGATTTTCCTTTAATATTTCCTTTTTTTTTTAACAAAAGATAATATCTACATTAATATTCTTTTATTTTTAAACCCTTATAAAGAGAAAGAATAATTGCATCTCTTAAGAGGAAAATGCACGTCATTTTTTTTTAGGAATGGTCTTGAAACGAAAATTAAGAAATTGAACATGTTTGTTTAAATCTTCTGATTAAGAAATTTATACGACAAAAATTATTCATAAATGGTGGAATATGTGGACATAGACACAAGTATTATTCTAAAAAAAATTGCCAGTCTAAGGAAAAAAGTTGATTTAAATATAATATAGGGTGAACATGTGAAATTATTTTTTGCTAGTGTAGGAAAAACAAAGAATATTTTGAACGAAATTAAGAAAAGCCAGTCAACACCTCCTCCACACTTACAGTCTCGCACTAGTTTTGCGATCTGAGAGAGTTGCTCGCATTTCTTCTCCGCAGTCCCTCCCCAAACCCAACCAACCATGTCGAAGCTCCTCGGCGTCCTTGCCTTCCTAACCCTAACCCTCCCATTTCTTGCCCACTCCTTCTCGCCGGACCACCCCACCGACCGCCGCGTCCTCGTCCTGCTCGACGACCTCGCCGTCAAATCCTCCCACTCCTTGTTCTTCAAGTCCCTCCAGTCTCGAGGCTTCGAGCTCGATTTCAAGCTCGCCGATGATCCCAAGATCTCCTTGCAGCGATACGGCCTCTACAGCTACGACGCCTTGATCCTCTTTTCTCCTTCCGTCGATCGTAAGTCTCTCAGTTGAATTTTGTGATTGTTTGTGTTTTGTGATTTTGGGGAAAGTTGTGGAATTTGGGAGCTTTTGATCGGTTGAAATGGAGGATCAATTTATTCAGAATTTGTGTTTGTCGTGTATTATAGGTTTTGGAGGATCCATTGACCTGGCTGCTATACTGGATTTCGTGGATAGCGGTCATGATTTGATCATTGCAGCTGATACCAATGCATCTGATTTGATCCGGCAAATCGCGGTTGAGTGCGGAGTTGATTTCGACGAGGTTGGTTCAAGCATCGAAGCATTTTCACTGGTTGCTGTATTGATTATATGTTTTCAAGCTTGTCAGAATTTCCTCTAAATTGAATTATGTCCAATATGCATGCATTGCTTCATGATATCTTCTACCACCCGAAGAAAATACTTTTCTTTGAAGAATTGATTGTCCAATTTGTTTGAGGATAACAGAAACAAGCATAATCACTAAGGTGCATGTCCTTATGAATGTAGCCAATTCGAATAAAATTTAAACGGAAAGGGTGTAGAAGAGATTAAAATGCGTTCTTAACAATGGCAGGGTCATCATATCGTGTTATGAACCGTCACTACCTTTGAGCTCTTTATGAATGATCTTTGTAGAGGTTTATTTGGGCATCTTCCCAGTTACTACCTCCTATGATTAAGTACACATAATCAAAAACCACTGTCATGTACTACACTGATGTGACTGCGAGGTTGGAAAAAATCATTCTTTTGTCTGCTTATACAATCCAAAGAGTATATTTTCCATTTTTACAAAGAAAAAAAATCTTAAAATCCTCGGGTTTGTATTCCTTTCCTGGAATTATGAATTCATAGAAAGCATTTTGGCAGCCTCTGTTTGAATAGCTGTGTTCTGGATGTATGTTCTTCTGCTCCTTTCATCTCATACAGTATTCTACAGGGCTTATTGATACCCAATATTCTTATCTTTACCTTGAATTCTTACAAGTTTATATAGGTCTTACCTTTTCATCCAGCGTTTGGAGCATGGTTATGGAATTGATGTGTTTGGGTAAATTATTTATTATGGATACAGGATCCTGCTGCTATGGTCATAGATCACACAAGCTATGCAGTGTCAGACACTGAAGGAGATCATACAGTGATTGCTAGTGATGATTTCATCAAGTCTGATGTAATTTTGGGTAGCGAGAAAATTGAGGCAAGTTCTATTCTGATAATATTTGTGGTCCAGTTTACTAAATCGTACATTGTATCTTCAATTAAGTAATATGGGTACTGGTCAAGCCACATGTTGTCACATTTTTCCTTGAGCCATTCATTTTTTATGTCCTTGTATCCAGTAGTAGCTTAAGCAAAGTATTTTGAGAATATATAATCGTAGAATTATCAACGGATGCACTTAGAGACAGTTCAATGCACACTACTGCTAAATGGTGATGGTAATTGTTGTCTTTGTCTCTGATATTGTTTCCATTGGTGGTTCTGCCACAGGCTCCTGTACTTTTCCAAGGGATTGGCCATGCAGTAAACTCTGAAAATAGCCTGGTAAGAATTTCCAGTTATCCATATTCAATGCGCTGCAACAAACAAGAGAATCAGCCTTTGTGCCAATTAAAGTTATTCAACTGTGATTGTTCATTCATTTTTCTTTAAAAATTGTTATTACCCTCTTTAATGTCAATTTATGAACATTTAGGTTTTGAAAGTTCTCTCAGCTTCACCTTCAGCATATTCTGCTAACCCCAAAAGCAAGCTGTCAAATCCTCCATCTCTCACTGGATCTGCTATATCTTTAGTTTCAGTTGTGCAGGTATGTTAAATTTTCTTAGCCTGTTTTCTGCGCTTCTTTTACTTCATTGCCGTGTCTATATTTTGAAATACATACATGGTTTCCTTTGTTTATGTGTTTGTTCATGCTTTAATTGGAAACGTCATGCCTATCTGGTCCATGATAAGGAAATGATATTGTAGGTTGTATTAGTTTGCAGCTGTCTGTTGGCTTCATATTGTCTTCTTGTTAAGCATAGGAATACCTCGCTCTTTCTCTGTCTCTCTATTCTTTAATTTTTTTGGGAGGAAACATTGGACTAATTGCAATAACATATCTACTAACAGAGAACTGTTCTGCAGCATCCTACCTTTTTTACCATTACATTTCATATTATTTTTTTCGTCCTCTTTTGCCTATTGGGGTGGCGTCTCTAAATCCTGCCACACCTTTGGAAATGGACCTTAATGTTTGATGATATAGCTCCCTATTGTCTGGTTCCAGATGTTTGCAGTCATAAATAATACTAAGTAGTGAGTTCTCTGGGTGCACTGGTCTGTAAATGTAATACAGTTTCTTTGATGCTTTTTAGCGTATGAATGTGAATGCGTCTATTTTACACATTGTATTTTCTTTAAAGGTTTTCTTGTGTTTATTGCACAGGCAAGAAACAATGCTCGGGTTTTGATCTCTGGTTCATTGAGTTTGTTCAGCGACAGGTATGTGATAATTTCCGGATAAATTACGTTCTCTTATTCTTTTGAACGTTTCCATTGACAGGATTTGGTTTTGTTTACAGGTTTTTCAGATCTAAGGTGCAGAAGGCTGGGAGCTCAAAGAAGTGAGTGATGCTGTGACTTGTAATTTGATTTCCTTGCCATACGTGTTACATTGATATTTAAGGACATCTCCATTTCTAACTGCCATATAAACTATGAACTTACATAATCGAAGAGGATAAATTATCTTATTAGTGGAGATACAGCTTGCCTGTTGGGAATTAACTTTTAGCTATATGTCACATATTGTGAAGTGGTCTGGTTGTAGCTTAGTGCCCACGTTAACTGATATATTGTATATGATGAAATTCAGTTGTTGATTGTTTAAAAACTAATAAAAGGTTATAGGCTATGGCGCCTGTTTTGAGGCAGGGATGTGCTTTACAACTTAATGATTAGCTATGATTGATGCAGAGATTAGGCTAGACATGTAGACATCAATGGAAATATGTATCTTGGAGACGTAAAGTGTTTACACTAGCAGTTTATAAGATATTTATTTTCGTAATGTAGCTGTACAAAATGACTACTCACGAATAAAATATGCATTTTTGAATGAGTTTGTCGAAGATATCTCTTAATGACACAGAATACTTTTCGGTTTGAAAGAAGAAATTTATGAGAAACTTTTTTTTTATAACAGACATGAGAAATCGTCAAATGAGCAGTTTCTGACTGAAATTAGCAAATGGGTCTTCCATGAAAGAAGTCATCTCAAGGTGAGGCAAAAATTAGTTTTTTGTTGTCAGAATATTGTTTGTTTAACGAGGCCTGAACAAAATAAAGAAAAGAAAAGGAGAAAAGTAAAAGAGAAGTGGTGGTGGCTGGTTTAACTCAGCTAATTGTTTCACTATAGCTATGTCTGTAATCAGCTTTTTGGGTTTCTTAAATTCTCACCTTGTTAATCATGTTTTGTCCTGTAGGCTGTGAATGTAAAACACAACAGAGTTGGGGAAGCAGATGAACCTGCAATGTACAGGATCAACGATGACCTGGTAATTTTATTTACTTACAGTGTCAATAAAAAAGAGTAAAAAACCTAAAGGTTTTGGCATCTGACATTGAAATTACAATTGAAGCAATATTCGGTCGAGATTTATGAATGGCATGGACAACGATGGGAACCATATGTTGCTAATGATGTCCAAGTGCAGTTTTACATGATGAGTCCCTATGTTCTGAAAACCTTGTCAACTGATCAGAAGGTAACGCATGTTATTCACTGCAGATTTTTCGTAAACATCCTTGCTTAATATTCTTTTGTATTGCAGGGTCGTTACTTTACAGACTTTAAGGTTCCAGATGTTTATGGGGTTTTCCAGTTCAAGGTTGAGTACCAGAGGCTTGGCTACACAAGTTTGTCTCTCTCAAAGCAGGTAATAAATATTTCTATAAATGGTATTGGTGCATCTATAACTTGTTAAGAGAAGATCTTTCAATTAAACCAACAAAGTTTTGTATGCATTTTGTGCTTGTGCGAAATGGATGTCATCATGGACTTGATAAATTTGTACCTCTGTAATATAGTATTGAAGCTTCGTTATTGATTGAAAATCTGTGGTTACATTAATAAAATTCGATTCATTACAATTAAAAATACCCAACTGCAGAATGCGTTAAATTTCAATTTACCGCTGTTTCTTATTGAATGTTGATTAAAAATGAAAGACAATAATTCTTGTATCTACCTTTGAACAACCATCCCACGTATGTTTTGCACCTGGAATGGCGCACGCTTCAACTTCGAGTAATGAATATTCTCCTTAAGTACCAAAACCTTGTACTGTGACCAAATGTGCTATTTTATTGATTTGTTTTAATTCTTGCTTTGTATGAGTGAGTCAGGTTTTCTTTTTTAATGTAATGTTCCTTTATCCACTGCCTCAATGGAAATTTGGATATTGAATTGCAGATCCCTGTTCGACCATTTAGACACAATGAATACGAAAGATTTATACCAGCAGCTTATCCCTATTACGGAGCAGCATTTTCAATGGTAACTCTCTTTTGTTCTCTTGAATTGGTCTCTGTTACATTATACACTCATTCACACACACACACACACAAACACACAATGAATTCGAAAGATACCAGCAGCTACACAGAATGAGCGTTTTAGACAGGATCCCTTGCCATCCCAACTGCCCTTCATTTTCTTATATTTACTTATACAAAGATTTTTGATCTGTCATCTTGTCCAACGGCGGTTTAATTGCCCGAGGAGCATCTCATCTTTCATGGCCATGTCAGTGGTGTTAGCCGCCCTATTTCAAGTTACATTGAGCTAAAGCTTAACTCTATGAACTATGTATGTTTGAAGTTCCCCGGACATGGGAAATAAGCCCGAGATTCTCCTTTATTGGTGCCATAAGCTATTTTTACATTAGCTTGAAACTATTTTGATAACATTATCTTGGTATTGTGATGCAGATGACAGGTTTCTTCGTCTTCACAGTCGTCCACCTATACAACAAGTAGATGTAGAACAATTGTAGGGGAAGATGTAATGCGGTGACTAAGAGCTGATTAGGAACGGAAATTTTGATTACGCAGACTTTATAAATGCATGCTATATTGTTAAGTGGTTGAAGAAGAAGGTGCCGTCCGAAGGTTGTGCATGTTAAACATCATCCGTACAATCATATCCCTTTGGATTACACCTTGGTTTGAAAGAGCATCTTATATTTACCATTATAAAAGGGCATTTATTTATACATTTACAAAGAATAGCAACTGAAATAATTTTGATTCTCTTAGACCACATCTCTAACCCTTGGCCTAAAACCTAAAATTTTTAGCCTTGAAATTTTAGGTTTTAATCCAGAAACAGCTTTTCTGTTCCAATCCTTCTGGTCTAAAATTTTAGTCCCAGGTTATTAAAGAATGAATTTAGATTAATTTTTTTTCTTAGAAGTAACTTTTTGAAAATAAAAAATTGTGTAGACTATCTTAATTTAATTTTATGAACATTTTAAACTAAAAATATTTAGATTCTGACAAATGCTGAAAAATCACTAACCGACACCAAGAAGCTCTACTATGAAAAATATGAAACAAATGAAAGATTTTTTTTTTAATTATTTTAGTCTTTAGATTTAAATTCGGACCGTTAAATTTTTTTTTTTTTTACCGTTGAATTTCATTAAATTAGAATTTAACTGTTGGATTCAATGTATTTATAAATATAAAATTAAATAAGATATACATATATGATGGATCAGCCCCACTAATCACAGGCTAAATTTGGTTTCCATTTGAGTTTTAGGTTTTATACCACATTTTAGCATTGGGTTGGGTTGAGTTTTGAGGGGAATAGAAGTGGAAATTTGAATTTTAGCCCAAGGTTGGAGGAGGTTTTAGAGTGTTTATGGTTGGGCCAGGAGGATCATTTTAACACCTTTTTTCTTTCTCATCGAAGTTATTTCACATAGACTTGCCATGGTAAGGAAGTAGAGAGGAATAAGCACACTTGGGGAGTGCAGTACAACAGAGTTGTATGCTGGGTTTGGGGATGATGAATTGCTCCAATTGAGCACGTCTGGCATATTTTTTCACAATAACGGAATCGTTATACTTGACTCCTGCGGGGTCTTTAAAAACAAGTAATTTATGTTGGGCCTTTATTCCTTTTTTAGGTCCATTAGGGTTTTTATTGGTTGGAAGTTTGGAACATCTAGTTATTTTGGTTGGAATTTTACATCTCTATTTCCTTCTCAGCAAATAATTTTATTTTTCTCAAGGTTTCATGGAATTGATCAATATTTCTTGAAACAAACAAAAAGGAAACGAAGGACGAAACATAAATGACCAACTAAGCCATGCCGCCTACAGTGTCGGCGTTTACTAAAACTTGGGTAAGGGAATCATGCCATTCAACTACTTCTTTAGTCTACTTACACGCAAAGAATCTGAAAAATGCAGTTTTATCTTAAAATCCGTAATCAAATACCAAAAAAATAAGAAATTGAATCAACTAGGGGGAACTAGTTTTGATTTCGTTTTCTTCTCCTTTTTTTAGGCTTTTTGATTCGTTCATTTTCTCATTTTTATTAAGTGAACATACCCCTCTCTTCTACTCGCAAGTGTTCACTTGCAAAACGTACTAGGACGAAAAATGTAATGTTTGCCTAAATTTTTTTTTCAACAAGTAGCAATTTGCAGCATTCAAAAAGACTGCAGATGAATGTATAATTAATTTTATGAAAAACATAATGATTTTTTGAGTTTCTAAAAATATTATTGAAAACTTGGTCCTCTTTGTTAATTGAAATAGAATTATCGGAAAACGAATGCCGGAAATAAAACCCACTGTCCAACAGATGGAGCGGCATAAACAGAAACAAGAACCAAAGATAAAAAAATGGGGATTGGATTGGATTGAAGAAATAAATGTATGGAAAGTTACTAGTAAACGCCGTGTGATGATTAAAAACAGGCATTTATCAGCGAAACCCTCCACAGACTTTGTTATTGGCCTCCTATGAATCAGATAAAGCACCTTTTCTCTGCTTTTCTGGGATTAATGAAGGCACCCCAAACCCACAACGTTATTTAACAAGAAACGAAAAATCTGCAGAAAAAACCAAGAGAGATAATTAGGAGCTTTGAGCTTTGAAGTGACCAGGCTTCTTCTTTTTTGTTTACTTGGCCGCTTCCAAAGTGTGTTTTTATAGTCGAGGGAGATGAAACCCTAAACGCTTCCGTTGAATTTTCCATTACGCTTTCGGCCCTTCAACTTTGTTGTTTTCCTTTACATGCGCCTCACTGTTATGGACAATTGCAATTGGGCTTATAATGGCAATCACCCTGTGTTTATCCTACTTTAGTAGGTATGGGCTGGCTCGCCAAATTAGAGTCCAATACAATTCCAGACTATATTATTACAATTGTAAACTTTTAAGAAAATTAATGAAAAAGACCTCACAAAACCTTTTTTTTTTTTTTTTCTGTCAAACGTTGGATTTTGTTAGATTAGAAGTTAAATGAATCACCGACAGGGTTCGAACCCATACTGTCATGTAAGGGCTCACACATTTCCACCACTATGATAAAAGACCACTTGCAAAGACCTCACAAACTTTAGTTTTACAAAAATGTTGTTCTTACTACATATTTATACCTCATTTGTACCATCTCTCTGATAGAGATGAGATTCACATGTAGTGACAGACTCTACCTCTATTAGGGATGGTACCATTATAAATTAGGTGGTAAGTGTAGCACTATTCTTAGTTTTAACCAAAATCCAACTAAATGAGAAGCAGTTTTAACCAAAAGCCAATTAATTTAGAGCTTCTCATTGGATATGATTATTTGACACTTTACCTTTAACTTTTGCCTTGTCCAAAATTTTATCCCTCAAACCATGAAGCACGCAAACAGTTAAAACGTATATTAATAAGAATTAAGCGTGAGTGATGGATTATCCTAATGGTTAGAGTCTTTCTCTTCAATCTACTGCGCCACAAGTTTAAAATTCCCCCATTTTCTTAGCATAATAAATTAGGGTAAAAGATCCCTTATAAATTTATAATAATAAAAAATTAGGTAGGGCACATTGCACAACAATTGCCAATTCAAATTGCATTGTAGCCTCATCCATTAAGATTTAAAAGTGGTGTTGTCATTGATGTCAAATCAAAGTAAATTTGCCTTGTTGTCTCCTTCGCAGGAGATGCTCTTAAATGATTACTAGTTTCGGCTGAACTCTATATCCCCGTTTTTTGACATCTCAATGCCAATGGCAATGCAGATTACTCTTGTAATGTAGAATATCCCTTGTGATACAAACTAGGCCTATCAATTGTCTAAAATTGTTATAATATACTAATGTATAACATACATTGCTGAAAGACTAATTTTGGGCCATGTGAGTGTAAGATTCCTAAAAGCAATGTGGGCCATAATTGATGTGTGGTAGAAGGACTCATTTTGTATTGTCGACTTCCTTCTTTTTTACTTCTTGTACACCTGATGCTCAGGTGATTCACTAAAGGGGAAACAACTTCGTGTGCCACATGTGCACCACTATTGTGTGTCCTGTGCCAATCACACATGATGCTATATAATTGGCATGAAACGTCTTGATGACGATTTACTCATGTCATAAAAGTCTTTTTTTCTTTGGTATGGTAGGGAAGTTTGACTCTGACATGAACGCAATAGCAGATCAAGGCCATAGCCTAAAGGGTGTCAATTAGGGATGGTCAATGGGTGGCCATGGATACTCCATGTATCACCATGGGGTGTGCTACACACTTTTTTTTACCTTCTCACACATCATTTTAATTTCCGATTGTTGGATCGAATGAATTGAAGAAGATCAAATGACATAAATTAATAAGGGGTGTGTGAGAAGTAAAAAGGGATGTATGGATATCACATCTCTATCACTATCACAAGTACAAACACCACGACCACAATTATCACATATCTACACTTAAGTTGCCCTCCGTTTAATTAAATAGGTACCCACTGACCATCCCCAATGCAATTAACCCCCAAAAATTTATTTTTCATTCACTAGATTTCAGTTGTTTTGTCCCTTTGATTCTTGATAGTGTCTAAAAGAAGCAACTTAGTTAAGTGAATGATATTAGTTAAGGGTGTTTTTGAGGTTTTTTATGCTTATATGATGGATTTGTTGCGATCTGAGAAGCAAGAGTTGCCGTTGTGTAACTTCAAAGTACGATCTTTCAATTAAAAAGTAAACGAAAAACAACTGCCGGGTCGGTATCTAAGTGATAAAGATAATGTGACAATGACATGAATTAAACTTGCTTAAAAAACAAGTTTATGAATTAAACAAGAACGATAGTGAGACAATGATATAAAAGGGAGCAGAAAGGCACAAGATAAGAACACTTAACTCACAACATAAAAAGATCTTAAAGCTCTGTAGCCTATCTTTTATAAATTTCTTTTGTAATTCAGCACCTTCGCAATTGTACTTTGTTTGTAGTATCAATTTCTTGTAAGAAAACTTTGTTTGAAAGCACTTCAGCTACTAGCAAGAACTTGACCAAATAGGTCTAAAATTTGGTTGATCTTCTGCATTTCGCATTTCTTTTCGAGTTATTACTTTATTGTTGGATATTTAATAAGTACTAACGTCATTTCATTTTTGTCTTTCAATTTTCATAAAGTTTGTCATGCATTCTGTGAGTATATTTATGTGAGGATTGTACCACTGAGTTGAACCAAGATCCAACTAGTTTATGATTATCATTTCGCATACACAAAGAAAATATTTAAAATCCTTTTTAGGATAATGCATAGAAAATAACTTAGTGTAGATTTTAACCTCACCTATAAAACAATCTTTTGATTAGGAGTTCAGTTTACTTGTGGTGCAAGTTCACAATCTAATAATAACTTCATTCGATATTTCTGTTGGTATTAACCAACAGTGACACACCTGACATAAACTAACAACTCATTTAAAAAAGCTTGATGTCTTCTTAAGGCGTTCAAAGGCATTTTAAACTGATAAGAGCTACCAAGGAGAATTGTATCGTAAACACAAATATAACTATAGAACACATAATCCAAAAAAAGAAAAAAAAGATTAGATAAAGCTTGAGAAAACAAAACACAATTACAGAAATTAACTGAACAGAAGCGTACAAGCTAGCCACAACCAACAAAAACAAATTAAGGAGAAACTAAAACAGATGGACATATCATTCCATGCAACACATGCATGCACTTCTAGCAACGGATGGGCTGGCGAAGGTTACATCTGGCAGGAAGCTGCATGGCAAGGTTTGGGTCGATTCCGTAGGCACTGAGAAAGTTTGAGTACTTCTTGAAAAGGCAAAGGCATCCGAAGTCCGCGTACGAAAGAGCCGAGCAACACAGAGCTGAGGGAGGCGGAGGGTTCGCCCCGCTCACTGAAGGGGCGCATGCATTCAGACCTTCTTTCGTCATGCGGCAAAAACTCTCGTCGCTGTTGGCCATCAAGGCGTCGGAGCCAATGGCTACTGCCAAAAGCAATGCCACAAGAACAACAAGCTTTCTGTATGCTTCCATGTCTCTCTCTATTTCTCTTACTCACTAATATTATCTTTGATTTCTAAGTGTAATGATGAACTATGTGAAAGATGGTTTGTGGGATTGGCTTTTATATAGCTAGAAAGCAAAGGTATATATGGGAAATTGGGAATGGTGGGTTGTCCTACTCTTGCCCACTTGTAAATATAAATGGGTATAGATCTGTCACAAACCTCCATACCCTCTTTCATGTCTCTTCCCATTATCGCTTGTAAATTTAAAAAGAAAGTCATCATACCATAATCAGATATATATTATGTTAATATTGAGATTTGTAGAATGTTTATTCACTATACTATCCCCACATTGAGAATTTGAACGATCGATCAAGTTGGTTCTTGCTTGGATGTGTGACTATGATTCACAATTAATTTGACATAATCAACATTTGTAGCAGAATATAAGTTTGGTATCAAAACATTAGCTAGTCATCCATCACACTAGGTTTAATTGTATTTGTAATATGCATCTTAAATACAAAACCTTGACTTAAAAACACTTGACTCCACATAAACTAAATCATTTTGTAGTTAATATATAGAAACGCATCGAATAGAACCTGTAATTGTGGCATATTATAATTAGCATAGCAATGTTAGAACTCGTGACACAGAGTTGGCGTATTGGGATTACTGTGGGCTCACTGGGCTGTATAGATCACGGAGGTGCATTGGTGATTGGCCTTTCATGGGGACGCATTATCCAAATTAATCAATTGTTTACTGCCATAATTAAATTAAGGTATGTTATTGTTAATTTGGTGACATGTGACCCTTCATATGCATTTGTTATTCTTGATGGGGATGGAGGTGGAAAAGTCATCAATTAACATGAGTTTATAGGATAATAAGAGCATCTTTAATAGAAGACATAAAATGTAAAAAATTGTAGATAAAAATTTTAATTTACACCATCTTCTATTAAAGTAGAATGCACTCCATCTCAAGTCTCGATATCCATCAGTATCAATGCCGTTGTAAAGGAAACTTTTAGGAATATCACATTTTTTTACCACATTCATGAATGATATGATGTGGCAAGTGAGGTGTACTTGTCAAATCAATGAATAAGTTTATCTCATTGGATTTTGGTATATGTGTCAATGGTTATGTCAACGTCATACATGAATATGTCAAAAAATATAATCTCCCATTTATAATGGTTCATTAACTTCATATTGTATCCAATTTTGATTTGTAGCGGACCGTTTCAAAAGAAATATTTCAATTGCCATTTATTTTCGTTGCTTTATTTCACCTTCTTACGTTATAGTCGTTGAATTTGAGGGTATTCAATTGGTGATTAATAGTCCAACGGGTAACTCTACTTAGTCTCATGTATTTCAATTACCCTAGAGCTCTACTTAGTCTCATGTATTTCAATTACCCTAGAGCTTCCACTCTCAACACACACACACACACACACACTCGTTTACAGTTTTACTTTTCGAGTGAATCACCTTTCTCCTCTCCTCCATTGATTCATCATATTCTTTTAAAGTCTTATTATATTCGACACTTATATGTACCAAAGAAAAGAATCGAGATGTTCATTCGATCCAAGCACTAAGAGTGTACACACCGAAACATTGTCTCTGATTGGGCAGAACCAATTCTTGAGGACACACTAATGAAGCATTGACGAAGAACAATTTCTACACTCTAACATACAAGTATTTTTTGGTTATTTTGTTGATTTTATTTAATTAATTGTGGCAATAAAAAATTTCATATGCTAATATTTATCTTATGTGATTTGTTATAAAAAAAAGTAACATCCACATCGCTAAATTTTTCCAATAAAAAAGGGTGAAACCACTATTAAGACAAGTTGCATTCATAATGTATCAACGAGAAAAAGTCCAGATGGCTCCAAGATGGGAGGACATGCAACAATTGCAAGTGCTCGTATACAAGTTTATACATTTGTGAGGTACCACACAAATTATTATTCATAAATTGGGTGAATAATTTAATTTCCTTTTATTTAATTTTTCAAATTTTTTTTTTTGGAAAGAACGATTTATTGAAACAGTAAGGCACAACTCCAAACAACAAGCAGATGGCTGCCTAGCACACCCATAAAACAAAAAACAAAGATAAATGGGACACAAAGAGAGGCCACCATAAGGCACCAACGTCATCCCATTCACCCAAGTAAAAAACACCCCACCTTTACACCAAAGGACAAGGAAGACTGCCATTGTTCAAGACAGCCACAAGCGAAGATGGTGGTCTCACAACCCAGTCGAGGCCGCACATCTCCGGTGACATATTCCTCACGACGAAGTCCGTCGCCATATTTGCTGATCGTGGAATCCACGACCAGGAACATGATTGAAAGCTCATCCCAACCTCCAAGGCACGACTAAGGATTGGGAGTAGGTCCCAATTACAACTCAGGGATGGGGAATTACTGGACTACATAATAACTTGTGCATCCGATTCAATTACCACCTCCTGTAGATTTAAGCTTTTCACCAGTAAACATCCTTCTAGAACAGCTAGGGCTTGCCATCGCATCCGAAGACGCAAACACCCTCACACTTTTCACTGCTTTGCAACTCGAAAGGCTATCTTTGGCAACAACCCCGATGTGACCGCATAGAGAGTCACCCTTCTAGCAAGCATCAACATTTACCTTGATCCAGTTAACTGGGGGAGGAGACCACAGAGGAGAACAATGCATATCTATAGAGTAGCTGATTCTGTTAGAGGCCGACAACCGCAGAGGGGTAGATGCCATATTGAAGGAGTCCAAGGCAGTGACGATAGCCCGCAAAGTTCTGAAAGGAGAAGGATATACCTCATTGAATATTGCATCACATCTGGCCCTCCAAATAAACCAACATGAAAAGACCACGTGCGACATAGTACGATCCAAATCCTCCTTACAACCCTGATTTTGGTTAACTACCAAACACAACCAATCAGCCAAAGTTGTGATAAAGCTTCTATTAATTTGAGGGCTCAAAGGACCCCCAATCCACACCCTGGAGGTCCGTAGGTAAAGAATGAGTATATGCTCCATGGTCTCTTCACCCTCAGCACAAATGGCGCAAAGGGGGGACGAGGCACACCGATGACGAAAAAGGTTGAACTTGGTGACTCAAGCACCACGGAAGGCCCTCCATATGAAGTTTCTAATCTTTAGAGGGGGCTTTGTAGCTCCAAACCCAAGCCTACACCCGAGAATCAATACTGTGAGAAGAGGGAGGGCGATCATGATTCACAGTGGGTAGTTGGTTGTGACACCACTTATATACAGACTTCACAGAATATGAACCATTTCTTTCGAAATGCCAAACAAGTTTATCCGGTCTCAACAACGGCCCCACCTGAATGTGAGAAATGGTTACACGCTCAGCCTCCGGGACAAAATGTGAAAGAAGATCAATATTCCACACCCTCAAAACCAGATCAATGAACTATGCAACCTTACTCTCACTACTGATCTCCGTGTGAAATGGAGGGGTGAGATGCCTCGCAGGGATGCTTGGGACCCAATTATTCGTCCAAAATTGAACCTTCTGCCCTTCCAAAATCTGCCACCTAGCACCCTTAAGGATAAGATCCCTCACTTCTAACAGACTCACCCACGCCCAAGAAGCCCTACCACATTTCTTAGCCTCCAGGAAAGAAACATTTGGGAAATACCGTTCCTTCAAAACCCGTGCCCACAAAGATTCAGGATCATGTATCAACCGCCACCATTGTTTCGCAAGCAAGGCAAGGTTAAAATCTTTAAGATTACTAAACCCCATACCTCACTCCTTTTTTGCCCGACCCAAATCCTTCCAGTTAATCCAATGTATCTCGCGGTCCTTATTAACCCCCGCCCACCAAAACTTCGCCATGGCTGCGTCAATTTTCAGCACAACATATCCGGCAATCGAAATACACACATTGGATACATAGGAATTGCCTGGACCACCACTTTAATGAGAACTTCCTTCCCCGCCTAAGATAAAAACCGCCGTTTTTAACCTGCAAGCTCTTCCAAAACCCAGTCCTTGATGTATTGTAAAGTCTCCCACTTCGATCTCCCCTAAATTTTTTAGATACCCAAATACTTACCTAGATCATCAACCTTTGGCATATCTAATATATTACTAAGCTCCAAAGCCAAATGGGCGGGGGTATTTGCTCCAAAATAAACAATCGATTTCTGAAGGCTAACCTGTTGACCTGATGCTCTGCAATACACCTAAAGAAAGGTAGATAAATTCCTGCAATTCTGCTTGGAACCCATAAGAAAAAAATAAAGTATCATCCGCAAACAGAAAGTCTGAGAGCACAGGTCCCGAAGTCGAAATCCTGATGCCTTCCAAGTATCCCTGATGGACTGCCTTTTTAATAAGCAAGGATAACACTTCACTGATAATGAGGAACAAATAGGGGAGAGGGGGTCTCCCTATTGAAGACCTCTAAATGGTTTGAAAGCTTTCCCCGGCCTCTTATTTATAAGAATAGAAAACTCCATAGTTTTCACACAACACATAACCATATCAATCCACCTTCGCTGGAAACCAAGATGCCCCATAACAACCTTTAGAAAGTCCCATTCCACCCGATCATAAGCCTTATTCATATCAAGTTTGATCCCCATCTCGAACATAGTCTTAGTTTTCCTCAACTTCAGGAAATGAAAATTTTCATAGGCTAATATAATATTATCTTGGATTTGTCTGCCTTTGATGAACGCATTTTGACTTGGCAAAATTATATCATCCAACATAGGCTTCAAACGATTCTAATGTGAGAATATGAAGGTAAGAGGTTGGGCTACTCCCCATATTGTCAATTGGTTTTATGGTGGAACCTCAACTTTCTTCATGATATTAGAGTAAGCTGTCTCATATGTGAGCCAAATGGCCACATGCACTCCAGGTTACCCTATTGTGTTGTCCACGTGTTAGGCTTGAAACTTCGCCACATGTGACGGGGTGTGTTGAGAATGAAGGTAAAAGAGTCCAATATTGGTGAAGGGGAAAACCTTGCAAAAGCTTATAATAGATTGGGTTACTCCCCATATTACCAATTGGTTTTATGATAAAACTTCAACCATTTTCACTTGGTCCTAAACCTGGAAAAGACTATATATTGCTCAATATAAATCATTTTTAGGAAATTTTCTAGCACTTCAAAATTTGAGAAAGAGAGTAGTTAAGGCAGGACAATGGTGTTTCTCAGTCTCTTAAACTTCTAAATTGACGACGAATCAAACACCAAGGATAGATTCCTCAATTGCATATGCATTCCAAACTTTGACAAGAGAGATGGTTGATATGAAGATGATGTAGCTGATAGAAATTAGGTAGTTCACAGGATCGAAAATGGATGTCGCTTAGACTATCGATCACAGTATGGTGTGAATGATATGAACAGAGAGTGAGAATGGAATTGAATGAATCTGACAGAAAGGGATTTGACAAATATATAGAGATGGAAATAACCTTTCTGGATGAGTTGTATTCTTCAGGGAAAGTTATAACTTTTTACGTTAAAATACAACTGTTCATATCCTTTTAGAATATTTTTTGTCGAAAATATCCTTTTAGAATTAATTAATTAATTAATTATAGTATTTCCTTTATTAATTAATTAACTTATTTCACTACAATCATATGTATATTATTACACCAATGTTATGGTGTGCCTTCACACATGATTACACATATTGTGAAAACCATGTTATCATAATCATTTTCCAACTTCTCCCACTTGATTATGATGACATAAATGGTTTCCTATTCTGATTTGTTTCTTAAGAGTATTACTCATAAACAAATTGAATGTAACATCAAATATATGGCTTCATTACCTGGTGCACACCATTCCACTGTATATGATAACATTTTACTCTTTAGTAAAATGGCATCGTATCCAAGTAACAACAACAACAACAACAACAAAGCCTTTTCCCACTAAGTGGGGTCGGCTATATGAATCCTAGAACGCCATTGCGCTCGGTTTTGTGTCATGTCCTCCGTTAGATCCAAGTACTCTAAGTCTTTTCTTAGAGTCTCTTCCAAAGTTTTCCTAGGTCTTCCTCTACCCCTTCGGCCCTGAACCTCTGTCCCGTAGTCACATCTTCGAACCGGAGCGTCAGTCGGCCTTCTTTGCACATGTCCAAATCACCAGAGCCGATTTTCTCTCATCTTTCCTACAATTTCGGCTACTCCTACTGTACCTCGGATATCCTCATTCCCAATCTTATCCTTTCTCGTGTGCCCACACATCCCACGAAGCATCCTCATCTCCGCTACACCCATTTTGTGTACGTGTTGATGCTTCACCACCCAACATTCTCTGCCATACAACATCGCTGGCCTTATTGCCGTCCTATAAAATTTTCCCTTGAGCTTCAGTGGCCTACGACGGTCACACAACACGCCGGATGCACTCTTTCCATTCAGCTCGTATTCTATGGTTGAGATCTCCATCTAATTCTCCGTTCTCTTGCAAGATAGATCATAGGTAACGAAAACGGTCGCTTTTTGTGATCTTCGCTAGATTGCTCCGGTCATTAGTGTGGATAAGTATATAAATGGATAGAGATAGGAAAGCAAACACAAGATGTACGTGGTTCACCCAGATTGGCTACGTCCACGGAATAGAAGAGTTCTCATTAATTGTGAAGGGTTTACACAAGTACATAGGTTCAAGCTCTCCTTTAGTGACGAGTGAATGATTTAGTACAAATGACATTAGGAAATATTGTGGGAGAATGATCTCGTAATCACGAAACTTCTAAGTATCGGAGTGTGGTGTCGTCTTGACTTGCCTTATCTGTCTCATAGGTAGATGTGTCATCTTCTCTGGAAGTACTCTTCCTCCATCCAAGGGTGGTATCTTTAACTGGTGGAGATGCACAAGGTAATGTATCAATTTCACTTGAAGCTTACTTGTAGTTTCAGGCTTGGTCAAGCGCGATACAAACCATGTAGTAGGAGTCCCCCAAGTCGCCGAGCTAGGGGGTCTGCTGAAAGAGGTGACAGACAAGGTAAGTAATCAGAGCTCCGACTGATTGTTCACCTTCTCCCCATCTTGCAGCAGCATGAAGGATAAAGAGAAGAAAAATGAGAAGAGATGATATGAGATACTTTTGCTTTTGAAGAAGTAACTTTCCACAGGCTTATTCTTGAACTGAGCTGGAGGGTTTTCTGGTTTCCTCCAGAGTATAAGGCCGACTGAAGAATTTGAGGGTCAAAACAAGTCCATCAAATCTAGAGTACGTTCCACCCTGCTGATATGGGATACTTTTGCTTTTGACAGAGTAATGGATGTATCGGCACGTGTGCTGTTACGCTTGTCTCCACATGCTTCCTTGTATCCTTCGCACTTGCCCTATCTGTTCCTCAAGCAGATGCGGAATCTTCCCTGGAAACATAAGATGTTGAAGATGAGTACTCGAGAGCAATGCCAGGTAAGTAATCAGGTAAGGGGTTCCAGGCAGTCAGTTCCTGGCTGGAAGCTTGATTCCAAGTGCTGACTGATTGCTCTCTTTCTCCTTGTCTTGCAGGTAAAAACAAGGCCAAAAGAAAAAACAGGGAAAAAGCATGATATGGGATACTCTTGCTTTTAACCCTGATGATATGAGATATTCTTGCTCTAGTATAGCTTGTTTGCAGAGGTATTATCGGGTGGAAAGAAAGCTGAATATTTCGAAAGGCTTTGTTGGGAGTGCCCTCTCAGATATGATGAAGGGTTGAGCATTTTTGCAGGTCTGCCTGTCCGTTGAGGATGGAGGTCGACATATATAGGAGTCTCCCTAACAACAAGTAGTAATGCTATTCCTTTACCCTGCTTGGTCATAGCACGGTAGTGGGAGCTGCCAGTTTCACATGTTTTAACTCTGTCAGAGCACTTTGAAAAAGTGGTCTGTGGTATCTGGCTCTCGAGATTCGGAGAACGATGCCTCTTCGATTTTTGAGAAAGCAATCATGTTGGGGGTCTGACTCTCGAGATTCGGAGAGCAGTGTCTCTTCGATTTTTGAGGAAGTAATCATGTTGGGAGTCTGGCTCTCGAGATTCGGAGGGCGGTGCCTCTTCGATTTTGGAGCAAGCAATCTTGTTGGGAGTGTTGTCTCGAATGTGAGTAAAGGTTGGACATGTTTGCTAGTCTACCTTGCCACGAAGCACAAAGGTTGACACATAGGGACTTTCCAATTATCCAGCAATTGTACTGTTCCTTTACCCTCTCTTCGATTTTGAGAAAGTAGTCATGTTGGGAGTCTGGCTCTCGAGATTCGGAGGACGGTGCCTCTTCGATTTTGGAGCAAGCAATCTTGTTGGGACTGTTTTCTCGAATGTGAGTAAAGGTTGGGCATGTTTGCTAGTCTACCTTGCCACGAAGCACAGAGGTTGACACATAGGGACTTTCCAATTATCCAGCAGTGGTACTGTTCCTTTACCCTTGTGGGTAATAATACGGTAGCTAGACCTTCAAAATTTATGTGTCTAAACTTTGTTAGTGCTGTTTCTTTGCTATTCTTTTACCTTTCTTGGTCAGAGCGATGTAGTGGGAGCTGCAAGCTTCACGTGCTCAACTTTGGCAGAGAACTTTGGCAAAGTGATCTGTGGTACCCATGAGTTATTGTTGCGTGTGGGAAGTGGGTGATTGAACAGTAAGATTCATGTGCTTTCTACTTCACCAGAAGTCTTCGACAGAATGCCCATAATTTCTGCAAAGCTGAGTGTGCGTGTGACAGGTGTTGACAAGGCTAGAAAAGTAGGTGCCTCTTTGATTTCTGAGATCGGCCCTCGTGGTCTCTGAGCAGCCCAGCTTTTGAGAAAGCGAGCGCCTCTTCGATTGATTCGGAGAACGGTGCCTCACCGATTTTTGAGAAAGCAATCATGCTGGGGGTCTGGCTCTCGAGATTCGGGGAGCAGTGTCTCTTCGATTTTTGAGAAAGTAATCATGTTGGGAGAGTGGCTCTCGAGATTCGGAGGGCGGTGCCTCTTCGATTTTGGAGCAAGCAATCTTGTTGGGAGTGTTTTCTCGAATGTGAGTAAAGGTTGGGCATGTTTGCTAGTCTACCTTGCCACGAAGCACAGAGGTTGACACACAGGGACTTTCCAATTATCCAGCAATGGTACTGTTCCTTTACCCTCTCTTCGATTTTTAAGAAAGTAGTCATGTTGGGAGTCTGGCTCTTTAGATTCGGAGGACGGTGCCTCTTCGATTTTGGAGCAAGCAATCTTATTGGGAGTGTTTTCTCGAATGTGAGTAAAGGTTGGGCATGTTTGCTAGTCTACCTTGCCACGAAGCACAGAGGTTGACATACATGGACTTTCCAATTATCCAGCAGTGGTACTGTTCCTTTACCCTTGTGGGTAATAATATGGTAGCTAGACCTTCAAAATTTATGGGTCTAAACTTTGTTAGTGCTGTTTCTTTGCTATTCTTTTACCCTTCTTGGTCAGAGCGATGTAGTGGGAGCTGCAAGCTTCACGTGCTCAACTTTGGCAGAGAACTTTGGCAAAGTTATCTGTGGTACCCATGAGCTATTGTTGCGTGTGGGAAGTGGGTGATTGAACAGTAAGATTCATGTGTTTTCTACTTCCCCAGAAGTCTTTGACAGAATGCCCATAATTTCCGCAAAGCTGAGTGTGCGTGTGACAGGTGCTGACAAGGCTGGAAAAGTAGGTGCCTCTTCGATTTCTGAGATCGGCCCTCGTGGTCTCTAGGGAGCCCAGCTTTTGAGAAAGCGAGCGCCTCTTCGATTTCTGAGATCGGCCTTCGTGGTCTTTGAGCAGCCCAACTTTTGAGAAAGCAAACGGCTCTTCGATTTCTGAGATCAACCCTCGTGATCTCTAAGCAGCCCAACTTTTGAGAAAGCAAACGCCTCTTCGATTTCTGAGCAGGCGCCTCTTTGATTTCTGAAGCTCCGTCGAGTGCAGATTTTTATAGGGGCTGGCATTAAGTTCCAAAGCACACTTGAATCTCCACCAGTAGAAGCTTCATTCTTGCACTTCTAAGATCTTGATTTGTCCGACCTCTTCTCTCTTCAACACCTTTGAAAATGTCTGGCCCCTCCGACCGTCGTTTTGACTTGAACCTTGTTGAAGAGGCAGCCCCGCCTTCTCCAGACAACATATGGCGCCTATCCTTCGTCTCCCCAACTGGTCCTCTTACCGTTGGGGATTCCGTGATGAAGAATGATATGACCGCTGCGGTGGTGGCCAGGAACCTTCTCACTCCCAAAGATAACAGACTACTTTCCAAACGGTCTGATGAGTTAGCTGTTAAGGATTCGCTGGCTCTCAGTGTTCAGTGTGCAGGTTCTGTGTCTAATATGGCACAACGCCTATTTGCTCGAACCCGCCAAGTTGAATCATTGGCGGCTGAAGTGATGAGTCTCAAACAGGAGATTAGAGGGCTCAAGCATGAGAATAAACAGTTGCACCGGCTCGCACATGACTATGCTACAAACATGAAGAGGAAGCTTGACCAGATGAAGGAAACTGATGGTCAGGTTTTACTTGATCATCAGAGATTTGTGGGTTTGTTCCAAAGGCATTTATTGCCTTCGTCTTCTGGGGCTGTACCGCGTAATGAAGCTCCAAATGATCAACCTCTGATGCCTCCTCCTTCTAGGGTTCTGTCCAGTACTGAGGCTCCAAATGATCCCCCTCCGGTGCCTTCTCTTTCTGGGGCTCTACCGACTGCTGAGACTTCTCCTAAGCAACCTTTGTGAAGGCTCCCTCTTGTGTGTTTATTTTGACTCATGTATATGTACATATTTGTAGCTTATCGGGGATATCAATAAATAAGCTTTCCTTCATTTCAACGTATTGTGTTAAATACACCAAAGCCTTCTTCGCTAAGTTCTTTGAATTTTCTTTTGTTGAAGCTTGTATGTTGAAGCTTTCTGAGTGGAGCATGTAGGTTGGGGTAGTGTTCCCTTAATTTCCCGAGTGAGGAAAACTTCTTGGTTGGAGACTTGGAAAATCCAAGTCACTGAGTGGGATCGGCTATATGAATCTTAGAACGCCATTGTGCTCGATCCTGTGTCATGTCCTTCGTTAGATCCAAGTACTCTAAGTCTTTTCTTAGAGTCTCTTCCAAAGTTTTCCTAGGTCTTCCTCTACCCCTTCGGCCCTGAACCTCTGTCCCATAGTCGCATCTTCTAATCGGAGCGTCAGTAGGCCTTCTTTGCACATGTCCAAACCACCGTAACCGATTTTCTCTCATCTTTCCTTCAATTTCGGCTACTCCTGCTTTACCCCGGATATCCTCATTCCTAATCTTATCCTTTCTCGTGTGCCCACACATCCAACGAAGCATCCTCATCTCCGCTACACCCATTTTGTGTACGTGTTGATGTTTCATCGCCCAACATTCTGTGCCATACAGCATTGCCGGCCTTATTGCCGTCCTATAAAATTTTCCCTTGAGCTTCAGTGGCATACGGCGGTCACACAACACGCCGGATGCACTCTTCCACTTCATCCATCCAGCTTGTATTCTATGGTTGAGATCTCCATCTAATTCTCCGTTCTTTTGCAAGATAGATCCTAGGTAACGAAAACGGTCGCTCTTTGGTATTTCTTGATCTCCGATCCTCACCCCTAACTCGTTTTGGCCTCCATTTGCACTGAACTTGCACTCCATATATTCTGTCTTTGATCGGCTTAGGCGAAGACCTTTAGATTCCAATACTTCTCTCCAAAGGTTAAGCTTTGCATTTACCCCTTCCTGAGTTTCATCTATCAACACTATATCGTCTGCGAAAAGCATACACCAAGGAATATCATCTTGAATATGTCCTGTTAACTCATCCATTACCAACGCAAAAAGGTAAGGACTTAAGGATGAGCCTTGATGTAATCCTACAGTTATGGGAAAGCTTTCGGTTTGTCCTTCATGAGTTCTTACGGCAGTCTTTGCTCCTTCATACATATCCTTTATAGCTTGGATATATGCTACTCGTACTCCTTTCTTCTCTAAAATCCTCCAAAGAATGTCTCTTGGGACCCTATCATACGCTTTTTCCAAATCTATAAAGACCATGTGTAAATCCTTTTTCCCATCTCTATATCTTTCCATCAATCTTCGTAAGAGATAGATTGCCTCCATGGTTGAGCGCCCTGGCATGAACCCGAATTGGTTGTCCGAAACCCGTGTCTCTTGCCTCAATCTATGCTCAATGACTCTCTCCCAGAGCTTCATTGTATGACTCATTAGCTTAATACCCCTATAGTTCATGCAATTTTGTACGTCGCCCTTATTCTTGTAGATAGGCACCAAAGTGCTCGTTCGCCACTCATTTGGCATCTTCTTCGTTTTCAAAATCCTATTGAAAAGGTCAGTGAGCCATGTTATACCTGTCTCTCCCAAAACTTTCCACACTTCGATTGGTATATCGTCTGGGCCTATTGCTTTTCTATGCTTCATCTTATTCAAAGCTACAACCACTTCTTCCTTCCGGATTCGACGATAAAAGGAGTAGTTTCTACACTCTTCTGAGTTACTCAACTCCCCTAAAGAAGCACTCCTTTCATGTCCTTCATTGAAAAGATTATGAAAATAACCTCTCAATCTGTCTTTAACCGCGTTCTCTGTAGCAAGAACCTTTCCATCCTCATCCTTGATGCACCTCACTTGGTTTAGGTCCCTTGTCTTCTTTTCCCTTGCTTTAGCTAGTTTATAGATATCCAACTCTCCTTCTTTGGTATCTAGTCGTTTATACATATCGTCGTAAGCCGCTAACTTAGCTTCTCTGACAGCTTTCTTCGCCTCTTGCTTCGCTTTTCTATACCTTTCACCATTTTCATCGGTCCTCTCCTTGTATAAGGCTTTACAACATTCCTTCTTAGCCTTCACCTTTGTTTGTACCTCCTCATTCCACCACCAAGATTCCTTTTGGTGTGGGGCAAAGCCCTTGGACTCTCCTAATACCTCTTTTGCTACTTTTCGGATACAACTAGCCATGGAATCCCACATTTGGCTAGCTTCCCCCTCTCTATCCCACACACATTGGGTGATTACCTTCTCTTTGAAAATGACTTGTTTTTCTTCTTTTAGATTCCACCATCTAGTTCTTGGGCACTTCCAAGTCTTGTTCTTTTGTCTTATTCTTTTGATATGTACATCCATCACCAACAAGCGATGTTGATTAGCCACGCTCTCTCCTGGTATAACTTTGCAATCCTTACAAGTTATACGATCCCCTTTCCTCATTAGAAGAAAATCTATTTGTGTTTTTGACGACCCACTCTTGTAGGTGATCACATGTTCTTCTCTCTTCTTAAAGAATGTGTTGGCTAAGAAGAGATCATATGTCATTGCAAAATCCAAGATAGCTTCCCCATCCTCGTTTCTCTCCCCAAAACCATGGCCACCATGAAAACCTCCATAGTTGCCTGTCTCCCTGCCCACGTGTCCATTTAAATCTCCTCCTATAAATAACTTCTCCGTCTGAGCAATTCCTTGCACCAAGTCTCCAAGATCTTCCCAAAATTTCTCCTTCGAACTCGTATCCAACCCTACTTGAGGTGCGTACGCACTAATCACATTGATAAGTTCTTGTCCTATTACAATCTTGATTGCCATGATTCTATCTCCTACCCTCTTGACATCTACAACATCTTGTACCAAGGTCTTGTCCACGATGATGCCAACACCGTTTCTCGTTCTATTTGTGCCCGAATACCAAAGTTTAAACCCTGAGTTTTCTAGATCCTTTGCCTTACTACCAACCCACTTAGTTTCTTGTAGGCACATAATATTTATCCTTCTCCTCACCATAACTTCCACTACTTCCATAGATTTTCCCGTTAAGGTTCCTATATTCCACGTTCCTAAACGCATTTTGCTCTCTTGAACTCTACCCTTCTGTCCTAGCTTCTTCACCCTCCCCCGTCTAATAGGATCAAAGTACTTCTTTTGTGTGTCCCGGGTAAAGTTGATAAGAGCATATGCTCCCAAACAACTTTGAGTGGAGTCGTTCGAAAAGAAGTTTCTATGGCCCCCTTGCTCATTTAACACTGCATCCGGGTGCCGATGGAGATACAGCGACCCTTGCTCACTTATCACTGTGCTCGGGCCACACAGCGCGCCACTTACGGGTGACGTCCTAGCTTTAGCGCGATTTTGTTCTGGATTCATTTTCATAAGGATTCGACGTGATCATGGAGTGCCGGCTGTCGACTACCTGACGCCCTCCCCCTCCTCCTTTATCCGGGCTTGGGACCGGCCATGTAAGACATAGGCGGAGTTCATCGTATCCAAGTAACTAGGAAAAATAATCCATACCCGGTTACAAATGATGACTTAGTCCTGCACTATACGCCACAATGTTATATAAATTATTTCTTGAAGCTTATTACGGATTTTACTTTCAAGCAATTTATTATAACCTGGTTACCTTGCTAGTGCCCTCTATCCTTAACCAACCAAGTACTAAAGAACCAGATAGAGTCGCATCTACTTGCCCATGTTTCATGCATCCCTGAAACCATACAATCATGCATGCCACACTTCTCACACTACAACATATCTATATGTTTTGCAAACCCATTGTAGTCACATGCTCTCTGAATTTTTTTAGAGACAATCCATTGGTCATTGGATCAGCCACCATCTCTTCGAAGGGTATGTAGTCGACCTTTACCTTTCATCTCTCCACTATATCTTGTATATAGTGATATTTACTATCAATGTGTTTTCCTTTGGAACTATTTGCTCCACTCTTTATCAGAAAGATGGCAAACTTACTATCATAAAACACATTGACGGGCTCCTTAGGTATACTTGTATTTAAAGTATCGATAAATCGTTTAGCCCATACTGCAATACTTACTGTTGTGCTACAAGATATATATTTTGTTTCCATGGTAGACTTTGCAACACAGCCTTGTTTCTTACTTAACCAAGAAACAACCGTTTCACCAAACAAGACAATGTTACCACTTGTTGATTTTTTGTCATCCAAGTCGCCTGCGAAATTTACATCGTAATAACAAACTAAATCCATATCATTTTAATCCGAAACAAAGTTTCATACCTTGGGTGCCTTTTAGATATCTAATAATTCTCTTTACTGCCATCCAATGTTGCTTTCCGAGGTTGGATTGATATCTACTTACCAATCCAATTGCATGACATATGTCAGGTTTTGTGCTGGTCATAACATATATCAAACTTCCAACTGCTTGGGCATAAGGAACATTTTGCATATCAATGATGTCTTGCTTCTGTACCAGATACATATTTTTGGAAAGCATCATTCCTTTACAAACAGGTTACTAGCTAACTGGCTTGCAATCTTGCATATTAAATCTTTTAAATATTTTATTCAAATAATTTTGTTGATCTAATAGAGCGTTTTGGCATTTTTATTTACTAGTAATTTTAATTCCTAGAACATAAGATGCTTCTCCCATATCTTTCATTTCAAATTTAGATCCCCAATAGGACTTAGTCTTTTCAATCATATCTATAGAGTTACCTACAAGTAAGATGTCATCTACATATAGTGACAACATTCAGAAATTATCTTGGCACTTCCAAGAGTAAACACAATGATCCAATGGATTTAATTTATAGCCCATTTCCATAATGGCTTGGTGGAACTTTAAATATCATTGTCTTGATGATTGTTTAAGGTCGTACAATGACTTTATTAATTTATAGACTTTTTTCATGTCCTTTTACATGATAACCTTCGGGTTGAATCATATAGATGTCTTCCTTCAAATCTCCATTTAAGAATGTTGTTTTGACATCTAACTGATGAAGTTCTAAATCCATTCTAGCAACAATTGCCATAAGAATACGAATGGATGTAAAGCAATTGGAGAGTAAGTGTCCATAAAATCTGTACCGGGTTTCTGAGTATAACCCTTAGCTACAAGTCGAGCCTTAAACTTATCTAAACTACCATATGATTTGTACTTCTTACGAAGTAACCACTCATAATCGATGGGCTTTCTTCCATCAGGTAGATCAACCAATTCCCAAACTTCATTTTTCTTTATGGAATCTAGTTCTTCATTCAGGCTTGTTGCCATTGTTAAGACTCAAAACTATCAATTGCTTATTTATAATTTCTTGGGTCTGGTTCTCCCACTAAATGATCCACCTCCTCAAGATTGAAAATAAAGTGATTTTTTCAATCTTCTAGATGGTTCCCTTTTTCTTTTACTCCCACCGATTTTATCATTTCTCCCATTATTTATATCTTCCATGATAATATCATGATTATCATCCATGTGTGTGTCATGATGGACATTGTTATGATCTCCCATATTTATGTCTCCCACTTGATCATTGTCAATGTCATGATCATGAGACAAGTCTAAATCAAGATGGAAATCTTGATCTTCTGTAGGAGAATTTTCTTCTTCTTCCAAAGATTTCAATTTTTGTATTGTATGAACCAAATCAGTAGTTTCAATAAAATTAGCATCTCTACTTTCGGTCAATCATTTCTCAAGATTATAAAACCTATATCTGACACTATTATCAATATATCCTATGAATTTACATTCCAAAGTCTTTGCTTGTAATTTATCTCTTAATGGCTTTGAAATGAGGACATGCGCCTTATAACCTCAAACTTTTAAGTTTGATAAATCTGGTTTTCGCCCATGCCATAATTCATATGGAGTCAATGGTTTTGCCTTTATATGAACTTTATTCAATATATATGCTGAAGTTGACAAAGCTTTACCCAAAAAAATGTAGAGGTAAGTTAGCATAAGACATCATAAATTGCATCATATCCATTAGAGTTCAATTTCTTCTTTCTGTGATTCCATTTTGTTGCGGTGTATAAGGCATAATATCATTCTCTTAGCAGAAATCATCAGAGGCTTCAAATTCTTCACATCTATCACTATTAAGGGTCTTTATGGATCTTACTTTTGCCTTGAACTCTTTCAATTTGTGTAAGGCTTCAATTTTATGCTGCAAAAAGTAGACATGTCCATAATAGGAATAATTATCGATGAAAGTCAAAAAATATTTCATTCCTCTATGGGTTTTAGTTCTCATTGGTCCACATAAATTTGTATGCAGTATCTCAAGTAAATTTGTAGAAGTTCAATGTTGAGAAAATGATTTTCTTATCATTTTTCCTTTAATACATGATTCACATGTATCAAAATCATGTGCAAATACTTGAGGCAACATTCCATTTTTACTCATGCATATCATTTTATTTTTATTTATGTGACCTAAACGTAAATGCCATGAATATGACAAATTTTGAACAATAGAGACAGAGGCATACTCGGAAGAGATACTTTTATTAATACAAAATGAGTACATATCATCAACTCTTATTCCCCTTACATAAATATAATCCTTTTTCCCAATAGTGATAGCACCATTCATGAACCTTGTCTCAAAACCTTTCTTTTCTAGGACAGAGACAGAGACAAGATTCCTCCTTATATTTGGTGCAAAGAGTAGATTTTCAAGCACAATGGTAGATTTACTATTGTTGATCCTGCAATCTCCTTCACCCAAAACATCGACATAAGTTTTGTTGCCCATTTAGAGACGATGTTCTCCTAGTGCTTTCTCCTTGAAATTGATGAAGCAACTTTTGTCCTTGCATACATGAAGAGTTGCTCTTGAGCCTATCCATTAGTGTCCTTGATCTTCAGTAATGAGTGCTTCGGAGACATTCAAAATTAGTTCTTTAGGATTTTTGTTGTTCTTGCGTCATTTTGGGCACTTGTACCTATAATGACCAGTCTCTCCACAGTTGTAATATGTACTCTCATTTCCTTTGAACTTGTTCTGGTTGCAGTGTCCAAACTTTTTAAAGTTCGGACGCTTGTTACTACTATGTGGCTTGTGCATCTATTGCTTGTTTTTATGAGAATCTTCCGCTATGAGGAGGTTGGCTCTGCCTTGTCCAATTTCATTTTTCCTATAATTTGTATGAACTTCTTCAATAGCCAAAATTGCAGGCAATGTATCTATCATTAATTCCATTTGACCATAAGTCATGGAAGTAACTACATTTTTCCAAGAATTTGGGAGGCTACGATGAAGAACACTAACTTACATTTTATCAGAAACTGGATGGCCAGCATTGGCTAAGTCTTTTGCCATTACCTCCATTTTAGTAATATGATCGACCATAGAATCAGTTTCCTCCATTTTTGTCCCAGTGTATTGCTCAAGCAATAACTGAATGTATGTTTAAGATTTAGGGCCATACTTCTTTTCAAGTACATCCATGATTTCTTTGGCCGAATCATATTCTTCATAGAGAGGTATTAATATATCTTCCATGTAATTTAGAATGGTGGTCTTAGCCAACTCATTATCTTCCACCCATTTATTATAAACTCTAGAGGGCCCAAGGGGCCTCTCATCCTTGATAGCATATAAAGTCTTGTCATGGGTTAAAAGATAAGTGATCATTCTCTTCCATATTCAATAATTAACATTGTTCAACCTCTCTATTTTAAAAACTTATGATTTGGAAGATTTAGTTGCCATAGCTCAAAAAATTACAAAACAAACACAATACTTAATACAAACTTAAATACAAATACAAATACTACTAGTGTACTTTTAATTATTACAAGCCACAAATACTAAATGTTCTTAATAAATTAAAGACTAAAATAAAATAAAATATAGAAACTTATTTATTTTTAGTAGCATATACCACACACACTCACAAAGGCTTTGTCCAATCAGTGAAAGACGAGTACTTGTTCAGCCGATCACGTTGATAAAAGGCTCGTGGATTTCTTGCTTGTCTACTTGGGCAAGCGTGATCAATTCTTCCTCTATTTTCGTGCACAAAAGTAGTCTCGTCTCGTCTACTGGATTCTCTTTCAATTCTTAGTGGTCTTGGTCCCCTTAAATTTCTTGCAATTGAAATTTCTCTTTGTGCTAAATCAGGATATATAAAACAGTAATGGGTATTATATTGATCCAAATAATTAAGCACTTTGACTCTAGAATTCCGAAAACTAAACATTTGCTTCCACTTTTGATCTTTGTGACTATTATTCAAAGTATTCCACAAATCAACTTTATGAGTGCAATTATTGGGGTAAACAGAATTAATATCACCTGAGTTTGAATTGAAAGGAGCTGCCAAGGTTGTAGGTGGCTTTTCGAATTGGGCTTACTTGAAGATGAGCCCACCTCAAAGGACCTGCGAATTTGACTTTCTGATGGACAATAATCTTTATTATTGTCTCCTGGTCCTTCATGTGCACTATCTAGTACTCAGTACTAAAAGAAAATCCCCTATTTCTTTGAACAAAGGAATCTTGAAAAATGGAGGAGTTCTTTCCTTGATTTCGACTTTGTGAATCACACTCTTTCTTCTGAAAAAGATGTGATCGTTCCCTCTTCTGAAGAAAATTCATCCCGCTACCCGGTGGGTAATCACGAACGGCAGAAACAATTTGTCTTGAAGGAAATCGGTGTCGTCGGTGTTGTGTATTACTACGAGAGGACAAGACCACAGGTGGATGAACACGAATACGATGCTGCCTGCTATAGGTTAGTAGGGTGCTACAGTAGGTCCACGGCGGAAGGCAAGACCATGACGGAGGAAGGCACAAAAATCGCGAGTTCAATCTCAGATTTGCTGCAATCAGCGAAGGACTACGAATCAATCGCGATGGTGCAAGTAAAACTCTTGGGTTTTGTGACCAAATTTCAGAAAAAAGTTCGGAGAATATGGGTTCAATGGGACACTGCAGGTCTTCGGGTTTTTGTGCAGGTTTGGTTTTTGCAGCCAACCATTACAATGGATTTTCTGAGGTTCTAATAGGATTGAGTAAACCCTCTGGATGTAATTCGTTCAAATTCTTATAATGGTAATTATAGTCGGGGAGTGAACTTAGTGAATTTGAACGCTGAAATGGTTCAACGGCAGATCGAGTTTTGTTCTCTGCCGAATAAAATGGTGTGGGGAATATAGTTCAAATTGTTAGGTTAATTTAGGCTTGGGTTCAAATGAGTTGTAGGATGGAATTTCAAACATGCTATAATGTTTGAAAGTTTGGGTATCTTTGTGGGTTTTGGGTTCTGCAAGAAAATTCTCATATGCCAATTCTAAACTTTCGATCAAAATCGGTTGAATATTTTCCTTATCCACCAACATCCTATTCCCTAATTTCTTCTCAAGTTAAATCTTAGTAAGAACATTGTTGGATTCAGTATTTGATGAAGAAGAAGTCTTAAATGTAGTTCGAGACATCCTCGGATGAAAACTGGGAAAATTGTTTTGATTCATGAAAACAAAAAACTTGGCTCTGAGGCCAATGATAGAAATTGGGTAGTTCACAGGATCGGAAACCAATGTCGTTTAGACTATCAATCACAATATGGTGTGAAGGATATGCACAGAGAGTGAGAACGGAATTGAATGAACCTGACAGAAGGGGATTTGACAAATATATAGAGATGGAAATAGGCTTTCTGGAGGAGTTGTATTTTTCAGGGGAAGTTTTAACTTTTCACGTTGAAATACAACTGTTCATATTCTTTTAGAATTAATTAGTTAAATAAATAAATAATTATATTATTTTCTTTATTAATTAATTAACTTATTTCACTACAATCATATGTATATTAGTACACCTATGTTATGGTGTACCTTCACATATGATCACACATATTGTGAAAACCATGTTATCATAATCATATTCCAACATTAGCAGTATGTGCGAATGGAATCTCATTTGATGTACAGAGAAATCCTCAATTTCATGAAATGGTAAGCACCATAAATAAATAAAGCACTCTAGAATTACAAGGCTCCTTCATATTAAAGAGACAGAACTACTCTATTGGATTTAAGGAGCCTTGTACCCCTTGGGTGCAAAATTTGTGGCATTTACCATTTCATGAAATTGAGAGTTTCTCAATACATTAAATGATAATTTTTTTAGAGCATATCCAATGGAGACCTTAAATGGAGTCCTTACAACCGCATAATCCCTAAATATAGGGACAAATGACTTTCAATGGGCTGGAATTGAAGTCCTCAAAGTATCTCAATACATAGGGTCTTGCCGGATACCTCAAAAGAATTCTCAAATATGAGTACTACATATAAGGACTCAAATAGTGAACTCCATATTAATTTTGAGTGGAAATGGTGTTGCTTTTTATGTTTTTTGAACCCACCCAAGTGGGGCAACTTCTAAGTTGCCTTTTTTCTTTTTCTTTTTTTTTTAATTCTTGAAAAATCAATGTTAGAAATAGTTTTTATTTTTTATTTTTATCAATTGTTACAATATTTCAATCAAATGAATAATAATTTTTTTAATATTTTAGTCCCTATATTCAGGGATAATATAAAGAATTTCCAATATAGACAATATTCTTTTAGGGACTTGAATATTCCTCTAAAGCTCCTAAATGAGTCCTCAAAAGTGATTGTAGGAGTCCTAAGTAGAAATTCCCATTGGAGATATTGTTAGCATGTAATGATCCGATGACCTTCATATCAACCATCTCTCTTGTTATATTTTAGAGCATGTATGCATTTGGAGAATTCACATTCGGTATTTATTTTGTTGTCAGATGTTTTAAGGGACAGAACTACTCTCTTTTTGGTATTTATTTCGTTGTCATTTGGAGAAACACATTTATCTTTTGCCTCAACCACTCTCTTTTCCAACTTTCAAATGCTCAAAAACTTTTTAGACCATCTCCAAGGGAGATGTCAAATTTTGAACCTAAAATTTAAATTCGACAGCTTATGTGGCATTTTGACTTTTTGTTTATTACATTAGTATTTTTTCTTAATTTCTGTCTTATACTTTAAATTCAATGAACTAACAGTAAAGAAATTAAACATTGCATTGGTAATCTGTACTAACGGCTATAATATTATTTATAGATTGCATTGGTATTGAAACATTGCATTGAAATATCAAATAATAAATGACATTAAAATATTAATAAAAGACATTTAATAATTAGTAAAAAAAATTTGAAGCTGTGAAATTTGACAATAAGCTCCTTTGCTGCCATTCCATGTCATGCCACATATGATTTGGCATTTCAGTTGGAAACATTTAGTGGCTGTCTTTTTTTTACTATTATAGCTTATGTAGACAATTTGGCATCTCATTTAGAGATGCTCTTAGCTACAATTCGCATTAAACAATATATTCTCTTTTTCGAGATTAGGACCTAAGACCTACTTCAATTCTTAGATTAAAACTTAAATTTTAGTTTTTAAACTTACTCCAACTTGCTCCAACCTTGGGGCAAATATGAGTTTTAACCAAAAACTCATTTCTGGGACAAATTTAGCTTAGGATTTCCTATGGGTTAGTGAAGTTGGACCACCATATATGTGTACTTTTTTTAGTTTTATATTTATAAATTCATTTAATCTAACGACTAAAATCTAATATGATCAAATCTAATAGTAGAAAAAAAAATCTAATGGTCCAAATTTAAATCCAACGGCTGAAGTAATTAAAAATTTTTTTTTTACATGTTTCATATTCTTTCATAGTGTTCCACGAGTTTCATGGTGTCGGTTTAGAGATTTTTCAATATTTATTAGAATCTAAATATTTTTAGGTTAAAATTTTCACAAATTTAAATTAGGATAATCTACATAATTTTTTTTCAAAGTTACTTTAAGGGAAAAATTATTCTAAATTCATTCTTTAATAATCTCGGGCTAAAATTTTAACTCAAAAGAGTTGGAGGAGAAAAATAGTTTTTGAGTCAAAACCTAAATTTTTTGGGTTAAAAATTTGAAGTTTTAATCCAAGGACTGAGATGGTCTAAAAAAAATGGAAAATTAAATTAAAAAAAAGATGTAAATAATTTACCAAATAAATAAATAAATATTTTTACAGTAGCTAGCAAATGATCATGAATGAGTGTATGAGCTTGATTGCAAGTCCACGTCTTTGAGTCACATGAGTTTTTTCCCCATTGATACACCACGATAAGTAACTTCACTTAATAATACTGGTTTCAACTTTTTTTGTTAGACAGGTGGTTTCACATTGCCATTGGCACTCATAGTCAATGAGGTTAGGGATGGCTTGATGATGATTTAGATCGACTTTGGCTCAAATCGTTTCCTTCATGCATGCCAACCTGATGAAATCGAGTTGACAATATCTTCGATTACTTGTTCCTCTTCTCTCTCTCTCTTTTGCCAAAAACCCTAACAATTTTCTATTGAATTTTCTTTCTTTCTTCGTTTTTTATTTGGATTTTTTTTCCAATTTGTTGTAGGTTTCAAAACAAAAACTAAGCATATATTTATAAGGAAACGTATATTCAATGGTTAAATGTACAACTTAACCATAGATTAAGATTATCAAAACATTTTTTCTGACAATATTGTAAAGTTACGATCATATTTAATGCCTATTACTATGGACATTCGCACCTGACTATGGACATTTTTTGTTAGAGCATTCAGCGGAGCCAGAAAGATACACCACATCATAAATTAGGGCTTTTATCTTGTGATGGAAGCAGTGTGGTATGCGAAATGGATGAGAAAAAGATAAGAGTTTAATATTTCTTGTTAATAAAAGCAATAAAAAATATGAAAATAAAAATAAAAAAGAAGCGGGAGCGCGTCACGAACCATATGATGTGACGTAGCGTGGAAACGTGTTTGAAATCTCCCATTGGCGGCAACCAGTAGCCTGGAAACACGTGTCAACAAAACCATGACGCCGTGACGACGTAAAAGCAGGTGGATCGGACCACGCGGTGTAAACAGCCTTGCTTTTGACAATTTTTCGGCAGCTTTCCTACCCGTAAGGGGAGTTTTACTAAACCCCTCAATGTCCACAAGTATTACGAAACTGCCACTTAGAAGCTTAAACTCAATAGCTTCCTACATAAACTACAAGATGGATGATAAAAAAATTTAGGTAAATTTGTAATTTTAAGTTTGTGATTTCTTGATTGGCAAGTTACTGTTTGGGATTCAGATTATAAATATCGAGGTTATGATTGAGATGCTGACCCTTTGACAAGATAAACCATCATTTTCTTTGAGTTAATTTGGAGCTCTCTTTCTATTGCCTACAATTTTAGTTGCTTGCATTACCAGATTAACAAATTTGAAGAACATCAAACAACACAGGTACTTTCCCTTCACTTCTAATTTTTCTTTGCAAATTATGCATGTTTTATGGGTGCATGATGAGAATTTTGAAATGTATAAAGTATATAATCTAGCTCATGTGTAATCATCATTTTTTTCATTATGTTATAGCTGACTGTTATAACGTGCTACTTCTAGAGTATGTCATACTCGTTGTTCCGCCAATTGTGTGGCGCTTTAATTTGTCAAGTTGGCCTTATTTTCTGATTTCATTTTATGTTGGTTCAAAGAGCATTCAAATTTAATTCATGATGTCCTTCTTGAAGACTGTACGTTTTCTTAATAACTATAATAATTATAGCGCTGATGATATAACACTTCACATTTGCACTCGTGGAAGAAATTCAAATCTTACTCACTCTCCTTTACTAGATGAAAAAAGAAAGAAAATCTTAGAAGGCATGCTTGTGAAAAACAATTTGGAAATTTTGAGAAAGTTTAGTATCTTGTTCTAGAAAATACTATGGCTTTTCCCTTTAGTTTTTCTTTCATTCTTATCTAATATTTGATGTTTATCAGAATCATAAAGTGAAATAACTAAAAATGAAAAGTTGATAAACATGACATTAATTTGAGTTATAAACAAAAATGTTATCATTTATTTTTCTCAAGAGATCGATTTAATTTAAAGTGAGTTGATTCAGATTTTCTTAGTCTTTCAAATAACCTTTGAATTTATAGTTGTTTGACTAAATAAATTAAACAAAAATAACAAATAAAATAAAAAATGAGTCTATAAAAAGAGAAAAGTGTATGTTTATTATATCCATAATCTAAATTATGAAATTGGATTAACCATCACGGAATGGCCTAGACGTTCAGAGATTAACAATAAATTTTAAGTCCGTATTTTACATGACACGTTTTGAGTTTGTTTCTTGATACTTGTGAATCACACGATGATTTCTAAAGAAAGTCTGAAATGCTTCTAGAGTATTTTTAACCCCAAAAGATAAATTATAGTGACAAAACTACCTACCGATCTTCTTTTAAAATAGGCTAAATTGGATTGTTCATCCCTGTGGTCATAGGACACTTGCATGATGACTTCTGTGGTGAAAAAACTAAGAATTAAACCCCTGTGGTCTAGAATGTTAGCAAATTTAGTCCAAAACTAAGATTTCTGTTAAAGGACTGTTAAAAGTTGGGGTAAAACTGTATTTTCAGTTCCAATTGACATTGAATTGGGGCTTTTTTTTATTTAAAAAATTAAGCATTATTTTTTTTGTTAATTGTTATAAAAAAATTATTTATTTTAAATGTCAATTGAAACTGAAAATACAGTTTTACCTATACTTTTAACAGTCATTTAACAGAAATCTTATTTTTGGACTAAATTTCCTAACATTCTTCACCACAGGGGTTTAATTCTTAGTTTTTTCACAACGGGGGTCATCATGCAAGTTTCCTATGACCACGGGGATGAATAATCCAATTTGGCCTTTAAAATAATAAAATTACCAAAGCGGATTCAAACTTTGGACTAATCTAAACTAAAAAGTCATGATTAGAAACTTCGTGAGGGTATTTGAGTAATTTAGACTGTGGGTAGGGCCCCCTCAAACAGCTTTTAACCCTCTGTAAACAGTACAAATGCAGCTGTTTTGCCTTTTCTTGGTCCAAGGGACCATCACTTAGACTTGTTCTGCACTGCTTTGGCTTTTGCCATAATTACTGCCAAACCAAACAAAACCAAAAAGCAAAAGCCTTTGGTCTGAAGCTTCCTCCGCCACCCCCAATCCTTCCAACAAATTCAGGGTCAGGCGGTAACTGTTGCTTTGCGCGTTAACACTGTTAACTCAGCCACATACACAAAACTCCCTCACAGATTTTGGTTTTTAGAGAGAGAAAGTTAAAGATAAAAGCAGCCTAATATGGTTTTTTTAGAGAGAGAATGGACATTGCTTCCCGCATTTTCCAAGCCCATTGCACTCATTTCTCCCTCATGCGTGCAAGTTATTCCCAAAATCTGAAATCTCAAAACCCCAAACCCCATATTTTCTTTCCCATTAAAATCCTTTTTTTCTCTTCAAATTTTCTCGTTCATCTCTCCCACCACCTTTATTTAATCAAAACCCATCATCTATTTTATCGATTTTTTTTTATTCTCCTGTCAAAGTTGGAAATCTCTGTTCATTTTGTTTTGGGCTGGTCTTGTTTATTGAGGTCGGTTGGAAAAGCTCAAAAAGTTTGCTGCTTTTAATGCTTTTACTCACTGATTTGTGGCGGTGGAGTCTTCAAGGTTGATTTTTTTTGTATAAAAGGTAGAAATTCATTGGATTTGGCGAAGTGGGTTTTGCTCAAATCTGCATGTTCCTTATTATTTTGGCAGAAATCTGGGGTTGGAGATTTGATTCGGGGAAGAATTTCATGGTTTTTTATTTCTGGGTTTCTTCTGTTTTTGCTTGTTTAGATCTGGATTGAAGCCATGGGAAGCCATATGAGCAAAAGGAGCGCTGAAACATCGTCATCTGCTATCAATCTGAACAATTTGCAATACACAACTGATCAGTTGACTTCATATGAGGCAGCTTGCAAGCTCGATGCAGACTTGCAGTCCTTCGACACGAACCTCCATACCCGGACCAATCAAGTCATCAACACAATCGCAGCAGGAGTCGAAGTCCGAGCCCTTTCCTTCGATTCCTTGAAGGAGGTGACAGGATGTCTGTTGGAGATGAATCAGGAAGTTGTGAAAGTTATCTTGGAGTGCAAGAAAGACATATGGAAAAATCAGGAGTTGTTTGAGCTGGTTGAGGAGTATTTTGAGAACAGCTTGCAGACTCTGGATTTCTGTACTGCATTGGACAGGTGTTTGAAGCGAGCTCGCGATAGCCAGTTGCTTATTCTCGTTGCGCTTCAGCAATTCGAGGAGGAAACCGAAATGGGAGGCAGTCGATACACGAGGACTTTGGAGGAATTGAAGAATTTCAAGACGATAGGTGATCCTTTTACTGAGGAGTTCTTTCAAATATTTCAATCTGTTTATAAGCAACAAATATCAATGCTCGAGAAGTTGCAACTGCGAAAGAACAAGCTCGATAAGAAGCTCAAAGGTATTAATGCTTGGAGGAAGGTCACTAATATGATATTTGTTGCTACATTCGCTGCCGTGTTGATTTGTTCTGTTGTGGCGGCAGCCATGGCTGCTCCACCCGTCGCAGCAGCTCTGGCCGCTGCTAGTTCTATCCCGATAGGCTCAATGGGGAAGTGGATTGACTCCTTGTGGAAAAACTACGAACTTGCTTTGAGGGGTCAAAGGGAAGTGCTTAGCTCAATGCAAGTAGGAACTTATGTTGCCATTAAGGACTTGGACAACATTCGGGTTCTCATTGATCGATTGGAAATTGATATCGAGTCCATCTTGCACAATGCAAGCTTTGCCATTGAGGAAGACGCGGTGAAAGTTGCAATAGAGGACATTAAAAAGAAGTTGGGAGTGTTTATGAAGAATGTGGAGGATTTGGGAACTCAAGCTGATATCTGCAGCCGCGACATTCGAAGAGCAAGGACCGTGGTTCTCCAGAGGATCATCAAACATTCCAACAACTGAAAATCGACCACCCTCGGTATTTAACCAGTTTCTGTTTTGATGTTTCAAGACATTCGAATTTGTGTTAACTTTCTGTTTTTTTTTTCCTTGTCATCATATTTGTTCATTCTTAGGTTGTAACTTGGATCCAGACAATTGGTTGATGTATACAAATAATGTAAGATTACATACATTTTACCTCCTCTCTCAATATTTAGGCAAGAAATTGACTTTAACCTAATTGATTGCTTAGCTTTGATGATACTTTTTGGTCCATAACTTTGTGAACTCATGGAATATCGGAATGTCGTGCCGGAAATATTTGAAGATATTGGCAATGAGAGGTCTCCTTCTGTTTGGATTGCCCATTTAGGCATCTTTCTTCTGTGTAAAGCATGCTTAATTGCTACAATTTGAGAGTTGAAACTTGCAAGTTTCAAGAGGAGTCAGGTTATGGTCTCTCCTTTTATGGTTGGTTTTCAATTGTTCATAACCAACTAAGCTAACTTTGTAATTCTCTTGTATCCATGTCTTTTTCTCCGGCAACGAGGAAAACCCTTGCGACTCGTTCAATCCCGTGCGAAAAACTCACAATTCACATGTTTGAGTTTACAACTCGTCTCAGCTGCAACCGTTCACGACTAGGAATAAAATTTCATCTTTTATAATGTCCTTCTTTGTTTTGGTTTGGTTAATTACTTTTAAATGAAAATATGACTTTAGCCTTTAAAATTTAATTTTTTTTTAACTAGAAACCCATTATTAGGCGTCACCCCAAGCAAATTTCTTAATTAGGATTAACTTTATACAATTTGTATTTTTAGATGCCTATAATACCCCAATTACTTATTCGTTATGTACAATTAATTATATGGATATTATTTGTTATCTACAATCAATTAATTAATTATATGGATATTATGTGAATTAATGTCATGAAATATTTTTCATACTATCGGACGAATATTAATGATTCTGGAAGAAAAATATAAAAAAAATGTATAAGGGGGTATTGATGCTATTGCTTACTTTCTTTTTTTAGAAAATATACGATATTCATTAATAACAAATGGAATACGTATATCAATGATGATAGAGTGCAAATAGAAGGCCTCGATACAAATCTTGTCGGGATTTTCAACCCGGTTGAATGCAAAAAGAGTGTCACGCACCAACATAATTAATTAAGAATTGCTATCTTCCAAGAGAAGATCAAGAGTTGCAATAGGGTTCCTCAAACCACGTCATAATGTTATCATAACTCAAGTTCATACATGATAGCATGTGTGCCACCTTGTTCGGCTCCCTTCCACTAAAATGTATAAGGGGGTATTGATGCTATTGCCTACTTAAAATATTGTAAAAACAATTTTCTAACTTACATATATAATGAGTAGGTAAATTATTTTAGTTTGCGCACTTGCTTATATAATTAAGGAGTAGGTAAATTATTTTATCACATAAATTAATTTATATTAAAAATGGCTCCATTGAACAAATACTAAATGATGTAGTTATTACATATGGCAATGCATTAGATTGTTGGAAACTTAAAAAACAAATTGTTGTTAAAATTGATTTCTTAATCACAGATTAGGATAATTTGGTTAGAGTAGTTGACTACCATAAACACTAATTACTTTTTTCATCATTCCTAAATTTTTTTTGTAATTATCAATTGTTTTGTAATTATCAACAAGTTGTTCATGTGGTGCTATTTTTATTTTATGATATTTGAAGAGATCTCAACAATTGTTTATTTTTATTTTACGCTATTTTTGTAATTATCAACAAGTTGTTCATGTGGTGTAATTATCAATTGTTTTGTAATCATCATTCAAGTTGAACGACTATTGATCCAACAATTGTTTTGTAATTATCAACAAGTTGTTCATGTGGTGCTATTTTTATTTTATGATATTTGAAGAGATCTCAAATTCGAAACTGTTATCCACCAATGATCTGAAAAAAAATTTAAAGTTTTGTTTGCTTCGCGAGAATTCACTAGGATAGCACATTTAGGGGCTTCATTTGTATCACGTTTGGATGACCTTTGTAGGTGGGATTGTTCTGAGCTGGATTCGTTGTTCAATGTGTTACAAGTTTCTATCCCAATCTAATAAAATCTTCTATCGTTTAACCGAAAAAAAATAAAATATATATAAACATAAACACCCAATCCAACTTGATGCTATGTTGTGTGGTTAATTCATCACCCCTTCTTATATACATATATATATATATATATATATATATATATATAATTAGCTGTAACTATTCAAAGAAGGGTAAGGCAACCATCTAACCCTTTACCATGGACACGAAGAATGACTTACATACATCTTTCATGTTATTAACATTGCATTGGAGAGTGTTACATCTCTTGTGATTATGAGATAAAAATAAAATTGATCCGAACTCTAGAAATATCAACTTACTTGCACTGTGTGCCTACACAAGGGGTACCTTTTTGACTTTTCGTCTTAATCATTAGGAAGAAAAATATCTATAGACAAAGAGTTAGTTGACAATTTGCAAATATAAGTTTGATTGGGGATTAAAAAAAAAACATGAGTTAGACAAACAAATGATTGAAAATCCAAGTCATATAAGCAAGGCATTGTACATCCATGAAAAAGGAAAATTGCATTTTTGACTCGTTTAATCATTCGTAATCAGATTGAAGGGAATTGAATTGAGGAGTACTTGGATTGAGGGAGAATCAGAATTACACTTCTATTAAAGTTGTTTACTAAACTAGCTGGAATTGGATAAGAATGATATTAGTTTCATATAACTTGTCTACTAATTCATCTGAATCAAAATTAAAACTTGCTTGATTACTAAATTGCCCTCGTTCAAATATATTATTCTTGTACTAATTAATAAAATTTTGTTGCAGTCATATTTAGAATATGAATGTGATTGTGTAAATCCTAGTGTATCTAGGAGTATCTTTTATTCCTTTTAGTAGTCTAATTCTTATTAGAGTTGTAATCCTAAAAGGGTAAGGATTTAACATATCCTACTACTATAAATAAAGGCACAACGGGGTGATACAACACACATCTCACAATTAAATCTCTCTCTTCTCTGTCTCACTACCGCCGACCTCCCTCTCTCTATCCCTTTGGAATAACTCAGTTAAATAGGCCTACAACACGTTATCAGCACGTTCTTATCAGAAGCTAAGGAACTGAATAATCGTAGGAGGAGGCTCTCTTCTACAAAATTCAAAGGCTTTTATGTGTTTTCTACCAATCAAGTACGCTTAAAATAAAGGAAGTTATTTGAAACGTCTAAGAAGCATGAAAACATTTCCCATGATGCATGAACCCCTCTATGTTTATATTTTCCTTTTGATATATATTGTATATGTTTCATGCATTACAATTATATTGCTATGTGGAATTTGTGAGTCAAAGCATATAAATAAATTAGAAGCAAGCTAGGGTTTTTTCAAACCCTAGAGAAATTGAAAAATAAAAAATAAAAAATCGGGAACTATGCGGCACGGTCGTGGCACCGCCGTTGTCCTTCGCGCTAGCCTGCAGCCCAGCTGCGTCGAGCACGCTACCAGGACGACATTGTTCCAACGTTAGGACCATGGTAGGAGTCCTTCAAGCTTAGCTGCGCCTACACGGACACACCGAGCCTTCAACCTGGCTGGCTTACCCGGGCCCAAAGCTCAGCCCATCTCCACAGAAAGCCTACAACCTTCTTGGACCTGTCTATGTATTCTCAGCTTAACCTGTCAGCAGCCTTGTGCTGCTGGGCTTTGTCCCGAGCCTTAAGCCTGCCTGTAGCAAGCCCATGCCGTTTGCTAGGCTTTAACCTTGCCTAGGCCCACTTGCCTACAGCTTTTGCTGCTGGACTTGGCTTGCCCCGACCGGAACCCAGCTTCGGCTGGGCTTCCTAGACTAAGCCACGGCTAGCTTTTGGCTGGGCCTGCACCCGTGTCCAATTACTTGGCCCAATACTAGCAACGTTGGTTGCTGGGCTCCCCAAACCACACGACCCGAGGCCTGCAGCCCTCCTGTGACCCAATATGCCTACAACCAAACCTGCAGGGCCCACTCCCATGTCTTTTTTGACTCGATACCAATTTTTTGGCATCCCCGCGCTATAAATCATGCCTAAAATATTTTTTGGTGCGCCTTGGTTTACGCTAGTTAATTCTAATTTAATAATCACTTGGTTTATCAACAACCGAAGCTAATATGACCTGTTTGTCATTATTTTGCTTCCACGATCGACCCCGTTTGGTCCTGATCTATTGAATTAATTAAAAGTGACTTACAGTCCATTAATTTGATAATTAATCCAAAATTATTGACCTGAAGATCACTTTTGGACATTAATGATTCAATAATTTATACTTTGAACCGTTGACATCCTTTTGTAGTCCTAAAGCTTTCACACTTGAGTTCCTAAAGCAACTCAAATCCATTACACTTAAATTAGCATATTGCATTCTGTGTTTTTGCAGGAACCTCTTCTTTATGAACTAATCGTTGATAAAACTAAATTGAGCATGTAGTTTCATATTTAGTGCATTTTAAGTTTTCATTCAAAACTTACCACATGAAACCTGTAACTTTCATGCATAAATTAAACCAATACATGTCTATAGAACCCCGAATGTTCTACGATGTATGTCTATGGATTACCAAATAACTAACCACGTTTTGTTGTACCCTTCGTTTTAGGGACATGTCGAACTTGAACAAGCTTGATTGCACTTCTCTGGAAGTATTTGGAAGAAACTACCTGCAATGGGTTCAAGATGTGAAACTCCATCTTACTGCAAAGGGTATTAGAGCCACCATTGAGGCACCTATCGATGACAAACATGTCGACGAAGCTCAAAAAGCTACTGCGATGTTCTTCATTCGAAGACATATCCATGATGTTATGCAGACCGAGTACCTCGTTGAGGATGATCCACACACCCTTTGGCTTACTCTAATCGACTGATTCGATCACTAGAAAGACATCTACTTGCCTGAAAAGACACGACTGATAACATCTACGCTTCCAAGCCTTTAAGTCCATGAATGAATACAACTCTAAAGTTTGTAGAATCCGATCACTACTTAAGTTCTGTAAAGTGGAATTAACTGAATTAGATATTTTGGAGAAGACCTATTCGACCTTCCATGCCACCAATATTGTGCTACAACAACAATATAAGGCACAGAAGTTTACCAAATATTTGAATTTGATCTCTGTTTTACTTCTCGTTAAAAAACAAAACCAACTTTTAATGAAGAAACATTAAGCTCGACCTACTGGCTCGAATGCCGCACCTAAATCGCATGCAACCAATTTTAGTAGCCACAAACGACGCAAAAATCATCTTGGCCATGGCAATGGGCGGCAAGCCGCACCACGGGCCCAAGGTCCACATAATCAAGGCACACCCAAGGGAGGAAATTTGACCCAAAAGCGCAAACCCCTTACCCTTAATTCCCCAAACTTCAAGAACAAAGGAAAAGTTACCATTTGGCTTCCACTGAAATGGACATGTGTTACCACTGTGGATTAAATGATCATTGGTCACGTTTATGCAGAGTTACCCCTGTGGCTATTGCCAAGTATCATTCCCGTCATGAGTCTAACTTTGCACATGTGGAACATCCTGAAGATGCTACTACATCCATAGAGATATCAGATTTTCAGAAGGCATAAGCTCCTATGGAAGAATAAATTTTATACATGTTTTTAGGATGTTTTACCCCTAGTGGCCTAACCCACTAGGAGTCTAGGTTTTTTTATGGTTTAATTTTAGACAATTTTTCTAAGTATTTGGAATAATTTGTTTGGTTTTGGTTTGTTTTGAATTATGGATTGTTATTTTATGGATATTATTTCTCGAATTGATTAATTGAATTAATGGAATTATATTTATACATGTGAAACCATATTGAAACCACTGAAGATAATGGTTCTGAATTTCTTTGTATCACTTCATACGAATATGGCTAGAAGCATATTCACGAAAAGTTGGAACGTCTCCCAAGTGGGTTGTACATAACAACCATTCGCGGCATAGAAGCCCACCATGTGGCCGGCCCTATGCCTGAGTTCCAAAGCACTTTACTGCTTTGGCATGACCATATGGGACATCCTAAACGTGACATGATGTGCCGTATCCTTAAATCATCACATGGACACCGCCATGCAAAGCGTGTTCTTTGGGGAAGTTGAATACTTAACACTTGATTACAAAGTTTATTCACAACCCTCCTAAGTTTCTTCAGAGGATTCAAGGGGATATTTGCAGACTTATCCAATTAACATGCTGATCATTTAGATACTTTATGGTGTTGGTTGATGCATCGACATGATGGTCACATGTTTGCCTGTTGTCCACATGCAACGCTGCATTTGCGAAATTCCTAGCATAAATTATTAAGCTAAGGGCTCACCACCCTGATTATCCAATCAAGTCGATTAAACTAGATAACGCTGGAGAGTTTACGTCATAGACTTTTGAACATTATTGCATGTCAGTAGGGATTGAAGTGGAACATCATGTACCCCATGTTCACACCCAAAACGGCCTCGCAAAAGCTTTCATAAAGCACCTTCAATTGATAGCTCGGACTTTGGTTATGCGAATCAAACTGCTGGTCTGCCTAGGGTTATGCAATATTGCATGCAGCTATGCTGGTCTGCCTGAGGCCCACCGTTACCCAACCTCATTCACCGTTACAGTTGGTTACTGGATATGAGCATGATGTTTCACATTTATGTGTGTTTAGGTGTGCAGTTTATATGCCAATAGTGCTGCCACTACGTACCAAAATGGGTCCTCAGAGAAAAATGAGAATTTACGTCAGTTATGATTCGCCATCAATTGTTCGCTATTTAGAACCCTTGACAGGAGATCTCTTTACCGCACGTTTTGTGGATTGTCACTTTGATGAGACAGTATTCCCATCGTTAGGGGGAGATAAACATGTTAATGTTCCTAGAGAATGCCACAAATTGTTGTGGTATGCTCTCACTATGTCTCATTTAGATTCCCGCACTGCCCAGTCTGAAACTAAGGTGCAACGAATTATGGATCTTCAGAGCATTGCTCAAAGCATGCCGGATGCTTTTACGGATCTAGGTAAGGTGACAAGATCACATAAACCCGCTGCAAACACATCTGCAAGGATAAATGTACCTCATGTACGTCACAATCCTGCTTGGGAAGGCCAGACCGTCCTCGAAGGTAGGGAGGTTGCACCTTCCACGCAACCTGGTACATTGGCTGTTAGCTAATTATTTGCTCTAACCCTAAAGCGTGGCAAACCCCTTGGTTCAAAGGATTCACAACCTTGGAAAAGGAAATCGGCACCAATTAGGGACCCTAGTTTGAATCCGAACATCGCTTACTCATCTGTTCCAATGCATGAAGTTATTCTAGATTACGTTGATGTCTTAGACGAAACAACCTGACCTCCCGAGAATCGTAATATTTTGGTCCACTATGCAGTATTGGATGAGGTTTGGAATCGGAATGCGATGATCGTCGACGATGCATTTGCGTACACAGTAGCTACTGATATCATGCTTAACGATGACATTGAACTACGTTCCATTGATGAATGTCGACGTAAAACGAATTAGTCACACTAAAAACAAGCAATATAGGTCGAACTCGATTCGCTTGCGAAACGTAAAGCGTTTAGACCTATAGCTCCTACTCCACCATATGTGAAGCCCGTTATCAACAAGTGGGTTTTCGTGAGGAGGCGTAATGAGAATAATGAAACAGTGTGATACAAAGCACGCCTTGTATCACAAGGCTTCTCTCAGCGCTCTGGATTGATTATGAGAAGACGTATTCCCCCGTAATGGACGTTATAACATTCCACTACCTAATCAGTTTGGTAGTTTCCAAAAAACTGAATATGCAGCCTATGGACGTGGTAACTGTGTATCTCTATGGGGATTTAGATATGACAATCTACATGAAAGTTCCAGAATGACTTCCATTGACTGGTTCAAATAGTTCTATACCACAAAACACTCTCTCAATTAGATTGAGGAGATCACTTTATGGATTGAAACAATCTGGTCAGATGTGGTATAACCTTTTGAGTGAATATTTGACAAGTCAGGGTTATATGAACAATGAATTATGCACATACGTGTTCATAAAGAAGTCATATTCTGGATTTACGATCGTTGTAGTTTATGTCAACATCATGAACCTCATCAGAACTCCAGCAGAGCTTGAGGAAATTGTCATTCACTTAAAATCGAAATTTGAGATGAAAGATCTTGGGAAAACTCGATATTGCCTCGGCCTAGAGATCGAGCATTGTTCAAATGGAGTCCTAGTACATCAATCGAACTACACCCAAAAGGTGTTGCGACGTTTTAATGAGGATAAAGCGAAGCTTTCGAGTACTTCTATGGTCGTTCGAACTCTAGATACTAAACGAGATCCCTTTTGTCCAAATGAGGATGAGGAAGAGATTTTGGAGCCTGAAGTTCCATACCTAAGTACAATTGGGGCTTTATTGTACTTGGCTCAATGCATTAGACCCGACATCTTCTTCGTTGTTAATCTTTTGGCTAGATACAGCAATGCGACCACACAAAGATATTGGAATGGTCTTAAAGACATTTTCCGCTACCTCAAGGGTACGACGGATTTAGGCTTGTTTTACACCCATAAATCTTCGAGAGGTGTCGCCCTCCTCGGTTCTCAGGTTGATTCCCGCCTTGTTGGTTACGCAGATGCTAGATATCTGTCTGACCTACATAAGGCATGTTCTCAAACGGCTATGTTTTTACCGTTGAAGACACCGCTATAACTTGGTGGTCTACCAAGCAAATGCTAGTTGTGACTTCTTCAAACCATGCTGAGATTCTCGCCCTACATGAAACATCACGTGAGTGCTTTTGGTTGAGAGCAATCATGGAACATATTTGAAGCACTAATGGTCTTACTTCCGTCGTTGACCTTCCTACAACGATCTTTGAAGACAATGCAGCATGTATTGAGCAGTTAAAAAAGGGATACATCAAGGGAGACAACATCAAGCACATAACATCAAAGTTATTTTATTCTAATCAACAATAACAATATCAGAACATGAAAGTCAAGCAAATCCGTTCCTAGGACAACTTGGCCGATCTTTTCACCAAGTCATTGCCCAAGTCTACTTTTCAAAAGCTCGTCCAAAGAATCGGTATGCGTAAATTATCTGAGTTGAATCACTTATAGTTCTCTTATTTAGAAGTTATGTCTAATTCAGAGGGAGTATCCAGAAGTATACTCACTTTATCTTAATGTACTCTTTTTCCTATGATTAGGAGCATTTTTCCCACTGAGTTTTTGCTACCCAACGAGGTTTTGATAAGGCGCCCATCCTGGATGATCATAGTCATTTGAGTTCACTACTTTTGCTTGTTTGACGTTTGTTTTAGACATTATGCATACTTCTCACTTTTCTCCTTAGTCTATGGGTTTTCCCCATGCCTTGGGTTTTACCATAGCGAGGTTTTGTGAGTTCTACTACCAATGCATACTTTCTTTAAATTTGAGCCTCGCATTTGCTCGTTGTGATGCCGACTTCATCAATTGTTCTACCTTATCTACTGAAGATCTGATGCGATGTTTTGTTTGAGTATTTACACACTCAAGGGGGAGTGTTGTAGTCATATTTAGAATAAGAATGTGATTGTGTAAATCCTAGTGTACCTAGGAGTATCTTTTATATTCCTTTTAGTAGTTTAATTCCTATTAGAGTTATAATCCTAAAAGGGTAAGGATTTATCCTATCCTACTACTATAAATAAAGGCACAATGGGGTGATACAACACACACCTCACAATTAAATCTCTATCTTCTCTCTCTCACTGCTGCTGGCCTCTCTCTCTCTATTCCCTTATAATAGCTCAGTTAAATAGGCCTACAACAAATTTAAGTTTATATAGATAACCATATATAAACGTTTAATCTAAATAATAACATTTATCCAGATAAAATTCATCAATTATCTATTCTTCCCGATCTCTAGTCTTTTCTTGTTAAACAATACTTGGCTAATCAAAGAATGAGCAGGAACTCCTGCTCAAAATTGTTCGCTGCCAATTTATAGAACTTCGTGTTTCTAATCAAAACAGTTCATATTATAAATCTCCCTATATAGATCCTCTCTGCAAAAAAAAAATCAATTAAAATTAAGGTTGTTTAGTCATTGAACTGTATAAAAACAAATGAAGGGAATTGGTAAAAGCATTATGAACCGTCTATGTATTTGCTAGAACAGATTGACTAAACAACCTTAGTTTTAATTCATTTTGACTAAACAACCTTAGTTTTAATTCATTTTATCCAGAAATGATCTTTACAGTGTAATTGATAATATAAACCGTTTTGATCATAAGTACAAAGCTCTGTGATTCAAATACTAAGAATTGTGAGTAGGAGTTCTTACTCATTTTTTAGTAGCCAAGTAATGTTCTTTCCTTCTCCAACCTGCACAGCCCTCGCACGCCTTCCTTTTTTTCACAGCCCTACCACGCCTTTCTCTTTTCTTTTCCAGCCCTTTCCCATCAGCTCCCATTTTCAAGGGTCCTCCACACCTCCCCCTTTCCTCCGTATCATCTTCTTCCCCAGCCCCAACAACTTCTCATATTCACACATCCCTCGCACTATCTCCTATATTCACATGTCCTCCCACCGCTTCCCAAATTGGTAGATTTCTGGTGAAGACGAATTGAGGGCAATTTTGAAACAAAAGTCTGATTCCTGTAGGACACCAATTCAAGGAATCTAAATACCACCGATTGTTAGAAAATCCGACTATGGGAAATTCCGAAATGTGATTCCCCATTTGAGCTGGGTCCCACCCAGATTTTCATTCCTTTCATGCTAGTAAACAAGGGAATTGCTCAAACTATGTACAATTCTGCTTACGCTCATTTCATTCTGCCTTCGTAAACACGCCTTTATGTTTCCTTGCTAATTGTTTAAAGAAAATGATTTTCACATACTATTATGTAATTTTATCCATTGATTCTCTTTTGACTACTCGACCCAAACACCAAAAATAACAATTTATAACAGAGAAAATTAGCGTGCGAAAATCACTTTTTATATTGAAAAGGAAATTTGCTACTCATTAAGTAGAGCATAGACATTTAGTTAATTAATTACATATTAAATTTTGTTTCAAAATCCTACAAACCATCATATTTCTTGATTATAATGGATGAAGATACATTGCAAATAGATGTCATTTTATTTTCTACAAATCACATGACATACCGAACGACATCGTTCTCATGCCCGTTTGGGATGAACAGCTTTCAAAAAGCAAAGTAAATTTACCCTTCTGGATCTGGCATTTTCAACTGTAAGTAAAACAATCTGCATCATAGACTGTTCTCAATAATGAAACTTTTCTGGTGTCTGTATGGGATCGAGACCCACTTATGAATTACAACCAGTAGAAGGATCAAACCTAAAACCTCTCGTCTTTCCCTCAATACTAAGATGATTTGTGCTTAAACAAACCTTTTACAAGGCTAAAAAGTGGTGATGGTCGAAAATTGTAAATGGTTGCGGCTGTGAGATAAGCGCATACCGAAGTTACGTAAATTTTAAACCAGATGGAAGAGAAAATGGTTAGGTATGTAAATATTGCAGTCATGATACTCACGGCCACAAAATTAAGAAGGCACTTCAGAGTAGAAAGGTCACCTTCGGATCCTTCATGAGGAAAATGCCCTTGAGAATCAAATTCAGAAAGCAACTGGTCCTTGAGATGAAATCTGTTCATTAACCAAGTTGTAACTTCGTCTTCAGATGTTGGAATATTGTCAAGGGGGATACGTTGGACATGCATATGAACTTCAGAAGGGTTCACACCAGAGGCATTGTCGAAGAAAGTAGGGCAGCTGGGTTTGTAGCCAATAGTCACATCATAAACTGCGGTGAACAGACAGACTAAATTACATTTAAGAGTAAGGGTGAAGTGAAAAAATAACACAATGACCTTCTACATGCTCTAAAAGACGTGGCTAGAATGTCAAACAAGCTCAATAGTACATAGTCGTATAACCTCAATCCTATATGGTCCAACAACTTTTTTTCTTCTGTAGAAAACTACTAGCTACTTGACTGTAAATCATCAAAGTGAAAGGTAAACCAAAAATGATTAACAATTAAAGTTTTGAGTAAATGAATGCAAATAAGAGGTATGAAGAATGAAATCCTGCAACTCAAGTATTCTAACCACAGATGTTGCTCCTTATTTCAATTAGGAAGAGTATTCAAACAAGATGCCGTGAAGTCATCCCAAGTGATAAGAAGAATATTCCACGAAGTTGAATTTTTTGGAAAGAAGACAAGGTAGTCCGAATATTATCAGATTCTTGTAACTAACTTCAACCCATTCTGATCGACAAGATCTGGATTGTGTAGATATTCTACAGTATGGGTTAGCGTTTCAAAATTCTCTCTGCACAGACCGACAACAAAATCCATATATTCAAATACTTGATTTAAGTCTTTGAATTAACAGGAAAGCAAGGCCCTACCTAAATGAGTGATAAAGTACAGATGTTTGAAGTGCCAAGTTAAAAATTTATAGAAGTAGTTAAAAGCCATATGAACATACAAGCTTTATGCGAAGCCAAGGTTTGGTTTCATCCTGAGAGTCAATGGATAATTCTTTGAAATACATTAATAAAGAAAAACATAAACAAATTTCGGAAAAAAAAGAAGAGGGAACTTTTATAAGTAGGGCAGCATTGCTTGTAAGTCGAGTAATTAATATTGTTAGCTGAAGATGAGTCAATTTTAGGTAGAACCAATTAAAGGCGAATCAGTCGCATTCAACAAAAGATGTTTTGCATTTCAAATTAAAGAAAAAAGCAAGATTAGTTCAAATAAATGAGTGAACCTAAAAGATAAGAGGTAAATAAGAGAACCTGCATCCAAAGAGCCCCTCAATTCTTCTAAAGAGGCACAGAAGCCCTTTGTTTTTGGAAGTAAGACATGCTTTAGGACAGGTAATCCATTCTCAGCAGCATATTTCTGACTGCGTATGCACTTCTGCTCACTGCATAAAATAGTCAGGTGAAGAAACGATTCAATACATTATAGAATAACAAGTCTGAGACGAGAACCAATGTATAGATACTGTTCATAGTCAAAGTAATGTTGCATACCCTTAGATTATACCAACTCTACAATAAAAAATGGAAAGCAGAAGCAGTTCAAGAAATTACGTGAAATCTGTTCCTTCTGGGAAAAGAGCAAGCCAGAGGGAATCTTTGGGATCCTTTAGAGTTGAAAGCATTCGACGCATGTTTAATTCATCGACCTCCCACTTCCTCTCCACAGAGATGAACTCCAATATGTGAAACGACCAACCAAACACAGGCAGTTTCATCAAACTGCTTTTAAGAATATACTTTATGTATCCCTGGCGTCCCTTTCGCAGTGCCAGGTCCCACAAGTACATCCAATCAACCTCAGTCCTATGGTTTGACATAAGCAAGATGCGCTCACCAGCAGGAACAGTTTCTCCAGAAATAATAACTTTAGTCTTGTTTATCTTTTCAAAAAGAAAAGGCCACAAAGCTATCCAATTACCATAGAAGAAGGATGTTACTCTTCTACTGTAATGTATGCTGAAAAGTCTAATTATAACAGCACCCAAAAAGCCGAAATAGACTAACATCATGAATGCAGTCAAAACAAGTACAAGTAAGCACACAACACCCCTAATTGCTCTCAGTGGAGTTAAAGGAAGGTGCTTCATTGCATCATTCGAAGGTCTTTGAACTTCCATGTGTACTCAAGTTGTCAAACCCGACCACGATTTGTAATTGTAGTTATACTCTTCTGTAATGTATCCACGTGCAGTGATCTTAATGGGATGATGCAGTCCCAACCCAAAAGGTCAGTGATTGCAATAAATTTAGCAGCTATTATGCTCCTAGGCACCTAGCAGAATATTGAGGGCACGCTTGTTCTTGGCTTTAAGAACCGAGTCCTACATAATCTAGTAACAGTGCGGACCATAAAGTGTCTTAGCAAAAGATATTTCTGAAGGGATGTGTTAGCAAATTCCTTTGGATAAAAATGACAAGGAATTCATCAGTGGAAATGAAATTATGTACCCTGCAAAAGGAAAGTCAGGAAAATACTCAGCAATGTGTCATGTAACCAAATTAGCGTAGTGCGGTAGGAAGCATTGATAAATGAGGCCATGCACAGGTAACAGTTGGCAGGGGGAAAAAAGCAGAGGAAAAGACAGTTTACAAGATGGCATATCAGTTACAATTGGTATTTCAACATTTCACTATAACATAAACATTGAACAAAAGCATAGCTAACTCCTGCATAAAGCATCCAACGTGAATGGTATGTTCATTCACAGTAAGCCATGCCTCGGAAAAAGGTTGAAACAGTTTAGCAAGGTCTTGAAAGCAGGTAGGTTATTCACAGTTTACCTTTTGAAATGTCAATAACATCTCCCAAAAAAGCACATCGAAGAAGAATAAGGCTCAAATTATGATTACAGCAAAACTTGCATGTAGCTCATTGTCAATAATAAACAATTTCGTAATTCCACGATTTGTACTTGAATTAGTTAAATCGTAAACCAATAGTTTAGACTCTAAAATAACCACATATCATCTATAATTCCAACATGCACAGTCAGCTATAAGTGTATAACAAAATACTTCATTTATTCTCTTCAAACGTAGAAAAATGAAAATGCGAGTGCCGCCAAAGCTTATGAACCTTATCATTGATTGCAGGGAAAACTGCGTAAATATTTAGCGACGATAATTAACCACGTATTACCTAAAATTGCATATAGTCAACTATATCCACTTACTTAACTGTAATCTAAACAGTGGGATTATATAAACAGGATTAAAATTCCTTGATCTAATTACTTTCCAAGCAACTCAATTCTCAATCAATGCCGAAATTGAAGTGAATACGAGTGACTTCGCAACCTCATAAAGGAAAAGCTATGGATCTAAAGCTGAATTCTCACTACCAAATCGGTTCCTGTTCTTCTGATACACAAATAAAAAATGGGAGTGACGCCGAAACTATTGTATTGGAATATCATTTTAGTGTTCATCAGATTCACAAAATAAAGAGACAGATGAAAAATCACAAGTGCACTATAATTGTTTCAGAGCAATTAGGAAATGAGATCGAGCAGTTTCCTGAGACTACTTAAAACTTTCTCGGATATTCTCGGCAACCAAACAGCAGTCTATAAGCATAAAGATACTGTAAGATCAGAGACTAGGAGTATGAGATTGTACCTGGTTGCGGCGAGCATGCAGCAGCTCCGCGACGGTGCCTTCGTAGATAACAAGATATGTCTGTGGGAGGGAGCTTCGAGAGTGGGAGGAGACTATGTGAGACTGTGAGTAGGAAAAGGAGCTCGAAAGTGTCTGAAATTACGGATTCAGCCACGGGCCTCCTGCTGACCGAAATTGGTCAGGATGGAACCCGGATATTACTCAGCCCAGTCTGAATATCTGCAGTCGTTCTTATTTCAGCACTTTAATTATTCCATCACATTGTAATTAAGGCTTTTTATATTAGCACCCCCACAAAATTTGTGTTGAATGCACCCTACATTAAAATGTAACATTAAATGATTTATTTACTCTATTATACAATGGCAATTTTGACCTTATAAAGTTAAAAAAAAAATTCTAAATACACCCCAAATCACTTTTAAGGTATTATTTATCTTCAACTATCAAAATCCCTCCGACCCTCCATTGTTGAACAAAACCCTAACCAATGAAACTACAAATATGTTGATTGAGAAAAATTATTTTTGACGAATGAAATACGAAATCGATGTCTCGGAAGCTTCACATGAGGTAAGACTTCAATTTTTTTTTTATTGTTTTAGTGATTTTGACGACATCAATAATTATTTAATCTTACTTTTGCTACGTTGTTCAAGCTTCTATGTTCGTATTCATCTTTTAGGGATCATAGAGATTACATGAATAATTAAACACCTAAAATTACCAATAAATATTAAAAACAGACGACGTGGATTTTAATGGTGGAATTGAAAACAACCCACATATGCTTTAAATCCTAGGCGGCATCTTTTGTCAAAATTCCAGTCGGTATTTTTTGTCCAAATTAAAAGTTTTATAAGATTTGAGAAATGTGGGGTGTAAATAAAATATGGGGTGCATGTAGAAAATGTAAGGTGTATATTGAGAATGTGAGGTGTGAGGGTATTATGGGGAAGTATGTGGGGTGTATTAAGATAATTTTTCATTGAAAAAGCAAATGTGGGGTGTATTAAGTTTGTGAGGTTTATTTAATAATTTATGGGGTGCTAATATAATAAGTCGTAATTAATCTCAATTAATCATCTTTATGAACTTAAAACAGTTTTCAGTTCAACCCTTTAGTGTGAAACAAGTTAATGGCTTCACAGGTCTCACAAATCATGAATAAGAGGATCCTTTCTACCAAATCCACCTAGTTCGGGATCCGGACCGTTGAATTTTGATCTAACAGCTACAAACAGGGACCCTTTTAAAAGTTATAATAACTGTAGCCGTTGGATCAAAATTCAACGGCCCGGATCCCGGACTAGATGGATTTGGTGGAAAAGGATCCGGAGAGGATCCCTTTCTGTCAATCATAGCTCCTAAGTTGAGATATTTGAAGAACCTATTAAGTACATAATTATAGTTTAGTTGTTGTAATTTACGGCTCAAAGTTAGAAGATGCAGAAATTAGGTTTGTGTTACCTATTTCATTTTGAGGTCCTAGTTGGGTTTGGATTTGACTTCTTAGTTGAATTTCTTGCTTAGTGAAGAGATTTTGTTAATTACCTATTTGATTAGGATTAATTAGGATTTAGATTTACTTCCAATTATGATTCTCATTGTAACATGAGTCTTATGCACTATAAATATGACCTTAGGGTTCAATTTATTTGGTCTCACCATGGTCCAGAGATTTTTTTTCTCCATTTGTTTTGGGTTTTCTACTCGTTTAGTTTAGGACTTGGAATTTGTGGGTTTTGGGTTGAAAGAGTTAAACACTCTTTTATTATTTCCATTTGTTTAGTGAAATTCTTCGTTGTGATTCGCTCATGGACATAGGCTTTTACGTCAAACCACGTTAATCTCTTGTATTCTTATTTTGAGATTGTATGTTTCTTCGCTTTCACTTACAACATTGATATTTGATACTTAATTAGAATACGCTTCCGCTTGAGCACAAAGGTACATGTGATAGAGCCCTAGGTTTCCACTTGGGATTTGTTTGATGTTCATGATGATCATTTTGGTGTTGTTGGCGAAATTTGATATTTGAAGAATTCGATGAGAGTATTGACTTTGGTATTTGGCAATTGAAAATGAGCGTTATGCTTGTTAACAAGGAATTCTGAAAGCACTAAGGGGACAAAAAGACCTTTTGGAGCGAGCACTTGGAGCAATCTTCTTGTTGTTGATGTCAAATGTGCATCGAAGTTGTAACTCAAGTTGAGAGCTTGTTTACCCATCCTATTTGGCTGTGTTTAAGACAAGGTTTGTTCTAGACTGCTCTACAGGTATGTTTGTTGCATCAGCGTATCTCCAACTAAACTAGCTTCAAAGACTAAGCTGGATTGGCTTATAATAGACTAAGCTAGATTGACTTAGTAAAACGTTTGGTGTAATGTCGGACTAAGCTGGACAAGTTGTAAATATTACATCTTTTTCAAGTTTTATTGAATTCATCTCTTATGATGTAAACTGATGGAATTGAAACTTGAAAAGTTTGAACTTTGATCAAAAGCGAATAACTGTATCATGAATTCCATTGAAGTAACAATCATCTCATCAAAATAATTCTAAGAAAAACCCAGAAATTAAAATTAACTAAAAAGCAACAAAACCATTGAAAATTAACATCGGAACAGAAGAATAAAAAGAAGCCATCACAATAATACTCAGAAGAAGCAATATACCCAGAAGAAGCCATCATAATAATATCTAGAAGAAGCCATCACAATAATACCTAGAAGACTCCTTTGCAATAATACTCGTGAGCCACCCCACCCCCAACCAAAGTAAAAACCAACACGAACCCACAACATTTCCAATTCTAGGAATCACTAGACTCTTTCCCCTTTTCTTTTTTGGCTTCATTCAATGGTAGACAACAGAGCTTGTTGTCTTCGCCGAACAATGCAAATACTCTAATAGTCTAAGAGCATTGGTTTCTATTACAAACTGAAGGAGTTGGATTGGAGTTGTACTAAAAGTGGCGACGATGGTGGATTTAGTATTGGCAGAGATTGGCGGTTGTTTAGGAGCTGGATTTTCATCAGAGGTGAATTGGAGAACGACGAGAGCGGGATGCCTAGAATATCGTCGAAGTTCTCTCGATTAGAACCGGAGCTCAAGGGTTATGTGATTGAGGTTCGAATCTGAGATCTCGTTTGTCATTCTGGGTTCACAGAGAGGAAAAAGTGAGATAGTAGTGGTGGTCTGGTGGTGTAATCTCACCAGAGTTGTTAAGTGTAAGTACTGGTGGCTCCCAATGTTCTTGATAACATAAAGGAGAGAGACGAAGTGAAGCAAAGAGAGGGTCTTATCCAGTCTCATGGTTCGCGGAGGGGTCTTGCTAAGACCTTCTAGTGAGTCTGTTAGTGTAGGCGAGTCTCGTTTAATCCCATTAAACTTAGTTTTATAGGTAACAAACACTAGACTAGCCTAATAAGTTGCCCAGTCTAGTCTAGTGAAAGTTAAAGAAGCCAAACAAATGTACCCTAAAAGTTTAGCAAGAAGGTGGAGCTTTGTACTTAAGCTCTGCTGCTAGAGTGCGAAGTAGCACTTTTTTTGTTCTTATTTGAGTTTTGTATAGATTTTCTTGCTCGTATTTGTTAGTGTCCGTAATGAAATTTGTTGTAGAAGGTGTTAGAGAAAATTGTGGACATCTTTGGTTGGAACATAAATTAGCTTAGGATGAGATCTTGTGAAGCAAACTATCATTGCAAGTGATGAGTGGTAAGATAAAAGATTGAAGATGAAATTTTCTCAAATCAACGAACAATATTTCTTCATAGTTGTATGTTATTTTATCACAAATTGTTAATTGTAGTTGGCATTACTTCAGAAGAACCTTGAAGTTGCAAAATATCGAAAAAGTGGATTGCAGATTGTTGATTGATTGGACATTTTGTTTAAAGAAGAAGTTGTTACATGTGAAGGTGCATGACCCCTTCACAATGTTTTATGAATAATAATGTCCAGAAAGCTTCAACAATGAGCGAACACAATGACAATCATGATAATTTGGAGTATGACATAGATAATGATAATGGACTTGAGGACATAGTGGATGTTGAAAATACCTTCTTATGTTCAACCTTCAACACAAAAGAAAGGACCCAAAAAAAAAAGAGAATTAAAAAAAAGGCTAGAACTGGGGCCAAGGTGATAAAACAATTAGATGATATTTTGAGGGAACTATTATTAACACTCAAAAAATCTCATTCATCACTTCTTACAAGTGTATTTTTCTTTCTAATTATAGAAAGTTTGGAGTGCCAAATGAGATTTTTGGAGTATTAATAACAATTCCCTATTTTGAAGGCCATAAGCAATCGTTTAAAAGTAAGGACAAGTATGGTTGTAGCATTACGAAAATAATGCAAGTTTTAGAAGGATTTCCTGAAGTTATGAATGATAGATGAGCTATTTATCAAAGTTGCTGATATCTTCACTGAAAGAATTATAGAGAGATGTTTGTTACAATGAAGTAATCTAACCGACAAATCATGTGGCTTAAGGTAAGAAAGTTTGATTCGTCACATTTATCTTAGAGTTATCGTATTTCGACTTATGTTTTTTTTTATTTTGGTTGAGTAAGTGTCTACTTTATATTAGATTTGTTGAACAAATATTCACTATATAATGGATTGGTTGAACATATGTACCTCTATTTTTTTTAATTATATGATTATTACTTTCTTATAATGTTGATATTCCATTTTTGTCATGAATATAGTTTTTCCTTGTATTAAAGTTATATTTTTGTGTTTATAGAGATGAGTTATAGTAGCCGGGAAAGTAGCAATTCAAACACCTCTATTGTTGAAAGTGTGGTTATGAATTTGATCAACTAGTCTCTGCAACTTGTGTGGTAGCTGTGTAATATCCTGAAAAATTTAAGTAGTGATTAAGAGTGGATTACTTGTGCCAATTGTTAGCAAACTTAATTTGTCTTATTTGGGGTTTGGATCAATTGGCCTTTGGTCCATTAAAATATCTTTTTACTATTGAGACATTAGAAAAGAAAAGGGAAAAAAATGAAGAAAATGTATGCTTACGTTAATAAGGAGAAAAGGGAATGAGTTTTCTAGAACACTCTCTTCTTGCTACTCTCTTCTTCAGCCAAAGGAGATGAAGAATTTCATCTCTTTTAGCTCTTAATTAGCCTTTTTTTTTTTTTTAAGGAAGAGGAACTTAATTAGGTCATAGCACACTAATAGGATGATCTAAGAGAGGGTTTCAGTGCTCTGATTAGATTGCCTCTAAGTGGTTTGGATATTATTAGATGTTGTTTCTCGCATGGCTACTGATATCATATACCCACTTGATTGGCAGTTCAAGAGACTCACTAATAAAATTAAGGACGACAATCCATATAGGCCATATTTTAAAGGTTGCATAAGAAAAATTGCCGAATCATATGTACCAATTGTGGTGCCTAGAGAAAGCAATTATCATATATTGGTAGAAAAAGCGACATAACTCAAAATGTAATGGATGTATGTGATTTTTATATGCGCTTTACTTTTGTATGGGCGAGATGGGAGAGTGATGCTCATGATTCACGTATATTCATGGAGACCTTAAGAAGACTAGAATTGAAATTTTCTTATCCCCTTTCTGGTTAGTTATCAACTTTTGTCATATTAATGTGTTTCTTTATTTATTATCGTATGAAAACAAATTTTTTTTTTTCACCTCTGTCTGTAGGTAAATATTATTTGGTTAATGCAGAATATCTACTTATGAAATGATATATTGGACCTTATAATGGTGAATGATATCATCTTACTGAGTTGGTGGAAGTCAACCAAGAGGGAAAAAAGAGAGATTTAATATAGGGAACTTTAATGAAAAGCACCCGGTACTGTTCACTTTAACGAAAAACCACATTTTTACACTAAAAAGTCAATCCTGGTACTATTCACTTTACCCTTTATTTTGTCCTTATCATTAAAACTCAAAGTTTTCAAGCCCTTTTCATTAGTTTTCCTTTTAATATAAGCATCCATCTCTAAGATGCACTATTGAAAAAAAAATTGGTGTTTAGAAAAATAGATAGACATGATTCGTCACATGCGTAACTTCCCTTTTGAAAAACATGTACAAATTATTGTTGCTTCAATGGCTTTACATAATTTTATTGGGAATCATTCAGATCAAGAGTTTCAACCTTATGATGATGATGATGAGTTGTTTTTGCTTGAACATGAGGAAGACCATAAAGATGAAGATATTGTTGATGAAAATTCCTTTCATAGGCGAGAAATAGATGTTGAACGAAAAAAAATTGCTAATGTTCTTATATCAAGTTAATACTTATTCCACATTTGATTGTCATGCAAATGTGACGTTTTGTTTTTATGAAACAAATGGTTAACTATTATATATTTTAATTATCGTTTTGTTAGTGAACATTTTTTTTATATATTGTTCATGAACAATTTAATCAACTTGTGTGCTGATCATATACGAAAAAGAACTTGCGCAAAAAATCTTAAGATAAAAGTCTTTAATTTATTACTAATGAAAATGTTCTTTTATTTGACATCCAAACACTCAATGTAATATCAAAAGCGATTCTATACAATGCAAATGCATTTAGTTGGTTCCTTACCAAACAATAAACTGTTTCAATTCCATGAAACTGTCATTTTTGTCTCATTTAGTCCCATGAAATTGTCAATTTTGTCTCATTTAGTCTTAGTTTATCCCATTTTCTTCAATTCCATCAACTCACAAAAAAAACTTAGTTACTGAAAACGGTATTGAGATTATTTTAGCAAGGAAGTTGGAGATAAAAGAGTTGTGTCAAAAGGAAAAAGATCCTCTCCAGATCTTTCCCTCCAAAGCCCAGGGATCAAGTTTTGAAGGCTCGGATCACTTGATCCCTGGGCTTTGGAGGGAAAGATCTGGAGAGAATCTCTTTGTGTTAAAAATAAAATGTTCATATTACACTTAATTTAACATTTATCTGTTGGAATGGACGAAAATTAGGTGAACTGAAATTAAATGTGACAAAAGAGCAATTTATGTACAAAGCGAGACAAATCAAATTTATTGTGGTAAAATGAGGCTAAAACAACAATTTCACTAGTAGTCAATTAAGGGAAATTTTATTTAAACTTATGTAACCTCTTTCTACACCCAAATTACTCTCTTCACCCATATTGTTTTTTATTAAAGAATTAATCTCTCTTTAAACCAAAATTTATTACCTAAACTACTCTCTCAAACTCAATTCAAAATGTTAAGTTATCTTTACACCCATTCCTTTTATAAATTAACATCTGTAATTGAATATATTTTTTTAAAAGAGTTGTCCTTGCCCCACCCCCTCTTCCCACTAGCATTTCCATAGCTACTTTTTGTTTATTTTTGTACCAAACCCAGCCATTTGTCTTTTTTCTTTATACTGATGTGCATAAGCAACAAATCAAACAATTCATCTCCTTAAATTTATCAACAAGCAAGGAAGTTTATAATCTAAGAACATTACTAAGAAGTTTCTCTTTGAAATTTTCCAATTACAAAGTACAGATATTTGACAACATGGAAAACACTAAGATTTAAAAAACCAAAAAGAACCTGCAATTAAAAGAAACTAATTATCAACTTTTTCAATAGTAAGTAGTTAAACTTTGCTTGTCTTGATTTGAGAATTACAGGAAGATTGTTGTAGCTAGTTTCCTTTTTCACATTACCAATTTTTTCACCGTGAGTTCTAAACTTAAAACATGATGGAAAATAAACTAAAAAGGAGAAAAAAAAGAAATTTCAACATATCTATCAAAACATTTTTAATCATCTTCATGAGCCACAATATCATTAGTGACTACATTCTCTAGCCCTCCAAGTTGCTTAAATTGAGCAACACGCCCATAGAATTTTGAGTACAAAATTTTCACTCTGTTGATGCACAAAACCAGAGGGGTCTTGGAACAACGTAAATTTGACTGTGAATCCGCAAGAAAGTAAAGAACACAAGATGTATCGTGGTTCACCCCAATGTTTTGGCTACGTCCACACTGATGTTGATTGTATTTCTCTGTATGGATGTATGGATTACAAGTGTGAGGGGGAGTCCCCCAGAGAAAGAGAGTTTGAGAGAGTTTCTCTGTTTGTGAGCCTTATGGCCTCTGTATGTGAGGATCAAAGCCTTCAGGATTGTGAGGGTGATGAGGCCCTTTTATAGACTATGGGCTCCTCCCTTTTTACATGAATCATGGGCTCAATGTCTGGAAGCCCAAGTAACGAGGCCCAATATAATATGGTACCAACAGTAGTCCCCCAAGTCTTCAGTCAAGAGAGTTTTTTGGCTGGAGACTTGAAATTCAGTCCATGTGTGGGCCGAAGTAACTAGATGTCGTCTAAAACTAATACTCGATATGGGGCGATGCTCAATGTGAAATGATGCTCAACTAGAAGTAGTACATGTTGTGAGGCTGCTCGGCTTATGGCTTATGTTGCCTTGGTTGGGTCGGCTTGTGGCGTTGAAGGTGAGGGAGTCCCTTTTATAGAATAAGAGCTCGCTCCTCAATACATAAATGATGGGCCAGAGTTGATGTTCACGGCGAGGAGGTTGCTCAGCAGACGACGATGCTCTCTAATGATGGTGAGGGAGTCCCTTTTATAGAATAAGGGTTCGATCCTCAATACATAAATGATGGGTTAGGAGTGATGCTCGCGGCTAGACGGTTGTTCAGCAGGTGGCAATGCTCTCTAATGAAGGTGAAAGAGTCCCTTTTATAAAATAAGGGTTCGCTCCTCAATACATGAATAATGGGTGATCTCTAATGAAAGTGAGGAAGTCCTTTTTATAGAATAAGGGTTCGCTCCTCAGTACATAAATAATGGGCTACGTCCCCTAAGTATTTTTCATGAGGCCCAGTTGCGGAAGCCCAATATATGGTACATAGTGTAGTCCTCCAAGTCTTCAGTCAATAGAGTCTGTTGGCTGAAGACTTCAAATTTAATCCATGTATGGGCTGAGATTGACATGAATGATGCTCATGGATGTTGACATGAGTGATGCTCATGAATGTTGACATGAGTAATGCTCATGAATGTTTATGAATATTTATGTATGATTGACATGAGTGATACTCATGAATGTTTATGTATGATTGACATGAGTGATGCTCATGTATAATTTTGGAGTACTGGACGTACTTTTGATCACCTAGTTGGTGATAATAGCGGAAGGCTGCCGAATAATTTTGGAGTACTTGATGTACTTTTGATCACCTACTTTTGATCACCTGGTTGGCGATAATAACGGCAGGCTGCCGAATAATTTTGGAGTACTAAACGTACTTTTGATCACCTAGTTAGTGATAATAGAATGTGAACCTTAAATGGAGGGATGAAGTTTGAAGCCATAGGGCCTGGCTTTTTGGGCATATGGGTCTTTGCCCTCCACATAACATTCCAGCCCACTATTTTGGCCCTGTTTTTTTTATTTTTTTGGCATGCTGCCTTCTTTATTTATTTATGATTAACCTCTGTTGGGGTTATACAGATGTCTCCAAAAGATAAGAAAAGTAAATCACATCATTCAAAACAAAGGTTTCGACACAAAAGCTTCGATAGTTGCAAATCGTTGGTGCGTACTGCACCTACTGCGTACTGGGTTGTTGCAGATCTTTTTCCATGTACGTACTGCGCCTACTGAATGTTTACCTTTTCCTTTCTCTTTATTTTTCTTTCTTTTGGCAGATGACAGACAATGGAATAATGCCATTTCCTTGTTTTTGCATAGGCAGATCAAGAGAGATGAGGATGAGATATTCTTCTTTCCTTCTTTTTCCCTTTTTTTTTTACTTTTGTTTTTGTTTCCCACACCATTTTCAAACATCCTTTTGCTTTTTCTTTTCTCTTTCCACTGCACCTCTCTCTGTCTTTGTCTCTACGCTGCTATCCATTTGTAAAAAGCATCTTTAGAGGCCATCACTCATGAGCTCCGCAACCACTTCTTTGGAGGTCATCAACCCACATGTGCTTGCATGAACCTGATCCAAACCCCTTTCGTCCTCAACGGAGTCATCCAGCCCACTGACTCCTATTGGTCATGCTCATCCATTCTCACTCCCCCCTCACAAGAATTAAGGACCCCATCTCTTTCTCTTCCCCTTCTGTACTGTTTCTTACTCCTTTAACTCTCTGTCTGACCGAGAGAGATGAGAAAGGCCGCTGGTTGATTTCAGGACTTGTAGTTGCAGACTGCAGCCGAGGTAGTTGAGGGTGAGGATGGACAACTCGTCAAGAGTGTCGCTCTTTGAGAAGTCGTGAGTGTTAAATCTCAGTGCAAACCTCTTAAAACGAGTTCCTAGCCCTTTCTCTGAAAGGTCTAGCTCAAGGCCGAGATCATGGGTGTATTTTGCTGAGCCATCAGCAAGGAAAATAACATCTTTGTTCTCGGGGTATGTTTTAGCCCAAGCCTTCATCATAAATGGATCATTCACTGCAAGTAGGGGTGAAGGCACCGAAGACGCCAAAGAGGATGGCTTTTTTACCGGCGGCGAGGGAGTGGATGTTGATGGATTGGACCTTGTCCTCGTCGAAGTAGGCGAGAGTGTCGTCTGGAATAACATCGCCAACTGCAATCGGAGCCATTGCTTTTGATCAGCGATTACAATAATTGAATGCGTGGATCGGACGGTGGAGAATGAACGGTAGGGTGAGCAGTTTGGTGTGAGAGTGGAGTGTGTGATGTGCCGGGGTCTCACCCCCGTCGTTAGTGGCCTCCTTACGTACATCACCAGCATGCTTCATTACGATATCGGGTTGTGCAGATTCACGGTGGATAGTGTGAGATTTGATGAAAAAATGAAAGAAAATCGACATAGCTTTTCATGTCATTTCCCACAGACGGCGCCAAATGTTGATGCACAAAACCAGAGGGGCCTTGGAACAACGTAAATCCAACCGTGAATCTGCAAGAAAGTAAAGAGCACAAGATGTATCGTGGTTCACCCCAATGTTTGGACTACGTCCAAACTGATGTTTATTGTATTTCTCTGTATGGATGTATGTATTACAAGTGTGAGGGGGAGTCCCCCAAAGAAAGAGAGAGTTTGAGAGAGTTTCTCTGTTTGTGAGCCTTGTGGCCTCTGTATATGAGGATCAGAGCCTTCAGGATTATGAGGGTGAGGAGACCCTTTTATAGACTAATGGCTCCTCCCCTTTTACATGAATCATGGGCTCAATGTCTGGAAGCCCAAACAACGAAGCCCAATATAATATGGTACCAAAACACTCTAATATCATTGCTCATTTGACTCTTTTTGTGCCACATGGTAAAAACTGGTGGCATAGGGTGACATTTAGACAAATGTACCTACAACAAACAAAGTCATCAATCAATTTAGAGTTATCAAATAAGATAAAAAATACATACGTAAAAAGAAAAAAACATATCTTATACTTGGATAAAATGATGATCTTCACCTAGATACCCAATGGCAGCCTCACGTAGGTCAGTATCACTTGATTGAGATGAAGACCCTAGAGAGTATGGAAGAAATAATGCATTGTGCCACGTTCAAGTGTATCAAAACCATGTTGTAACATGTAGCAATAATATGCCCCACATCTGGCATAGTCAACCAATTATACTATGGTGCAAAACCATCTACAAAATAATCAAGTGCTCGCTCAATCTTCGCATACCTATCGTTCCTTACAAAACAATTCTGAAAAAGAGAAGGCATTTGACGTAGTTGATGTAGTAAATTTCTTTGTAACTTACGCCATCCATTATCAATTCCCAATGCCACATATATGACTATATCTACAATTTCCATCCTGATTAACATCAGTTTAACCAATAATATATCTTGATAGCATCAGGGAATTCTTCTCTATATATCCATGTCGGCAAGGGATCAATAAATTCAGGAGGTGTATAAATCTAGTATGACATAAAGTAAATAATGAAAAAAAAAAATCAATGTTAGTTTCTTCAAAGTAATGAAAGGAAAGCTTTATTGTATTTCAAGAGATGTGCAAATTTTTACCTACCTTAAATTGTTTTTGTTGTGGCAATATATTAGTCTAGTATTTGAATGTCACAACTCAGTTGATCAAGAACAACCTCGGCATTCACGATTGGTGATGTGGCAACAAGATTCATCTTTTGTTTCTTTTCTGGTAGGGCAATGACATTCTCTTTTTTATTCTTTTCTTAAGGCATAGTGCTTTTTGGTTCTTTTCTTATGGCTTAGTGACATGCTCTTTTTGCTTCTTTTTTATTTGTGAGATAGTGCTAACATTCGCTATTGTACTAGTAACTGGTGTTTGGCAATCAAATTTGGATTGAGCAAGTTCAGCCTTAGTAGTCTCAAATGCTTATGGGAAACGTCCAGTATAACTGTCGACTTTACATGGTCACCCTTTTGTCTTAATCTGTTCTTTTGTAGCATTAAGTAAAGTCGTACCTGGGTTCGTTAGCTCTTCAATTTTCATCTCGAGCTCTTGTTTCTTATCATCAATTTGTTCTTCAAACCAAATATTAAATCTTTCTACCTGACTTTTCTGGAGGAACTAGTTGTTCACTACTATTTGGCACATTGATAAAATCTAATTTTCTCCAAGGCGGATGAAGAGCGTCAAGTGGGATCGGCTTACCAAGTCTTCTATATTTTGCAATCTCATGTACACACGGCAATTGATGAGTTTGGCGAATGGTGCAACCATAAGATACGACAGTCACCCTTTCTTTTTCCAACCTGTTATTAAAAAGAAATACAATATAATTTAAAAGGCTAAATAATAATAATGTAAATGCAAGGCAAACCCAAACTAACTTTTGGACTCGTAGACAATTAAGTTCAAGGCATGGATAGAAACTAAACATACTAGTCGTTGCAACTCAGGTTTCTTGAATTTGTGTTGAACAAAACATCGACTTTTTTCAAAAGATGATTTAACCTATGTATGATGCAACTCCAACAAGAGTGTATATGTACCCACGATGTCTCAAAGTTAAGTTGACTGGAGCAAAGTTGTCGTTTCAACTTGGCATGTGCAATTTCTGCCATGTTTACAACAATATGTGAGTAATCATAAACTATATATAGAATTTAAAAAGTAAGGAGAAATATACCTGTTTAAGGTTGTAGTACCAAGATGCATACAATTATCTATCCAAGTGCCTACGAACTTATCCTTATATGGAATTAATCAATTGTTTTGTATGTACTCAAGAGCATCATCATAATTACTGAACTTAGATTCCATTTTTTGCAAAAAAAAATGCTGATACTCTTCTATTTCTGAACTCACAAGGCAATTCCAATCTCTATTAAATTTATTCCACTGCTTGTTTGACTCAAACATTTTCTTGCACTTTGACAACAAATTTTTGTTAATATGCCATCTACACAATAAATGTTGCACACTAGGCAATATAGACTTAATAGAATTCAGAAGTGCTAAATCTCGATCGGTGGCAATAACCCTAGGAAGATAATAGTCATGAACCAATATCTTTAATCTAGTTAAAGCCTAGATGTAATTGTCTTATTTCTCGGCCTCCATATACACAAAAGCAAATGAGAATGTCATAGTAGTGGATGTCACACCCACAATTTGTAAGAGTGGAAACGATACATGTTAGTCGTACATGTGCAATCCATGATAAGTAAATGTGAGAATGCTCGTAATATCTCAATATTAATAGGGTGAGCCCAGAAAAGGTCAGTCACAATATTGCCATAACTCATGTGTCACTCAACATACTTGTGTTCTGATAACTTATAAAGCAATTGTTGCATCTGTGTTCTCCCGACAAATTCTTTCATCCTACTTCAGTACCTAACATTATATATTGTTCTTATAATTGATTCATTTTGTGCATCTCTATCTTTGATAAAGACTAAGATATATTTAGGCCTAAGATATCTTTAGGCCTCACCAAACTTTTAGACATGTCCACCAACAATTCATTATCCTCTTTAGAAAGTTGCCCTGCAAAAGAATGTCCTTTGAGATACTTTGAAGCAAGACAATTATGCACTCCGCATACTACCTTCAATGTCCAATCGTCCTCATCGCCAATATTCACACATTTCAACAAGAATGGACATCTACATTTTTTCATATTAGTACTCTTAGATTGTTTTTTTGTGTGACAAATCTCATCTGACCTTTGACCATATGTTACAACACATTGGTATGACAAATTTGTACTGTTTCTTTCACAAGCAAGTGTTAGTCGAGGGCGACTCACAATCTTACCTCCTAAATCGAACATTTTAATAACAAGTACCATATTATTCAGCTTTCCTTGTTCATGAACCCATCTAATCAACACATCTTTTCCTTTGAATATTTGCACGTAACACCTATCTATTTAGAAGTAAAATTCTAAAATTAACTAACACGTCAACAACATTGTAAATAAATGATTACCTCATAAGTTGTAAATTGATCAGTATAGTCCAACCTCGTTACCTTGATCAGAGGCATCATCGAATTCTTGTTGCTAAAAAAATAAATAATAAAACCGTACTAATAAGTGGCCGCGAAGGACAAAGTAAATAAAGTATTTAAACACATAAGCGCTAAGCTTGAATTATCTAATCACAGTGAAGATGGAGTTTTCATATATATACTTGAAAAATATAAAATTTCATCAGTAGAAGTAACATGTTGAAATTATACAAGCTCTCAGCTAGAATTATTGTAAAAATTTCATTCTTTTACTAGAAATATAATTTGTAGTAGGGGTCTGATCTCACCACATGTCAGGTTTAAATCGATTAAAAATATGGTGTGTTAATGTGTTAAAGCAACTCCACCCCTAAAAAATGAGCTGGCCCAAAGTCCATTTAATCCACCCAAATGAAAAGTAATTGACTACAATGAAAGTAATTGGCTAAGTGCATCTCTACCCCTAAAACTAAATAGCCTAGTCTATTTTATTAAAATATTATTAATTTTTATTATAAAATTGACATACCCTGACTCGGGATGTCTACTAAGATTCCGAATCGAGCTGTGCTGGCCAACACCTGAAAGGTAATGAAGCCATAAAGTGTAGTGATGTGGACAATGTGAATAAATTTAAACCTAAAAGTGCCTAAATACAAGAGTGCACTGTGAACAAGAATGAACTCATTTCACACATGATGATAGAGTATGAGTATAGTACAGTAAAATAGGGTGAGAATTATATCATCAATGGTAATTGTCTACACCAAGATTTGCCAATAATCCTCGTCAGTACGAAAACTCTACTACTAGAACCTAAAGGGGCGAAAAACAAGGGTGAGTGGACTGAAAATAAAGTTTTATATAAAAAAAAAACCCATTTGTTTTCTGAACATACTAACCCCTCGCTGTAAAACATGTATAGTTTCCAGAAAATGATACTACATATAAGTATGAAAATCAAATGCATGCCAACAGTAAATCCAGAAGTATGCCACAACACAACAACTCAACAACAATATAAATATAGGCATGTGCTCAACAATCTATACTAGCACGCAAGTCGGAGTCACCTAATGTGACCCATACGACTGCACCTATGACTCATCAATCTATGCTAACACACTAGTCGGAGTCACCTAATGTGACCTGTACGACATGCTAGGTGTAATAATATACGTTATAATGCTACGATCACGTGAAAGTTAGTTGCCTACGAGTCGGAGTCTCCTAATACGACCTGTACGACAGGCTAGCACCTAACTTGGATCTAAGGCGAGCGTGCGGTACGGGAAGTGAATAATCATGTGAAGGATGGCCCTAGCCCGTGCAGGAGCACTAAAACCAGGGTGCAGCAATGATGAGCACTACATGAATATATGCATGCCATAATGATTCTATGATTGCAACAATATAATAACTTACCTGAACTTACCTGCACGTCCAGTAGAATTTCTTTAGCATTTCACAACAACACAATATTTATAAGCATGTAAAATGCATATGAATATGCCATGACGATATAAATCTCAACCACATGACATCATTTTAAAACTAAGTAAATCGTGGCATAATATGCATAAATCAATTCTAAAACATTTGTGGAAACTATCAATCATATATATATATATATATACATACTATAAAAAGGAAAAGACCCACTCACCTGAAGTCCGAGCTATAACTCCCTAGCATGAATATCGAGGCGTCTCAAACGATCGGCGCCTAGAACAATTATCAAATCACGTCTCAGAATTCTTATAGATAGAATATGTAACTTAAATAAAACATATCCCCAAGGACGTTTTAGAATGATTTGAAACCCATTGACCAAAAGTCAATCATCGATCAAAGGTCGACGGTAGGGTCCACAAACCTACGTAACTCGATCCAGAAGATCCACACCTCGGATTTCTAATTCGTAACTTCCCAAGAGTTTCAATAAGCTTCCAGAACAACATCTTACAGTTTTAGAACGATCCAACGGTCGGATCTCCGCCAATTGCTAAATTTAAGTGGCGGCCGACATTTTATTTTACGAACTTACAAATCCAATTTGGGAAGATCCGTACATTGGATTCCCAATCCATCAGTTCCTATTGTCCTAAAATATTATGTACTATAATGTATTAAGGTTTGGTGATGATCCAACGGTCGAATTGTCGATTCATATAAGGATCAAGTGACGGTCTCTATCAAAACTATGTTCAAACGATGAAATTTCATTAATCAGACTTCACATATAGAATTGAGGTATCAAATTTAGCTTAGGAAGGTCAAGGGATGCCTTGGCCCATGCGCCGCCGCCCATGGCGGTCGGCCACCCCGACTCGTCGGAAAATTCAACTATTTCAAAAAATTCTCAAATTTTATATAAATGAAGATCTCAATGAGTAAAGCAAATTTTATACCTATGACCAAGTCCAATTTGATCAGGAAAAGCCCCAATTTAGCTCGAACCTATCGGAAACCCTAAGGTGGGTGTTCTTCGATTCTCCTTCCTTGGTGTTCCAATGCCTCTACCACTAGTTAGGTCTTGTTCCTGGGTCCAAGGGGATTTGATTAGGGGTGGTGGTGAGTGGTGAAACTCACCGAAGCACCGGAGGATTGTGAGATCCCACATCACCCAAGGGAGAGGAGGTGATGTGCCTTATATGTACATGCCCATCTCCCTATAGTAAGATGTGTAATAAATCCGTGAGAGCATGGCCTAAAGCAGACAATATATTACTATGCAGACTGAGATGTGACAAAATAATAAAAACAATAATTTTATTTTTAATTTCTGACATTTTCTTTATTTATAAAAAATTATTATTAATTTCTGACATTTTATTTATTATTTTTTTTAAAGTTTTTCTGTCGAAAAATCTGGACCATTGATTTAAAAATCGAATGATCTAGATTGTGCCACATCACTAGCCGTTGGGTTTGAATTTCAATTTTTTTTACCGTTGGAAATCCAACGACCCAGAATACTAGCTATTGGAAATCCAATGGCCCATGTCCCACACCCCTTTAGTGCGCCTACAGCGCAGGCCCAACGCCTGTCACCTTGTCAGGGAAGCGCATATGTTTCCCACGCGCTTGATGCGGAAAAAAAATTGTGTTGTTTGTTGAAGTCATGCTGGCATCAACATGACGCTAGATAGGCCGATTCCTACCTTAGCCCATTTTGGGCCGGCTTACAAACTGGCTTGGACTTTGGGCTAGCCTATTTTTAGGAGTGGAGGGTTTTTTTTGGGGGACAACCTATTTTTTTTGGCTTTGGGCCAACCTAAAAGATAGGGTTGGAGTTGCTCTAAGGTCCTTGCGATTCTGCAAATCTGCAGTTCTACAATTCTGCATTAAAAGGCCTATTATTTATAAATAAAGTGATAGGTGGCACTATAGGAAATAGTTACATTGATGCCAAATGGTATTTTGAGGGTGCAGACAGACATCGGCAGAGAAAAACCATAAAAGGGAGTTCCCTGTCAGACACCAGAATCCAAAGTTTCCAGAAAGTTTAACAAACCATACAGGATTGATGAAAAAAATTGAAACCCAAATACTTATTTTCTAAACTTAAAAAAAATTGAAATCAAGCGAACAAACTATTCATAAATTGAGTTATACCTTAGTTGTAGGATTCAAAACTTAAAAATCACCATATATCAATAAAAAAAGAGAAATTTTATTTAAACTCATCTAACTTCTTTCTACATCCAACTTTAATTTTAAAAATTAATTGTCTATTTTACCCTATTGCATAATTACTATTAAGTACAAAATCAAATTAATAATAAAAATCAAATTTATCAATAGACCCACATACTATAACTAAACCCTAACATCACTCTTTGTTTATCCTACGTTCATTCCGACTAAAACTCTAATAGCTCTGATAGAGAAAAACAAGCTTTTCTATTGATGGATGATGATTTTGAAGTTTTTAATCCTCTAACTAAGGTATGACTCGATTTATGGATATTTTGTTTGTTTGCTTTTTCTTGGGATTAAATTTCATACCATTTATATTATATTGCATTTATTTCTCTATGTCGTATGTATACGCCCCAAAATACTAATGCAAGGACTTTTGATTAGTACTGCAAGGACATAAAACTTGCTTCTTGGTGCAAATAAAGATTGCTCAACCTTAACCACGAACTAGTGGGTGGCATGTCTTGCACCTTTTTTATTCGAAATAACTCCAATTTTTTTATTTGTTTATTAACATAGCAGCAAAACACCCAACCCTATGTCACTTCAAAGTTTATTAGAAAGTTCATGAAAATAAAAATGACTGAACTGGAGCTTGCATAACATTCTCTTGGCAAATTCAAATCTATGGAATGATCTCTTGGATCCTAAGTCCATGGATGGGTTGTGGTAGCAGAAAGAAAAAAAAAACAGCCATGGAAATGCTAGTCCTATACAACATATGCAATTATAGGGGGCAAAGGACGCCTCTTTGAAAAAAAATGCTTGCATGTGATGTTTTGCGCATGCACACGCACTCATCAGACATACATCCATTTTATGTTAGGTAGTCATAGAAATTTAATTCTTGGATTGCTGGTTTTTGTTTCTTCATTTGTATGTGGTTTACTGAGCTAGTGTGTGCATTTTGCAGATCTAACCATTGCAAGAAATTATTCTCCAGACGTGAGTTTGACCCCATGCTCTAACCCTTTACCGATTGTCATTTGATTGTCTTGACCTTTTTCCAATTGCATTTCAGGTGAAGAATTTGACAGAATCACCACGAATTGCAAATTCAGCCGTGTCAAATCTTTTGTTGTCCATGCCTACAACTTTTTTATAAAGAGAATGGGTGTAAAAATAATTTTACATTTTGAATTGGGTTTAAGAGGTTAGTTTAGGTAATAAATTTGGGTTTAAAGAGATATTAATTCTTTAATAAAAAACAATATGGGTGAAGAGAGTAAGTTGAGTGTAGAGAGAGGTTAAATGGGTTCAAATAAAATTTCCCATAATAAAAACTTGTTTTTTCTTACAAGACTTATTAGGATTTTAGCCAGAATAAACGTAGAATAAACAAGAAGGAATGATTTAATGTGTTTATTGATAAATTTGAATTTTATTATTAATTTCATTTATACTTAATAGCAATTATGAAATAGAATAAAATAGACAAATTAACAATTCAAATTTAAATTACACGTAGAATGAGGTTAAAGTGTAGAAAGGGTTACATGTTCAAATAAAATTTCCTATCAATTAATAAGCCTAACCAAAAATCCAGACCTCTGTTTTTCTCAGATCCGTCTTTCTTCAATTTCTCGATCTCTCAATCCGCCACTGCCCCTTGCTGAATCGCGAGCTCACAAACGACGTGACGTTTCAGGCCGTAGAGATCCAGCGCCGCGCCAATGGAGGCTCCTCCGCAAGGTGGATCCGACAGGGACAAATCCAAGTCCTCCTCCTCTCCCATCTCCGTCGTCTCCAATTTCTGGAAAGGTAAAGTTGAAGCTTAGATTTGCTTTGAAGAATATGGGAATGGTAGCTATCTATAAGGATCCGCAAGTTATTCTTCATGTCATCCCTGTAATTTGCTAATTGGATTCTGTGTTACTGGCAATACAAGTAGAAAATTACATATATATACAGAAATGTGCAATTGCCTAAATTTATTTGTCGTTGTAGGGTTTTGTGTCGAATTAGTAAGTATTCAAGTTGAAGTAACTAAATCGCGTGATAGTAGTGAGAATGGAATGAGTTTATCCATAAGAAATCGCACAAAGGCTTGAATTTGCATAATTGGATTAGAAGATATACGTAGATGGAGAGGATATTCGGAGATGGAGGTTGGATTACGATTCAGTTTAGTTTGGAGTCTGTTAAAATCGGAATATTGCCTCGTGGATTGACCACTGTGGTGACCGAGTTAATTGGTTTGTGAAACAATTTAAACAAGACCATTATTCTAAAGATTATTTTTCAATGGCTGCTTTTGTTTTTTCTTTTGCTTACAGATTTTGATTTGGAGAAGGAAAAAAGTGTCCTGGATGAGCAAGGGCTTAGGATAGCTGAAAATCAGGAAAACAGCCAGAAGAACAGACGGAAGCTTGCGGAGAGCACTAGAGGTATTCCATTTTATCTGTATCATGACCACGGTGTTAGTTCACATTAGTTGGTCCAGGGAGGGAAGAGTACCCACCTCTCTGTCCTTGGGCTAGCGTGAATTTCTTCTTGAAAGTAGAGATATTGGGTACCAAAGTGGAGATATTGCGTACCTTTATAGAGAAGTGTTTTCTGTGTTTTAATTGTTTCATCTCACGTTTGCATGATGAAAAGCATATTTGTTAATTTTTCAAATTGTTTATCTGACAGATTTTAAGAAAGCATCACCGGAAGACAAGCTAAATCTCTTTAATTCATTACTGAGAGGTTACCAAGAAGAAGTTGATAATCTTACCAAGAGAGCGAAATTTGGAGAGAATGCTTTTCTTAACATCTATCAAAAACTTTACGAGGCTCCAGATCCTTATCTGGCGCTTGCTTCAAGTGCTGTAAGTACCACTGGCATGCTTCGTATAGTGTTTTCTAATGTTTATGTGAAATGTCAAACTTGATTTAATACGTGCTTTCATCTTTATTACATTAAATTGATTGAACTTTAACGGAGCAAGTTTTGTTGTGACTCTTCTGAGTATCATAAGCTAGTCTATAGTTAGAGTTGTGACTCTTATGAGGCCAATTGAAGTATCTTTAGTGTTGTTTGAGCAATGGTTTCATATAGATGACTTGGAAAAGTTTTACAATCAATTTACTTCTTCACTTATTGACCGAATATTGTATCTCTTGAGTGTGTGCTATGTGCACTCTCTGCTTGTAAGCTGTCCCCTGTGTCTATGTTTCATTAGTATACCTTTATTCATCTCCTGCAGGAGCAAGATGTGAAATTGTCTGAACTAGAATCTGAGAATAGGAAAATGAAAGTTGAGCTTGAAGAATTCAGGACAGAAGCAACTCATTTGAAGAATCAACAGGCAACAATAAGAAGACTTGAAGAGCGTAATCGCCAGTTAGAGCAACAGGTTCGTAATATTTAGTATTTCTTTCTTAATTTAAAAAGCACCTCTATAACTTCTCAAGTGGTCTGAAGTTTTTCGGTTTCTCAATGCAGAAATTTTTTTGAGTCGTGGTGTAAAGTTTTTTAATATTCACATCTTGCCATATCAAGGATATATTAGTTGGGTTGCAAGTGGTTTCCTTCAGACTCTACCTTTGTGAGCCATGTCCTAATTAAAGTTAGATGTAATCATGTAAACAGTTTCGAAACTGAAGATTGCTATTACCTTCAGTTATTATGCCATGTGCTCTTGCAGTTCATTCTATCCAAATCAGTGTTGTTTTTCTGATTTCATTTTGTTACTATTGTTATTTGACATGTAATTGCTGGAGTGTTTGTCCATATCGAAAATTAACAGAATTAATGTACGTTTTTTTAGTCACTGGTGATATCTCCTTTTAATGGGTGAACTTTCTCATGTGCTGTTAGATGGAGGATAAAGTTAAAGAAATTGTGGAGATCAAGCAACGCAGTTTTGCGGAAGAGAACCAGAAAATGCTTGAGGTCATAAAAGAAAGGTAAAAATTCCTGACACAGATTTATGGGACTGATGCCAAGGCAAAACCACATTAGATTTCTGATAGGATTTTGTTTTTCATCTTTTGATGTCCTTATTGAAAGCTGTTTTATCTTTTTGTGTATCTTGATATATGATCTCTTCATTTTATACAGAGAGCAATTGTTGCAAGATCAATTACGACAAGCTAAAGACAGTGTTTTCAATATGCAGAAATTACATGAGCTTGCTCAAAGTCAATTGTTCGACCTTCGTGCTCAATCAGGTGAGTTCCAAATTTCCGGATTTCTTCTGGGTCATCTATCTCTGCAATCAATGTAATAAATTATTTTGAAGCATCTCATGTTTTCTCTTATGTTTCAGATGAAGACAGAGCAACCAAGCAATCCGAGGTCAATCTTCTGATGGATGAAGTTGAACGGGCTCAGACACGGCTTCTTAGTCTTGAGAGGGAGAAGGTGTGTGCTAAACATTTTTTTACATTGCAAGATTTGAGTTGTTCATAATCCACTTTCAACGTTAGTTTTGCATTCTTTGTTTATAGGTGCTGCACATTGTAGTTTCATAGTCTTTTGTGCAAACGGATTGTACAATATAATTTTTATTGTTTGTTAAGGCCCAAGCGGTAGCAATAATTGTTTATTCAATTTCTCGCTTTTGCTTCTTGCGGTAAATGGTTCTTCATTGTTGAAGCTCCCTTTTTCATTGAACATTTTGCAGGGACTCCTGCGCTCCAAATTACAGACAGCAAATGATGATACAGAAAATAAGAAAAGGTGAGGCACTCCAGTGTTGTACTTGTACGCAATGTCCCCAGAGGCTATTGTCTCAATTCTGTTTTTCTTTTCCTTCAGATGGTAGTTATTAATAGAAAAGCCCAACCCCTCTTAAAAATTTAGAATTTTCAATGCTTGCTTAGGTGAATTTTATCATTTGTCCTATACTTTTAAGGATTCTGTGAATTCTATGTACAAATTGCTGGCTTAAGAAACTAAGCATAGTCATCATTTTCTTACTGGTAATATCTTAGAACTTACGGAAGAAAAAAGAAAAGGAACATCTTCCAGTCGTATTCACGAAATTATCTGATTAAATAAGTGTTTCTGGTATTAGATATTGAAGGTATTCATATTTTGTTTCTTCAGTGATTGAGACTAGTCTTTATATAGATTTGTTCTGTTGTTTTTGGGTTATTTTTCTATTGTAAGTTTGTTGTTGTGCTACAGTGATGTAGATTCAACTAGCGTCCTTGAGAATTCTTTAATTGCTAAAGAAAAGATGATCGCTGAACTCAACATGGAACTTCACAATATTGAAACAATGTTGTCTAATGAAAGAGAAGAGCACCTGAACGAGATCAAGAAGTTGAATGCACTGCTCATTCAAAAGGTATACTAATTTTGTTGCTCGGCTCAATGTTATTACTATTTTAAGACCTTAAGGCAAACGTTTTGTTAGGGATTTGAACATTGAGTGTCATTTTTAGGTAGTCCCTTATTTTAGCTCTATGATGCTCCGGAAACCCAAGTTATGTAGTTGCTACCCTCTCATTTGATATACTGTATTATATAATTGAGCTCCCTACTCCCATTACCACCGTCTTATGGCTGGATCCACCTTGGGGCAGGGGTAATCAGCTGCTTCCCCCCCTCCCACCCCCACAAAACCCACAAAAGCTATTGATCTCAATGGACATGCTTACTTGGAAGCTGCTTGCAAATGACCTCAGGCCCCCCAGTGCTCGATGAAATGCCTCACTGAATAAATTTACATGCTATTCCATCCTACGTGCACTATTCATTTCATATTGACACACACACACACACCCAATCATTTTTCCTGGATTCACCACTGCACCCTGTCATTTGATTTCCTGTATTATATATGTTGATGCACAAAATCAGCGAGGACTTTGGTACAACAGAAAGTGTCAGGTTTGTGACCTTCGCTTGGTTGCTTCGATCATTAGTGAAGATAAGTACGTAAATGAATAGGGACAGGGAAGCAAACACAAGATGTACGTGGTTCACCCAGATCGGCTACGTCCACGGAGTAGAGGAGTTCTCATTAATTGTGAAGGGTTTACACAAATACATAGGTTCAAGCTCTCATTTTGTGAGTTCTAGTGAATAGTTTAGTACAAAATGACATTAGAGATTATTGTGGGAGAATGATCCCTATTTATAGAAGAGAGTTTCTAGTTTTGTTCTAACATTGACACGTGTCGTGTTGTGATTGGCTTCTGATGTTGACACGTGTCGAGCTGTGATTGGCTTCTGATGTCGACACGTGTCGCATTGTGATTGGCCTCCTGGTTGAAGGGAAGCTCTTCTGGGTCCTTGACGGTATAACGTTGACCGGTGCTCAGTAGTTTCGGGATTGGTCAAGTATGGTACAAACAATATAGTTGAGCTCCCACTCCTGTTATGTACCACAGTCAATTTTTTCTTTGTTCTCTAAGAATTTTATCATCCCTTTAAATTCAGGACACTGCTCTTGAGGAGATGAAAAAAGAGCTTCAAGCAAGGCCAACAACTAAACTGGTTGATGATTTGCGTAAAAAGGTTAAAATTTTGCAGGTAATGCCATCTTTTGTATACATTCTTTAGCTTGGAAGTTACCTGTTATCTTTTTAGCTTCAATTTCGTCAGTGTTATCAGAAGTTTTTTCATGCTTTTAAGTTCTATTGCTTAGTTGTTTTAGACTTGTTAATGTTGTTTGGAGAAACCAAATTATAAAATTTCTGGTAAGAAAATTAAGTTCCATCTCCAACAAATTTTCATTGTACACAATGCCCGGGAATCTGCAATGAAAACTTATTTATGGGACTGATGTGAAAATTCTTCAAAATTATTAGATCAGGTTTTTTATGGTAAATTTGGCACTATTGGTACACTAATATTTTAGTCCATCTATTTAGTCTATTACTAAAGATCTATGTTAATATGTACTTTAGATGATTGAAATTCGAGTTTTCTTTCAATGATAATTTCAAATGCATACATCGGTGGTTTTATTTTGTTGTTTTTCTTTTTTGTGCTTGATTTTGTTCGTTGTACTTGTAGTTTCTTATATTTAACTCCTGATTTGTATGCCTTATTTGTTCTCGTTTATCTTCTGTAATGGCATAGAACTCCTAGTTATATTTGAAGAATTGTTCCCCAATTTCTTCTTACCCATACAAAGTTCTCTTAATCTCTGTTTAACTTCACATTTTTATATTTGTAGGCAGTGGGTTATAATTCGATTGAGGCTGAAGATTGGGAGGTAGCTACAAGCGGGGAAGAGATGAGCAAAATGGAGTCTCTTCTTCTGGATAAAAACCGGAAAATGGAGCATGAGCTCACACAGTTGAAGGTATGATGACATGCATGCAGACACTATGGATTGGATTACTTTCTAGCTCTAGTGGGAGATAAACCTTGAATTAAATATTTCCTAGGGATCATAGCATGTCTTTCTGTGGGAATCTATGGATTGTAGTTTGATTGATGCCTATTCTATAACTGATCTCTCATGTGTCTCTTGTATTTTTTGTTGTGCTGCTTTCAGGTCAAACTTTCAGAGAAAGCGTCCTTACTGGAAAAAGCTGATGGCAAGATAGCAGAACTTACAGTAAAGGTTAACGAACAACAAAAATTAATCCAGAAGTTGGAAGATGACATACTGAAGGTTGGCATCGATGACTCATTGTCCCTTGAATGAGTTTTACTTTTGGCTTCCATGATATGAACAATGAAGTACATTTATAATCTTAACATAGTGGATGTTAGAACAATAATATCAATATCTTTTGCAGTTACAATTTTGATAAGTAGAATTGGTTCAGATTTCATAGATACTAAAGTAATCTAATATTGACATAAAACACATTCAAACTCATGCATATATGTGTAGAGCATGTATGTACGACTTTTTACTCTAGTTACCCCTACTGTTATCTAACTTTACTTTTCCCTTGTACTGCAGGGCTATGGTTCCAAGGATAAAAAAGGAACTTTATTTGATGACTGGGATCTTTCAGAGGCTAGGAGCACTGAGACGTCTGAGGTACCCCTCCTCTCTCTCCCTGCCTCCCTTGCCACCACAATTTTCTGAATATTTTCTCAAATTCTGTACCCACATAAAATTTCATGAGTCATTGGGTCAAAATTTTCGAAAATATAATTTCTGCTCTGCAGTAATGCAATTTGCTTCCTTCCAGGTTGATTTGTCACTTTTAGTCTTTGATAAAATGTTTTTTGGTTGTTAGATGTAAATATACTTGCGACTTTAAAGTGTAAGAAAGTTTGAAATTGCTGAGTTAATCTTGTTCTTATTTGTACTCCTTTTCTGAACCTCAAAAAAACCGAGGGAAGCATAGGAAAATATATGAAGTTTTGTCTTCTTACAAATTTAAGAGTATTTTTAGCGCATGATAATGCCTGTGAATCATTTCAGCAACCGTACCAGTAGGTTTTGGTTGGTTTTAGACTGCATTCTAGTGCTTGGGTATCTTTTGTATATCATAGAACAACAATGGTGATGGTTGCAAAATTAGTTCACAGTTACTATATCACTGCCCTTTTTGGTGTTTAGCTTTTTAACTACAACAAATTTTGGTAATTGTACAGTTAAGTTAGTTCTTGACATTTCACTACGCATTCCATTTTACTCTCTGGTTAGCAATCATTTGGTTTCACATTAATTTGTTTTAACAGTACCCTTTCTGAATCAGAATGTAGATCAAAAGCATGGTTCCTCGGACCAAGACCAAAGCTCAATGCTTAAGGTTATCTGTAATCAGAGAGATCGATTCAGGACACGCTTGAGAGAGACAGAAGAAGTACGTTGTTTATTTTCAAACATCAATCGTTGCTTTGGTTTTACATTCTGCCATATCATCTAGCTAGATTACTGGTCCAATCATTCAACTTTGCTGGCTGATTTTATTGTTTTAGGAAATAAGACATTTGAAGGAAAAGATAGGAGCATTAACAGTGGAACTGGAAAAGACGAAAGCTGATAATGTCAAACTCTATGGAAAGATTCGTTATGTTCAGGATTACAGTCTTGAAAAAGTAGTTTCTAGAGGATCAAAGAAGGTGCCATACTTGATCTATTTTTATCCTCTCTGCTTTCATTCTTTTATTCTTTTTTTCTTTTGTTGTTGGGAATGTTTGTAGTTCCTTAATGTTATATCCCTTCCGTGGTATATTTCAGCCGGCAGAGGATCTTGAAAGCGGTTTTTCATCAGATGTTGAGTCCAAGTACAAGAAGATATACGAGGATGACATAAATCCTTTTGCAGCCTTCTCGAAAAAGGTACTTTCTGGTGAATATGTAAAGTTTGTTAACAAAGATGCATATACCCTGTAATCAGACATACAACGTACGTCCATTTTACTCTTTTATTTGTTAGCGATCATGTATTATAAGTACTCTTCTTGTGTATATAGGAAAGGGATCAAAGGTACAAGGAGTTGGGTTTCAGGGATAGAATTACTCTTAGCAGCGGACGTTTTCTTCTTGGAAACAAGTAAGTTCACATAATCTTATTCTCAACTCACAGAATGTAATGCAGAACGACAAAGAGATAGAGGAGATGTCAAAAACACATAAGGCTTGACAGAAAAATGATAGAAGAGCAATGCTCAATTCCTCGTTACCATAAAATTATAATTCCAAATTGTCTCCTTTAGCATATCAAACTCCCTTCCTAATATACTAGTGTGCCAAAACATCTTCATCAATGCAAATACAACTCCCTAAGCCACTGAAACATATTAAATGATAATTGTTCCACCTAGCCACTTAATTTAAAACACAACTTACAATGCGTCAAAATTACTACAAAACATTACATCACAACCTAAGATACATGAATCTCAAATTAATAATTAATGGAATGGATGAACACCAAAATACCAAAAGCTGGAATAAACTCCTTATTCACTACATCAGAATGTGTCTCATAAATCAGATTGTGCTCATTCTTTTCACAGTCAAGTTGTCATATTATCTTAATTAACAGTGCAATTTCCGTTGCTTCTCGTAATTACAAGTTTGACAACGACTCTAGTTGTCCGCCCCGATCCATGTATATGGCCACCCCTTTCACCAAAATGAGAAGGGAAATTACTTTTAATGAAAAGAGGGTGTGTTCAAACAAATTTTGTGTGCTAATTGAATAACCCTTCAAAAGTGTTTTCTCATGTCTGCATCCGGTTGAAATGGTTTTCTTTTAGAAAAACATGTATGCAAACGGAGTATGTCCTAAGGTAATTTACTTTAACAAGAAAAAATTGATCTTACAGGTATGCTCGGACTTTTGCATTTTTCTATACAATTGGGTTGCATATACTAGTGTTCACCTGCCTCTATCGAATGTCGGCTCTGAGCTATCTCAGGTATTTATCTATTCTATTGCATTTCAAGCAGTTTCGATCGTTAATCTTCTCACACTTTGAAATTTTCTGTTTTTGCAGCAATGGTCAGGAGGATGTAATTATTGGAGATAAACAACTGAACCTCCCACGTGCGATCTAGGATCGAAGACCATTTCAGCCCTACACATGAAAAAAGTATGTATATAACAAAGATGACTTTAATCGTCGAGGAAAACAAATGATGTATTTTTTTTTTATAATTTTTTTATGTTTTTACGGATTTAACATATTTGATAATACGTTTATTAATTCCGTTTGGTACTATGGAAGATGATTGAGTTTAATGCCAAGTAGTAATTTGTTGAAAACATGTGTTACCATCAGAATTACTTGTCTACCTGCAATCATGTTACCAGATGAGTTTATTGTTATTCTCAAGAGCATTGATAAACCATGCAGCCAGATCTTCTCTTTCTCCAAAAGAGTGGGAGAGAAACGGTCGCACTTCTTTTGCGCTCACACAAACTTGAACCCTGCGGACCGGTAGTCTTTTGGCCCTTGTTTCTGTATGAACATTTGCTTTCAGGGACAATGACATGGTCAGGTCTAGGCAATCAGAAGTGTGATCGGGAACGTTAAACGCGGGGAAGCGTGCTATGCCTGCTTTAAATCCATCGTCTTTGGAAGAATTATGATCATGCAACAAGATGAAAGATTCTCCAGAACCACCTTCTGGGTCTTAGCACCCATCAAACTAAAATAATCTGCAGCCCAAAAATGTATGTGCATACAAGGATCAGGCTAAAACAAATGTCAAAGGACTCGAAACTAAGGCCACAATATAAGGTGCCGCAGGTCACAAAAGCCGAAAGGCAAAAGCAGTATTATTGAGCAAATAAGAAACACATCATGCTTATGCAAGTTACAACAAGTGCTCAATCCAAAAGCCAAAAGCCAAAATTCAAAAGCAATGTTAGTGGGCAAAGAAACACATTATACCGGCAACAAGCCACTCAATGCCTGACACCCAGTCATATAAATTCAAAGTCGTGGCTCACTTCAACCAAAACACATACACATTGAGTATTATACTGTTTCATTCATTAGACATATGACATCTTAGTTGGGTTAAGAACCCAATCTTACATACCACAATTCCAACTTATAATTATATATTTATCAAATCTCCAATAGTTGTTGATGGCGGGATATGGATGGATTGGTGACAATAAATGTGTTGGTGGAGGCGGGAGGGTTGGCTGCGGTGATTGTGATAAAGGTAGTGGTGACGATGGTGGTGATAGGAATGGTGGTGACAAGAGTGGTTGATGTGTTGGTTTTTATGGTAAAGTAGTTGAACACTAATTTTCTTTTATACGTATCTTTGTTTTTTATTTTTTTTATTTTTGGATTCTATTATTAGAAAACACTATTCATTTTGTGACTCTGTGATTTAAAAACAGCATACTAAACACAATTTAGACTCGTGTAAACAAAATTGATCTTTCCAATGGACTAATGGTTGAACACCTGCATCGTTTCCTTTCTTATACATTATGCGGGCAAGTATGGTATTAGGTTCCACTTGTTGCATGCCATCACCCATCACTTGGGGTAGGGTTGAATTATCTATCACGTTAGTTCCCAGATGTTTCTTGAGACAGCTAACATGAAAAATAGGATGCATTCTTGTACCCGGTGGAAGCTTGAGTTTGTAGGCTACAAAACCAATCCTTTCAAGTACTTCATAAAGACCATAGAACCTGGGTTGCAACTTATGATAGATGTGAGGTGCTAGACATTGCAATTGATAGGGAACAAGCTTCAAATAGACCAGATCACCAACCTCAAATTGTCCTTCAGTCATTCTCTTTTCAGCCTGCAATTTCATCCTCTCTTGTGCCAACTCAAGATTTCTTTTGAGCACTGCCAACACCTTATCTATTTCCATTGGACTTTGCTCCATCCAACCTCACAAGGAACTATCTGAGGAGGGGAATAGCCATAAACCACTACAAAATGAGTGAACTTAGAACTAGTGTGAAATGATGTATTAAAATAAAATTTAGCCCAAAGTAACCACTGCACCCAACTCTTGGTTGACTGCTAATAAAACTGTGACATCCCATATCGCCCAGGGGAGTAAATCCTCTAAGCCTTATATGTATATTCCCATCTCTAACTAGCACAAGGCATTTTGGGAGCTCACTGGCTTCGGGTTCCATTGGAACTCCGAAGTTAAGTGAGTTCATGCGAGAGCAATCCCAGGATGGGTGACCCACTAGGAAGTTCTCGTGTGAGTTCCCAGAAATAAAACTGTGATGGTGTGGTCGGGGCCCAAAGCGGATAATATCGTGCTACGGCGGAGTCGAGCCCGGGTTGTGGTGGGGGCCCGGGCAGGGATGTCACAAAAGTACCTCAGATAAGTCTCTAAACATCTGTTCATAACTTCAGTTTGGCCATCACTTTGAGGGTGATAGCTAGAACTCATGCCAAGCTTAGAATCTGAAGTTTGAATAGTTCTCTCCAAAAAGCCCTGATGAACACTGGATCCCTATCACTGACAGTGGAGTTGGGAATGCCTGGACGCTATGTAAGGATGAGACATAGGCACAAAATTGGCATATTTGGATAACCTATCCACTATGACAATCACATCTGATTTACCTTTGCAATTTGGCAGCCCTACAATATAGTCCATGCTAATATCAGACCAAATTCTCTTAGGGATTGGCAGTGGTTGTAACAATCCAAGAGGTGATATTGTTCATATTTGTTTTGTTGGCAAATCTGGCACTCAAATACAAACTGCTTGATTTCCGTCTTCATACCTTGCCAATAAAAGCTTCTTTTTTTTTTCCACTATGTGATAAGTTTTAGTAACTCCTTGGTGCCCATCAAATGGTGTGGAGTGATATACATCAAGAAGTTTCTTTTGCCATACAGAATTGGGACCAATCAGACGTTAAAAAACCATTTTGGATTGAGAATTTGGAAAGTATAGTATTGTCAGCAGCACTAGGCACCTGTGGCAGCAACTTCTTAGTTTTCTCCTGGATCTAATCATCATGTTCATTGTAGGTTCTCAATTCATCTAGCCACCTAGAATGAGGATAGGACAAAGCTGCACACTAAGATGAGCGAATTTCCACAGAAGTAAGCACTGACAACTCCTGAAGTAAAGGAGAACCTTGGTTTTGTGAAAGTGCATTAGCACTAAGTTGTCACCCCGACATTTGTTCTGTATTTCATAATCATACCCCAAAAGCTTAGCTACTATTTCTGTTGAAATTGACTATTAGCCATCTAGTTTAAGAAGTACTTGAGACTATTATGGTCAGTTCTAATGATAAAGTGTTTCCCCTACAGATATTCATGCCATTTTTTTACTGCATAAACAATGACTATTAGTGCTCTTTCATAAGTAGAGAGGGCCTGATTTCTTGGTCCTAATACCTGACTAGTGAAAGCAATAAATCTATTATTTTATCATAGGACATCCCCAATCCCATTTTTAGAAACATCACATTCCAATTCAAATGGAAGTGAAAAATCAGGTAGTGTTAGCACTTAATGGAAGGACATGATATCCTTTGAGTTTGTTGAAAGTGTCAGTGGCCTTTTGGGTCTGATGGAAGCCTTCTTTCTTTGTTAGTTGATAAAGGTTGACAAATCCTGTCATAACCTGGGATGAACTTCTTGTAATACCTAGTTAGGCCTAAGAACCCCCTTAATGCCTTGACGGTGGTAGGATAAGCTAGTCTTTAATTGCCTGAATCTTGGAGGGATCATCAGCCACTCCTTTTGTAAAGACTACATGGCCTAGATACTTCACACTTCTTTGCCCAAATGAGCATTTAAACTTCTTGAGGAACAATTTTTCTGCAGAACCTTGAACACTTCTAGCAAGTGTGACAAATGTTCTTTCCATGTTAAACTATAAATGAGTATATCATCAAAGAATACTAGTACCAATTTTCTCAAGAATGGTCTGGATATATCATTCATGAGATGTTGAAAGGTTGCAAGGGCATCACCAAAAACTCATAGTGACCTACATGAGTTTTGAAGGCAGTCTTGTCCACATCTTCAGGTTTCATTAGGATTTGATGATACCCTGACCTAAGATCTAGTTTTGAAAATATGTGGCTCCATACAACTCATCTAAAAGATCACCAATAAGAGGAATGAGATATTTATCTTTAATGGTGAGTGCATTCAGCTCTCTGTAGTGTACACACATCTTCCAAGTGCCTTTTTTTGTTTTTTTTCCTTACTAATAGTACAAGAAATGAGAAGGGACTATGAGTATGCCTAATAAAGCCTGCATCCAACAATTCCTTAATGAAACCTGGAATGAGTGGAATAGGGTGATCATGGGGTCTAGAAGGAGGTGGCTGGGAAAGAATCACAAAGAGGTCATCAAATTCTCCTAGCAAGTATTAGAGGTTTTGCAGTTGCTTGGGTGTCAAGTCACTAGCAGCTACACTACGGTTTTCCAGAGAGTAAATAAAGAGTCCCAGATTTGATTTGAATATTTCCCTATCAACATTTTGCAAAGAGACTTTTTGAATTAAGGTATTAGGGTGTGGAGAATGTGACAGGTTGTACTGTTGGTTGTTCTTGGTGAACTCCATGGTAAGGAGATAGAAGTCCCACAAAACTGGACTTACTGGAGGTAGCCACTGGACTCCTAGGACCATATCACAACCTTTTAAAGGTTCTGCTCAACCTTGACCGTTGGATATGGATGCACCATAAGGAAGATGATAAACAATAGAGAGAGAAAGGAAGTAAAATTCTATTTTTCTTTTGTTACCGTTACAATTGAAAGGCCAATGCCTTCAAACCTCAAGTGTGTGAATGTCAGATGGCAATACAAACAAACTTATTTAAATCTAGGCAAATAACTAAAAGCCATTATAAATTGGCCTAGTTTCATTACATTTTAACCTTCAAACTTATAACAACTAAAAGCTATTACAATTGGTCCAATTGCTTAGTGAGAAAGGCAATCACAAGCTGACTATAACAAGATCTGCATCACCAATCACAAGGAGCCTCATAATATTCACCAAAATCTCACCACATGCGGAATGGAATTTGGAATGCAAAACTTGTGCATGATCAAGGACCGTTCGAGTAGTAGGATCCTGTAACTCACATTGAACCCACCTTGACCAACACTTAATAATGCTAGAGGGACTTTTGAACTGCAATGGTACTGGTAAATAGTCTCTCTCTTAATTCGAAGCCGAAAAATGCTTTTGGGGGCAATGACATGGTCAGGTTTTTGGCAATCAGAAGTGTGAACGCGAACATTAAATGCGGGGAAGCATGTCATGGCTCTTAAACACCATTTCAACCAAAAGACATACACTTAAAGAGTATTATATTGTTTCATTCAATAGACATATGACATATTAGTTGGGTTTAAGAACCCAATCTTACATGCCACGATTCCAACTTATAATTATATACTAGCAAAAATGCATGCGCTCCACTGCGGGTTTTAAATTCGTAGTTTACAACAAATATGAACCATTTCCCACAAAAGAGACAAAGTTTGAATAACAATACATATTAATCAATTGACACTCAATAGCCACCAACATCTTAACTGCATTAAAAAACACATATAGCACTATACACATAATAGATACTTCTGAAAATTCCATAAAATCACAAATCAACACATTCATTTATAAATATTTTAAAAATTAACATAACATCTAAACCAACATGATAAAGTAAGTCTTTAAGTTACATTACATTCTATTTACCTTACATCAAGAGCATATGAGCAATCTAAAGGGAGATTTTTTAAGTTACAGTTGTATACATTTCCAAAAGTTTCCCACATTGATTAGTCGTTCATTTTGCACTTGCATTTTACTAACTCTACGTTAAGAGTTCTATATACAACCAAAAAAGCCAACTTCAACGACTAAAAGGATGGACTTTCAAGTCCCAAATATATATAGTTTCAAAAATTACCCACGTTATTCTATTTTTCATGTAACTTGTCTGTTCTTAGGCTTATCACAAAATTTTCTATTTCTTCTGTATTGTCGTATAAACAGAAGAAATATTAATACATTAGTAAATGACAGGTATTTGAAAATATAAATGCGAAAGAGATATTTACTAGGAAAATTCTTAACCTTTTTTTTTCTTGACTCGGAGTTGAAAAGACTTTTCTAAACTGAACTTTCTATAGGTGGTGCTGCGACATTAGTGTGTGTGAGAGATATGCTTCAACTCTTTTTCAAAAAGTGATGGGGTTGATGAAAAATTTTGAGCAGCCGTATCTTCCTCCTTAAATTCAACCATTGATTCATAAGAAAATTTGGAGCTTGATTGAACAGCTTGTACTTTGTCGTAAAAAAATCTCTTAGATTAATAATGCATTTTCTAAGTGATGCCATAATTAAATTGACGTTAGAAGAATTGTCTCTATGATTGAAATTGTGAGATTATTATGAATCGTTCGGGATGCATAGGTATGCATATTATTACCGGATGCCTTATTTATATTTATGATAGTGAATAGTATTATGTCGACGTAAATTATTGATGTACCAATGTATGATTTTATTTACGTTATTTGTTCATCGTTGCTGTACCGGTGTTAGTACTCACCCATGCCAGGGCAATCTTTCATGTGTATGTTCACATCGCACAGTACACTCACTTTGGATCCATTGTAGGTGCCAATCATATCCTAGATTGCTATAGACAATTAGAACTCATATGTGATACGCATAGCGCCAGTCTTCACGTTATTGTAGTACTAGAGCGTATATAATTATTACACCCAGTCATGTTAATGTCAGAATATCTCTACATGAACTCCTATGTTAGCATATGTCGATGAGCACTCAATATGTTATGTTTGTTTATGCGAGATTATATGATTACCAGACGTTAGATATTTATTTACGAAATATTATGACGTATTGAATTCTCAAGATATTGCAGACTACGGTAAGTATTCTCATGCTATATGTAGTAAGTATATTTTGGTAACTATATTTATTTTACACCGAGGGGTTACTATGTTTTCGAAAAGGTTTTCACAAAACTTTATTTTTATGCAGACTCACCCTTGTTTTTCGCCCATCCAGGTTTTAGTAGCTACGCTTTCGTGTCAGCAAGGATTCTTGGCAAACTTTGGTATATGTGATTACCTTCGACAATATAATTCTTATCCTACCTTTAATGTACTTTACTTATGTTCTGACATCACATGTGAATTGGGTACACTCTCGCTCACATGCGCACTCTTACATTTAGGCACTGTTAGGTTTAAATTTATTCACATTTTCCATCTAACTACACTTTATGGCTTCATCACCTTTCGGGTGTCAGCCAGCACAACTCGATTTAAAGTCCAGGTGGACATTCCGGGTTGGGGTGTGTCATACATATATATATATATATGTATGTATCTGTATATATCTGTATATATATATGTATATGTGTGTATATATATATATATATATATGTATATGTGTGTATATATATATATGTAAGTATTTGTATATGTGTGTGTATATATATGTATATGTATATGTAAGTATATGTATATGTGTGTATATATATATATGTATATGTATATGTGTGTATATATATATATGTATATGTATATGTGTGTGTGTGTGTGTGTGTGTATATATGTTACTAATATTTATTATACAAGAAACGTAAAATTTCCATATAATTTCTATATAGGTTTAATTGGTAATCATAATTAGGGTGAGTAATAATCTTTATTGACATAATCAGAGTCTTGTGGCATAAGTTATAAATATGTTATAATAATTGGTTATGTATTTGTCTAGATGGTAGTATTTTTGAAATTTGGGTTTTGTTTGAATGTTTAATATTTGGTGGGTTTTTATTTGAAAAAATAAGAGTTTCAAGGGCATGTCTAAAGAATCCTTCATTTTTTAATGATTGCAGTTTTACTTTTGAAGCTAAAGTATCTATCAACTCATTTTGGATTTTATGGCTCAAATAGAAATGATGAATCTCTTTATTGTCAATGAGTTGGAATCGCTCTTGCATTATTGGATCAAACTCCGCAATCATTTCAAGTAAACATAAGAAATTGCCATTAGAGACTTCATAAGATCTTTCACTACAAGAATGTCAAGAAAATAGGGCTACAATGACCAAGGTAAAGTGTCACAGAATACTAAAAATTCGTCACATATACCATGTGTGACGAATTTTGGTCGTCACAAACCGTGTCACCTATGTGGCATAACCGATAGTTTATGTGACAAATTTTTTATTCGTCACCTGTCTTCAATATGCATGATGCCCGATTCCTCACATAGTCTCATGCCCAAATGTCAATATTGAGTCAGTTTGTGACGACCTAGGTGTCACAAATCCTAATATAATGTGATGGATAAGTATATCGTCACTTGCTCTTACAAATTTTTTATATTTTCTTTTTATTCATTTATTCTTTTACTTTTTATCATTTTAGTAAATTAAACTAGAATGACAACTTACTATGAATGTTGAGCAAATACTTTGAAACTTAATCACAAAAACACACATAATTTAAATATCGATAGTTTTTACATAAACATGTCCAAGGTAACCCAAATGCAATACATCTCAATTGCATCTTAAAAGAGATAATGCCATAACCCAAAAAAAAAAAAAAAAAAAAGTTGGCTGATACAAAATGTGTAGCATCAAGCAATCTAGAAGAAACTAGCCCTTTGAAGAAGTGCAATCTTTATAGCTCCAACTGCATCATCATTTCTTCTGTTGTAAACAATTCCAATATACCTATCAAAAACTCAAACAAAAAGATTAGGTAACTCAAATTTTGTTAACTTTACTCGTATATATATGTCAATGCACTTCAAAATGGAGGTGGTGATCCAATGAATACCACTATCGACCTGCAAAGGACATGAATGGATCTAGGCAATTGAATGAACTCTATGTTGGAAAAATAGTGTGCTTGTGGGTTAAGGCTAGAAGGAAATTGCTTCAAGGTCGTACCCAGTGCACAAGGCTCCCGCTTTACGCAGGGTCTGAGAGAGGTGAATGTCGGCTAGCCTTACCTCCATTTATGGAGAGGCTGCTCCCAAGTCTCGAACCCAAGACCTACCGCTCATGGGCGAAGGCACTTGTCATCGCACCAAGTGCGACCTCTTAGGGCATCACTTAGGGCATCGTGTGGGAGGTTCCGCAATAAATCTTAAGCAATGTTACACAATTAATATACTTACACCAAAAACATATGATTAAGGTATCACATGGTAGCCTTTTATAAAGAACATAGCTGCATAAATCTTAAGCAATGTTACTAACCAACTCTAAATTATCTCTAACAAGCCCGTTGACAGATCATACAACTAACCTATAACTAACACACTACTCAGTCAATACAACTAACCTACACTTCTATGTTATTGGCAAACTAGTGACTGGGACAATTTGTAGGTCAAAAATGCAATTTAAGAATGTCTTTGGGTTGGGGGGGGGGGGGTACCTGATAGAAAGAATTCTGATAGAGTTAAGGTTTTCATGCTCCACCTTGGGAAGTTCAATGCAATGAAATTGAAAGATTATTTTAAAGAGCAAGGGCCAAGGGATTATAAAAATAGGCATGTATTTGATATGTACTAGCATCTTTTATGACTGGATGAGTCTCTATCCCTTCTCCCTGATCACCCTATTACTTTAAAAGTTGCTCAAGCTTTTAGATTTACATCCTCTATCTTTCTTCAAATACAGAACGCTTACTGCTTAAGTCCAAGTGAACATCAATAAAATAATATCACTTCTTCAACAAAAAATTCACAAATAGTAGATAAAAGAATTGACTGCAGAGTGCACAGTAACACATAAATAATTATGATTCAATTTCAAAGCAATTACGAAGCTAAACTATTTTCTTTCAAAAATTAGTGTGAACGATATCTTAATTTTTTTTCTTTACTCAGCAACAACCTGGAAATTCCAAAAAAAAAACAAACAAAAACAAAAACAAAAACAAAAGTATATTGAAAGATTAAAACCTCCTTATGTGCAAATAAATCAAGTGAATAATTCCAACAATAACCCAGAATATAGAAAGCGAAGGGCAATATCTTGAAAGTCAAGGACATTCCATATATAAATTTAAAAAAAAAATAGAATTTTACCTAACTAGAGGCCTTGGAAGATGGATGCGGAGGAGGAAGGCTATTGGTGTGCTCAATTTTAGAGGCAATTACCTGCAAATCCAAATCCCTAAGTTAAAAAAAAAAGTGATAATATGAAATACTTTAACCTTAAAGCACTGAGCGACAGAGTGGTCTTGTAGGTGTGAGGATTTTGGCATGGATTTTAGCTGTTGGTAGGGTTCTTGGTTCACATTTGAAACTCTTTGTCATTTTTTTTGTCGAGCTTCTCACCAAAATGTCTCCAATCACTAAGTTCATCTTTTGCTAACTCACTTTTTGAGAATTGTTCTAAACAATTTACAACAAAATCAAAAGACTTTGGGCTGGTTTGGTATTGCTGTGCTTTAAAAAAAAACTACTTCTGTTGTGCTGTGAGAATAAGCAACTATGAAATAAAGTAGTAGAGTTCGGTAAACTTTTTTGTGAAAGTGCTTTTGGAAAAAAAAGCAGTATTATAGTGTTTGGTAAACTTTTTTGTAAAACAGATATAACTGTGTGAAATGACCAAAACTGGTATAATCCTGGATGTGCCATTAATTTAATTTTTTTAACAAATAAAGGTGAATTACTAAATATATATATTTTTTAAAAGAAAAATATTTATAAACCTTATCTTAAATATTAATTAGTATGACAAACTACTTCAATTGAAATATTATATATAGAATAGCTAGGATTCATTAGTACAATATTGTTAATGTACTTGAAAGTAATCTAATTAGATGCATTCATCAACACATAATCTTAATGCAAAGTACAAACCACACAGATCATCAACATTTAAATCCACATCACCACCATTTTCATGGTTATGATACTCATCACTAGCATTTTCCTCCACATAACCACAAATTTCATGATCATGAGCCTCTTCACCAACATTTTGTAACTCATCATGAACTTCGTTTTCTATCAAATTTTCAACCGATTCATTGTTTTTTGAAATTTTTTTTTCTTAGAAATCCTTTTACACTTTCGACGATTTTATTATCCTTTGCTTTTTTTTTCTTCATATTACCAGAGAGTTGTTTCCTAAAAGACATGACTTCAATAATTTGTTTGTAAAAATTACCTATGTCACGCCCCAATCCCGACATATGTCCAGGATCGACACGTAACGTCACCAAGTACCAATATATCTAACATACCCTGCCTCCGGGATATGGACAAATCACAACTCAAGATTCGAATTGCATAGTAGTTTTTCGTTTACTCTATGGCTGCATCTAACCTCTTTGTTAAACTGCCTACGTACCCTCCGACAGGATCAAGCCATTCGTAGTTCACCATTTGTTAAACTCTGAACTTTTCGTAAAACACTGCCTAATAGAAAACATAGAGTACCACACTACACATCAACCATAAGCCAAACAAGAGTTGTCATCATGCCATTCACACACACATGTGCTTTCCAACACTATTCCACAATCATATCAACCAATAACACATACAATACACCAAAATGTAGGGCTAGAGTGACACAGTTCGGCCGAAGCCTATATCTTTAAAGAATGTGATTTCGGACCACTCAATGAAATCCAACATCGGGTTCCGAACCACTCAACGGAACCAAAATACCAAGCGGGATTCTGAACCACTCAATGGAATTAAGACCATGATACGATTTCAGACCACTGAACGGAATTGCGGAGTAGAAGGGATTCTGAATCTCTCAACGGAATCCGAGTAGATACGATTCCGAACCATACAACGGAATCGTGAAGTACAATGGATATCGGACCACTCAATGAAATACAAGGCATGATACGATTCCTGACCACTCAACGGCATCGCGGAGCACGAGGGATTCTGGACCACTTAAAGGAATCCAGACGGAGCAGGGAACCGGACCACCCAACGGAACCCCAGCCAGTTTCGAACCACTTAACGGAACCGAGCGGAAGTCCAAGGAACATAACAACGGCTCGAAGAAACAAAACATGAATCAAGTGCTCAATTTACAAAGGCTTAACAAAATGAAACAAAGCACAAGTACTAAATTTAGAATGGGTCAACGAAGCAAGAAATGAAACAATATCGAAACAAACAAATCCCACACTGGGTTGACGATCCACTACTAGTCCTCACATTTCACAAACAATTCAACATGTATTTCAAATCACATTTCACAAATATTCCCAATATATATGTCAAATCACATTTCATAATAAAAAATTGATGGCTAAACATTTAAAATCACATTTTAATAGAAATCACATTTATAAAACCAAGTCATATCCACAAAGAATACTAAATACGAAAACAGGGTAATAACCATATCACATATATTCAAGTCACTCACTAACCAATGTAGGCCCACTAGACTTCACTTAGTCTACAGTAATACTAATTTTAGTATTTAAAACCATTCAAGACATGTTGACCAAAAGTCAACTCTCAGTTAACGGTAAGGTCTACAACCCTATGTAATTCGATCCGGAATATCCAACCACTGATTTTCGATTTGTAATTTCCCAAGAGTCTCATTTATCTTCTAGAACAATATGCTAAAATTTTGGAACGATCCAATGGTCGGATCTCCGCTAATTGCTAGAATTAGGTGGCGATCAACAATTAGTTTTACAAACTTAAAAATTCAAGTAATCAAAATCCGTATGTCGGATTCCTGATCCATAAGTTTCTATTATCCTCAAATATTACGTACTATAACACATCGAAGTTTGGCGACCATCCAATGGTGTGGCGTACCATAATGAAAATAGGTCCAAACAATCAAATTAAATCAAGCAGATATCAAATCTGAAATCAAGACATCTAATTTAACTTAAAAAGGCATCGTTAGTCCACTAGCCACGCACCGTCGCAGGTGGCGGTTTCTGACGAACGGAAACCTAATTTTCCGACTAACTCTAAAAATTATCAAATTTTGTAGGCAAATGGAGCTCAATGAGATTAACAACTTTCATACATAGGCCGAAGTCTAATTTGGCTGGGAAATACCTAAAAAATGCCTCGATCATTTGGAAACCTTAGAAATGGATACTCTTGATTCAACACCAAAACGAACTCTGACGCCCCAGCCAATGCATGGGCTTTGTTCCTGAGTTTGAGGGGAGTCTATTGGTGGTGGTGGTCGATGGAATTGGCTTCAGGAATGGTGAATTGCCGCCATGGGACCCTCGGTGCCACCGACGTCGTTCTTCGCAAAACTAGAGCCAAAACTCGTCGGGTTTGAGTGTAAATGCAGGAAGGAGGGTCGTGGAGTTAGTTCTAGGTGGTGGTTTGACTAATTTCGTCGGAAAAATCAACGATTTCATGTCGAAAATTCACGCAGGGACGGGGTCAGGTCACGTAGGTGTAATGGGTCGAGAAGTGACCTGGGTTGGCTGCCCTTCCCTTTTTCTTATTTCCTTCATTTCTCCCCCATGATTGGCCCGTCTCTCTATCTTTTCCCTATTTTCTCTCCTCATCTCTCAATCCTAGCTACACACGTGGCATAAAATAAATGCTCCAGCAAATCTGGAGCCTTCCAGATAATGGCCAAATGACCATTTCACCCATGTCTTTGCTCGTTTATATCTCATTCGTTATAGCTTCGTTTGGCGAACGGTTTTCGCCTACACACTCATGAGGTCGAGCTTTATCCAAATATGTAAATAAAAGTGACAAAACATATAGGAATTAAATACGTCCGTGAAAAGTCCATTTAGTTCATTAAGGGTGTTTTCGTAATTTTACTTACAAAAAAATATACGCCATAATTATAAACATGTCAAAACTAAGAATACAAAATACGTAATTTTAAATAGTGAAATTCGAGGATGGATTTCACATCCTTTCCCCCTTATAAAAATTTCGTCCTCGAAATTTCCATTGTCATCCCCACCTACTCAACACTTCAATAATTCCACTGAGAACGAAACACTAAATGGTGTTCACACTTCATCTATTCTCAGATTAAGCTAACCTCAAGTTCAACAGTTCCAAACTTTAATTCACCACACAAAAATAATCATAAACATAGCCATGTCATCAAAGACAATACCACTTCCACGACACAATTATTAACGTCCACAGGTAAAGGTACTTAGACCTAATACCTAAGCTCTGATACCACTAAAAGTTGTCATGCCCTGATCCCGACATATGTCCAGGATCGACACGTGACGTCACCAAGTACTTGTATATCAAACATACCCCGTCTCCGGGATATGGATAAAGCAAAACTCAAGATTCAAATTGCATAATAATTTCTCATTTATTCTATGGCTGCATCTAACCTATTTGTTAGACTGCCTATGTACCCTCTGATGGGATCAAGGCATTCGTAGTTCACCATTTGTTAAAGTTTGAACTTTTCGCAAAACACTTCCTAGCAGAAAACATAGCGTACCACACTACACATCAACCATAAGCCAAACAAGAGTTGTCGTTATGGATGCAAATTTTCTCCTCCTCGATCTTGGACGATTTTGCACCTACAAAACAACTAGCACTTTAGGTTAAGGCCAAAAACCTCACGCGCCCATGATGAATGGGGGGGGCTTTGGCCGAAGAACCTCCGATGCCAAAGCTAGAATTTTAGAGAGAAAGAGTGTTTAGAGCATTTGGGATTTTTTGTAAGAGAATTGGAATTAGTGTTTGGTGAAAATGGGAACCAATATATAGGAGAGGAAGGGTGTGGCCGGCCTTTAGGCCAAGGAAGATTTATTTTGGGGGGTTATGGAGATAATGGGCTAGTTATTTTGAGGAGTTATGGAAATAATTGGCTAGTTAATTAGCAAATAATAATAACCTAATTAACTAGCTATTTGAATGTCATAAAAGGGAAAGAAAATGGTAGCAAAAAGCAAAAAATAAAAGGCATGGCCGGCCCTAGTGGGTAACCGGCCTTTGGTATGTTTTTTGGTTATAATTTGATGGTTTAATTGATAATTAAGGGATTGATTAGGTAATTAATCCCTTAATTAGTCAACTTTGGGAAATATGAAAGGAATATATTATTTAGCTAATTTATTAGCTAAATAATGGAATATAAATAAAACATATAGAATAAATTATATTTTGGGAATTACCTTATAGAAAGGATTTGATGAAATAGGCTTTAAATTGTTACCTATTTTGGGCACTTTTGACTTGGTTGAAAGATGATTGCCCGCTGCTCGTGCACAGGAATCCCGGTATGCCTCAAGGGTATTTTTGTCCTCTTTTGTCCAAAAGTCCACGTGTCGCCTAGTGAATATTTTTGGCTCCACAAATGCCCCCACAGTTGTTGGGCTGCTTGCAGAAAATGGCAACAGGTGTAGAGATTTTCTCGCTTTAGGAAACTCTGAATTGCTTCCTATTTTGTTGTTGATTCTCTCTTTTAATAGGAAATTAAATCCTTCTAGGAAAAGGAAATAAATTTCCTTAAAGTTTATTTAAGTCCACCTTAAGTGGATTATTAAATCAACTTTTAGAGAGAAACTTATTCAACCTTACAAGAGAGAAAGAGAGCTTAGAGGATATTTGTTCCCCCTCCTCTAGCAATCTTCTACGTCTTGCTCGTGTAAATGATCGTCTTTCGTTGCGTGCTTCGTCTTCTCATTGTTTCTAGGTAAGAAAAAATTAATTTTTCTTGGAAGTCTTGGGACTTGAAATTGGCTCAATGGGGGTCGAGGAGATTTGACAATGGACTTAGGGAGGTTGCGGCACTGTTGCCGTGCCTGGGCTATGAGGAAAAAAATGTGTGGGGGCGCCTACCCCCTGTCAAATGAATTGGGCCCGTGCCCTAGGAAAGAATTGAAGGGCCTTATTTGGGTTTTTGTAGCTAGGCTTTAAGCCTTTTTGTCTTTTTTTTTTTTTTTTTGAAAACAACTTTCTAACAAATCTTCCTCGTACTTTTATAGATTTTTCAGGCATGTCTTCCTCGAGCCACAAGAATGATGATGGTGTGCCCCCGATGTATCGTCAAGGTGGGTCTTTGAGCAAGGTTGACTACTTCAAAGCTACTCACTTTAAGATTAGCTTCGATGATTTGTTTAGAGATTTTCTTGAAGCGTATTGGCATGCCATTCCGTCGGGAGTGCGTGTGAGGCGAGTTAAGGATGGTAGCAGCCGGGAACCATGCAGTGGAACTCGGAGAGCCATCAAGTTCCATCCTTACTATTTTGTGTTAAGGTTTACTTTCCTTATGCCGCGTTTCTTCCAAGAAGTGCTCTGCTCCATGAAATGTGCGCTTGCCCAATGTTCCCCAAATGCGGTCCGAGTGATGGTGGGGTTCCACAATTTGAGTCAATTCTTTGACTTGGGACTAACCACCAACAAATTTTGGTATTTCTTTGACATAGGTCACATTGATGGAGTTGGGCAACTGCAATCTTGTCATAAGCTTTTTGATAACTCAAGCAAAGGAGATCATGACTGGGCCAAAGAGACTTTGGAGATAAGTGGAGAATGGGAGTCTGATTCTTCCCCCGAGCTGCGTGTACCAACGGTCTTCATATCTGGTAAGCAAACTGCTTAGTCTTCTTGACTGCTTTGCTTTAGTGCCAAGTTACTCTTCAATTTTCTGATTGTCTTCCGTTGTTTTTTGTAGATTCAGAATTCGGCTCAACTCCTAAGGTTTCTCCAGACATGAAAAAAGTACATGTCGCTTTGGGTATCCCTTCCGAATATCGTGAGTGGCGTTGGCTGCTTAGTCTTCTTCGTAGGGAAAAATGTGGGCTGCCCCCAAAAGAAGAAATAAAAGGGATCAAGGCAGACGCGATGGCTCGTCCTATTACTGTGATAGAGCCTACTATCAATAAAGGTGGGAAAAAGAAACATTCTCCCCCTGCTCAAGAGATGCATGTTGAAAAGAAAACGAAGACTGCTCGTGAGGATTCTCCAGCTGTTCCCAAGATTGTGATTGACTTGACTTCCTCTAAAGGCGAGAAAGAACGAACTGCTAGATTTGTGTCGGTAACGCCTATTGCTTTGAAGGCTGCTAGGTCGATTGCTAAAAAAATTGCCCAGCGCAGAAGTTCCTCCATGCTTTCGGTACTGAAGTTTATGCCAAAACGTCTGTCTGAGGCTAAGTCTGGCTCACCCTTGAAGAGGCTTGCTAATATGAAGAGTGATAAGGTGCCCCTGCTTGCTAAAGTGGCACCAAAACCTGCTTCTTCCGCTGCTGCGACCAACTTGTCTGCTAATAAAAAGGAAACTGCTCGCTCAGGCAGGCTTGAAGAATCCACCAAGGCTGTTTCTTGGAAATTGCTGAGATTTGTGCGTTTTTTAAGCCAAATCTTCTTGAAGACATGGATGTATGTGCCAAGTTTGTTGATGGCGTCAAAGAGATTGTTGGTTCGAGTCTTCTCGCGAAGCACACACCCGAGTATAGGAAGACTGCTCTGCTAGCCATGATGCAGAAAACAACAATTCTGGCAGCCGAGTCTATGTTCCTTGACCAAGAGGATAACAAGGCTGCTAAAGAGATGGCAAGAACCATGGCTACCGAAGCTTACTCCTCGGTCAAAAAAATCAAGAAATTAGAATCTGAGCTTGTCGCTTTGAAGGGATCCAATATTTCAGCCCCCACTTATCTGTAACTTAAGGCTGCTCGCCAAGAGATCATGGATTTGAAGACCAGGCTTGATGCAATCCAAGTAAAGTATGAAAGTGCAGAGAAGGAAATTGAGCGTTACATACCTTAGATTCAAGATCTTGAGCATTCCATCTTTGAATTTCGCTCTGTTGCTTATGCCAAGGATGAAGAATTGATTGCTACTTACAACCAAGTGATCCACTTTAACAAGGTTGTTGATAGGCTTAAGCCTCAAGTGTTGGAACTTCAAAGTGTTTTGAAGACCAACGACAATCTGAAGAAGGAAATTGAGGAGTTACGGTGGGTTTGTGCTTGCCTGCTTGAGGAGAATGAGCAGTTGAAGGGTGAGAAAGATGGTTTCGAGGCTTCGCTTACTCAGAATCAAGCCGATTTCTACAAGTTGGGCTATGTAGATCATTTTTATGGGCGGCCGTCTGACTTTGAGTTTTCTGGTAAAGACTTCGAGACCTTCTCTATTTCTCCAGAAGACTTGCTCGCTTTTACTTTTGAGTCTTCTATCGGTGAAGTAGTTGGAGGAGTTGGTACCCAGGCTGGAGCAGCCAAGGGTAAAGAGTCGGAGGATGCCGCTACTGAGAACACCAAGGCTGCTGAAGGTCTGGCGACTTAGTAGTTATGAGATGTCCAAGCTATTGAAGAGTAGTCTTCTGGGTAGCCTTTAGGTTTTCCTTTGTTGCTTTTGCTTGAACTTCTTCGGTATTTGCTAGTTGTTTATCAATTTTGCTATAAAATTTAATAAACTTGCTTCTTTTTCTTTTCCCATCTTCGCTTCTTTTTTGTCCATGCCCTAACCTTTAGATCTTATAGACCAGTGGCAGGAGTGCTACTTTTCTATAAGTAGACAGGCCCGCATAGCCTACGCAGCTGTAGGTGTTGGTGTAGAACTTTTGCAAAGTTGTTAGCCATAAGGTTGGCAGCCGGATGCCTTGCTTACAGAAGCAGACGAATCCGCATAACCACTAGGCTGTTTAACCTTGGCTCTTTTCAATTCCGTAGGTTGTGTAGCAAGTATCACAACACTTTAGGACTTGGTGTAAGTTGTTCTGCGTTTGGTAGAAGTGAAGCTTATCAACTACGTAGCATGTCGGCAGTGGATAAAATCTTCGCGTATGCACGCTAGCTTGTTTAACCTTTCACAAGAATGTGCGGTTGCATAAGTCTAGCATGGTTCTACTGCTTGAAGGGCAGGCCATAGGTAGTCTTCCGAAAATCTGTAGGCTACCTTAGTGCACTCGGTAGCAGCTTTAGGTTTCCAGGGCAGCCGTTCGTTGGGTATGCTGCATAATGTGCCCCCTCCGTCTCTAGGGCCCGGTTCCCTGCAGATTAGGACAATAGACCCATAATCCTTCAACTAGCTAAGTGATAGGAGCATATTTATGCGACTTAGTTAGCTTGTTCTTGTGCATTTATGTTGTTATTTCTTAGTTGATTTAGTATGTCAAGCCATTTTCGTGTGGTTGTAGGTACAAAGGGTTAAAGAGGCAAAGAAGTGCATTTTGGTGCCTTTTGGAGCAGTTTTGGGCATAGAATGGATATCACATGCATAGAGCAAAGTGGTTGGACGAAATTAAAGATCTAAAGAAGCTAGGAATGTGCCAAGGAGAGGAAGAAAATAAATTGAGGACCAAGGAAGACAAGGAAACCATTAAGAATGAGGAAAGACTAGTCAAACTTGCCTTATCTTGTCGTTATCTTTCCTAATCCTAAATTACCAAAGATTTAGACACACGAAGGGTTCCTAAATACTTTGGGACATTTCATTACATATTCTACAAGTCCTAAATTCTTTGGGACACTTCAACTTCATTATTCATATTTTTGCATATGTTGAAACCCTTTTTAAAACACCAAAAACGTCCATCCAACTTGCTCCATATGCATGCAATCCATTTCAGCCCAAAATTGCTCCAAAATGCACCAAAATGCACTTTCTTGCCAACTTTGTTATTAGGACCTACAAACACACAAAAATAACTTAAAATACAAAATTGACTAAGAAATAACAACATAAATACACAAGAACAAGCTAACTAAGTCGCATAAATATGCTCCTATCAAATTCCCCCACACTTAGCTTTTGCTAGTCCTCAAGCAAAACAAAATAAAACCTAGACCTTCCAACATTTGACTCAAGGATTTTCAATGAAACATGACATGAAAAAGATCACCACTCACATAGATTTAAGCAATCATTACCTTTACCACTTCTTTATTCGAAGCCCTCTTCCTTGTAGTGCACAGCTCCTTCAGGAATTTAGCATACTTGGGGACTTGTTTAATTGCATCTAAAAGTGGAATGTCGACTTGCACCTTTCTGAATGTGTCAAGGATGTCTTTGTCACTCTTATCCTTCTTTGATTGCATAAACCTGTGAGGAAAGGGTGCATTGGGTGGAATGGAATTAGAAGTCATGGAATTTGAACCCAACTTACCTTTGGTGGTCGAATTAGGGTGTGTAGGTGGCTGCGGCAAGGTTTGCTCAATCCTTGACATAGGCAGGCCTTGTTCATTCTCCTCAAATTGCCTCTTTTCGTCCTTCGTTGAGGGTCCGATCCAACTTCTTTTCCACTTCGCAAGGTAATGGCTTTGGCAGATTCGAAGCCTCCCTTTGGATTCACATCAGTCGAACTAGGTAACTTACCTTGTTCTCTACTAAATTACCCCATGAATTCTACCATTTGTCCCATTTGTCTCTTCAATTCAATCACCTCTCGAGCTTGATTTTGCACTTCCTTGGCGTAATTGTGCATATCTTTGGCTTGAGTTTCCTGACCCTTTGCCAACGTAGTTAGTAACTGAATAACTTGAGCATTATCAAAAGACGAACCTGAGTTATTTTAGGCAGGTTGTGTTTAGGGTTGTGTAGGTGCATACGGCCTTTGGTAAAATCCCGGAGGTTGCTGTCTAAATGCACTTTGTTGTTGGATTTGTTGGGGCTCCCTTCATTTGAAATTTAGATGATATTTCCAGCCTGGATTGTATGTATTCAAGAACGGATCATTCATTGGTTAGTTTTGACTCCCAAAACCCACGATGTTGGCAGATTCCCACCCTCCGTTCTCTATTAATTGAGGGCACTTATCCGTGAGATGTCCATTCATTGAGCACACGCCACAAGCAGCTACACTTTGTTCTTTTGGTTTTCAACCACCTGTGAAAGAAAAGTAGTAAGATTAGCCATTTGATTTTGAAGTTCGGAAATAGCACTTACCTCATTAACTTGTTGCTGCCGTGGGTTGTCTCTTTGACCAACGCCTTCATATTGTTGAGCATTCAATGCTTGGTTAGCAATTAAGGTCTTGGCAGCCATGGGTGTTTTGTCCACCAAAGCTCCTCCCGCTGAGGCGTCTAGCATTTGGCGTTCAATTGGTAGAAGCCATTCGTAGAAATATTGAAGAAAAAGCTCCTCCTTCATCTGGTGCTGTGGACATAAAGCAACAAGGGTTTTAAAATGCTCATAGTAAGTGAGAAAGGATTCACCTTGGTTTTGCTGAATGCCACTAATCCTTTTACATAGTAGAATGACTCAAGAAGTTAGGAAAAACTTCTCCAAAAATGCCCATTTCATACTCTCACATAATGTGACAGTTCCGGGGGCTAGCTCATACAACCAATCTTTAGCCTTTTCCAAGAGAGAAAAGGGAAAAGCCTTCATTTTCAGAATGTTCCCATCAACATTCACAGGGGTCATGCTCGAACAAACAATCTCGAACTCCTTCAAATGTTTATTAGGATCTTCCATGGACAACCCATGGAACTTAGGAATATGGTGCAATAAACTGGACTTTAATTTAAACTCGTCGGTCTTGTTTTGGGCCGCCCTTAGATATTGAATGCATAAAGGCAGAGCATTGTCCAATCCCGAAGCGGAAAGCTCCTTGATTGTTCGATTGTCTACTGTCATATCTTGGACTTCTTCAAAAGTCCTTGCTGTGGCCTCATCTTGCTTTTCTACTTTATCTTCTTCAAGATCTGGTGCAGGTTGAGAGGGTTGGGGATCTTGTTGATTCCTTGCTCGTCTCAAAGTTCGTTCAAAATCGTCGTCAAAGTCAAAGATGTGCTTATGAACAGGTTGAGAACTTCGAGTCATAAACCACTTAAAACAAGAAAACAAGTAAAATCAGCAACTAGGAACAAAAACACATGAAAATAAACAAAAAGAAATAACAACGGATTAGCAAAGTTGCTAATCCCCGGCAACGGCGCCAAAAACTTGATGCGAAAATTAACTTAACACGCAAATTTAACCCTCTTTTGACAACTGTAGTATATGTATAAGTAGGGATCGTTCTGGACCAGAGATTAGGTGATGTGAAAATTATGTTGACACACAAATTAAACCCTCTTGTTGACAATTGTAGTATGGATAAGTAGGGATCGTTCTTAAACCGGGGATTAGGAGGGATTGCTAAATCACTTGAAAACTGACTCAAATACGTAAAAACAAGTTTAAAACACTAAACTAGACTCAAAGAAAGCAAAACTAAACTCTAAAACACTAAAACAAACCTAAAGACTCAAAACAGCCCAGAAACACTCAAAACTGCCTTAAAACCACAATCTGGGCAGTTTTGAACAATAAACACAACTTGGACGAAAATTGGTTTTAACTTGACTTAAGACACTTGAAAACACAAACTAAAGTGATTTCTAACTACTATGACTCAACAAAATAAAAGGGGATTGATTTTGGACGAATTTAAAAACAAAACAAAACTTTGTAAACTAGAGCAGATTTTAAAACGAATTTGGTGAAAGAGAATGGATGGAAGGCTAGCTAAGGGGTTCTTCTCCACACATGTTATACTCGCATACAAAACGATTTCTAATTGCAATTCAATAAACCATGAATACTCAACACTCCAAGTTAATTAGGTCCGCTTAAATTAACTTTCAGATTTCCCTTATATCAATGAATTGGACGGAAAAAGCGCATCGCAACCAAATTATTCCTCAAAAGTTCCCTACATGAAAGCGCATAATAGAGATACAATCAAAGATCATTACGTTCAATGGAAATCATAAGTATTGACGAGGCACTCGTAACTATGAAAGCGCATGAAACTTATGCCAAGAATTCACTTAACGCAATTGTGATCAACAACTTTTACTACTTATGAATATAAGTTCATAACTATTAGGTGAAACTCCCTTACATTCTAGCATCAAACTTATGCATGAAAATTAAGCGTGCACTCTCAACCAACATACACAAATTAGTTTTAATTCATATAGATAAGTAAATTGAATCCACAACTTATGAAACGCAATTAGAAGTAATCAAATCATATAGCAATCATAATCATGGTTTCGAATCCCCCCCTAGCCAAGGGGGGGTTTAGTTCCTCATACTCGCAAAGCAAAGATACATAAATTTAGACATTAAAAACCAAGGAAAGAAAACACCTAGACGATCCAATTTGGACAGCAGGTGCATCCACGAGTCTCCCTTCCTCCTTGCTGCGGCACTTGGACTTTGGACAGGTTCTTTGGGGTTATGGATGGCGTAGAATGGATGGGGGATGTGTGATGGTGTTTAGGGTTGATGGGTGGTGCGGCTAGGGATGATTTAGGGCAGAAAATATGGAATATGGTGGTGGAAGGGTGCGGCAGAGAGCAAGGAATGATTTCTGGCGTGAATTGATGTGTATGAGAGGTGGTGATCTGATCTAGGGGTTTATATGAGTATATATAGGCACTTAAAACCCTAGGTGAATCAGATATGGACTTGTATAATTAAAACCCATCAGGAAAAGGCTTAAAACAATCAGATTTTGAATGGGAAAAGGCCTCCTAGGTGCGGCAGGTAAAGGATAGGGTGGATAAGGCTTCTAGAAAGCCTTGCAAGGCAAGGAAAACAAGTTCTAGAAAGGGGATAGGTGCGGCACCTTATGTGTGCAGGGATAGGGCTTCTAGAAATCTAATTTTAAGCATTCTAATCTAGTTAGGAACCCCACTTTGCAGCTAAAATATCAATGAATTCAGATTTGGATAAGATAGGATAGGATAAGGTTTGTTTGGATAAAATAAGCTAAGACAAAGTTATGGATGATGTTTTGGATAAGATTTCTTCACTTGAGCTGATTTTTTTTACTTTAATTCCCCTTCATCAAGTAGGAAACCTTGCTTAAGTAGGAATCCTCATCCTTCTAGGAATCCATCTTTGACTACGAATCCATCCTTAGCTAGGACTCCTCCGTTGATTAGGAATCCTTCGTTGATTAGGAATCCTCAAATCTTCAAATCTTCATTCTCGTCCATTCCCTTGGCTCCAAGTATGTGACTTCCATTCCAAGCTCTATTTTGCTCCAAAAGGCTCCAAATTGCATCATTTTATGTAATATGCCCTTAAAACCTGAAAACACATGAAACTAGCTTAAAAGACTACTTTAAACTAAGAAAACATAACAAACATGCATAAGAACTAGCTAACTAAGGCGCATAAATATGCTCCTATCATTAGGAGAGCTTGCTAATAACCTCTAAACTGACTCAAAAGCATAAAACTAAACTTAAAAACACTTAACAAGACTCACAAGACTCAAAGCAAACTTAAAATACTCAAAACAGCTTAAAACAACCAAATAAACTTAAACTAGACACTAGGAATAACTTTGGACGAAAATTTACTTTTACTTGAATCAAAACACTTAAAAACACAAACTAAAACAGATTTGAAACACTTTGAAACAAGAAACTAAAAGGGGGGTTTTGATTTGGATGAAGTTGAAACAAACAAACAACTATGAAAAACTAGACAGATTGTAAAACAAATTTGAGAAATAAGATGATGGATAGGATAGCTAGAGGCTTTTTCTCCACACATGACATGTATGCAAACAACTCGATTTCCAGTTACTACTTCATTGAATTATGAACGACAATGCCCCAAATTAACTATGACATCACTAGTTAACCCTCAGATTTTCCTTGTTTTATTGGATTGGATGACATCATTCGACAACCCAAAACATTCTTCAAAAGTTCCCTACATGACATCATAATAGAAATACAATCAAAGATCATTACGTTTAATGAAAATCATAAGCATTGACAAAGCACTTGCAACTATGACATCATGTCACTCGTGCTAGAATTAAACTTAACGCGATCATTTATAAGCGACCTCCACTACTTATGAATATAAGTTTGTAACGATTATGTGAAACTTTCTTATATTCTAGCATCGGATTTATGCATGCCAATTAAGTGTCGACCATTAATCAATAAATACAAATAAGTTATCAATCAAATAGTTAAGCCAATTGCATTCATGATTCAAGAGTTCATAACTGGAATTTATCAACTCATATTGCACATATAATCATGGCTTTGAAATCATCCCTAGCCAAGAGGAGTTTAGTTCCTCATGTTCGCAATACAAAGATACATAAACTTAAACATTGAAAACAAAGAATGAAAACACTTAAAAATGCTCCAACAATCCAACTTGAATGGCAAGCACGTCCAAGGTCCTCATTCTTCTCTTTGTTGTGGCAAAAGGTGTGGTTTGATGGATTAGTGGTAAATTATGGTGGTGGATGGATATAGGTGAGTTATGGTGAAGGGTGGATGGGTGGATTGTGTTGATGGATCTAAATCTCCTCCCACTTGGCTGTTACACACCCTTCCTTTTATAGAGGAGTGCACGGCATGAAGGTGTAAAATGGAGTGGTGTGTGCAGCAATGATTCAATGGAGTGGTGCTGAAATGATTCATTGAAGGGGACATGGAATGGTGCAGCAATGAGTGCATGTAGAGGAGGTTAAAACAATGAAATGGTGCATGAAATCTAATATGATGGAGGGGACAATGAATGGTGCAGCAATGAGTGCATGGAATGGAGGTTAAAGTGATGAAATGATGCATGAAATCTGAAATGATGGAGGGGACAATGAATGTGCATAGCATGGGTGGATTTATGCACTTTTTACCTTGTGTTCCAGCTCACTTCCACATGTCCTAGCTGTTAGACAACTTTCACACACATGTTTTGCATCATTTCATCTTCCAAACACAAACTTTTGGCCACTTTACACCTCTTCACACATGCACCTGCTGCTAGATACTTTCACACACATGCTATGCATCATTTCAGCTTGCAATTATGTTTGTAGTTGCTGGAAATGTGAATACAACTTGTAAAGCAATCCAACAAATGGCATCTTTCACTTTTTTTCCTTTCAAATTGTCCCTTAAGTGTATGTATCTACACACTTCCACACTTCAACTTCATTATTCAAATTTTTGCATATTTTGAAACCCTTTTTAAAACACCAAAAACGTCCATCCAACTTGCTCCATATGCATGCAATCCATTTCAGCCCAAAATTGCTCCAAAATGCACTTTCTTGCCAACTTTGTTATTAGGACCTACAAACACACTAAAATAGCTTAAAATACAAAATTGACTAAGAAATAACAACATAAATGCACAAGAACAAGCTAACTAAGTCGCATAAATATGCTCCTCTCACTGAGCCTTGAAAAAGACCATTATAGCTACTTCTAGGAATCCCGGTGCAAGCCATCATGCACCTAGTTATACTAGGGCAGCCAGGCTCATCCACGTCTGGATATTCGGAGTATTGAGTTTATCCTCCCGCCTTGGAGAGCATAGTTGGTCCCTCAGGGGGTTCAATTCCTGCAGTAAGTCCCAAAGGGGGGTGCGATCTTCTTTTGAAGTGCAGGAAAAGATAAGTTGTTGTAGACATGGAATCGAGCCAAGTTACAAATTATTTCCTAATTATTTATTGAAAAATAAACAAAATAAGTGAATAATTTGGCTGCAAAAAATTGCATGATGATTAGATAGTCCTCAGCTTACGAGGTGGTGCTCGTTGAGCTGCTTGAGTTTTCTAGTCTTGATATAGTGGGAAGTCACACATGGTATTTCCTCAAATTGTAGGCGTTCCATTGCTTCTCGATCTCTTTATCATTCATCGTAGCAAGGATGTAACTACCATTGCCGCCTACTCTGCTGATCTTGTAAAGACCTTCCCAGATGGGATCCATCTTTTTCGAGCCCTCTCTGCGGGCATTGATGAAGGCCTTTCTTAGGACCAGATCTCCAGGTTGAAACTGCCAGATCTTGGCCTTTTTATTGTAGCTGGAAAGAACCTGCTGCTGGTAGGCTACGATGCTGGTGATGGTCTGTTCGTGCCTCTTTTCTGCCAAATCTAAGTCTATAGCCATCTCTTTACTGTTCTACTAAATGCTTGGCAGTAGAGTGTTGATACTTGGCACAATGATGTTGGGAGGAATGATTGCTTCCAAACCAAATGCTAAAGAGAAAGGAGTTTTACCGGTCGCTCGTCTTTTGGTGGTGCAATATGCTCATAAACATCCGAGGAGTTCATCTGGCCGTTTCCTCTTTTTGTCGGTGAAGGATTTCTTGAGGCAGTCGAGGATCGTCTTGTTGCATGCTTCAGCCTGCCCATTGCCTTAAGGATATCTTGGCGTGGACATGTGTTGTTTGATGCCGTATTTTTGGAAGAACTTCGCCAAATCTTTTCCCACAAATTGAGAGCCGTTGTCGGTGACGATGGACTGAGGGATGCCAAATCGGTAAATGATGTTCCTCCATATAAAGCGCTCTATTTCGTCTGAGTCGTGGTCGTCATGAGTTCTACTTCTACCCATTTGGTGAAGTAGTCGATTGCCACGATCATCATGCATCTGCCCCTAGTAGCAGGTGACATAGGCCCTACTAGGTCGATTGCCCATTGCATAAACAGCCAATGACTCATCTGTGGGTGTAGCTGACTGGCAGACGGTGTTAGTACCGGTTTGTAGCATTGGCAGCAATCGCACTTTTGTTGTACTAACTCCTTAGTAGGGGTGGGTTCGGTTCCCACCGGTTCGGTTTTTTCCTAAAACCGAAACTGAACCGAAATTTCGGTTCGGCTCGGTTCGGTTCACATTTTTTCGGTTTTTTTCCGGTTCGGTTTCGGTTTTTTTTTTTTTTTTTTTTTTTCTGTCTCCAAAAAATAAAAAATTTGAAAATATAAAAGCTCACATTCTCCATCCACGGTCCAACTTCGGGAAATAACATATTTACAACAACAAAACCATGATGAGAATGAGAATCCAAGTCTTCCAAATTCCAATTTCCAAAGTCCAAACTTAAATAAACATGAAAGTTTAAGTCTTTAAAAAGTCCAAATTTAAAATAAACATCACACAAGTCAAATAAACCTTCAAAGTTTCATCACTTCATGTCTTGCACAAATAAAATCTTCCAAGTCCTCAAGTTCAACGCTTAGGCGGCCTAGGAGGCAACATAGCACCTTTATTTGAGCTTCCACTTGTCATTTCTACATACAAATAAAAAAAGAAACAACATGATGTAAAGCAAGCATGCAACTTAGCATCTAATTAAAATAGTCTAACAAAACCAAATGCAATAAGTAAATTTACCTTTCTCAACTTCTTCACAAAACTCAATCTCCTCAATGGTTGGCTCATGATGTAATGCTACATGAATTGACCTAAGCCAATTTTGTGTACATATCAAAGCTTCCACCATTTTTGGACTCAAAGAGCTACGGTATGGATCAATTATTCTTCCACTTGTGCTAAAGGAGGATTCCGAAGCAATAGTTGATACCGGAATAGCTAAAATCTCTTTTGCAACTCGTGCCAAAATAGGATACTTAGAAAGCCCATTCACCCTCCACCAATTCAAGATATCAAAGTTTGCCTCTTCTTCCTCTTCCATAGGATCCAAAAGATACCTATCCAAATCATTGTGCACAATACGAGCTCTCTTTGCTTTTCTCATTTCACTTTTCTCTTTCAACTTCCTTTCAATCTTTGTCATGCTTTTCTCATTCCCACTTGTAGTTGCCGATTGAGAACTACCACCACTACTTGCACTTTGTTGTGTATCAAAAGATGACTCTTCTTGAATCTTGTAAAGATCAAACAACAAATTTTTCACCGCATTGGTTGCAATTTCAACTTTTTCCTCGTCCTCCTCGTCCTCGCCATATAGTATCTCATAATAATCAACCACCTTCTCCAATTTATGGCGAGGATCAAGCACAAGTGCAACAAAAACATATTGATTCATATCCTCAATTGAACCCCAATATTTGTCATATTTTTCTTGCATCAACATAGATATCATAGACAAGAATTCATTATCTTTGTTTTCAAGGATGAGACTTTTGATCTTAAACAAATCACCAAAAGTAGTATGAATTGTTGGAGTATTAGAACAACCACTTTTAAAGTGACTTCATAGAAAGGTCTAAAAAAGGATGCAAATATTCCCGCCTCACTCCAATCATGAGTCGAAGGTGGCCCCTCCCTTATATTATCATGATTTTCTTTAGTAAAGTAAGGAAGGTAATGACCATCATCTACTTTCAACCTATCAAAAGCCATCTTGAACTTCAAAGCCGATTCCAACATTAAAAATGTGGAATTCCACCTAGTAGGGACATCTAAAATCACAAGCCCTTTGCCTTCTATTCTCACTTTCTCAACACACCTTTTAAAGCTCTCCAACCTTTGAGGGGAAGATCTTACATACCTAACCGCATTACGAATGCTTTGTATGGCGGTATTCAACATTTTAATCCCATCATTCACCACCAAATTAAGGATATGAGCAACACACCTCATGTGCAAATATTTTCCATCATGCAAAAGTGCATTAGGAATCCCCCACCCACTTATTCGGTGCACCAAATCCTTTAAGCCGGAATCATTTGCCGAAGCATTATCAACCGTAATAGTTAACACCTTCTCTATGCCCCACTCCACCAAACACTCCTCCAATAGTTGAGCAATGGATTCTCCCTTATGATTTGGAATGACACAAAAGTTCAAAATCTTTTTATGTAACATCCAATCATCATCAATAAAATGAGCGGTGAGAACCATGTAATTTATTTGTTGTATAGAAGTCCATGTATCCGTTGTTAGACACACCCTAAATGTCTTCAACTGACTTTTCAATTTCTCCTTTTCGGAGTAAAACAAGCCAAGTACATCTTTAGCTATTGTCTTACGACTAGGTACTCTCCACAAAGGACATGCATGCATGCAAAAATGACGAAACCCATCTCCCTCGACGAAAGAAAAAGGTAACTCGTCTATAATTATCATCTCAACACAAGCCTTAGTAACTTCCACTTGAGAAAAACCAATAGCTTCCAACTTATCTTTTGTGCCGGCAAAGGTTAAGATCTTTTACCTATTTGCCGCAAATATTTCCTTATTAGGACCATAGCTCCTACATCTAGCTAAGTGATTTCTTAAACTAGTTGTGCCATTTTTATCCGTGTCGGCCATATATGATTTCTTGCAATACATGCACACCCCTTTAACTCTACCATCCTCAATTACCCTATCAAAATGCTCCCAAATTGTAGATCTTGAATGACTTTTTAGTGAATCCAATTTATCCAAAGGAGTGTCTTCTTTACTTACTTGATCACTCGAGCATGAGCCACCTTGTTTTGGAGTTGCATTGGATAAATTTATGGATCCACCATGAGTAAGAGGAGTATGTTGAGTTGCCACCATGGGGAGTTGAGGTGGAGTTGATTCACCAACAATGTCCTTCAAAAATAAGAGAAACAATCTTTACAATTAATTATTAAATAAATTGAGACATAAAAACCATAGAAAGTATAAAGATGACAACTTACTTGTGATGGAGTAGAAGTAGATGAGTTTATTTTTTCACGGGAGCTATTTGATGATCTCATTGAGTTTGAGCTTGAGCTCGAGGGCGAGGCCTTTGATGCACTTGACTTCATCTAATTAAGATACAAAACAAAAAGATAAGACTTTTACATCCCAATACCTACTAAATTAAAAGCAAAGTTGTTCAATTGTCAAACACCAAAACCTAGAGATTTCGAATTAAAAGCAAAGTTTAACAATTTATAAAACTCGTGTTTATTTAAGTCCCCAATTGATGCTTTCATGACCTTTACCACCTGACCTTTAATTGTTAAAGAATGATACTGCATGTGTCTCTTCCCTAATCCTATAATTTCATATTTGAGCAATGTACATTTCAGCTGTTAGAAGGCATATTTTCTTTGATAGCGTGCAGCTTATTCAGCTTGTTAACTGATTCATTTCTCAAACATTTGTTTTCCCAGGGAGTAGAAATGTCGTGTGAGATCTACCGAGGTGAGGCATCTTTTGTAGAAGAAAGAAGTCACAGGTTATAACCCATTATAAGATTAACAGGTTACTAGATTGGAAACGTATACTTGTCGTTTTTTTTTTCATTTGTTGACTTGTTTTTGTTCTTTCTATGGTTACTGAATATGCAGTCTCTTGGTGTTATGTTACTGCTTTTGATTTTAAAAGCACATGTTTCCCACAAGTCTAATGCTAATAGTACGTTGGGTATTCCTTTCTGTAGTTATATAAAATTGCATGGAAGAAACAAAAACCAGGAATTAGCACATCCAAAAAGAAGGAACATATAAAATAGGAAAAATCAAGATTAACCAAGAGACCCAAAAATCTAATTTGAAATCTGGCAAGATCTGTAGACAGTGCACAACAGATGAAAATTAGAAGTTTGAGCAAGTCTAGGAACCCTAAAACTACAGGCTAATCACACAGTAATTTACAAGATCAACCCCAAACCCCCAATCCATCTACGCCTACCTCTACCTGGCCTAGTGCTGTAAACCCAAATTGGTAAATGTAGCAATCAAAATGCAAAGTTAACAAATTCAATTGCTATGAAAACTCAAAGCCGAAAGCAACAAATTTCGAAATGAAGGTAGAGAGAACATACCAAGCTGGACTTGAATTTCTCCACAAACTCACTGTTCTTAAATCCACCGAGAAATTCCCGCTTTTCGAACTCTTTCAATCTCGTCTTCAACAACCCTAATTTTAAACAAATTGAATGAAGACATGAATTGGGGGAAACAGATGGGTCATGGGTTTCAATCGAAGTTTTCAAACAAGAAATAAGAGAGAGTTTTTGAAGCACCTGAGTCACTTCCAGTGCTAACTCGCCCAGTGCCGATTGCTGATGGGAGAAATAATAGAGAATCCTCAGTCACTTCCAGTGCTCTGACCTGTTTAAGACTCGGGTTTAGAGGTTTGGTTTGAATCTACAGCAGAAAATTAAACGTGAGAGTGTAGTCGAGAGTACTAACCTTTTGAGAGACAGAGTTTTGAGAGTCAGACTCGGGCTTTAGAGGTTTGGCTTTGGGTGAATTCTCAGTCATCGCCGCTGGGAATGAGAGCAGAGAGATAGAGTTTGAGATAGAGTTTGAGAGGAGGGAGGGAGGGAGGGGCTGCGCGAATTGGGAGTGCGAAAACAGGCGAGACCGAGAGATGAGGACTGGACCTTGGTTTAGGTTACACTCGGTAAAACGGTGGCGTATTAGAATTAGGATTATTAATTAATAAAATAGCATAAAACGACGTCGTTTTGAAGACTTCGGTTCGGTTCGGTTCGGTTCGGTTTCTGAGGTTTCCGAACCTCAGAAACCAAAACCGAACCAGACAGCTTCGGTTCGGTTTTTTTTTCGGTTCGGTTTTTTTCGGTCTTGGTTCAGTTTTCGGTCCGATTTTTTTCGGTTTTCGGTTTTTCCAACCCATCCCTACTCCTTAGCATCTTAGTGCATGGTAGGCCAGTAGTAGCCTGCATTAAGAGCCTTCTAGGCTAAGGATCGGCTTCCAGAATGGTTCCCACAAACGCCTTTGTGGATTGAGCTTAAAACCTTCAAGTTATCAGGAGGTGCTAGGCAGCGGAGATGTGGTTCGGTGTAGGATATTCGAATGAGAATGTCATTCCACATATAGTAGCGTGCCACCTTGATTTGGAGCTTCCTTGACTTCAATCTTTCGGCGTGTAGTGTGCTGCTGACCAAGTAGTCTATAATAGAACTTTTCCAGTTGAGAGTTACACTAACCTGTGACACTTCAGCTATCGGCTCCATCTCTATGCTTGGCTTGTCTAGATATTCCACCGGAATGAAGCGTTTAAATTGGTGGTCGAAGGTGGAACCTAAACCAGCTAGTGTATCTGCATGGGCGTTGTCTGCCCATGGAACTTGAGTGAGAATGTAAGTCTGAAATGCCTCAAGCTGTTGGCGTACTTTCTCTAGGTATTGTGCCATCCTTGGGTGTTTTACCGTGTATTCCCCAGTAGCCTGGCTAGTGATTAGTTGGGAATCAAAATGAATTGCGAGTTTCTTCATCGCCAAGTCTTTTGCCATTCGGAGGCCTGCTAATAATGCCTCATACTCAGCTTTATTATTGGATGCTTTGAAGCCTAGAGTGATCGCTTGCTCGAGCATTGAGCCGTCTAGAGTAACAAGGACTACACTTGCTCCCGAGCCTTTATAGTTGGATGCTCCGTCGACATGCAATATCCAGAAGTCCTTATCGAGTGGAGCAAGCATGGCTAATATGCTTTTGGCTGCTTCTAGGGCGTCGTTGGGCAGCCCTGTTGTGTCGCCTAGGCTAGGCGTGAATTCCACTACAAAATCTACCAAGGCTTGGGCCTTTATCGCTGTGCGAGGTCGGAAAACTAAACCATATTGGCCAAGTTCCAATGCCCATTTCATCACTCGTTGAGAAGCGTCCGGACCATGTAATATTGATCGTAAGGGATACTGAGTCATGACAATGACTTTATGAGCTTGAAAGTATGGTCTAAGCTTTCGAGCCGCAACAACTAAAGCCAAAATTAATTTTTCGATCTTCGGATATCTTGTTTCCACATTGAGAAGAGCTTTAGAAATGTAGAATATCGACAGTTGGGCCCTAGCTCTTTTCGTATGAGAGTAAAGCTCACTGCTACTTCGGAGACTACCAAATGAATGTATAAATCCTCCGCTGCTTCCGGCTTAGATAGTAAGGGAGGTGATGTGAGATAATTCTTCAAGTCTTGGAAAGCTTTTTGCACATTCTTCATCCCATTTGTCTCTTTGTGCCCTCTTGATAGCTTTGAAAAAAGGCTTGCATCGATCGGTGGATCGTGAAAAGAAACGGTTGAAGGTTGCTGCTCGTCTGGTCAAGCTTTGGATCTCCTTCAAGGTAGTTGGAGATTTCATCTCTAGGATTGCTCGGATTTGCTTGGGATGTGCTTCAATTCCTCGTTGGGTTACTAAGTACCCTAGGAATCAGCCTGAACATACTCCAAACGTGCATTTGGTAGGGTTGAGCTTCATCTTGTACCTTTTAAGGATATTGAAAGTTTTTGCCAAATTGCGAATGTGATCTGATCGCTGCTTGCCCTTTACCATGATATCGTCAACATAGACCTTCATGGTTACCCTAATTTGCTTCTTGAACATCATAATTACTAGCCTTTGGTAAGTGGTTCCCGGGTTCTTGAGGCAGGCCCCCAGGTGCTCGGATTCGGTGAAAATGCCATTGATTCGAATCATCTTGGTTGGTGGCTCCTCATCTCTGTCTTCATTCCTTTTTGGTTGCGCAGCTGGCTTGTCCAAGTATCTATCGACCTTGCCTTCTTTCACGAGCTTCTCTAGGTAGTTCTTCCAAGTGTAGCAGTCGTTGGTTGTGTGACCAGGACTTTGATGGAATGCGCAATACTTGGTGTGGTCCAACTTGGAAGTATCTCCTTTTGACTGTTTCGGCAACTTGAACCATGGTTCGTTCTTGATGTCACGAAGGATTTGATGAATCAGAATTGAGAACTTAGAATAGCTATTGGTTATCGGGCCTTCTTTGGTCGTGGGTCAATCCCTGCGCTTGACCTCATGCCTACCCTTATTGGGCTGCTTTCTATCCTCCTTCCTTTAAGCAGCTGCCGACTCTTTTCGAGGTTGTTCGGACGCCTTTTTCACTTGTCGAGCCTCGTCCCAAAGTGCATGCTTCTCTACCAGAGCAAAGGAATCTGCTAGAGTTAGGTTTTCTTTCATGATCATTTCTTCGAACAGTGGGTGGTCTGCTGGGAGTCCTTTTTGGAAGGCTGCATTTGCTATCAAGTTATCGCATCTGACGATCTTCGCCTTCTCTGCTTTGAATCTCTTTACGTTATCGTGAAGTGACTCTTTTAGGTTTTTCTTTACGTTGAACAAGTGATCGGACTTTTTCTTAATCGAACGATAAGATGAGTATTCTTCGGTGAAAACTAAATAAACATCATCAAAATTCTGAATGGATCGCACCAGCAAGGTATGAAACCAATCTTCTGCCTCGCCTTGTAAAGTAGTGGCGAATATTTTGCATATAAGGGCGTCATTATTCCGATAAAAAACCATCGCGCTTCGGTAATGCTTCAAGTGTCTTTCTGGATCCCCGTCTCCTTTGAAAGATGTGAAGTGCGGCATGCTAAACTTGCATGGAGGCTCTGCCTGCTCGATCTCATTCGTGAAATGTGACCTACTTATGTTGGTCATATCTCGCCTTAATGTTTCATCAACCATTTCGTTGCGTCGGAAATCACGTATCCGTTCATTGAAAAGCCTTTCTACCTCTTCTTGGATTTGCCTTTGTTGGGGTAGCGGAGCCTTCGACTGCCCCTAGTCTTTACCTGCCGGTCTAGGCTGCTCTTCTACACGTTCAGCTCGTCTATGTCGTGGTTGTGATGTATAAGATATATTCCTAGCAGGTGAGGGATTTCTTTGCAGGCTACCGGTTGAACTAGAGCCGGATTGAACGGTTGTTTCCTTCCATTTGTCAAGCTGCCTGCTTCAATGTGATGTGGAGGATACTCTTTGCGGGCCTAACCGCGAATAAATGCTTTGCCTGGAAGGCTGCCCATGTTGATTATCAAAGCATGGCCCCAACCGTGAATGTATACTTGCTTATGGGCCTAGTCGAGAATGCACGCTCCTCCGCGCGCTAAAACGGGAGTATACGCTATCTCGGGGGCCCAATCGAGAGTGTGCACTACCTGAATGCTCGATTTGTGGTTAGTTGAGCAGTTGCTTTCCGGGACGCTGTTTGATAGGTTTCTCGTTTGCCCTTGTCCTACTTCGGGGTAGTTCATCTAGGGCACGTTGGATCTCGGTACGTTGCAAAAATTGATTCACCAAGGTTGTTTGTTGTGCAAGGGCGCTTGTCAATTCTATGACTTGTCGAGGCAAGTTTTGTTCGCCATTCGGATTGGAAGAACTTGGATGAAATGCACCTCCTTAAACAATAGAAGGGTGGATGACTCCGAGTGCGATATTTGAGTTGGGGAATGTCAAATCTGTGGAGAAATGTGGTGAAAACGCCCCAACCTCGACGATTGGTCCAGATGGTTGAGATAGTCTCGGGCCGACTTGGGCAGCTTAGGAAGCCATGAAATCAGGCTGGGCTGCAGGAGCAGGCTGGATCACGGGAGCAGGCTGGATCACTAGAGCAGGCTGGGCTACGAGAGCAGGCTGGATCACGGGAGCAGGCTGGGCTACGGGAGCAAGCTGGATCACGGGAGCAGGCTGCTCAGTGCGTGGTGCATGCGAATGCGAGGCTTGGGCTTGGGTCCGTGCAAACTTGGATGGCACGGCTTGGGACATGGTGGAACCTCGTAGTGGTGGTGCCACTATATTTACAACCGTATTTTGCCTTGTGGATCTCCGCAATCTCATTTCTTGAGTATTAGAATTCACTTGTGGTATTTTCCAAATTTTTAACCATTATATTTTTCTTATACGTTTTTTCAAAGAACCTTTGCAAGTAAAAAAATTCTAATAATAAGAAAGTATGAAAAATATTCAAATGGATTAGAAAATAGAGAAAAAACCTTTTTGTGCAAGAGTCTTCTACGAGTGTGGATTTCAACTCTCAATGAAAACACAAATTTGTGGATGCAAATTTTCTCCTCCTCGATCTTGGACAATTTTGCACCTACAAAACAACTAACATCTTAGGTTAAGGCCAAAAGCCTCACGCACCCACGATGAATGGGGGGGCTTTAGCCGAAGAACCTCCGATGCCAAAGTTAGAATTTTAGAAAGAAAGTGTTTAGAGCATTTGAGATTTTTTTGTAAGAGAATTGGAATTAGTGTTTGGTGAAAATGGGAACCAATATATAGGAGAGGAAGGTGTGGCCGGCCTTTAGGCCAAGGATGATTTATTTTGGGGGTTATGGAGATAATGGGCTAGTTATTTTAGGGAGTTATGGAAATAATTGGCTAGTTAATTAGCAAATAATAATAACCTAATTAACTAGCTATTTGAATGTCATAAAAGGGAAAGAAAATGGTAGCAAAAAGCAAAAAATAAAAGGCATGGCGGCCCTAGTGGGTAACCGGCCTTTGGTATGTTTTTTTTATTATAATTTGGTGGTTTAATTGATAATTAAGGGATTGATTAGGTAATTAATCCCTTAATTAGTCAATTTTAGGAAATATGAAAGGAATATATTATTTAGCTAATTTATTAGCTAAATAATGGAATATAAAACATATAGAATAAATTAGATTTTGGGAATTACCTTATAGAAAGGATTTGATGAAATAGGCTTAAATTGTTACATATTTTGGACACTTTTGACTTGATTGAAAGATGATTGCCCGCTGCTCGCGCGTAGGAATCCCAGTATACCTCAAGGGTATTTTTGTCCTCTTTTGTCCAAAAGTCCACGTGTCGCCTAGTGAATATTTTTGGCTCCACAGTCGTCATGCAATTTACACACACATATGCTTTTCAACACCATTCAACAATCACATCAATCAATAACATATACAATATACCAAAATGTAGGGCTAAAGCGACACAATTCGACCGAAGCCTAAATCTCTGAAAAATTTGATTTTGAACCACTTAATGAAATCCAACAACATCGGGTTCTAGACCACTCAACGAAACCAAAATACCAAGCGGGATTCCGGACGACTCAATGGAATTCAGATCAGGATACGATTTTAGACCACTCAACGGAAATCGCGAAGTAAAAGGGATTCTAGATCTTTCAACGGAACCCGAGTGGATACGATTCCAGATTACTCAACGGAATTGGGAAGTACAATGGATATCGAACCACTTAATGAAATCCAAGGCAGGATACGATTTCAGACCATTCAACGACATTGTAGAGCATAAGGGATTCCGGACCACTCAACAAAATCCAAACGGAACAAGGAACCGGACCACTCAACGGAACCGAGCGAAAGTCCAAGGAACATAACAACGGCTCGAAAAAACAAAACATGAATCAAGTGCTCAATTTACAAAGGCTTAATGAAATGAAATAAAGCACAAGTACTAACTTTAGAGCGGGTCAACGAAGCGAGAAATGAAATAATATTGAAACAAACAAACCCCCATGACATTGGGTTAACGGTCCACTACTAAGCCCTCACATTTCACAAACAATTCAACATGTATTTCAAATCACATTTCACAAATATTCCCAATACACAAATCAAATCACATTTCATAATAATACAACGATGACTAAACGTTAAAAATCACATTTATAAAACCAAGTATATCCACAAAGAATACTAAAAACAAAAACAGGGTAATAACCATATCACATGGGGTGTGATATCAACACACCCCTTTTTACTTCTCTCACACCCTTTTAATTTTCGGCCGTCAGATCGGATGAATTAAAGAAGATCAAAGGATAGAAATTAACAAGAGGTGTGAGAGAAGTAAAAAGAGGGGTGTGGATAGCACACCCCATATCACATATATTAGTTTTACAAACTTAAAAATTCAATTCATCTAGATTTGTACGTCAGATTCCCGATCCGTAAGTTTCTAATGTCCTTAAATATTATGTACTATAGTGCATTAAAGTTTGGTGACGATCCAACGGTCGAATCGTCGATTCATATAATGATCAAGTGGCGTACCATAATGAAAATAGGTTCAAACAATCAAATCACATCAAGCAGATATCAAATCTGAAATCAAGACATCTAATTTAACTTAAAAAGTCATCGTCAGCCCACTGACCACACACCGTCATAGGTGGCGGTTTCAGATGAAAGGAAACCCAATTTTTCGACTAACTCTAAAAATTACCAAATTTCACAGGAAAATGGAGCTCAATGAAGGGAACAACTTCATACCTAGACCAAAGTCTAATTCGGCCAAAAAATACCCGAAAATTGCCTCGATCTATCAAAAACCTTAGAAATGGATGCTCTTGATTCAATGCCAAAACGAACTTCAACTCCCCAACCAATGCATGGGCTTTGTTCCTGAGGTTGAGGGGAGTCTATTGGTGGTGGTGGTCCATGGAATTGGCTTCAGGAATGGCGCATCACCGCCATGGGACCCTCGGCACCACTGACGCCGTTCTTCCCAAAACTAGAGCCAAAACTCACTGGATTTGAGTGTAAATGTAGGAAGAAGGGTCGTGGAGTTGATTTTAGGTGGTGGTTAGACGAATTTCATGGAAAAATCGACGATTTCATGTCGGAAATTCATGTAAGGACCAAGTCGGATCACGCTTCTGTAATGGATCGAGAAGTGACCTAGGTTGGCTGGCCTTCCCCTTTTCTCCTTTCCCTCAATCGTTTATATCTCATTCCTAATAATGGCCAAATGACCATTTCACCCTAGTCTTTGCTTGTTTATATCTCATTCATTATAGCTCCCTTTGGCGAACAGTTTCCGCCTACACACTCGTGAGGTCGAGCTCTATCCAAATATATACATAAAAGTGACAAAACATATAGGAATTAGATACGTCCTCAAAAAGTCTGTTTAGTTCATTAAGGGTGTTTTCGTCCTTTTACTTATCGAAGAAAAACTATACGCCGAATTTAAATAGTGAAATCTGAGGACAAGATTTCACCACCTACACACGATATAAAAAAAAATTCAATTAAAATTATCATTCCAACATATATTATATATTATAAAAAAGCACTAAACATATTATAAAAATTGATAAAATTGAACAAAAAATTTTGGTTTGGAATTGAATCAATAATTCAATTAATCAATAATCAAGAATTCAATTCATTAATAAACAATAATTCTATACATCACTAATTACATGATTCATATCAATAATCGATACCCATATTACGCTATAATTCTACATCACTTGGAAAATTTCATATTAAATTATAAATTTATAATTTAAATTTTATAAAAAAAAGTTTGCGAGTTGGTCGTTAAAAAGGACTTGTGGGCTGTGCCTCAGTGGCTTTGGAAGCTATAGTGCAGCAGCTTGCAGTTGCAGTCAATGGGAATCTTGTAATGATATTTTGAAATTTTGAAATTTTAGGAGTTGAATGTTGCACTTGTATCCAATGGGAGAAAGAACAGAAAAAAGGCAGAAAGCAGGGCAATGGGGGTGGAGATTGGGAAAGTTTCAAATGTGTGAGGGTTAATTGGGAGACAAGTGTCTTCCTTCTGTTAATTTTTTTAATTTTTTAATTTTTATGCCCTAAAGCATGGGCTGTTCCACTCTAGTGTCTATTCTGGACTTTGGACAAAATAATTTTTTTAGGGTAAATTACATTTTACCCCCCTCAAGTTTGGGGTCGATTTCAATTTCTTACAACATCATTAAAACATTTCACTTTCATACCTTAATCACTATTTTATTTCAATATAATACATCCGTTACATTTTCCATCCATTGGTCCGTTAAAAGCTGACGTGGTTGCCACATTTGTGTTGATGTGGCTGCCATGTGGCAAAAAAAATAATTTTTTATACATTGAAAATATTATAATATTAACCCTATTTAAAAATAAAAAAATAAAAAAAATCCAAACCCAAAAATCCATCCCCGCAACTCTACATCCCACCCCACCCCCTACCCATCTTTTCCTTCATGTCCGTCCATCCCCTCTCTATCCATCCCCTCCACCCCTTCATCTATTCCACCCAAGCACCCCTCAACGCTGGTCCCACCTCTCTCTCTCTCTCTCTCTCATTTGTAAAATGTTGAATTTGAGATGCGGGTGTGGTTTTTGAGGTCTAGTGTTTGAGATCTTGAAAGGTGGAAAAATGACGCCAAATCATTACGCCATGGATGAAGCAACTCGTACGGTGTTTTACGAGACATGACGTCACATTACGAGGCCCTACACTCCCAATTACCCTCATCAGCAGGTTCTTAATGTTCTTGAATTTCAAGTTAATCAACCCTATGTTCTGCTTAATCACTCAATTACCCAACTTCGACGACCTTCTCATCTTCGAACCTTCCAACCTCGACCTCTTCTGCCTCACCTCCTTCAACCTCCTGCCATGTTTCTCGAGTTCGACAACTTCTCGGAGGGCCAACCACCCAACCCTTTCTCCTCGACCCCCAAGCCCACCGTTTCCTTCAGCTCCACCGCCACTGCAGCCCACCTCCGGAGCCTCTTCGTCGACTCTGACTTTTTCGACGGCCTGGGCAGAATTCTCTATGGGTTTGGGGGTTAGGTTATTAGGGTTTCGGAGTGGGAATTTTGTAAATGGGTTGGTTGGTGGGTAGAATTAGTTATTGAAGTGCTTCAATGGGGATGAACCATCAGCTAAGCGATGGATTTTGTAAATGGGAGTTGTAGAGAGGTGAGGGGGAAGGAAAGGGATCTGGGTTAAGGTTTTTCTGGGTTTATTTATTTATTTTTAAATAGGATTAATATTATAATATTTTTAATGTATAAAAAATTATTATTTTTGCCATGTGGCAGCCACATCAACTCTTAACAGACTAATGGATGGAAAATGTAACAGATGTATTATATTGAAATAAAATAGTATGTGAGGTATGAAAGTGAAATGTTTTAAAGATGTTGTAAGGAATTGAAATCGATCTTAAACTTGATGGGGTAAAATGTAATTTACCCTTTTTTTTAATACCTAAATATTTGGAAACTTTTTTTTGGCGTCCTTTTCAATTTTGGCCCCTGGACAGGCGTCTTGTTGGCATTGGGCCTAGGCCAGCCTTGGCGAGAGAGGTGGCGATGGTGATAGTGATGAGGATTGTAAGATTCCACATTGCCCAGGGGTGAGGATCTTGTAAGCCTAATATGTATATTCCTATAGCTACCTAGCATGAGGCCTTTTAGGAGCTCACTCGCTTCGGGTTCTATTGAAACTCCAAAGTTAAGCGAGTTCACACGAGAGTAATCGCATGATGGGTGACCCACTAGGAAGTTCTCGTGTGAGTTTCCAGAAACAAAACTGTGAGGGCATGGTCGAGGCCCAAAGCGGATAATATCATGCTACGGTGGAGTAGAGCCCGAGATGTGGTAGGGGCTCGAGCGGGGATGTGACAATTTGGTATCAGAGGCAATCCCTGGCCAGAGGTATGCCGACGAGGACGTTGGACCCCTAAGGAGAGGTGGATTGTAAGATCCCACATCGCCCAGGGGTGAGGATCTTGTAAGCCTTATATGTATATTCCTATCTTTACCTAGCACGAGACCTTTTGGGAGCTCACTCGCTTCGGGTTCCATTGGAACTCCGAAGTTAAGCGAGTTCGCGCGAGAGCAATCGCATGATGGGTGACCCATTGGGAAGTTCTCGTGTGAGTTTCCAGAAACAAAACCGTGAGGGCGTGGTCGGGGCCCAAAGCAGACAATATCGTGCTACGGTGGAGTCGAGCTAGGGATGTGGTGGGGGCCCAGACCACGATGGGACAAGGATAGTGGTGACGATGGTGGCGATAAGAGTGGTGGTGACAATGGTGGTTGATGTGTCGGTTTTGATGATAAAAAATAGTTGAACACTAATTATCTTTATACGTATCTTTGTTTTTTTATTTATTTTTCTTTTGGATTCTATTCTTGGAAAACACAATTCATTTTGTAACTTTGTTATTTAAAAACAACATAATAAATGCATTTTACACTCATGTAAACAAAAATTGTTCTATAAAGTATTATCAAACAACCTCTTAGCTCTTCTAATAACAATTCCACAAATTCTTAAAAAAAACGTATTAGACATAACCATATTGATGAAAACATATGTGCAATTTTCATGCATTGTATAGTTTCGACTTCAGTGCAACTTAGATAGGAATATCAGATTTCAATTCAAGAAATTCCAAAATATTCTATCCGATTCAAATATGAAACTGAAATTTCAATTTTCGAAAAGAATTGGATAGTGAATGTATTTGAAATTATGAAGTCGACCCGAAATTTTTTGAAATTTCCCTAACTCTATTACATACATTTAATTATGTACTTATTAATTTTAGATATGTTTCATTTGTTATTTGTTATACAATATACTCAAATACTTGGGAGCAGCCTCTCCATAAATGGGGGTAAGGCTAGCCGACATTCACCTCTCACAGACTTTGCGTAAAGCGGGAGCCTTGTGCACTGGGTACGACCTTTTAATTACAACTCCCTTAGTATGGATGAAACCATACAACTCCCATAATTTTTAGTCTTCCAAAAGTTATAAAGTTGGCACAAATTTTAATTACGAAATGAATTAATCATTTTCCAAAACTTATTAAATTGAAATTAAAAATATCTATTTCTGAGATCTATCAAAAAATCTGGCCCAGTTCCTACTTTTAAAAGGTAATGCTATCTACACACCACTTTTTATCACTTACACACCCATCTCAATTCTCACTGTCACTTCAAATGAATCGAAGAAGATAAATAGATAAAAATTAAGGTGTATTCCTCTAAAAATTTCAAATAAAAACAAAATAAAATTAGGAAAAAGGGGAAGAGTGTTCAATACCAAATAAAAAAGGTTCCATAAAAGAGTTAAAAATTGTCTTGACAAATCTAGTATCAAGAACTTGGAGAGAACAAGCTAATTTGTTATGCTCTCGCACCCAAACATTTATATGCTCCTCAACCCCTCACAACTCTTCGTCTTCTCAACTTCATCGAACTAGAACCCTTTTCTTTTCCGATCACTCCCAAAAACTCGCTCTCTCGCTCTAATGGACATCGATTTCAAAGAATACCAATTGCGCTGCCAACTCCGCGGCCACGAAGACGACGTAAGATCTCTCACCCACAAAACCCCTTTCATTTTTTCACACAATTTATCAGAATCTACAATCAATTTCGATAATTTTGCACTGTTAATTTACCGGAAGGATTTGAACTAAAATTTGGGTTTTTTCTGTACTTGAAATTTGGTGATTGATGATGAACAATGAGTTTGGATTTAGGTTCGTGGGATTTCTGTGTGTGGCAATGCGGGTATAGCCACCTCGTCGCGTGATCGAACTGTTAGGTTCTGGTCCTTGGACCCTTCTGATGAACGGAGGTACTCGGAGTCGAAGATTCTGCTCGGCCACACCAGTTTTGTGGGCCCAGTGGTGTGGATTTCACCCAATGAGCAATACCCTGATGGTGGAATTGTGTCCGGCGGGATGGATACAATGGTGCTGGTGTGGGACTTGAGGACTGGGGAGAAGGTGCAAACTCTTAAGGGCCATCAGTTGCAGGTCACAGGCATCGCTTTGGATAATGGGGACATTGTCTCATCTTCTGTTGACTCGTGAGTTTTTGGTTTTTACCCTATTCCAAGTTTGCTGGATACGTTGGATGAACTTTTTGCATGTTGTACCATTAACTTTCGTTGTTGTTTGTTGACGCGTGATGTGGTCAAAGATTTGATCTTTGCGCTATATTCATTTTGCCAATGAGCAAATTATTGTGAAATGAGTTGGTTTGGAGTTACCATGCTGAAACTGTGATGTTAAATTTCTTCTGCCGTCTTTTTCTACAGTACTTTAAGGCGATGGAGGAATGGGCAGTTGGTAGAGTCTTGGGAGGCTCATAAGGCAGCCATCCAAGCAGTTATAAAGCTTCCTTCGGGCGAGCTTGTCACAGGTATGGTTGTTAACCTGTTGCAAGTGATGTCTCTATCCAGTACTTCCCCCCCCCCCCCTAAAAAAAAAAAAACAAAACAAAACAACAATAAAAATAAAGTGAGCAGAAACTAGAAACACAGTAGTGAACTGTCAATTGTTTGGCCCAGCTGAGCCAGTAAGAAGACTCTGCTACAGTGGTTGGATAGGTGACATTGTGGTTGAGGGGGGGTTACTAAGCCAGCCGGCTTAGCTGACCGCACCATGTGATGCATGTTGGATGAGTAGCTTTTGGGGCTTGTAAGTGGCACATTTCATGTTTAGGCATTGTGTGTAGTTGATATATATGCTATGTGATACATGTAGGTAGGATCAAAATTTCATTAGATGAGAGTTCCTGGTCTCTTAGCTGTGATAACTATGAAAGTTTGCTGCAGTCAATTATGTGCCCTACTAGCATTTTAATTCATTCAAGACTTTGAGTTGGTCATAATGTCAATGGGAACCATGTTACTTTTGGGATTCTAGACTGCTAGTGGACACTACAATGTCATTTCTATTACGCAATCAATATAAGACACACCATACCATGGAAGTTTCCGGTACCTATTATTTGATTTTTATGCCCTGTTTACATTTCTACTTTGGTCCCTAAATTTATGGGAAATCCACACATGATTATTTTCATCACAGTCTGTATTCAAATGCATTTATCTTTTTCTTGGAATGGTGTTTATTCTGTTTTCTCTATCTAGGTTCAAGCGATACTACTTTAAAACTTTGGAGGGGAAGTACATGCACTCGTACTTTTGTTGGGCATTCAGGTAATGCGTTTTCCTATGTTAATTTTATTAGGTCATTTGGATTTTGTAGGCCCTGAAGAAATGTGATAGTGTTTGGGAGTATTAGACGTTGTGGCTTACTGAAGAACTAAGAGACTGTTTTACTATGCTTTGTGATTTCCATTAATAGGATATTAAATGAGAGCTAGAAAGATAACATTTGGATATAAGTTGCCATGAAGATGATTTGATTTGAAGATAACTCGCACTCCTGAGTCCTCACTTTCACAGAATGTCTTTTGGCTTTAAGTTTTTTTCTTTTGGAACATAAATAAAATATAGCCGACCCCACTTAGTGGGAAAAGGCTTTGTTGTTGTTGTTGTTGTTGAACATAAATAAAATGCATAGAATGCCCTATTTAGAAAAAGGACTTGCACAGAATGTTTGCAGTTACTTATGGTATGCATGTACTAACATATTTTGCAGACACTGTAAGAGGCTTGGCAGTGATGTCCGAATTGGGAATTCTTTCTGCTTCACATGATGGGTGAGCTTGATTTTGCATTTGTTTGTGCTTATATTGAATCTAGTTGGTTTGAGGATATTCCTTTAAAATGAACATAATTCTGAAGCCATGTCTTAGTGTTGGTAGGGAATGAGTAGAGAATAACTTAATGTGCATTCAAAATGAAAATAAAACATCCAAAAGCTGCTTAATGTGCATACAGAAATCATGTTTAAAAATCGATTGTCAGACACTATAACTAGGAGCTTGTTAACTCAACTCTAGCACAGAGAAAATGAATGATTGGATTCTAATTCTGTCTTGATGTACAACATATAAAAAACGATGCTTATTCTACAATTAATGCTAATTACTGCTTAGAGTGTAACATGGTCTTGTAGTATTATGAAGATATATTCACATAGTGTAGTGCTATTCGCACACCCAATTTTACCTCCTACACAACCTTGTTAATTTTTAACTATGGATCTTCTTCAATTCATTTGATTTGATGGCTGGAAATTAAGATAGGTGTGTGAGAAGTAAAATGGATGTGGGGATAGTACTACCCATTCACATACTGAAAGACACATACATGAGCACTCATAGAGTATGTAGTCACAATGTCTCTTGCTTTTGAAAATTTTGACAATTATTAAAATATTGGGAATATGTTGAATATATTGACTTATATTGCGTAAATGCGCCCATTATAAGACAATTTTCTACCACGTTATTATTTTACTAACTGTGAGTCTGAGCAAGTCTCCCTTTTTGGCTAATATTGAATTTAAATTTATGTTGTCAAATTTCCAAGTGTTACTAGAAAATGTCCTGTTTGTAAACTTATTAAATAATAAATGCTCCATTGTTTCTCCTCGGATATGCTAGTTGGTGTCTTAATTTCCTTGTTTCTCTCATTCAATCCATCACCCACCCAAAAAGAAAAAGACAAACAAACAAAAACGAAGGTGTCTGTTTGGATTGAAGGTCTCTATAACTATACCTTTTGTTTTTGGCATGCTGCAGTTCCATCAGGTTATGGGCTCTAAGTGGTGAAGTTTTAATGGAGATGGTTGGTCATACTTCAATTGTCTATTCTGTTGATTCACATGTGTCTGGACTAATAGTCAGTAGCAGCGAAGATTGTTTTGCAAAGATATGGAAGGGTAACTGCTGCTGATTTTTATGCTACTTTTTTTATTTTTCACTTATAATTTTTATTTGTTCTATCATGCAAATTTTGGTGTGCTTTTCGCCTGCTCTTGTTCGGTGTAAGAAATTGAAGTCACTCACAGGCAGGCTGTTGGTCAGTTGTGTTAGTTAATTCCCAGCTTGCTATTCATACATGAGGAATACAAAGTTAATCCAATTCTTACTTTGAAGAAATTGCAGCAATTTTTTTGTGGTTTTTTATGACCCATTTATACTCTTTTGTGGATGGAAGGACTATATTGCAAAAAAACCTTATGGGTCTAGTAGCTTTTCTTTGTTTTTCTTGTGTTTGATTCCTGATGGACTCCTTGTCCATCTTTCTTTGTAATTTTCCTGTTTTCCCAGGCGTTCTCGTTTCTTGGAAAACAATTGCATCAAAATTACGAATGTGATTAATTTTTTAACCTTAATTCTATCAAAGAATTCTTGCTTGGTGCTTGGTTGTGGGATGGGGAATAAAAAAGAAAGATTCAAACACCTTACTCCAAGGATTCTTGGACATTGGACTTTTTTTTTTCTTTTCTTTATGTTTGCCAGTGAAATTTGCTTTGTAGAAAGCATCAGAATGTTAATTAGCAATTTCAAAATCTGAGGGCATAAGCATCAGTTTTATAGTCTTAAGTTTAGGTAGAAGTGGTCAATTTTGGCCTGAATTGTAATTTAAGTGGAAGTACTGTCTTTTACAGATGGAGTTTGCATGCAGAGCATAGAGCATCCTGGCTGTGTTTGGGATGCAAAATTCTTGGAAAATGGGGATATTGTGACAGCATGTTCTGATGGAGCTGTACGCGTCTGGACCATAAATCAGGATAAAATTGCAGATGCCCTAGAAGTGGAGTCATATTTCTCCCAACTTTCTCAGCACAAAATTAGCAGGTGTGGCCATCTTCTGGTTTCCTGTATGTCATGTAGCAGCTATGAACCTGCCATGCCTAATAATATGGACTTGACCCATCTGTCTGTCTGCACAATGCTCCAGAATTAGATTGACTATAATCTCTTATAATAATATAAATCCTTTTGTAATGGTTACCTGATAGGCATATGTTGTCTTCTAGTGATCTCTTACCCCCCTCTAGTATTTAGTTCTTGTTTTCCCCTTTCCTTTACGGAAGTCTATGGCAGGGTATCTTTGAGAATATAAAATCCTTCATTGGGTATTCGAAGCCTTCACGCCACAATATAAAACATCTAGACCACCTAGCCTATTGGTTTGCATTAGATGCTCTAAATTTTGTCAGTATCTATTTCTTTGTGATTTAAGACATCATTTCTTGGTTAGTATTTGTTTCATCTTCTTCACCTTTTTTACTTGTATTTATGCAATAACTTGTTTCTCTTAGGAAGAGGGTCGGAGGATTGAAGCTGGAAGAATTACCTGGACTAGAAGCCTTACAGATTCCAGGTGCGATTTCAATTTTACTCTAGAGGATTTTAGTGTAACTTTTCAATTTGAGAAAGACAAGTCTTTTTTACTTATATCATGTTATACTTTTTTATGTGGTTTGGGCGGCATCAGTTAGTGAGATCTTCCGCTAAGTTGCTAAGATTATGTGATTGTTGTATTCTTTTGACAAGTATAAATCTCACATCAAATTATGTTGTCTGGTATTGTCATCAGGAACCAGTGATGGCCAGACAAAAGTTGTCAGAGAGGGGGACAATGGTGTGGCATATGTATGGAATATGAGAGAACAGAAGTGGGATAAGGTAATTCACTTTTTCAAATTAATATCCATAGATCACCTTCAATGGAAATGTCAAATTTAGGATATCAAATAAAATTTAATAGCTTACATGGCAATTTGACAACAACAACAACAAAGTCTTGACCCATTAAGTGGGGTCAGCGCAATTTCTATATGTATGAATCCTAGAATGCCATTGTGCTCGTTTTTGCCCTAAGTCTTCAGTTAGCTCCCAAGTACTCCATGTCTTTTTTTAAAGTCTCTTTCCAAGTCTTCTTAGGTCTTTCCCTACCCCTTTTGCCATTTGCTTCTATCTCATTATCGCATTTTCTAACTAGAGCATTTGAAGGTTTGCGGTTCACATGTCCAAACTGCCTTCACCGATTTTCTTTCATCTTATCTTCAATTGCGGCCATACCTACTTTACCTCATATATCCTCGTTCTTAATTCTGTGCTTTCTCGTTTGGCCACACATCCAATGAGGCATTCTCATCTCTGTTACATTCATTTTTTTGTTGATGCTTGAACGCCCAAGATTCCGTGCCACAAAGCATTGCTTCCCTTATTGTCATCCTATAAAATTTTCCCTTGAGCTTTAGTGGCATACGACGGTTGGACAACACACCCAATGCACTCTTCCACTTCATCCATCAAGCTTGTATTCTATGGTTGAGATCTCCATCCAATTCTCCGTTTTTTTGCAAGATAGATCTAAGAAAACGAAATCGTTCACTCTTTGGTACTTTTTTTTTTTTTTGAGAAGAAACAATTTTATTAAAGAATAGAGAACAGCACAGAAGTGGATAAGAAGTCCACTAACTGTATAACAAGGAAACAACCATTAGGATTTGGCTACAGCAGCCATTTCTAGACCTAGCTCACTTAACTGCTGCTAATAAATCCCATAGAATTTGAGATAGAGAAACATTATCAAACTCTTTAGTGACCGAGGCCCAAAGAGCTGCCCAATATTTTACTCTCCCCCAAAGTTCTTCTGCCCCCACTCCAGTATAATCTTCAAAAATCCTCTTGTTGCGTTCCAGCCATATATGCCAGAAAATTGCCGATACCAGACAACCCCACAAAACTTTGGATTTTTTCCTTTTTCCAAGTGCCTGAAAGTTTGTGCTTAGTAGCTCGAAACACCCTTTAGGAATGACCCAACTTGCTTTAACCTCCTGTAACAATTTCCACCATAGTTGGATCGAGTAGGAACAATGAAGAAAGATGTGATTTACACTCTCCTCCTTGGCTTTGCACAAGCTACACCAATGCGGTGATAAGCACATAAGAGGGTTTCTCCTTTGAATTCTGTCGCATGTGTTTAGATTCCCGTTGGCCACAAGCCATACAAGTATTTTAACCTTCGGAGGAACTTTTGATTTCCAAATCTGAGGGTAAGGTGGAAAATAGTGCACACTCCCATTGTTGCTCAGTAATGAACGATAAGATTTGCATGAGAACAAACCTGAAGCCTCCAGATTCCACCTTCTGATATCCATCTTTAATGGAGACAATCGAACCTCTTCCAGTTTCTGTAATAATGTGGCCACCTCTACTATCTCCATCTCATTCAAGTTTCTCCTAAAATCAAAGTTCCAACTCAAAGGACTTGATGAAACTTCCACGAAGCTCGAGATGTTTTGATTATGCTTCCTCGATAGTAGGAATAATCTAGGGAATTGCTCCTTCAGCGGTCCCCCTGTTAACCACCCATCCTCCCAAAACCTCACCCTCTCTCCGTTGCCCACCTCAAACGTGCAGCAACTGAGAAACTGATGAGAGCCACTCGAAATGTCTTTCCATGGACTTCGACTTGAAACCCTCATTTGAGGAAGTGCATCCCATCCATTAGCTTGTAGCCCATACTTACTTCTTATCACCTTGTGCCACAGAGACTGTGATTCCCTTGGGAGTCTCCACAACCACTTAGCCAATAATGCTTCGTTTTGATTCCTCAAGTTCCCCACCCCTAGACCTCCTTCCTCCTTGTTTTTAGTAACTAACTCCCACTTGGCCAAATGTGTTTTCTTACCCTCCTCCATGCCTTCCCATAGAAACCTCTTCATTAATTTTTCTAGACGTCCTCTTACCCCGCATGGAATTTTGAACAAGGACATATAGTAAATCGGCATGCTTCCCAGGACTGATTGAATTAGAGTTAATTTACCTCCTCTGGATAGGAAAGCCTTCTTCCAACTTTGAAGTCTTCTTTCCATTGTTTCGACCACCGGATCCCAAAACTTTATTGCTCTTGGCCTACCTCCAAGGGGAAGCCCCAAATACTTTATCGGCCAGCATCCTACCTCGCACCCCCAAGAAACTGCCAACCTGTTTAGTTTCTCACTTTCTGAATTTATCCCAGCCAAAAAGCACTTGGCTTTGTTGATTTTCAATCCTGAGACCGAACAGAATAAATTAAGCACTTGGATTAGGTTGTTCCAGACTTCCTCGTCTTCCGTCAAGAAGAAAATGGTGTCATCGGCAAATTGAAGATGAGATATCTCCACCTTTTCTTGGCCGATACACAAGCCTTTGATGAGATCAGTTTCTTGTGCTTTCTCCATTAACCTGCTCAAAACATCTACTACTAAGGTGAAAAGAAATGGTGACAGTGGATCGCCTTGTCTCAAACCTCTTGAAGCTTGAAATTTTCCCCTTGGCCTTCCATTGATCAAAACGGAGAAATTTGCAGAGCTTAAACATCCTTGCATCCATTTCCTCCATCTATTGCCAAAACCTTTTCTTTGAAGTACTTCTTCCAGAAATCTCCATTCAACATGATCATACGCTTTTTCAAAGTCGATCTTAAGCACCAATCCCTTCTCTTTTTTCTGCCTCACCTCTTCTACCACTTCATTTGCAATGAGGACAGCATCCAAAATTTGTCTATCCTTAACAAACGCCCCCTGATTCGGAGAGACAGTGGTATCCAAAACCTCCTTCAATCTTGAAGCCAGTGTTTTTGCTATAATTTTATACGATCCCGTTACTAAGCTTATTGGCCTATAGTCCGTCACTTTCAAAGAATCTGATTTCTTCGGGATCAGGCAAATAAAAGTCTCGTTCGTCACTGCATTTATTATCCCTTTCTCAAAGAACTCCTCCATGATCTTCATTATATCCTTCTTCAAAATATCCCAACAATGTTGAAACATTTGCATAGAGACACCATCTGGTCCTGGTGATTTATCCTTTCCACAATCGAAAACTGCTCTTTGAACTTCTATTTCCTCAAAAGGCCTCTCAAGCCAACTTGCCTGAAGGGCGCTTATTGGAGCCCAATTTATCCCTTCCAAACCCCAACATGCCTCATCGTTGCTACTGAATAAGGATCTGAAAAAATTGACAATATGCTCTTCGATCTCTTTTGCATCCTCTATTATTCCCCCTCCAACCGACTCTAACCTCTCAATATAATTTCTCTTCCTTCTCCCATTTGCAACTCGATGGAAGAATTTTGTATTACCATCCCCTTCCTTTGCCCATTCCACTTTGCTTCTCTGCCTCCATTTCACTTCTTCTTTGAAAGCCAAGTCTCCTACAAGGGTTTGGAGTTCTTCCCTTTTACTTCTAGCTTCAAAATCTAAGCCTTCCAACCCCTCTCTCCTGTCCAACTCCTCTATGTTTGTTTCCACTTCTTTCAATACTTTTTCGATCTCGCCGAAGCTCTCCTTACTCCAGCTTTGCACCTTTTTTTTCATGGCTTTTAACTTGATCATAAATTTATAACCCTCCCACCCCTCCACTTGTTCCGATTGCCACCATTCCTTGAATTTATTCCTGAATTCTGGATCTTGGAGCCACATGTTTTCAAATCTGAAAGGGCATGGCCCCCATTTCACTTTGTTGGTGTCTAGCTGGACTGGGCAGTGATCAGAAATGACCCTAGCCAAGGCCGTTTGTCTAGCCTCAGGGAAGATATCTTCGCAACCTGTAGAGCATAAGGATCTGTCTAATCTCCGACACACAGGTTCTTCTCTGAGGTTTGACCAAGTAAATTGTGCGTTGAGCAGCTCCAAATCCTTGAGTTCTGTCTCTCTAATGAAATCATTAAAATCCCTCATGCTTTTAGTCAACCTCCCCCCGTTTGATTTCTCATTTATAAATCTAACCACGTTAAAATCTCCTCCTACACACCATCTTGGTCCACACAAACCATAGAGTCCCGCCAGTTTTTCCCAAAACTCCCTTCTGTCTCTATTTTTACATGGACCATAGACTCCAGTTAGCCACCACTCCATCCCATTGGGAGCCATGATTTTTATTGATGCAGAGAAAACACCGATCAGAGATTCGGTTACTGACATGTGTTTTGTATTCCAGATTACTGCTATGCCCCCAAATTTTCCTTGTGCAGGGGCATAAATCCAGTCTTTATATCTGCTTCCCCACACACTGGCCACAAGGCTTCTGTCAATCATAGCTTTCTTAGTTTCTTGTAGTATGATGATATCGGGCTGTAACCGTTGGAATTGCTTTTTCAAAGTTAGCCTCTTCCGTCTACTTCCCAATCCTCTAACGTTCCAGCTAATTATCTTCATTAAAACTGGTATTGCCCCTGTGAAGTTTACTATCTCCCTTAAAACCATCCTCTTTCTTGCCTCTTCTGACTTTCCCTTTCTTCGCTTCTTGTAACAGAGACCTTTTCAACGGAAACAATGAAATCTTCATTTTAGACAGAAATTTGGAATTTAGATGTTGTGCCTCACTGTTGGCTAATTGGCCTGCCAGTTTTTTCCTTCTTCTGTACTTTAATACTTCCTTGTTTTTTCCTATTGCCTTAGTAACAGACTTCTCCTCGTGATTAGATGCCTCCTCCAACGTTGTCACTGCTTCCAAATTTGAATCTTTGAATAGGTTGTGGAGGTCTTCACAGGATAATTCAAAATCTTCAGATGTTTCTTTTTCCTCTTGAGAGTAAGCCTCCGCCTCCCCATCAGCAACAGAAGATTGGGCTGAGAAATCTCCGTCGTCGCTGTCTAACAATTGAGCCGAATCCATGCCTAGAGCCTCCATCCTTCTCCACCATTGATCTGCTGTATTCTTCTCGGTCGACCCGCTCGGTGATCGGGCACGGTCATCATCGGTCTCGTTCTCCAGATCTTCCTCTAATTCACTATCAGAATCAGTGAAAGTGAGGTTAGAAAGCCAGCCTTTCGTCAGGCTAGGCCCTTCTAGTTGATTCTGACCAGAGCCAAAATCTTGTGGTGAAAGAATCTTTAGCCGCAATCCGCCCCTGTCCAGTTGACCAAATCTCCCAAAGAAATTCGAACATGTGCTCAAGGAAGATCTAATTGGAATGCTTGCTGTATAAAACTCCGTGGCCTGTGGTTGCTGGGTATCGCCCAATGCCGTACATCCTCCAACGGTGTGCATCGGCAACCTTAGATTCTCCAATGGATTCGCCAACGTTCGAGACTTAGACAAAAGTTCCCTCTCGGATTGAAACCGATGTCTCATCCCATGGATTGTTTGAATAAGTGGGCCTCGGCCTGACCCATCCCAATGAGATTCACAGCCCATCGATTTACCATTTATAGTTGTAAATAAATTTTTAGCCCCCATAGGCCCGGTCACCACCATGTTGTCTCCACTATTTGGGCTTTGTCTATCAAAGCCCACCCCTCCATCAAGTATAATTGGACTAAAGTTATTTTTGTTGGGCTCACTCCCATCGTAAACCTCTACAACATTTCTAAAGCATATCTCCACTCTTGTTCCATTAAAAAACTCCCTTCTTGATGAAGTCTGTGCCCCCTCTGTACTCGAGCAACCGCCATCTTTCCCATCTAATTCCAGCCTTTTGCTTTTACCCAGAGAAACATATGCAACATTTCTAGTGCATATCTCCACGCTTGTTCCGTTAAAGTACTCCCTGCTTGATGAAATCTGTGCCCCCTCTGCTCTAGAGCATCCCCCGTCTTTCCCACCCTGTGTTTGAAGTGGCGCCACGTACTCTCTTTCAGAGACAATAATGTCAGAGAGTTGGTTTGCAGGCATCTCGTAACTCGTGTCCGCAGTCTCAGTCCCGTCGTGACCAAACATTCTGTCACCTCCGATAGTGACTGGGCAGTCGATGGCGCCGATTCTAAAGCTGACGCATTTCCCCGTCGCGTGGGTTACCTCCCCGAGCTCTGCCGTCGCCGGATGAGTTAATCCAGAAGTCCGTTGTAATTGCTGTTCCTTTTTCAGAGACCCAACTAAAGCTTCCGGTCTACCCCGATCTTCAGCCGAAATCATGGGTCTCGTCGCTGGCGAAAGCTGCCGGATCCTGACCCTGAAGACTAGATCTCCGTCCGCCACTTCTACTACCTCAGGGATGAAACCAGTTAGGTTGGTTTTGAGTTTTATCTTTGCTTCGAGCAGGAAACCGAATCTAGCGGTTGTTTGATCAATATCCGCCAGGCCTCCGCAAGCCTCGCCAATATCCTGGAAGAATTTTTTGGTCCAAAGATGCGGTGGTAAACCTTCCAATGCAACCCAACCTCCATAGCTGACCGCCAGTCTTTGATTTGTATTCAAACTCTCCCACCACCCCGCCAATTTCACCTCGGGGTACTCCTTCATGCCTATTGCTCCAAGTAGTGCTATTTTTTTTGCTTCCTCCTCGTTCTGGCAAACAAACAGTGCTTTGTTGCATTGAAATGGCGAGAGTCTGATGTCCATTCCCAGAAGATTTCGAAGTGAGGCCTCCACCTCCCTCCATGGTTGATGCACCACCTTTCTCTCGCATACTACAACACTTCCCCAACTGTAAGATTCTCTAGAGCACTTCCTCTGATTCCAAGTGAATTCTTTCCAAAGTTCCTCTCTGGCTCTCCGATTGGATTCCTCCTTTGTCGTCTGCCTTCCTCCAGTGACTGCATCCCTATATGAACCTTGAACACCGGCTCCCGACTTATTTCTTCTAGGCTCAGTTCCCACCCGATTCATCTTCCTCATTGTAGTCCCCGTCTTCTTTCCCCCTTGCAATATTTCATTCATCAGCTCCTCCAGATTTCTCCATCCGATACCTTTAACACCTTTTGGAACGAAAATATTTCTGACAAAACCATCCTTTTCAGTTTTGGAAAGGACAAGGACCTCCCCATTTCTGTTCTGAAATCCTTCAACCCAAAACTGATAGTTGTGACCTTTGTATTTTCTGAAAAAGTTCAAACCACCTGTGGCAATGACCGCCTTTAACTGCTCAATGATCCACGCTGCACAACCCAGATCAAAAGATATCTGATATCCTCTGGTTCTCGTTCTCTCTGTTACCCGAATCCTTTCGCCAAAAGATTTCTCTTCAATCTCTAAAATGAAAACCTTGTGCTCAACTTTAAAATCCCTGGATAAGTGTCTGTAGCTCATCTTCCTAGCTCATCTTAGTTACTGCTAACTAGAGGATATTAATCACTCATTTCCTTTCCCTTTCAGGTATTACCCCAATTTTCACTCTGTAATTCCATTTCTTCATAGGCATAGCCTGCAGAACCACTCTTTGGTACTTCCTATCTCCAACCCTCACCCTTATCTCATTTGGACCTCATTCCCACTAAACTTGCACTCCATATACTTAGTCTTTGACCTACTTAGGCGAAGACCTTTAGATTCCAACATTTCCCGCCAAAGGTTAAGCTTCGCATTTACTCCCTCCTGCATTTCATCTATCAACACTTTATCATCTGCAAAAATCATACACCAGGGGAAACATGGATCATTATTCAAGATGAAACCAACGACAAAGAAGCAGCATGGGTGTTTTATGGTTTAATAAAAATAAAAAGACATTGCTGTTAAAATTGACAGCAAGAGGAAATATTGACATCCACTTAGATTAAAACAGTTGGTATGGATTGCTTGTACAGGTGGTTTGGCTAGTTATTAGGCCTGCCTTGTGGACTCCCTCCTTTTCAAATCCTTGCAATCATGTTATCATTGCAGGTGCACCAGCTTCTTACTTAAAGGCAGCTCTTTTAAAAGAAAATAAGTGTGTTTTGAAAGAATTTATATGAACAACATTCCTGTGGGAAAAAAAATCTATGCTTTGGGCTGCAGACACTAGAGTTTTGAAATGGCTCAAGTGTTTGTGCTTTGCAGATGTTGGATTTTAGGACATACGACTGATGGTATTTATATTAGTGTATCAATCACGTTTAGGTTCCCATACCTTTTGCTTTGGGGGCTAATTTGAGGGTCAAGATGTATGGTTTCAGTGTAAAAAGATTTGGGACTAGCACATTTATTATTCAATTTGCCTATGCCATTCATTAGGTTAGGCCTCTGATTTATGGGTGTATTTGTACTTTCGCCACTTATTCAACATATGATTGATGATGCAGTGATCTTGAACTTTAATGATTTCATATCATCATTTAAGTTTAGGATTAGTTCTAGGGATTTACATTTTTTGAGCTGTTGAATTAGGTAATGCCTGCATAATTGTTTGCAGTCCAAACAATAAAAAATGTAGAAAAAAAAAACAATAAAAAATGATATGAGTAGTTTTGTACTTTCGCCCCTTATTCAACATATGATTGATGCGGTGATCTTGAACTTTAATGCTTTCATACAATCATTTAAGTTTAGGATTAGTTCTAGGGATTTACATTTTTTGAGCTGTTGAATTAGGTAATGCCTGCATAATTGTTTGCAGTCAAAACAATAAAAAATGATACGAGTAGTTTTGAACCCCTGTTGGTCTCATTGTGGTCCGTAACAGAGACATACCTTTGTGTTTCAGAGATTTATAGGTTGAGAGATAATCTTTTTTTCATGGATCAATTTTTGTCTAGTCCTTTAGTACAATTTACCTTTTAAAGTATTAATCCTCATGCTGGGTTCACAGTACCTCAAGGTCATACAAATGTGCTTCCTAAATAAAGAACTGAAACAAGAGCTAACTAAAAGTTTCATGCTGCTGATGTTTGTGTATAATTCTTGAAAAGTTGGGAACCTTCATCTGTTACTTCTTTCAATTCAGATTGGCGAGGTTGTCGATGGGCCAGATGACAGCATGAAGCGTCCTGTTCTTGATGGAAACGAATATGATTATGGTCTGGATCTTACATCTGTGTCAATGTTTGATCTGATTTTTCTTCTCTACGTAGATATTTTAAAATTTATGAACACATATTCTTGTTCTTCAGTATTTGATGTCGACATTGGAGATGGAGAGCCTATTCGTAAGCTGCCTTACAATCGATCAGGTATCAGTCCTCTTTTAGCCCTTAGTTGTAGTTGGTGTGACTTAAAGACATTATTGCAAGAATGTGACACTGAGTTGTTAATGTTTCAGATAATCCATATGATACTGCTGACAAGTGGCTTCTGAGGGAGAACCTTCCTCTTTCCTACCGAGAACAAGTTGTCGCTTTCATCCTCCAAAATACTGGACAAAATAATTTCGACCTTGATCCATCATTTCGTGATCCCTACACTGGGTGTAAGTATTCTGTCGTGGCCATCTAACCTTTATAGGTTGGTGATTCATGTGATATAGCGTCCTTGTTTGCTTTCCATTTTTCACTTGATTAACTACTTGTTTATCTTTTCATTATTTCAGCAAGTGCTTATGTACCCGGACAATCTTCAAACAAGTCTGGTATGTATCTTTTTGCCTTTTCTATTTTCTTTAATTGAATAAGATATGCCATATTTTTAATCTTTACTATAAATTTACCAATAACAGTTATTGATTTTTTTTTGTTTCTCTTATTGTAACAGCTTCTGCAAAACCTACTTTCAAGCATATTCCTAAGGTAGAATCTTTCAGCTCGTGCTAAACTTTTGAGATGTATCTATTAGATTGCAATGCACTGTGAGTTAATGCAAAGTATTGGCTGATCGCATTGAAGTTATATGTTTTATCCATGTACTATATACTTAGCTCAATAGTGAAGGCTCTTAGCTTCAGTACTTCTAAAATAGTGTTTTAGATAAAGACCAGGGTCGATATGAGACCTATTGGCACATCCATGTGGTTGAAGCTAAGGCCGAGTTGAGTGAGTATTTTGAACTTATCGATGATTTATTGTATTGAGTGTTCTGTATGTAAACTAACGCGCACAATTTGATTATTTTGTACGATCTGGAAACCCCACTTAATAACTGGGTTTTAAAAGCTGAGCATGTATTAGATGTTGATAATTTCTCTGACAATGTAGTTATAGCTTAGGCCAAATGTTTTTTATTGTTTGTCATTATCCTTCAAATAAGGGAAAAGGAAAAATAACTGAGGTTGTGCACTATCATTAGATTGCTTATGGGCTTAATGTTTCCATAGCTGTTCCCTAGTAGTTGGGGTAAAAACTTACTGCAACTAAGTCTAGTCATCTTTGGGAATGCTTTATTCTTAGACGCAAATACTGGTAGTCACAGTTCTACACTGAAATCATTATTTCAATCTCTTTTTTTTTGCCTGGATGGGGCTTTTATTGTTTCAGAAAGGAATGCTTGTTTTTGACGTCGCCCAGTTTGATGGGATCCTAAAGAAGATTACAGAGTTCAACAGTAATTTACTCTCTGACCAGGTTTGTTGTTTTGCATGCCTGAAACTTTCATTTGTTTTTCAAATTATTTTCATTTTTTACAAATTGGCATATTGCTGTAGACAGTAGCATTATAACTTGCTATCATTCAACTGAAAATAAATCCCGCCGGTCCCTTTGTTAAGTTTTTACCAATCTTTACAATTATGATTCTTTGTCATTGTTGAAACGTCCTCATATTTAACAGATAATTGTAAGCTACCCATTGCTTCATTTCTAGTTGTATGGTGATGCATATAGGGAGTTATCTGATATTTACTGAAACACAAATTACAAAGTTAGTAGATGATGCATTGTTAAATAGACAGGCTTGCTACACTAGTTAAATTTGAATTTTTCTTTGGGTTTGATCACTCAATTATGCGTGTTCATTCTAACTGAACAAGAAGAAACAGAGTGCAAGGTAATTAAGTTACCATCCTCACCTCACTCCTAATTGAATTACTTATAAGCACTTTGAAAAGGGAAGAATTATATTTTTCATAGAAACTATTGAGGTTCCTACTTCTATTATCACTGTTTTCTGATATTTACTTGCATTGTTATTATACATGTAGCAGAACTTGTACTCCATCAAAACTTGTTTAAGTATTTTTATTAGTTTATATGAAGTATATGAAAATAACTCCAAATTAATATTAATTCGAAAATATGAAAATAACTCCAAATTAGAGTTATTTTCATTATTTTTAAACAAACTAATAGAAATATTAATTTGGAGTTATTTTCATTGTTTTTTTTCCTATTCCTTTCATTGTACATGATAGGGTTTTGAACAACTCCAAAATAATATTTTTATTACTTTATATCTTTATATTTATTTATATTTTTAAATTCCAAGCTTGTTAGCCGAACCTGAGGAGCAGCTTGGTACAAGTAGTTTTCTTTTTCTGTTTTAGAATTGTGTCTCTTTTTTTTCTATTAACCATAGGATGTTTTCCTGAATAATGGATCCTTTGGTAATTTCTTGAAGGATAAGAAGAACTCATCTTTAAATGAGGTTGAGATTTCCAGGTTGGGTGCTATAGTTAAAATATTGAAGGACACATCACATTATCATTCTAGTAAATTTGCCGAAGTTGACATTGCTTTGTTGGTGAGATTGCTAAAATCATGGCCAGTTGCAATGTTATTTCCAGGTTAGTGTGCGAACTTTTGAGGAATTCTGTGTATAGCTCTGTTCATCTTTTAGAGGTCTTGGAGCACATTTATTCCATCTGTTTGGGTTACAAGTTGACACTAAAAAAATCATTGTATAAGAATGAACTCAAGTTAATAACTGGATGGTTCATGCTAGACTACGCAATCTCAAATTGATTCAACTATTTGAATTGGCTCGTGGCTGATTGTGTCTTAGGCATTATAACTGAATCTTGCCAGCTTGCAGGTTACCTCATTTTTTTTACACATGTAGCTGAAGTGGATTCTTAGCTTTATGATTGATGGCTACAGGTTAAAAAAATGAAAAATGGTAGAGAAAAGGACATGAATTATCTGAGTATAAGTGTGTATAGTTGATTTTTCATTTTGAAAAGGTAAAATTCCTGCATTGGGATTGGGGCCATTTATACATAACACGACTGCTCATAACATCTCATTTTTCATATGTATGGCAATAAGAGTCAGTATATTTTCTTAGCACAAAATCAGTAAGCTTTGTTTTAATGTGAATTGTTGAATGCTCGTTCATTGATACATCGGAAGTCTATGGGTGTGTAGTTTTATTGTGTGGACACCTTATGTTTCATAAATAATTTTGCCTACTCAAGTATATTTGTTATTTTATATCTGCAGTTATTGATATTTTGAGGATGATTGTTCTGCACCCTGATGCGGCAACTCGGCTTCTCCAGCATCTTGAAGCTGAAAATGGTACTCATGCTACATATATCCAATGCTGTACTTTTATCTTGTGCAGTAGTTTCTTCTTATCTTAAATAGATAAGTACTTCACTTTTTATCGTGAACTATAAAAATACATAACAATAAAGACCTGTTGAAAGACCAAAAAAAAAAAGACTGGTTGATGAGGGCTGATCTTCTAGGAACATGCTCAAGTTGATATCCTTAAATGCATGCTACATATGGTATAAGAAAAAATTAACAATGTTGCAAATGCCATGCTTCTCATTGTTGCTGTCCTCTTCAACTTTTATCTCTATTTCTTACCTTTTGTTGTCTAACCAGATTTACTAATGGAGTTGATCAGAAAAGTTGCAACAAATCCGCCACTTCCTGCTAATCTCTTAACAAGTGTTCGTGCAGTGACCAATCTTTTCAAGAATTCGTGCTACTACAATTGGTTACAAAAGCATCGGACTGAGGTTAGCCTTCCTTCAGGATTGTTCATGTGACCATTATGGTTTTTGAGAGGATAAAGGGGTTCTTTCCCAGTCACATTTGCAGATCCGTTTCCACCTTGCATGATTACTTGTACAAATGTAGTTCTTTGTTAATGATTCGGCAGTTATATAACATGTAAAGTTGTAAATTAAATGTTTATTGCATTCTTTCTATTTTTTTTTTATGATGAATATTTTCTGTTAAGGATATCTATCCTTTGATTGTTGCAGGAATCATTATATTGAGTTTGATTCGATCACTTGCTTGAATGAATCATTAATATAGATATATTGTCCGGTTGTGTGAATATGTATTGAACAACTAAAAAGATGTGTTTTTGTACTTGAGTAATGACTGTTATGGCAAGTGGTACACTGCTTTTCATGGTTAGTGCATCTTGGATTCTGGATATCATGATTTAGTAATTTGATTTGTTGAATGGCCTTGCAGATTCTAGATGTGTATTCAAGTTGTTATTCATCTCCAAATAAGAATTTGCAGTTATCATATGCAACCTTGATTCTCAAGTAAGTTTACTATTGCCTGCATATGTAATCTGTTTCAAGTAAAACTGTGATCATAATGCATGGTTGACCTTGTTTTCCTTTTCCTTCCTTTTGGATTTATTTCTGCAGGGAAATTGTTTCTGTAGTGTATTAGCATTCTAATTATAAACGTTGTTTGAATAAATTTGAGGCTTTGTAGCTTTCACTTAATTTATAAATTTGCTTTAGGGCTAGGTTTTTATAAATATTGACATGCTGAAATTTTCATTTTTTATTTTATCGACAATGAAGAATTGGTGACATGGACATCATAGTGATATGTAATTTGGATTTTGTTGGTTTTGGTGTCAGTGAGAACTGGTGGGTTTGGTGTCAGTGAGAACTGTTAAGATATTATCATTCTCTTTGTGTACGGATGTCTCAATGGTGTCACCAACATGTTACTTTTAGGATATTTTGTGCTTTTGTTGTGCATATTTTTCCACGTTAGACACACCCACCCACCTTTAATTAAACTTGGTAGTAGGAATACTAGCCTGCTAGTATGGTCACATAGTTATAAAGTAAAAAAAAAAAAAAAGCTTGCAATTTAGAATTTGAGTTTTTGTTTTCGGTTAAAGATACCAATTAGAATGCTTATGTAAATGAAAGTAAGAAGTGTTTACGCTTTTGACTTGAAGTTTGAAGGTCCTATGTGTCACAGTATTTTGATCCAAGTATATCCTGATTCATATTTATGCTATATCAGACTTGTTTAATTGATATGTTTTTAGTTTCTCATAATAAGAAATGATGCATTGTTTATAGTTACCTATTTAGCATTTCCTAAAGTTTCATTTTGAATTTCTATATTTTAAAATAAATTTCGTCTTTTCGATAATAATATTTGCTATCAACATTCTACCAATATTTCCACCATTACCGACATTTTCATCTTTGTATACCTCTGTGTTCAAGTTTTTAACTTGTTATGCATGTAAAGAAGAAAGTTAAAGGGAGGTTGAAAGTTATACTGTCTGCCTGTCATATATGATATATGCATAATAGGTTATGCATGGACAATGCAAAATCAATATGTCTAATTAGTAATAATACATGAAAGAACTTGTCCTTCCACCCCCTATCTTTCTTTCTCCAAATTTGTGATAGTTCCACGTAATAGGATGAACAAAGACTGCAAAGCCAACCAAAAATGGAAAATTTGATGTTTGTTACATAATGTGCTCCACGCTTGTTATATAATACTCTTTTTTAAGCGAGTTTTTCCTTTGGGATTGATAGTTATGCTGTTTTGTTAACCGAAAAGAAGGATCAAGAAGGTCAATCCCAGGTTCTTTCTTCAGCACTTCAGGTATAATACTTAATACATCATCTTATTACTTGCCTTTTCTTCTTCTGCAATTATTTGCTTATTTATTCAAGTACCATCCTCAAAAGTTGAACTTGGACGTAAGAGGCCCCCTGTTTTTTTTGAGGTGGACTAGAGTATCTTTCTATCCTGTAGAGAATTTCTAAAATGTTGTGAATCATGAAAGTGATTTATTTTTGGGCAGATTGCAGAAGAAGAAAATCTAGACGCTGATGCAAAATTTCGGGCTTTAGTTGCCATTGGATCACTGGTATGTGTTGAGAACTCATAACCATTTAATGCTGGTACTTGCCTTTCATGAAAATCAGTTGGCATATTTTGCTTTCTTTCTTATTTTTCCTTTTCCCCCAAGGGCATTTTTTTGTGTGTTTTCATGGTCTTTCATATATCTTGGTTCAATGGTGCCCTATCCTCTTTCAATATACCAGAATATCTTTTCTTTTGTAGAGTGTGTGCCATTTTGTAACTTTTATCATATATGTGGTACAACGGGCCAGTTCATGGCTTGGGTATGGTACTTACTTTTTATGTTCATTAGAATGCTGTTCACTTGTTTAGCAAGTTTCACAATTTTGAAATCTCAAGAAAACTCTTTTGAAAGTAAAAATTATTACAAAAAGCCGAGCGATTGTCCCATTGCACATGGAGAGGTGTATTAACATAATGTAATATGAAAGAATCAGAAAATACAAAAGGAGATGGCTAGGTAGATCACCTGTGCAAATCGACAAGCAAACCATCATCTTCTCTGCTCTAATGTTAACGATCCTTTTGTTCCCGTACAACGATGTAGTTTAAATACAGTGTAGAGGAGTAATACTGTAATAGCCGCCTTGTTTGCTGATCCCCACTAAAACATCAGGAAGGTGTAACAGTTCTTGGAAGAAACCTGCTCCACACCATAATACAGAATGTGAAAAAGAGGGCCATCATCTTCCATGCTTACAATTTCGAATGTATTTTAAAACTTTTACGACTTGATGTTTTGTCTTTAAGCAATTTCCAAAATATAGGTAGATAGTTAAATACACAATAAGGGAAGAATACATTTACATATTGTTATTGGGTAGGGCAACAAAACTTATGTTAGACAAGGATAATATATTCTTCACCTAATAAATATACAAATTTTTTTTCCAATAGTCTTAAAATGTTTTCCATGATCAGCCATCTCTTAGTTTTCATGTTTCCTTGGTTGTTTTTTGTTCTGCTTGTTTCCTGGATGTTTTTTTTCTTGTTTAGGTCTTTTTTCTGCATGCTTTCCTAGTTTGAGATTATTTTACTCGGGTGGACCACTGTTTCACTTTTCTTGTACATGTGAGTCTCATATAGCTGTCTAGATTATCTTGAATCATTTTACTCTATCAGAAATCGCCTCTCAGTGGTTATATTGGTCTGATCAGTAATGCTCATTATGTTGTTTTGCGACTTGTCTAAAACAGATGCTTGAGGGCTTTGTGAAAAAGATAGCTATTGACTTTGATGTTGAAAACATTGCTAAAATAGCAAAGGCTTCCAAAGAAACCAAGATTGCTGAAGTTGGAGCGGACATTGAACTTTTAACAAAATAGAGCTCGCTCTCTGAATCCTTGGTAAATTGCCATCCTCAGCTGTGAAATTGTTTGGGACATTTCAACTACGCTGGAATGTGTGGCTATGTTGATCTTGCAGGTTGCTAATTCTTCCCTCTCTTGCCATCTTTTGATTACTCTTGATAGGATTTGGAACCGGTGATTTACCTGTCGAAGTGATTCTCAATATTGGACTGCAGTAGCCGTGCAATTTTGTGGAGACATGCAATTGCACATGATTCCAAATATATGCATCATTTTGACGTGTGAAAAAGGATACAATGATTCTGGTTCGAAAATAGTATCCAACGATTGAGGAACTCCCTGGTTGGGTGTTACGACGACGACAAGCTGTCAAACTTCTCTCTTGTTTAGAACTGAGTTTAATCGCAGTCTATGAATGAGAAATGTGTCACGACGGTGTCAATTGTACCGGGTCAAGATTGTCGATGGAAATGCACTTGAAACGTGTGAACCCTTTTTATACAGTGCCTAATTATTCATTACAGACAATGGTTGGCAATTCTTATATCTCTAATTCGTCTTCTGGAGCGTGTGTTCTGAGTTTCCAATTTGTGATCCGTTCTTATACAATTACGGTCACGGTAACGAATGGTATGCAGGCTGTCCTCCGGGGATTGTTTTCCCCTCGATGGATGTTCTCCATTAACCGTACAAATTATGATTTTCTGAATAGCGAGCCGTTGGGCTACTTATTCCAACATCTATCTCCAAGAAATCCACGTTCGATATGCACTCGCATACGGAACAAAAATTGTTAAACTTATGTTTCTACTCAAATCTTTTAACAAACTGACTTACATGCCATTCATCGATTTGATTATTTCCATTTTGTATAAAACTTTTGGTCACTCCACAATAGCATCCGATTCAACGGAATCTCGACATTCCTTTCTTTCAAAAGCAAATGCCTGGGGACAATTCTCTTCTCCAAACTGAATCCAAAATACTGCGGAAACTTCTTCAACTCCTCCACGCTCCTTCCCATATCCTTCACCAAATATTCATACTTGGGCCGCAAGTTATCCTCCACACTGTACCCGAAAATCGCTGGCAGCCTCGCACACACATTGGCCGCCTCCTCGTACGAAAGCCCTAAACTCCTCAAGAACCTCATCTTCTTCTTGAGCTTTTCCACCCTAGTGTTCAGCAAATGTGCATTCAGATTCGACGGTGACTTGGGCTTGTCAATCCCCAACTGTTCAAGATAATACAGTGTTGGGCGGAGGCAGAACTCGACATCCGCAAATAGGAGGTCGGGGCAGCGAAGGATGAGGCCGCAGGAAAACGCAGGGTCAGCGGAGAGATCAGAAGCCAGGAAATCAAAGACGGGGGCAATGTCAGTTGGATCGAGGGAGGGGGAGAAGAGCTTAGGGGAGAGGAAGGCCAGTCTTGGGAAGTCGGGGTCCGTAAAGCCCTTCGACTTGAGGAAACCTACGGTGGCGAGGATTTGGTCGGTGGCGTCGGGGAGGGGGAGCTTTTTGGGGCTGGTTTCGGGGGAGATGATGCGCAGGGTTTTGAGGTACCGGAGGTTTTCGCGGTAGGATGTACGGAACTTGATGAAGTGGGAGGGAGGATGGGGATTAGGGTTTAAGGTGGCGATAGAGGAGGAGGAGGAGGAGGAGGAGGAGGGAGAGGGAGGAGGGATGATGGAAAGAGTGTGAAGCAGTGGCATCGCAAGCAACTGGGAAAAGAGGGAGTTTGGTGAGTGTGTGGGCGTCGTTAATTTAGGCGGTAGGCATTGAGAGGATAAGGGGATGGATGGATATGTTATGGAGGATGGCCAGCCGATTGGGCCACAATGAAATTTCCAGTACATTTTTTTTTTTTTTTTTTTTTAAAGTTCTTAATACAACCACATATTTAGGGCGAGAGATTTGAATTAAGCCTAAGTGAAAACCATAACAAAAGATGGTTGTTAATTTATGTAGTTTAATACTATATCAGAAGCTACAAATAGAATCAATCTAATTGAAACATAAAGGCTTTATACACGAGAATTAATTCAAAATTACGAAAAAGATAAGTAACTTGCCAAACATTAGACAATAATTTATAAGCAAATGATTCCAGAAATTATCACAATGAAAATATATGTGTGGGAGAGGGAGACCAATAGGAGATAGACTTGGGCATGATCAAGAGATGTAGCATGTTACGGCCAATGTGATCAACAGATCATTGGCCTACCAGCTGACAGATCTATTGTATTAAGAAACCAGCAAAACCCAAAGTACATGAAACACCTCGTTTGAGATCTCTAGTTCCATCCCGCAAAGCCACAAGAGTTATATAAACACCAAGCTCATATTGTTCAATCCATTTTGCCTCAATTGGATTATCATTAGCAGGCGATGAAAAAATCTTCGATCTCGAACCATTCTCCCCATCTTGAAAATGCCCAGATTCCTTGCCATCAAAATTTTTCAGATACACTACTGAAATGATCCATCACCGTTTGGCTTCATGCCATTTGGCTCCAAACCATTTGGCACGAATGCCTTCTTTATGGTCTCTGTATCATGAACCCCAGGTGGCAGCGTTACTATTTTGCGATATTGTCTTAGAGGGTATTTTCGTAACTCACGATTTTGAGAAAAAAAAGCCAATGATGTCATCTTCCACATGTATTAACTTTTTGTCTCTTCTTGAAGTGTTTAAAAAGTGTTGTCTCAATATAAAATTAAATATTAAAAGTATACTCTATGTGTAATTTTCCATAATGAGGAAGCTTTATATAGAGAGACAAAAAAAATTCCTATACTCCAAGGAACTCCACTAGTTTTTAAACATGTCAAGGAAAGATAAAAACATAAAAACAACTAAAGCCTAACACAAAAACATAGAAATAATGTTTTAAAATACTAGCCATACCCTTAAGGTTTTAGGGCTATTAATAGAACCCAACCTTTCACAACTCATACAAAATTATTATGTGTCATAAGTTCAACCTATCCTTAACTATTTCTGCGGAATCAGTTCAACCGATCCTTGACTATTTGCAGAGTCAGTTCAATCAGTCATCGACCATTTTTGTAGAATCAGTTCAACCCGTCTTCGACCAATTTTCGGTTTTCGATCATTTTTGCAAAATCAGTTCAATCAGTCCTCAATCATTTTTGTAGAATCAGTTCAACCTGTCTTGGAAATTTTTTGCAGAATCAATTTAACCCATCTTCGACCATTTTTGCAGACTCAGTTCAATGAGTCCTCGACCATTGTTGCAGAATTAGTTTAACCCGTCTTCGATCATTTTTGCAGAATCAGTTCAACCCGTCTTTGATCATTTTCGCAGAATCAACTTAATCAGTCCTCGATAAGTTTTGCAGAATCAGTTCAATCAGTCCTCCACCATTTTTGCAAAATCAGTTCAACCTATTGTTGACCATTTTTGCATAATTAATTCAATCAGTTATCAACCATGTTTGCTGAATCAGTTTAACCCGTCCTCGACCTTTTTTGCAGAATCAGTTCAACCTATATTTGACCATTATTTTTCTAAATTTTCCCAGCCTAAGTCGGTGGACTTGGCTTTTCCATTATTTTTTAGATTTTCCTAGCCTAAGGGAAGAACAATCCTGCACGGATTGACTGAAGGCGCAATCACACATTACACGATCTCGCAAACAACACTATACATATTATTCCAAAATTAACACATTATATACAAATCAACATTTAATACTTTATCTGAAAATGTGAAGGCAAATGAATTAATACTACATCAGAAGCTACAAATAGAATCAATCTAATTGAAGCATAAAGGCAACAAGTATACACGAGAATTAATGCAAAACTACAAAAAAGATAAGTAACTTGCCAAACATTAAACAATAATATATCAGCAAATGATTCCAGAAATTATCACAACGAAAATATATGTGTGGGATAGGGAGACCAATAGGAGATAGACTTGGGCTACCGGCTAGGAGATGATCAAGAGATATAGCATCAATGTGATCAACAGACCATTGGGCTACCAGCTGACATATCTATTGTATTAAGAAACCAACAAAACCCAAAGTACTTGAAGCATGCTCGTTTGAGATCTCTAGTTCTATCCCGCAAAGCCACAAGAGTTATATAAACACCCAACTCATTTTGTTCAATCCATTCTGCCTCAATTGTATTATCATTAGCAGGCGATGAAAAATTCTTGGATCCCGAACCATTCTCCCCATCTTGAAAATGCCCGGGTTCCTTGCCATCAAAATTTTTCAAATACACTACTAAAATGATCCACCACCATTAGGTAATTAATCTGGGGAGTTTATCATCCCATTGGAGGTAAGAAGCTCTGACTCTGCTGCACATTTGTTTCATTTGTTCCAAGTGGATCCTTGGGTGAATGAGTGGGCCATGATTTTCATTTATTTTAACAGAGTCAATTCCCCAAGGATGAGATCAAGTAAGAACTGCTGATGGAATTATTTGTCTTCATGCCATTTGGCTCCAAACCATTTGGTATGAATGCCTTCTTTCTGGTCTCTGTATCATGAACCCCAGGTGGCAGCCGTTACTGTTTTGCGACATTGTCTGAGAGGGTATTTTCGTAATTCACGATTTTGAGAAAAAATACCAATGAAGTCATCTTCCACATGTATTAACTTTTTATCTCTCATTGAAATGTTTAAAAAATGTTGTCTCAATATAAAATTAAATATTAAAAGTATACCCTATGTGTAATTTTTCCATAATAATAATAATAATGATGATGATGATGATGTAGCTTTGCTTTAACAACTTGGAAATTTGGATGGAAAGCATTCTTTCACAAGTGCGATTTATCTCAGGTAAAACCCTAAACCTATGATCAAGGTAGCATCGTCTGTGATTTTTCTTTACTGAGTTATGATGAATAATCAAATCTAGCTATGAAGTTTCACATGCGTCTCTGTATTTCATTCTTCTTCTCGCTATTTCTTTTTTACTGGAATTATGTGTTGGTTGTTGCCCGAATAGAAATTTCAATTGGTTAAGCTTTTAGGGCTGGAAATAACATTTTCTGAGCAAGAAAACAGAGGTAAATAAATAAAACTGTCGATCGAGTGCAAGTTCTCTCTTAACGAATCCTTAACCTTTTTTCTTAATGTTATTTTTCTTCAGCGGGCTTAAGCCCATGTAATTGGCTTCAAAATTCTATGTTCTCTTCAGATAAATGTTTGGTTGTTGTTTCTCTCCTTTTTTTATTTCACAGCAAATACTTATGGTTGATAATCGATGTTTTATTTTGTAATTTCGAAGGCTATTGATGGTTATATGGAGATCATAAAGGTTGGTAATTTCGAGCTTGGAACATTCTTGTTTTATGTAGATGTATCACCAATAAAAAAAACACATCTATCAACACTTAAGTAATAAACCAATCATCAACTTCCATGTACTTTAGTTTTTAAAATTTAGTTCAAAAATTTATTCTCCTTTATATTACTCATTTATATTTGGATACCAAAAATAGACACAACTGATGAACACTCTATTAGTAAGGACTGCATGTATAAGCAAGAGAGTGTACCAGTAAATAATATCAGCTTTTGATGTCTAAATAATATAATTCTTTTATTCTAGTATTTCGTTGATTCGTTCAATTCAGTTGTAACTTGTAACTCATGCCTATTTATGGAGAAGGTCCTAGGTGCGCCTTCAGAGTGGGTGTTGTATGAGGGCGGAGTGAGACCAAAATTTGAGAAATGGTGGCCCTGACAAATCATTGAGGTGGGGTATGGTGTTTTTGTGAGTGGGTCATATGAGACAGCTGCCCTGGTATCCATACTAAATCTTTTTTGTGAGAATTTTGAAAATCTTTAAATATTGTCTATTTATCATATATTGTACGATTAGTTTTCGTTAGGTACTTTTTATATTTAATTTTAAATAAAAGTATTTAAAATAATTTCTGATAACATAATATAAGATAAATAAACATAATTTAAAGATTATCAGAATCCTCACAAAGAGAATCACAAAGAGAATCCAGAAAAGATCCTCGCTCCTTAAGAACTTCTCCTAATTAAGGCTACGAAAAGTTAAAATAAGTACTTCCAAATATTTTTAGAAAAAAGTATTTTCTGTGATCTTGTTTATCGTACAAAGCGGTTCTCTCAGACTATTTCCACCTTAGAAAAAAAATAATTACTTAATGCGTGTACCATTACCATTTGGCCAGAAAATCGTCGGCAACGTTGATAATAAGTTGCCTAATGCCTTCTCCTTCCGGTCGCTTTATATTCTTTACCCTGGACAGCTATGTAAAGATCTCAGTTTCAAGCATCTAAGTTGTAAAATATGTCATCAAACTTCTCCACAGATTGCTCCACCTACTTGTGCAAATCCTGCCAAGGTGGGAGCATATGTCAAGAGCAAGACAATGACAATATTAGCAATTTACAAGAGAAAGGTAGAGATTAAAAATTTGTTTTAATACAATTTTAATTCCTTAAGTTTTTTTTTGTTTTGTTTTTTTTAGAAAAATGGTGGCATACCACTTCTGGCAAGCCACGTTCCGAAAATGTGTATCAATGCTTAATGAACATGAAAGAGGATGGAGTTGGGGTTTGGAGGTTTTGGAGGGAGGGAGTGACTTCTGATTGTTGTGTGGAGTGAACGAAGATTTGGCGTGAGTGAAGATGGGAAGAATTTTTTTTCAAAAGTTTTTTTTTTTTTGGAAATAATAGTTGTCATTTATTGTCTTTTCATACAAGGGCATAATTGAAAATAACGACTTCATTAATCTAGTGAGTGTCAAGAGATAAAAGGTCATAGGGTTTAGTAGTCCAGTTGACTAGCGCATTATGCTCCATCTTCTGCACCAAATTCAAATATACTCCCACACAACTTATGATTCTCATTTTGAGAACTTGTGAGAATCTTTTTAATATGAGTCTTTAGATTAATCCAACGGTAGATAAACTTATGAGCATAAATTATCATATTGTACTAATCAAAACAAACTAGAGAACTGATTTTTATATTGGTTTATTTATTATTTTTGTTGGTGTTAAAAACTCAGACATAGTTTGGACTGGGTTCAACACGTATTTGCCTCAAGTGGTGCTTTTGGTCTCAGTGGCACAAGATGGCTCGAGAGAAAGATAAAATAGGCGTGCCATTGTTGGGTTTAGGGTTCCAACATACAGTGTTATGCTTGAGTGTGTGTGAAAGTTTCACATAAAATTGACTTCTTAACCAAATGATGTTGCACTGAGTGGGATGCTAGTTCAACTAAGTTCTTTTCCGTGCCTCGAGCAAATGAGGACTTAAAATTCAGTGTAACATTAAGTTTACTTGCCTAAAAAGTAAATGAAAGCAAAAATAGAAAATAAAACAACAAAATGTAATCATTTCATGATTGAGTCAAGACTACAAATGCTTACAATAGTACAATATGTGCCGATGGGCAGAGCTACATGACTTGAAATGTAAATTGACTGGCAATGTAAAGAAATCAATAAAACTCTAATAAGATTCAGGTCATGAAGAGAGCGATAATGCTAGAGAACTCCACCGAGATCACTAATGTCAGATTAGACTTAGTACAAAACATGTACCTCATAGAGGAAATCAGGGTGGTTGGAAGTGCACATCTACCAAATTATACCACGAGATGGCAAAGTTGTAAAAGTGTTAGATCTCAGGGATCATAGGCAGTGTTTGATTCGAATGACGGCTTTGAGATTGTAGCTAAAGAGTTAAAAGAGTTTTGTTCAAGAGCAATTAGGTTTATACTGAATAGCAGTTGGGTTGATTGAAGAATCACTCAAGGTTTTATTTAACCGTAGAGATTGAATTTGACGAAGGCCACGAGCGTGAAGGCCTTTGGCTCTATTTATAGGTAGTGGAAAATGAGCAACCTCGACATATCGCTGAGCTAGAGCAAGGGTAGACCGTTCATTTGGCACTAATAGTAACTGTAATTCTTGGTAGGTGATTTTTTCAGTTGTATCTTGTGGCAGTTGCCACGATCTCAGTAGTGACATCAGTGTGTTGAATGATGCAACATATTTCTTCAAGATACAACTGCTGTCACTATATAACAAAAAAAAATTAAAAATTCATTACTCAAAGAATTTACTATATATTTCTTCAACTTCATAATTTTCTATATTTTAAATTTGGGAGTGTTGTACGCTTCACATTTTCATTAGAATACGTCATTTCCATGATTAGTTGTTTGATTCGATGGTTGTTATTTTTTTATGATAACAATATATACAAAATGCCGAAAATTAACTATTAATGTATAAAACCCTTTCGATCAAGATAGCCGTTGGGGTGTTAGTTCGTTTAGCAAAAAGGAAAAACAGTTTTTTGTTAAAAACAGTTCCCAAATGGTTTCTGTTTTCTTTTCCCAATCACTAGGAAAATTAAAAAACCAAACAAGTTGTCGGTTTTAAAACAAATAACTATAAACTGTTTTTAATTTTTGTTTAAAACTTTAAGTGTTACCTATAGCAGACCTCAGACCATTCTCATTTCCAGAAGCACCTGAACAAACGAGGAACACGAGCTTCGATCTCAGGAGTCAGAACCATTCCTAGACCTTCTTGAAAATTAAGGTGAGCTTATCAGAGAAAAACCCTAATTCATAGCAGTAATATGTTGTCTTTTGCTGATATTGAGGTATTATACTTTTCTGAAGATACTTTAATTTGTTGTATTTTCTCCCTTATCCTAGAAAATTTGGTGCCGTAGTTTATTTATATGTTTGTCTTGCTACGCTAAATTTCCTATGTTTTTTGTTATTTCTAATTGAACTTAATTTTGGTAATTTATGTGGTTTAGGATCTTGAAGAGCTCCCATGGATATTGGAGGTGATGATGTTTGTGGTTTTGAGTGCAACATCTGCCTGGCCTTAGCGGAAGACCCAGTCATAACACCCTGTGGCCACCTCTACTGCTGGAGTTGTTTGATGAAATGGCTTTTCAAGTCACATTCCAACAATGAGTGCCCAATTTGTAGAACTGGTGTAGAGTTCAGCCAACTCATATTTTCTTACGGAAAATCGAAACTTCAATCGGATCCAACATCTGGATTCAAATGCAACATTTGCTCCGAATTAGCCCGAGACCCGATTGTCACACTTTGTGGCCATCTTTATTGTTGGCCTTGTTTGAACAAATGGCTTAACAAATGGAATTCAAATTCCAACTGCTGGGTTTGCAAGGCTGTTATAGAGGAGAAAACATTGGTCCCTCTGTATGGAAAAGGGATCGAATCACACGGTGCCGCAGGTCTGGGATCATGGTCTGTAAGTCTTGAAGCCAACTGTTTTGTTCAACGTGTGTTTGCTACGATCAGAGCCTTGTTTCGGTTTGGTCGACGTACCATGGAAGTTTGTATGACAAGGGTGTTACCAGTTATAGCAATTCTCGTAATGTTGCATCCCTCTTTGCCAAGGGAAAGAAAGAATGATTTGGTGGAAAAGGTTTTGGTTTGGAGCTTGTGGTCTTGGTTCATTTTAGTCATTTGGGATGTCCTCATCAATGGGAACATTAAACGACATAAAAAATTGATACATTAAGTTTCATTCCGGTTGAAAGTAGTGAATTGCCCTAGTGGTTAAGGTCTTCCTTTTCAACCCATTGCGTTCCAAGCTCAAACCCGTCATCTTCTCGTAATGTAACTTAGAACAGAAATATCGCTTCATTTAAAAATTTGATTCCAAATATGATTAACTTATGTACAGCTCTTCCAAAACGGATGAATATTGTTTATATATATTGTACATTACATTGATACACTTTTTATTGTCGCTTATGGTACAGTTTTTATTGTCGCTTTACTTGTGGGATTTGAATTTGTGCATATGTCATATGATAGGCCAAAGCAAGGGATTCTATTATTAATTAACTCCTTATTTCCCATGTACCAAATAAATCAATGATGTAAATATCAAATAACATATCAATGATAAAATTGTCAATTTATTTGATATATTTTAGATGACTAAACGATTTCCGGTTCGGATGATGTTTTGTAAGTATGATTTTCAAATAATGATTGAGAAGTTGAGCAATTCCGATTATAAAATAACTATAGTGAAAATATGCTATTTGCAAATAAAAGAATGAGTTCATCCCTCAATGAAAAACAAAAAATGCAAATATTATCCATAAATAAAAACTCATTGTTGTAGGCATAATTTACTGAACAATTATGGAGGCCAGAGAGAGGGAAGGTGCGGCATAGAGAGAAGAAGAGAGAGAGAGATGTGTAATTGTGGGTGTGTTTTATTCCACCCCATTGTGCCTTTATTTATAGTAGTAGGATAGGTAAAAAACCTTTCCCTTTAGGATTACAACATTTAATAGGTAATCAACTCCTAATAGGAATATAAGACATATTTCAAGATATACTAGGATTTACACAATTACATTCCTAATCTAATAGAACTGCAACACTCTCCCTTGAGTGTGTAAATACTCAAGTAAATAGCGCATCAGGTCTTTAGTGATGAAGCAAGTATAGTTGATGAAGTCGTCGACACAATGAGCGAATGCGAGTCTCAAATCAACGGAAGAATGCATAAAAAGTAAAACTCACAAAACCTTGCTATGGTAAAACCCAAGGTGGGAGAAAACCCATAGACTAAGGAGAAAAGTGAGCAGTTGCATTAAGTCAAAATTATATGTCTTTTGGACGCAAGTAGAAGAACTCACAAGGTATGATCATCCCAGGATGGGTGCCTCGTTAAAACCTAGTTAGGTAGCAAAAACCTAGTGGGAAAAATGCTCCTAATCGTAGGGAAAAAGAGTACATTAAGATCAAGTGAGTATACTTCTGGATACTCCCCCTGAGTTTGACATAACTTCCAAATGAGAACTACAAGCATTGCATATGAATAGTTAGGCATACCAATTCCTCAGACAAGATTCTGGAAGTTTAACTTCGGCAGTGACGTCGTATAGAGGTCGGCAAGGTTGTTTGGGATCAACTTGCATGATTTCAATCTCCTGATGTGTTGCTAATGTAGATGTGGACGCAATATGTCTTGGTTTTGACTTCGTTGATGTATCATGGCTTGGTCTGGTTGATACATGCGGCATAGTCTTCATAGATCGTCATCGGGACTCAACGATGGATGAAAACATAGCAATTATTTTGAATATGCTCAACAAGAACTCCTAACCATGTCTCACTTGTGGCATAGTGAAGTAAGGTAAGTCTTGGAACGATTTGAAGATTTCGCAACTAAGGTCATATCATGGACCTCCAAGATATTGCGATATCCCTAACGGTAAAGACATAACAATTTGGGGATTTTGCCTTGTGCGGGTTTGATAAGTAACCTGCATCAGCATAACAAACAAGGCAAACATCATTTCGAGGATCAGGGGGTTAGATTCACTGAGATGCGTTGGGATTTGCCCATGTAGTACCTTCAGGGTATGTCTTTAATACCAATTCAATGGATGCATGTAGGCGCGATGCTACATCTTTACCAAGATCAACAGCGAAGGATATGTCCTGTCTAAATACAATGAGCTAAGTACAACGAATCGCAAAGTTGAACCTTAGATATGGAATTTTGGATTCTATAACCTCTTCAAGGGTTTCATTTGCATGTAACGTATGGACGATCAAAGGTATACTCAAAGGTAACACATTCGAGGTGTGGTTCGACTGGTAGACCAAAATACTGTTAAAACAATGCTTCAACTTCAGGTCAAGGCATAAATGAGTTTTCCTAAAATCCTTCATCTCAAATTCCATCTTCAGGTGCGAGGCAGTTTTCTCAAGCTCTTCCGGAGTCTTAGTGAGATTCGTGTCAACAACATAAACTGTAACTCTAGTAATTTGGAATAAGACTTCATAGTTTAACATACAATGGCATAATTCATATCCTTGACTAATCAAATAATCACTTAGACGGGTATACCACATCCGTCGGATTGTAAGTGAATGCCTCAAACAAGTTAAAAGGGTGTTCCGTGGTTTGGAACTATTTGAACCAATCAATGTAATTCTTCGAGAACTTAAATGTAAATCTCCGTTTCTATATACCCATGAAGAAAACACTAACCACATTTCATAATGCTGCTATTAATCACATGACGTTTGAGTGAAACCTTACACCGTAAAGTATGCATCATATCACATTATTTTATTCATCTCATAATGTTTCCTTTCCCATTTGTAACACAATAGGGTTACCTTGGGCAGTATAGGAACAACAGGTCCAAAACACAATTTGGTAAGGAATTTGACCTGGATTGTAACTTTAGTTGTCCAATCAATTCTACGTTGTCACTTAATCAACGGAACACAGTTCGATATCGTCGTTTTTCATTTATGTCGGTAGCTACCATATAAGTGAAAACATAATCGATGATAATCTCATTTCAATTCCATTTAGCTCATCCAAACTAGTATACTGGACTAAGAACTTTAAGTCTCGGGAGAAATCCGGATTAATCTCATGAGATGGAAATGATTTGAGACGGCGATCGAGTTTAGATTCATTGTTGTGCCGTATCTTCCTTTTCTAGGGAAATGAATCCTACAAACCGAATGATCTGTCGTGCTCCAGGCCAAGACAGATTGATTAGCTATTCGCCAGTGTACTAGACCGTCCAACAGAGGCGTCCAAACCATCCAACAGGGGCGGCACACCCTCCAGGGATGTTGACTCGACATCCGTTAAGTACGTCTATCCTTGCAGACATGTTTGCAGCTGGTATACGATCCTGTCACTTTAGCTAGATCAGAGGAATGTGTCTAAAGTAACATTCTGAAAACTAGAATTCATCACACTTGCTTATCACAATTGTGCGATATGGGGATCAAGATGAGACATATTGGGGAATGTCTACGCAAATTCGAGTTGTTCTACAGGAACGTTGACATTCTTATCTCTCCTTAACGGCGGGAAAACTGTCTCATTAAGGTGACAACCCGCAAATGAACGGTAAAGAGATCACATGCAAAGGCTCTAAGAGAGCTAGTGTGAAGGAGAATCATGATCAACAAAACATACACATCCTTCTTTAAGGACCCATAGTGGTACGTTGCAGCGGCGCAACTTGGCACATGGAATGCACACCCAAATGCTTAAATACGAAAGTCTTCAGGTTCGTACCCAGTAACCATCTGTAACGTCATATAGGTTGGGTGGCAATGGGCCTCAAGGCGGACCAACATATCTGCGTACAAGAATTGCATAGCCCTAGGCAGAAACCGAAAACTTGGTATGCTTACCAAAATTTTGGCGATCATTTAAATTTGCGCTTTATGATCGATAGGCGAGGCTATTTGGGGTGAATCATGGGAATTTGATGTTCAATTATAAACCCAAAATGACATGCAATACTTTATCAAAAACCGTCGATATAAACTCTCCGGTATTATCCAATCTCTCTAACCTTAAGGGATAAGTAGGGTGGTGAGCCCTTAATCGGCCAAGAGGTTTAACAGTAATGTGTGTGGATAAACATGTGACCAGTTTTTGGATTCATCAACCAAAACCATAAGTATTTATATGGTCCGCATTTTGGTTGGATTAGTCCACATATATTCCTTTGAATCCACTTATGAAAAAGGATGATTTCGTATCTTTGCGAGGGATGATTTAGAAAATCAATTTCTCTAATGAGCAGGCTTGGCAAAGTGTTCTTGTAGGCACAAGATCCTTACTTCGGGTAAAGAGATGCGTTGTAGCATCATTGTTCGATCTAAGTATCCAAAAAGGCCGTGCCAAAGCAAGTAAACTGCTTAATTACCCGACTCTAGGCTGGCCACATGTGGCGTGTTTCCAATTAGAAGACAACTCATTGGCCCTAAATCAAAGCTTCATGCTCATCTTTGGAGGTGGTGCAAAGATATTTCACTCTATTTTCATCAGTGATTTCATTTATGATCGTTGTCATCTCGAATATCCTTAAAAACTCAACGTTAGGGAGAATTTAAGGTCCCTTAAATGGTGATGCAGTACCATTCATACAACGAGAAGCGTGCCAAATGCTTTTAATCAGGTTAGATAGACCTGAAATCGTTGTTAGAGATATGATTTAGGTGTAAAGTTAGTGTGCGTAGTACGCATTCATCCAGACAACTAACTTTCCCACATTCCTACCTAATCATGTGTTGAATTGAATCAGTCACATGTATTAAGAAACATGATTCAATTAACTCATATTCAAGGACAATATCAATAAGATTATCCATAAGTAAAACATACACCAAATTTGAATCCAAGAACATAGAAAATGTTCACAAAGTAAATGGTTTACTAAGGGGATTCGGCCAACAAGGCCATCCATGTCAAAATTCTACTCATTCAACGATGTTCGGTGGAGCAAAATCAATCTTACATATTGACTAGTAGAATAGTACTCCTTAACAACATTGGTAGGGGCACGAATAGGTGCATAACCAATGATCTATTCCATCAAGACGGAAGTAGATTCTGCAGGGTTAAGGTTTAGGAATACTATCCTTTATTCTCAAAGTTTTAGGTCTTAGGTGCCAAGGTTCATGCTTTGGGCATGATGCCACACCTTGGCAGGCTCTGATTCTACCATATGTTGTAAAAACAAACCCAAAATTAGATTGTGAGAGAATATGCCATTCAGTGTCTCCCTGCCGAAATAGTGCATCACCGTTCGATAGGCTTTGACCAAATTGGATTGAGCTATTCGGTAGACTCTAGTCGAACTGAGTCCATAGTGTTCTCTCACATTTTTTGTAGTAATCAGATCTGAGAATTTGGTAAACTTTTGATTTTTACAACGCTGCTTCAGGAGCAAGGTAGAAACATGGAAAAAGAGAAAAGTATTCTCCAGTTAAAAGTTAATCGGATTTATAAACTTCAGAATTGTACTCATTCATGGACGTAATCATGGTGTGCTTCAAGCAATGTTCTTCATGATTAGACAGTCCGTAGAGGCGAGCCAAAGAGCCATGGAATTCTCGTTCGAGAGGTATTTTCATTTGTAATGCTTTGAGCATAAGTCTTCAAATTAAGATCATGGCGGAGGCTTATTCAGCTCTTCCATGCCATTGTTGGCTTCAATGGTTTCTCAGCTTCTTAATAGTCAAGTGGAGATTCACGTCTTGTGCCCACATATAAAATAGTTTCTATTAGAAACGTCCAAATCAAGAAAATCAAACTTGTGATGGTTCGACAATCCACTGAATTTGGAGGGAACAAGGTTGTGATTGGTGTTGTGGGAATGAATCATCCATAAGCATCAAAGTTAGAACATTCGGATTCTAAGACATGGTTTTCATGAAAAACATCGGGTTTTCAAGGGTGTATTGTTTTATGAAAACTTCGGGTTTCAAAGGCACTAAATTTGAAACTACAGGTTCAATTTAGTTTATGAATGTTTAGTTCATAAAGGAGAGGTTCCTGCAATAACACAGAATGCAATATACAACTAAGTGTAGTGGATTCGGGTTGCTTCAGGAATTCAAGTATGAGTGCTTCGGGACTACGAAAGTGAGCCAACGATTCAAAGAATAGCAATAAATTATTGAATCGTTAATATCCAAAAGTGATCTTCAGGTCAATAATTTTGGATTCATTATCAGATTAATGGATTGTAAGTCACTTTTAATTAATTCAATAGATCGGGACCATTCGGGGTCGATCGTAGAAGCAAAAATAATGATGTTCATGTCATATTCACTTTAGATGGCTTCAGACCATGTGATTAGAAAATATAACCTGAATTTGGCTTTAGGCTAGGACACCCTACATAAGTGGGTGTGACAACAAAACAATGGCCAAAAATTGGCATTTGGGTCGAGAGAACAGTTGCAGCCCAACAAGTTTATGTTAGCTGCTATCCAAAATGACGTCTTGTAGTAAAGGTTGCAGGCTTTGGGCTTGGAAAAAGCTGCTGCAGGCAACTTAGGAACCTGCAAAGCAAGTTGCAAGCTTGCTGCAGTTACGGGCCAAGAAAAGCAAGACCCAGCAAGCTTTCTGTAAGCTTTAGACTGTAATAGAGGCTCGAGTTGAGAGGAAAAAGAAAGCCCAGAAAGCTTCAAGCGCTGGAACGGGCCAAGGGAGAATAAAAGAACAAGCCTAGTCAGCTATTGGAGTCTTAAGCATGGGTTGGAGGCGCTACAGGCCTAGCGATAGTAACCCAAGTGTCTGGCCTCGTTTGTCACACGCACAGTAAAGGCCAAAAAGGAACTACTATCCTGGCTTGGCTTCAGGCCAGCTGGGCGCAGCTTGCTTGGCTCACAATTTTTTTTTGGTGCGGCTCAATGATTTTTCCTTTTTTTTCGACATCTAGGGTTTTTCAAACCCTAATTGCTTCTAATTTCTTTCGATTCTTTGACTCACAAATTCCACATAGCAAAAATTGTGTAATGAATGAAACAAATATATATATTGACAAATATATGAACATACACAATATATATAGAAAGGAAAATATAAACATAGGGGGGTTCATGCATCATGGGGAAGGTTTTCATGCTTCAAGGTCGTTTCAAATATCTTACTTTATTTTAAGCGTACCTGAGTTGCAGAAAACAATAAAAGCCTTTGAATTTGTAGAAGTTCCTTCTTAGAAAGACAAAATTGCATCTCCAATGCGTTGTACCACGTTCAACACAGAAAAATTAAATTGAATCAATAGCATGTAGATCAATTCAAAATAATAAATTAATCACGAAAAGAATGATTAAAACGTAATACTCCCATGATTGAAGAATAAACTCTATTTAGCGCAGTGTCAAAAGCGTGCTGATAACGTGTTGTAGGCATAATTTATTGAATAATTATGGAGGCCAAAGAGAGGGAAGGTGTAGCATAGAGAGAAGAAGAGAGAGATGTGTGTAATTTTGTGTGTGTTTTATTTCATCCCATTGTGCCTTTATTTATAGTAGTAGGATAGGTAAAAAAACCTTTCCCTTTAGGATTACAACAATTAATAGGTAATCAACTCCTAATAGGAATATAAGAGATATTCCAAGATATACTAGGATTTACACAATCACATTTCTAATCTAATAGGATTACAACACCCATGTAGTTATTAGATTTTCTTTTTGGAATATGATAGGAAGGCTATCTTTTTTAGACCACAATTATGAGAAAGTTTTTCAAGTGGCAAGTATTTAAGCAGGTACTCCACGTGTCATTAAATAAAGAGGGACACACAAAAAAAGGTATCATTTACTCTACTTGTGTAATGACTTGTGGCGTACCACTTAAATACCCAATACTTTAAAAAATCTCTCCAAAATTATGAAATAAATAATATTATTTATTAACCCTTGTCCTTGGCGTAATTTGTTTCTATCTTATAACTCATTTATTAGGAAACTTATTTTATTTGGGAAACGTGTCGAGCTAGCAACAAGCTAGCAACTAACCCAATGTTTGTTGTAACCATTTAAAGAAAATTGAAGTGAGTTGTCATGTCATATCATCAACTGACATATCAGATGGTTTAGTGGTAAAAATGAGTACTTTTAGTGAATGCTACCCAACCACTCTTTATATGACATGTGTCCCATTACTTGACTCCAGTTAATTTTGATTTAAATATTGATTATTAATTTTTAAAAATAGAAAAAAAGTTGACTAAATATAAACCAAAAACAAAAAAATACCAAACTTGTTGTAGCCTATTTTATCTGACTAAGGGGAAAGGGACGGCGACAAGGAGAGAGAGAGAGAGAGATAGAAGAGAGATTTGTTTGTAGAATCGTAGGGGAATGTGTGTGTGTGTGTTATTCCCTTATATGTAGTGCATTTATTTATAGTAATAAGAGGGAGAAGAAATCATTCATCCCTAAGGAATACAAATTCATATAGGAAAGAATAACTAGAATCAAATCTAATCTAAGATTTACACAATCACACTTAAACTAGGAAAGTTCATAACACTCCCACTTTAGTGTGTAAATACTCAAGGTAGATTTAGCATTAAGCAGAAGTTGAGGAAGTCGACTTGTCAGCACTGATTCTAGGAACAACGCTTATTATCAATAAGGTAGGAACTTGCATAAAGATGTAAGTCTCACTAAAAAACCCTAAGGCTATAGCAAAAACCCGAGTAGGGACACAATCTATAGTCTAAGGAAAAATGCATGATAGCTTCTTGAAAGTCAAAAATCTCCATCTTCGAACTCTTTGATTCGTCCACTTGTATAATGTTTGATTCAAACTTCGTATGACGCTACAACCTTTTGGGGAGCTCAGCAAACACCGGACCAATGGTTCTTTGAACCATAACGATAGCACATGTCCACATCCATGGTTTCGGGTGCTTTGCCCTTATTCTTGAAGTTTGGGACCTTAGGAGCGAGGTTAGGGCTTTTCTAGGCTTTTTTTCCTCCCTTAGATGGGCCTTGGCTCTGTTGACCTTGGCGAGGTGGCTTCTGGCCCCCCTTCCATGCCTCTTTTGGCGTTTTGGGCATTTGTTTGTGCTAAAGTTTGCTTCAGGCATAGCAATCACCCCAGTAAGTCGAGCTTGATTATTCTTCATCAACAGTTTATTCTACTTTTCAGCGAGAAGTAAAACAGAGATCAAATCCAAGAACTTGGTGAACTTCTAAGCTCTATATTTTTGTTGCAGGACAATATTAGTAGCGGAGAAGGTCGAATAGGTCTTCTCCAGGAGATCCTCTTAAGTCAAAGTTTCGTTACAAAACTTAAGAAGTGATCGGATTCGACAAACTTCATAATTATATTCATTCACAGACTTAAAGTCTTGGAAGCGTAAATGATGCCAGTCATGTCTTGCTTCATGCAAGAATATGTCCTTTTGGTGATCAAAGCAATCAGCTAAAGCGACCCATAGTGCTTGTGGATCCTCCTCAGCAAGATATTCAATTTGCAATGCATCGTGAATATGTCTTCGGATGAAGATCATAGCAGTGGCTTTCTCAGCTTCACTAATAGGGTTGTCCGTCTTATCTTCAATGGCGGGACACAAATTCTTTGCAGTGAGGTGGAGCTTCACATCTTGAACCCATTTGAGGTAGTTCTTTCCAGAGACCTCCAAAGTGGTGAAGTCAAGTTTGTTCAAATTCAACATGTTCCTATCACAAAATAGATGGACAAGATGTGGTTAGTGTAATGGAGAAAAAATATCAATCCATTCACATAGGAGTAGAACATTCAGGTTCTAATAGACATGTATTGGTTAAAATTATCATGAAAAACTTCAGGTTTTCATGAGTGATTTTTTTTTTAATGAAAACTTCAGGTTTTCAAACAAGGCATGTTTGTAGAAACTTCAAGTTTCAAAATAATTATGAACTTCAGGTTCATATGTTCCTACAGACAAACGCAAATATATATATATATATAGAAATATGCAACAAAGAAATATGCAAATAGAACTTCAGGTCTATAACTATAATTGAATTAATTATTCGGACTTTGATCCAAATTTAAAGTGTGGGTGAAAAAAATATAAAACCCAAATTGTCTAAAAATAATAAACAATTGAAGCTCGGGGTCCAAAAACATGGGCCAAAGCCCACGGGTGATCCAGGCCCAAAGTTGGGCTAGAATGGGTTTGGCTGGGCTATAGGTCCACGGCAAACGGGAGATGGGCTGGGCGAAGATAGCGGCCGCTGCAGGCGAGCCCTAAAAAAAACAAAGTTTTTTTTTTCGCGGGTTGAACAAATAGTTTTGGATCGCTGCAGGCGAGCCCAAAGAAGAAAAAAAAAGTAGGCCAAGAAACAAAGCCCAATAAGGCTTGCGTTGGGTCCAAAGACACCCCAGCCGTAGTTAGGTCTATTTGTCGAGGAAGAAAGCTAGCGCCACCGCTTCAGGCGACCGTGCTTTGGGACAACAATGCTTGGGGCGAGGTCATTAGTCAATGGAGACCACAAATGTGAACGGAGATTGAGAAATCTCAACGTTCTACCAAAACCCTAGAAATATGAATTGGAAAATTAGAAAAATTCTGACAAGATTTGAGGGAATCTCGGTCAATCGGTATCGTGGACGAATTACAGGTCATCAAAACACGATGACTTGTGGGTGAGGATTGGTTGCAGGCCAGCTTGAAATGGTGGAGACACCGTGGAAGGCGTTAGGGTTTCTGGGTTTCTTTGGGACTTGCGGCTTGGCACGGCTCGGCCACCCAAGCTCCAGGCTTGGTCGAAGGGCTTGAGGTCATAGGTTTAAAGAACCCAGGTTGCCTTTTCCGATTTCTTTTGCGTTTTTTTTTTCTTTTCTTTTTTTTTTCAATTCAATTCAATGCATATTATATAATTTAATGCATGAGCAGTTATTTGATGCAATTCATGGCAATATCAAATTCACATAATTCAACAATTATGAATATAATGCATACACAATTTATGTAGAATCTAAAATTTGAAAAACGTAAAGTTGGAACATGCATTATGGTGAATGTCCATGCTATCAGCGCTACAAAAATATCGAGATAAAAACCGTCTTTTTGGAAGAACCTAATTGCGTGATGATATGGATGAACTGGTCTGATGCAAAAAACTTCCTCGTCAGATTCCTAAACGCAGCGGTAGGAAACCACAAAAAAAAAAATTCTCTTTTTCTTTGGCCTTTCTTTCATAAACAAAATCCTATTTCCATCCACCATCTGCTGCCACCAAGGAAACCACGTAGCAGCTCTATACTTGAAGGAGTTCCACATTAACTGTGTACTTCAAGTACAGTGCTGATGCGTGGTTTCCTTTGTGGCAATGAATGGTGAATGGAAATAGAGTTTTGTTTCTTAAACAAAAGCCAACAAAAGAGAGAAAATAAATAAATGTGGTTGTCCCCAATAATGGGCTCGTGTAAACATGAAGTGAAACCTATTATTTATATGCTAAAAGAGATTGCAGCAATTTGCAAGGTGGTCCTAACCATTAAGCCAAGATTTTGAACGTTTTTGCCTTATTTGATATTTCATTTATCATTATATTCTTGGTCTTGTAACAAGTCATATTCGCCTTGGAATCTTTAGTTGGGCTTCAAAACAGGCAACAATTTTACTTGGACTTCAAAATAGGCAACAATTTTACTTGGTCTTCAAAACAGGCAACAACTTTATTTGGACTTCAAAACAGGTAAGAAAACATTTTTTTCACGTAATATGTCATATTTTCACTTCGTTTGCCTTCAAATGCATCCTAAAATACATGTAACTGCACATTAACACAAAATAGGGTAAAACGCAATCAATGTAACTCAAAAACATCACAAAACTAAAAACAGATGGAGTGGAGTTGCTGTTGAGGTGGTCCGGATTGTGGGCAAAGGAAGTTGATGACTATTGGGTTTCAATTTATGTTTGTTTTTGTTTAATTTTTGTGTTTAATTTACTTTTAAAAATTGAAAAATAAATATTTAGCCATAAAATTATCTATGGTTATTTGAAGGGACACTTAACACTCTGTAAAGAAGTGGGTAGCGTACAACATAGTTTAGGTCGGCTAGCTGAATGCTTCCGGCATGATATAAAAACGTTTAGCATTTAAAATAAATAAATAAATATTAAATAAGTTTCCTAATAAAGAATAAAATAATATATAAATAAAGGGTGGTGTTGTCCACACACCCTTTTTATCTCCCATACACCCCTCACAATTTCCAGCCATTAGATCAAATGAATTGAAGAAAATCAAAGAACAAAAATTAACAAATGGTGTATGTGAGGTAAAAATGGATGTGTGGATAGCACCACCCTAAACACATTTTCTGCCAAAGAGCAAGGAGTTAGAAACAGACTTGGCAATTTCTTACATGACCTATTAACACGACATAAAAATAACAAGCACAATAACTAATTGGGTTCTTAACGAGTGACCAGGTCACCCGTTAAGAACCAGTTAATAATGGGTGTTTAACAGGTTTACACGCGGATATCCCGGCTCAACCCACTAAGAAAAAAGTTAGTTTGGTAATTTTAAACTACTAAAAAAACCTTTCTAGTTACTATAATAGTCAGAGTAAAACAATCCTAAGCACATTAAAAATACAAAGGAATTTAAAAATATCAAAGCACAATAATAAAAATTATTTTGAATTCATTTACAAGTGTGAAAAATGTAAAAAGAATATATAAATGCTCATGATCGCATCCTATACGCTTAGACAATGGTTACATTGTCGTTTAGATTTTTAAAACCCTCCAAACTTCATGAATTGTTTTTTTTTTTGTTTGAGTACAAGATTAATAAAAATCATAATTAATTTACAAGTGTGAAAAATATTTTTAAAAAAACATATATAATCACTCATAATGACAAGCTTTACAACTTTGTGAAGGGTTCACCTCCGAAATCCAACACTATAATCCATATATTCTAGATATATATTTAACCATTGATTGTCGTCTATGGTCTGTTCTTACCATATTTCATTTTTTAAATTTTCTTTTTTTAAAACATGATCTTTTAGCGGATGCAAAAAAATGAACTGTTTGAATCGTTGATATCACATTTCGACGTTTACGGTTAATTCAAATATGAGTCAATGGTATATAGTTTCTAGAGACTTTATAAAATTAGGTATTTGTATGATTTCAAATTAGGATTTGTAAAATTAGGTATTTGCGAATTAAGGCTTGTATGATTGAAATTAGGGTTTATGTAGATTTAGGGATTGTATGTTCTTTTCTCCAAATCAACTATATTTATGATTAAATACTCTATATGTTTTCTCTTAGTATCACTTGTATTTGTGATTAAAATACTTTATATATTTGCTATGTATATGTTTGCCCCTTTTACGATTACAATAAGTGTATAGGCTCATTTCGACATATTACTTAATAAAGCGCTTATACTCACTATCGCTTTTTATTAGTAGCACTTTTCAATAGTGCTTTTCTGAGGAAGCAATTTGTTGTTTGGCATGTAACTTTTGTATTGTATAGAAGCGCTTTTGATATTAAATAGAGTGTTTGGTTGTAAAATGAAAAAGTGCTTTCATTAATAATGCTCAATAATTTTTGCATAAGTATTTTTTTTATATAATTAGCATACAACTTGATTAAAATTGTTGATGAAAATTCAATTAAAAATAGTAACAATCATTAAAAAATGATACATACTTACTAAAAATATATGTTTGTTTCTTTAAAAAAAAGGACACGTTATAGTTGCATGACAATCAAATGTGAAATAACTGTAAACTAGATGTAAGAAGATTAGCAATTCTTTCTCGTTCAACGTCTAACTCTCGCCTTTGAGTAAAATTTTCATTAATAATCTCTTCATCTCTACGATCTTCCTCATGTCCAGGTGGAAGTAGCTCCTCATCATCATCATAAGGTGTCTTAGCATCGGCTACGTCGTCAAGTCCATCATTATTATCTATATCATTCTCCAAATCATCTTGACCATCATTTTGTTCGCCTATTGGAGCTTTCTGAACATTATTACTCATCAACCCTTATAAGGGTGCCCACACACCTACACCTGTAACAGCTCATTCTTTAAACAAAATGTCTAGTTGGTCAACATTTTTCAGTCCACTATTTCGATATTTTGCAACTTCAAGATTGTCCTAAAATATCATCAACTACAGATAACAAATTGTGAAAAAAGAACATAAATATGAACTTAGATTCTCCATTAACTTGAGATAATAATTTCTCACGTTCACCTTTTTCTCCCACCACTCATCATTTGCAATGATAGTTTGCTTCACATGATCCCATCCTAAGCTAGTCTCTTTACCAACTAATGATGTCCACAATTGCCATTCTTTCTCAAGTGTAGTCCATTTGTTCTTGAGTTGTTTATGAACATGCGGCCTTTGAGTAAGGTCATTAAATTTCTTAATAATATTTTTCCATCCAATCCTATTAAGATGACCACCTATTTGATTTCCGTCTAATGTCTAGGCTACACAAATGCTTATAAATGTCTTAACACTTGCATCTTCCCACATTGCCTTGCTTTCTTTTTTTTTCGTTACCTTCCCCATGTGCATCTTGTACATCTGTAACTATATTTTTAGATATATCTATAAAGAGAAAAAAAGAACAAGAAAAAAAAAACCATAGCACAAAATAAGAGCATACACCACTACTTATGTCCTAGCTAACAACACGAAAGTAATTTAAATAATTCATTTGTATGGAAGCATCTGGTTTACTATCAGTAGTATGGAAAGCATCTAGTTACAAGTAATTTAAATATTTCAATTATTATGTAACTTGGGAAGCAATTATTTCATTAGTTTGTGATTATAAGAAAGTTTCAATGGTTGTAATTTTTGGTAGTTGTTTCATCATTAAACATCTCATATAGAAGTGGTATAATGAACAAACGGCAGCAAGGTTATTGCTCTGCAAATGTTTTTGGCTTTTTAGTCAAAATGGTCCATGAGATTTGCATAACTCCTCACTTTGGTCCATGAGATTTGCATAACTCCTCACTTTGATCCCTGAGATTTCAAATCAATAGAAGTGGTCCCTAAGATTGTCCACCATCCATCATTTTGGTCATTCTGTTAAAAACTTCGTTAAGTGTCCTAGAGCTCTTGGCCAGAAGTTTGGGCAATTTTCAAAGCTTCGTAACTCAATCGTTTCTTAACCAAATTCGACCCATAATATATCAAAATGAAGATAGGAAAGTTTAGAATAAGATTATACCTATTTGGAAGCCCAATGGTTGCCGAAGATGGTTGGAACATAGCCTCAAAGTTGACTGGTTCGAGAGAAAATTGGAAAACTCGCCGGAAACTGGGTAAAATGTAAACGTTCATAACGTCTTCAATATTCAACGAAATCAAGTGATTCAAAAACAAAAATCATATTTCTCAATGAGACAAAGAGAATGGTACATTTTGCATTGGCTAATTAGTCGTGGTTTGGCCAGAAAATGGCTCGAAAGTGGCTGTCTTGGCTCGAGTTAGCCACTTTCAAGCCGTTTTTCGACCAAACCACGGCGAGTTAGCCGTAAAAAAGGTACCATTCTCTTTGTCTCGTTGAGAAGTATGATTTTGAATCACTTGATTTCATTAAGTATTGAAGAAGTTATGAACGTTTAAAGTTTACCCAGTTTCCGGCGAGTTTTCCAGTTTTCCCTCAGGCCAGTCAACTTTGAGGCTATTTTCCGACCATCTCCGGCAACCATGGGGCTTCCAAATAGATATAATCTTATTCTACACTTTCCTATCTTCATTTTGATATATTATGGATCGAATTTGGTTAAGAAACAATTGAGTTACGAAGCTTTGAAAATTGCCTAAACTTCCGGCCAAGAGCTCTGAGACACTTAACAGAGTTTTTAACGGAATGACCAAAATGATGGATGGTGGACAATCTCAAGGACCATTTTGGCTAAAAAGCCTTTTTTTTTATCGAAATTGCTATGCAAAGTGATGGAATATATATATATATGGGTAAATATCAGTTTATTACTCTCAAGTTTCGTGGTTTTCAACATTTGGTACATAAAGTTTTTTTCGTCTCGGAGTCATATGTAAAATGTTAATTTTGGGACAATCTCGTACATCCGTTAGTTTGGCTGTTAAATCAGCCGTTAACTGATGACGTGGTGCCCACGTGAACAATGACTGGGTGCCATGTGTCAATATAGGACCCAAATCAATATTAAAAAATTAGGTAAAAGACTGTTTACTACCCTCATGTTTCGTGGTTTTCAACATTTAGTACATCAAGTTTTTTTCGTCTCAGATTCATACCTAAAATGTAAATTTTGGGACAGTCTCATACATCCGTTAGTCAAACTGTTAAGTCTCCCGTTAACTGTGATGTGGCGCACTGACTGGGCGCCACGTGTCATCTACGTTTTTTTTTCTTTTTTCTTTCTTTTCTTTTCTTCTTCCTTCTTCTTCTTCTTCTTCCTCTGACTACAACTTTCTTTCTTTTTTCTTTTTTTTTTCTTTTTTTTTCTTCTTCCTCATTCTCCTTCTTCCTTCCTCCTTCTTCCTTCTTCTTCCTTCTCATTCTCCTTCTTCTTCCTCCGAATCTGGGGAAGCTTTTTTTTTTTTTTTCTTCTTCTTCTTCCTTCTCTTTCCTCCTTCTTCCTTCTTCTTCTTCTTCTTCTTCTTCTTCTTCTTCTTCTTCCTCCGAATCTGCCTAGATTTAGTTTTTTTTTTTTTTCTTCCCCCTTCTCCTTCTTCCTTCCCCTTCTTCGTTCTTCTTCTTCTTCCTCCGAATCTGGGGGAAGATGAAAGTTTTTTTTTTTTTTTTTTTGAGGAAGAAGAAGAAGAAGAAGAAGAAGGAAGGAATGAGGAGGAAGAAGGGGAAGGAAGAAGGAGAAGAAGAAGAAGAAGGAGGAGGAAGGAATGAGGAGGAAGAAGGGGAAGGAAGAAGGAGAAGGAGGAAGAAAAAAAAAAGTTGCAATCGGAGGAAGAAGAAGAAAAAGAAGAAGGAAGAAGAAGAAAGAAAGAAAAAAAAAAAAACTTCCCCAGATTTCGGAGGAAGAAGAAGAAGAAGGAGAAGGAGAAGGAAGAAGGGGAACGAAGAAGGAGGAAGAAAAAAAAATGTTGCGGTTAGAGGAAAAAGAAGAAGAATAAGGAAGAAGACAAAGAAAAGAAAAAAAAAACGTGGATGACACGTGGCGCCCAGTCAGTGCGCCACGTCACAATTAACGGGACACTTAACAGTTTGACTAACGGATGTATGAGATTGTTCCAAAATTTACACTTTAGGTATGAATCTGAGACGAAAAAAACTTGATGTACTAAATGTTGAAAACCACAAAACATGAGGGTAGTAAACAGTCTTTTACCCTAAAAAATTTTTAAATTTAAAAAAATAAATAAATTTCTGGGCACACCCACCCCTTCCTCCTCCCGACCACCTCCCTCCTTCTCCCTCATTCTCTTCCTACACCATCCTCCATTTCCGTATCCCCCCTCCTTACACCCTCATTCAATTCCACCCCCCATCGCCTTTCTCTACCGAAGCCGCAACCGAATCAGATTCTCTATCGACCCTAAGCCCTAAGCCCCCATGCTCGAGCTCAGGTGTAGACTTCAGGTAGCATTGTGGTTCGATGTTCTGGAGCTCCTCTCCTGTATAAGGCAACGGTAAAACGTCGTCTTGGGGTAAAATTGAAGGCTCGTTCACCTTGGAAGCATCTTCCTCGTCGGCTTCTATGGCAGTAATTGAAATTGGAAATCAAAGATTGAACACCCTAAAATTGGAAATCCGCATCATGGTGGCAGAGTGAAGGAGTGAAAACCTTAAAATTGGAAATCCACAGCATGGTGGCAGAGTGAAGGGTCGCTCGGGTCTCGTAGGGTCGAAGAGAAAGAGGGCATATGGGTGGGTGCGTGGGGAGGGTGAGTGCAGATGAGAGAAGGGAAGGAGAATGAGGGGAATGGATGGGTGTGCAGGGAGGATGGGTGCAAGGAAGAGAAGAAAGGAAGGAAGGAATTGGGGGGGGGGGGGGGGGTTGTGCCCATAAACCTTTTTTTTATTTTATTTTTATTTTTAAAATTTTTAAAATTTTTAATTTTTAATTTTTTTAATTTTTTGATATTCACTTGGGCCCTATATTGACACGTGGCACCCAGTCATTGTCCACGTGGGCGTCATGTCATCAATTAACGGCTGATTTTATAACCAAACTAACAGATGTATGAGATTGTCTAAAAATTAACACTTTAGGTATGACTCTGGGACAAAAAAAACTTCATATACCAAATGTTGAAAATCACGAAACTTGAGGGTAGTAAACTGATATTTACCCTATATATATATATATATATTAACAAATAAGAAGAGTAAATCTGTAGAGAGAGAAGCAAACAAAAATTATTTGTGAGTGACTACATACAAATTTAAGACAAGAAATAGCATACATAACTCCACAAAAATTCAGGCGATGGAAATGCAGAGATGTTTAGGGAAGATGAAGATGAAAAGATGGAGACCAAGTCGAATGCTCCAACCTCCAAAATAATATGAAAATAAAAAACCTTTTGGGTTATCAACGTGCAACCCAATAAAAAATAGGTGATAGTAATTTTAATGTATTTTTTAAAGTGTAATGTCATTTTAGACTTGTAAATTGAAAAAAATTCATTAAAAAGAGCGAAGTGCTTCCCTTGTTTTCTTTGCACAGCACCTTTAAGAGGAAGCACCTCCTAGGTGATTCTTAGAAAATGCTTCTTGGTGCTTCTACTTCCAACTAAAAGCATTTTTAAAATATTTGCCAACCGATGATATTTAAACAGAAGTGCTTTTACTCATTAAGAAGCAGATTTGGCTCTTCCAAAAGCACAATCAAACAAGTCTATGTCATTTTGTTTTGCTCTATATATGTTTGCTTTTTTCTCCGAATGTTCCTCGTTTTAATTGTTATGCGCTCACCAAGTAAGAATGCATGGTTTCCCTCCTGGTTCACTCAGAACTATCAAATTTTATAATTCATGATTTGCAGATAATAGCTAGATCTTGATTATTAAGATCAAGCGGAAGATAATTAATTTGCTAATAGCATATCTCAATAACTTGCATGTAACAGGTTATTTACATTTATTTTTTTGTCCTTCTCGTCATTTAAATGAAAAATATTACAAAGTTCTAATACCATTTTCCTTGGTAATTCATGAAAATTGAAGGGTTGTTGTAAAAAAAAGTGCAAGCTTTGAATTTTATTGGAAAGGTTCAGACTTTTGAGAAATGCTCCACAACCTAAAAAATATAAAAATAAAAATAAAAACTCTTTTCATTTTGCACATCTTTGAACATTTGATATTTTATAATTAATGTAGATATATATATATATATTGTCAAAAAATTGATTTTGTTAGAATAGATGTTACATTAGCCACCGACGGAGTTTGAACTCATGCCGTCATGCAAGGGTTTAACACATTTTCACCATTGTGGTAAAGGGTCAGTAGCGATGTATAGATACTAATTTAGTATTATGTTTTTCATTTTATTATTTATTGATTTAAAAGTATTATTTAATAGATAACGGGTCATGTTATATTATCTGTTAATATTAACAAGTTAATTTTGGATCGAGTCATATTGCCTATTTATTTTAACGGATATTACATAACACGATTCATGATCGAATATGTTACGAAAACGACACAATACAAAAAACACCATGTCCAATTAGAAAGGCCCAAAATAGTTTAATTGTATATAAACATCTCCTTTCAGGATAAACTAACATAAGTACCGGTCGTTGCACCTCACTCCCTCAACGGAAACAGTTGCTCTGGAGCTGATAACACTCGAGCTCTCACGAAGCTCCATCAATGGAGATTTTAAACCCCACCACGACCCCCAAATCATGTCTACCCAGAACCCATTTCCTCAGAGCCCCTCTCCTCCACTGCCCCTTCAAACTCACCACATTCTCTCCCCACACTTCCCAAATTCGTAGACGTTCCTTCCGGCAACCACCTCTTTCGCTCTCAGTTACCACCACTTGTGGGCTGAAGACCCCTCAAGATAGCAAGAAGAGCAAGAACAAAAGCAACAACATAACTAAGCAGATTATACTCTCCGAAGGAGGGCCGCCGCCTCTGGTGGAGAAGAGTGGCGACGCCGCCGGAGGCGAGGAAGCTCCGGTGAAGTCAGGGGGTGGGACTGGGGTGATGGGTTTGGTGAAAAGGTTGCCTAGAAGGGTTCTTTCGGTTCTATCTTATCTGCCTTTGGCTATTGGAGAAATGTTTGCCATTGCTGGTCTTATGGCTCTGGGTATGTTGAGTTTCTGGGTTTTGTTATCTTTGAATAAGCAGCTTAATGATTTTTGCTTTTGGGGTTTTTAGTTGGTTGATTGTTTGCTTAATTGGGTTACTTGCTGGTGCTTAATGCTTGTTAGTAGTTGCTTAATTTTGGGTTTTTTGAATTTTTAGTCCAGGTAGCTTGTTTCCCTGGCTCATTACTGTGAGGTGGAAATCAAATTTGATTTAATTATTTTGGATAATTATGTTTTTTCTTGAGAAAATAAAGTTGATACGAAATGCCCTTTTCGTAATGCGCCTAATTGTAAGCAATGCCTTGTTTTTTTTGTTTATGAGGTATTGTGAAGAGAGCTGTTTTTAACTTCATATAGAATTGTAAGTTGGCCTTACGTCGATGCAATGCTTCTGCAGGAACTTTCATTGATCAAGGTGAGGCCCCGGATTTCTATTTCGATAAATACCCTGAAAGTAATCCGGTGTTGGGAATTTTCACTTGGAGATGGGTTCTCACCCTTGGGTTTGACCACATATTCACTTCCCCCATTTTCCTTTCACTATTGGCTCTCCTTGGTGCATCGCTAATGGCCTGCACTTACACTACGCAAATACCCCTGGTCAAGGTTGCGAGAAGGTTTGCTTTCGTTTTTCATTTTTACATCATAATCCCTAACTGAAATTGGATTGCCCACTGTCCTATTAACCATGGATTTAATTGGAAAAACAGATGGAACTTTATGCAATCTTCTGAGGCCATCCACAAGCAGGAATTTTCGGACTCTTTGCCAAGAGCATCAGTTCAAGATTTGGGCGTTGTCCTTATGGGAGCTGGATATGAGGTGTTAATACTTCCTCCTGAATGTTTTTATCTCCTTATAGTTATAGCTACGTGTTCGAGACTTGGGAGCAGCCTCTCCATAAATGGGGGTAAGGCTAGCCGACATTCACCTCTCCCAGACCCTGTGTAAAGCGGGAGCCTTGTGCACTGGGTACGACTTTATAGTTATAGCTACGTGTTCCTTATGGTTTTCTTGATCCTTTTAGGTATTCTTGAAAGGGCCTTCTTTATATGCCTTCAAGGGGCTGGCTGGTCGGTTTGCCCCTATTGGAGTACATCTAGCAATGCTGCTAATAATGGTAGGTGGAACTCTTAGTGCAAGTGGGAGCTTCAAGGGAACGGTCATGGTTCCTCAGGGTTTGAATTTTGTTATAGGAGATGTGATGCGCCCAATCGGGTTTCTCTCTACTCCAACTGAGTCTTTTAATACAGAGGTTCATGTCAACAAATTCTACATGAACTACTATGACAGTGGTGAGGTGAATGTTTATGTGCTCTATTTTTTTGTTTTGTGCTACCTTTTGACTCGCATGTTTTAAATCATAAACTTTATTATGACATGATCATATCCCAATTTGTGCCCAATCAGTAATGCTAAGTGCTTAGGTGGTTTACCTTTTCGCCCCCTCGTTTATGTCTCAGGTATCACAGTTTTACACCGATCTGTCACTATTGGACCTTGACGGCAAGGAGGTGCTAAGGAAAACAATAAGTGTAAATAACCCTTTAAGGTATGGAGGGATCACGATTTACCAGACAGACTGGAGTATTTCAGCGCTTCAAGTACTCAAGGATAACGAAGGACCTTTCAATTTGGCGATGGCACCTCTTAAGATAAATGGAGACAAGAAGCTTTATGGGTCCTTCTTACCCATTGGCAATGTTAATGCTCCTAATGTCAAGGGAATGTATGTGACTCTCTAACAGCTATATCTTTTCTTGTACCTTAGTAGACATGAATAAGGAAGCTAAATTCCCAATGTTCTTGTTGGTGTTTCAAACAATTACCCAAGGCTGAATTGGGATGAAGAGCTTTTGAAGCTTTTTTGCAGGTTGCTTTATTTCCCCTGCCCCTCCATCTATAAAAGAAGGAGCGGCAGGGGCCACATCTCCGCTGGTAGATTATTGTTTCCGGATGTTGCTTATCTGCATTCTTTTCTCTAATTTCAGATCAATGCTTGCTCGTGATCTACAATCAATTGTCCTGTATGATCAAGAAGGAAAATTTGCTGGAGTCCGACGACCAAGTTCCAAGCTTCCAATTGAAATTGATGGCAACAAAATTGTTATTGTAGATGCAATTGGGAGTAGCGGTCTTGACTTGAAGGTGAAGACTAATTGTTCTTATATACGTAAAAATATACATTTTTCTTCAACTGCATTCATTCAGCCTTGAAACTAAACCTTGTCCTTATCAGACTGACCCAGGAGTGCCTGTTGTATATGCTGGATTTGGTGCTCTAATGCTTACTACTTGCATCAGTTTTCTTTCTCATTCACAGGTAGAATTTAATTATACGTTGTACAGGTCACTGTTACATGTTCGATGATGGTTCAAATGGTTTATAAATTCATCAAGCAGGCTTACATGTAATTGGTGTCATTAATTGTGCAGTCTGCCTCTATCATAGTGGAATTTTGTATTGTAGGATCACTTGAATTTTCTAATGCAGAAGTATGTGTAGTTCAGGACCGTCTCATAGATGGGGTGCCTATATGTTTCGTTGATATTTCTTTCTTCGGTTTTTTAGATATTATTGTGCGATTATTGAAACTGTTCCCCCACATTATTCATACATGCTTATGTTTCTTTGTTTTCTACTCTGCACAAATGAAAGATTTGGGCCTTACAAGATGGAACAGCAGTGATCGTAGGAGGAAAAACTAACCGAGCAAAGGGAGAATTTCCCGAGGAGATGAACCGTTTGCTTGATCGGGTTCCAGAACTAGTTAACTCATCTCTTTCCAGGCAATCAGATAGCACTGTTGGCTAGTTTCTGAAGCATCTAAGATGGAATAGCTGCTCTCTGACCACTGAAGTCAAATCCAGATATCGCTCCAGTTTAAAATGATTGTACAGAACTTCAAACAAAAAGAGAGAATTCATTACAAACTTATGAATCATAATTCTACACATTGGAGGAGCAGTTGAGCTGCCGTTCTTCATCCTAAACTTTGTTTTCGAAGCAGAAATCAACACATCGGCAGAGCAGTTGACTGTGTTTTTGTATGTATACTTACCAGCATTATACCAGTGACAGTATGGTTTCCAGGGCCGGTGCAAATTCGAAGCTCTTAAGTTGTAAATATCTATTTATATTTGTACAGTTGTTTCTCCTACAACTATCGAAGTTACGATACACATTGTAACAGTTAAGCCTCATTGGATTCGGAAAGGGTACTATTCTTTACACTGACTTTGCTTGCATTCTTTCGTTTTGTTCTTTTAGGTTTCAACGCATTACAACCTCTCCAATGTTATATAGTTAAAACGAAACCAATTTTATAACTTTAGGGAGGTTATTACTTAATAGATATTATCCTTACTGAATGTTGTATTTCCTAAATAGGATTCCTTGGACGCCAAGTACTTTATCTCTTGCATATTTTTGTACTCATTGGCAAATATAACTAAGTGGAGACGTGTTTTCTTAGGATAAGAACAAGAAAAATTATAACTTATTACAATATAGAATTAACACATAATTGGTCCCAAGTTGGAATCAAAATTCTTTACAACTTTGAAGAGATTATTCCGTTATGAATATTACTTTATAAAGGTTTTGTTGTACTAATTGTAACGGTGAGCTGAGTCAGGTTAATGGGTGGGTGCAAATGCGATTAAGTTCAAACCACTCTTTTTGGAAACTCTGTAGGATTGGAAAGAAGTTGTCCAATGTGATCTAGCTTAGATCTTTTTATTTTAACCTCATTGAGAGGAGCTTGAGCATATTTGCTTTTTTCTTTTGTTTCTTTTGATACTATGAGAGTATAAAAGGTGTTATCCACGGTGCTCGAACGTAAGATCTCCTACTTACAAGTAGAAAAATATACTACTAAACCATAGTATTAAGTGACAAACATACATGTCCCTTTTGGAGTCCTGCGCAAACAAAAATACAAAAATAGACCACAACTCTTTTGGAGTCGTGCGCAAGCAAAATTTAACACTCCTTCCTTTTGAGTTTCCAAGAAGCCTTTACATGTGCAAAACATTGGTGTCTTTGAAGCTGGGTCTGAAGTTTCTCCAGGTTAATGTCGTATATCCTCACTCAATGGACTCCCGAAAATAATGTTAATATCTCTGCACCAAAGCTAAAAACACTTGAAATAAGCATTTTACGACAATATATATGATGAACATTATAAGGAAACTGTTTTAAGTGTTGATGCTCCAAATCTTCAAAACTTGTTATGAAACTCCATTGTCAATAGATTCAATACGATTTAGCATTTTTTAATAAATTTAGGAACTTATTTTATTTAAAAAAATATAATTCAAGAACCTAATTTTCGGTAAGGTGATAGTTTAGGAACTAAATCGGCACAGCCTAAGGGTGTGTTTGTTTGGGCTCGTTAGGTTTTACTAGACTAGACTGGCTTACTCGTCTGTGTTTGGTTTGATCCGGGACTATCTTTAATGGGATTAAGTCGGACTCGTTCCGACTAAAGGCTTCGCTACCTCGTCTTAGCTAGTAACCCGAAAAGGATGGAATTGCTAATCCTGGCTCTCTAATATCTTCATTGTTTACGATCTGCAAGCATGCATCGCCAAATCCAGTCGCCAAATCCTGCCGTCTCGCTGATCTCCATCATCCCGCAAACCCATCACCAAATCTTGCCGTCTCGCCGATCTCCTTCGTCTCACGAACCCAACTTCCTCTTTGCTTCAAATTGATTTCTCTCCCTCTTATGAAACCCAACGAACCCACAGCCCAGATTTCCCTCTTTGCTTCAAGGAGGAATACCTAGTTGGATTTGCTTTGGATTTAATCCAACGCCAAGAACTGAGTTGTAATCTCAAAGAACTGAAATTTAAATATAAAAACAAATTCATAGTTTCATACTTTGACGAAGAGAAGAACATAGCAACGTAATTTGAGTAAAAAGGGAGAAAAAAGAGGGAGTGGGGAGAGTGACAGTGGGACGAAGAAACAGAGAGTAAAAGAGGGAAAGGGCAGGAAGAACATGGGCGGAGAAAAAGAGAGGTTACGAGAGAGGATGAAGAGTATAAAAGAATAAATAAATATATTACTATTAAAATATTAATAGATATTGATTAAATAATATAATATTAAAGTTTTGTTAATTATTCTACTTTTTAGTCCGACACTGCACCAAACACTTAACTAAGTTAATCTAGCTTAATCTAGTCTAAGCCAGTCCAGCTTAATTCCTAAACTTAGTTCAGTCCGAGATAGTCCGGTACAACAAACGCACCATAAATGTATTAAACGAGCCATTCGCCACAAGAAGCATGACTTAGTACGTGAATGTAGCTCCGAGAATCTGTGCCTATTTGCTTCCCCTTCCGAAGTTGTGAATGCATTTGGAGGAGTTGTGCTTTTGATTGTCTTCCCAATTTAGGTTTCTTTAGCGGCCAATTGATAAACATTTCATTTTTAGTTTTCAATTTTCATGTTTTAAAAACTGAAAACTTGTTTGTTAAGTGCTTTCAGTTTTCGTTTATTTTTTATTTTTTATTTAGAACTAAAAATTAGAAGTAATTATCAAACAAATTATCAGTTTCACAAAATGTGAATATTCAAAAGGAAAATGAATATCAACGGGCCTACAAATGAGGCAGCATGTCACATGATAAAAATAGGAGATATAACTCGATTGCACCCAAGATTTTGTCCATCATGAAAGCGATATCTCATATGTAGGACTTCGGTTACATCGAGACCGTAATTGAGGAACTTGGACTTGAGTTTACAGGTCACGAATCAAGGCATATTAACACATACAAGGTACAACAATGGAACCTCGACCTAATATCATACAAGATGCAACAATTACGTTTCTAGGGTATAGGATACAGTACACTTTCCTCTTGCTTATATAACTATCAAGCGATGGTGCCTAACTTGGATTATGCTAGTTGCAGGGCCTCTTCACGCTTGAGGTCGAACACCCTGATAAGAGTGTCTTCGACGACCTGGGAGAAACCCAAATGGATTTGAATTGATCAATTATTAAGCTAGGAAGTAAAAAGTTAGGCAGATAACGTGAATTCACGTGGCTTTCAAGTTTCAGCAGATGCGGTTTAGTGGTTCAAATAACATTCACATATATGAGATTTACCTTATCTGGAGTAGAGGCACCAGATGTCACTCCAATGGTGATGGGACCTTCAGGCAGCCAGTTCTCTTTCTCGACCAACTCGCCATGCTATCAAAGAAACATGACAGACAGGTATGATAAGTACAAAGCCATACAGGAAAGACAACAAATAACGGAATAATGTAGTTTTGTTTCTGTTATTGTTTTGGAAGAAGAATAACATAATTTTGTAATCCAGAACAAACTAAATTGCAGTTCTATGGCTTCAGAGACTCACATTGAGCTTATAAGCTATCCTGTTTCCGGGGCCTATTCTCTTCTCACTATCGATCCAATACGAGGGAATTCCACGTTCTTCTGCAATTTCTTGTAGGTGAGAGGTGTTACTCGAGTTCCACCCACCAATGACTAACAAAAGATCAAGCTTTTCCTCAACAAGCTTGTACATTGCATCTTGTCGCTCCTATAAACGGAACACATATCACATTTTAAATCTCTCGGAATGTTCAAAAAAATGTATACAAAACTGTTGGTGAGCAAGTGTTTTAAAGTAACCCTGCTTTCAAGCCAAATGGCAAAAGCTTCGCAAGGGTGTGCACATAACTGCTGCTGTGGGGTATTAAAATAAATACAATCTTACGAGAGGATAAAAGACAAGGCATGGTTACACATTGTCCTAATAGAAATCTAAGAAGAATCTAACCAGAAAAGCCATGAACAAGAGAAAGAACTTGCCTGAGTTGCATCACATATTGTGTTGAAGCTCACAAAGTGGTCATTGACATTTTCCACTCCGTGCTTACGCATCATGGTCCTCTCTACTAATTTTCCTGTTAGATTGAAAGAGGCAGTCCATAATTTACCCTAATAGTCTGTTCACCAAATGATGGACTAACTTAACATAACTTCAAAGACTAACCAATCTCTTCCGTTTCCCCCTTAAGCATTGTAGTCTGATTTGCAATGCCTACTTTTACCAGGTCTCTGTCTGGATCAAACCCCGGAGAAAGTGCCTTTTTAAATTTCTGCATTCAAAGACAAAAACACTTCAACACTGCATGATACCATACAAAACCAATTGAATCCATATAAGCAACTCAAAACAGCACCTCCATAAATGCCTCTTTAGTCGAGCTAGACCCATTAAGTTCACCGCCAAGAATATAGTCACACACATATGTTGCCTGAAATAAAATTGGCATTAACAACTCATTAGCTTGACAAACAGAAGCACTATAAACTGAAGCTAAAAATTTTAACTTCGCCAGAAAATCTACAACAAAGTACAAAACACTTACCTCATCCATGTTTTTCACTATAACGTATTTCCCAGCAAAAGAGGCTGTGGCCACAGTCTCCTCATGAGAATATTTCCCATGAATGATCGAAGTGTAATCTCCTTTCTTGTGCTTCTCCACAGTATTCCAAACCTTCACGCGAAAACACAGTCATAACATACCAGACCCAATTTAAATTTTCACCGAAAATGTCGAATGGACTAAAAATAAAATGCCAACCTTGGAAACCCAGGGGCAAGTAGTGTCAACAATTTGAACATTCCGGTTACTCAAGTTGAGCATCTCATCCACTCCGGCTCCGAAAGCAGGCAAAATGACCACATCACCCTTGTTCACCACATCAAACTGCTTCTGCCCTTCCTCTATTGGAATGTTCTCCACCTTCATCTCCTCCAACCTCTGCCCATTTCATCTCAACTCAATTAGTTAAATAATTAGCAAGTGGCCCTTTACCGTGAAAAGGTGTCCTCCAACCTCTGCCCATTTCATCTCAACTCAATTAGTTAAATAATTAGCAAGTGGCCCTTTACCGTGAAAAGGTGTTAAGCCCTTACATTATCTAATATTTAATCTAACAAAATCTATTGTTTGACCTAAAAAAAATTGATTAAATAATGGGAAATTTTATTTGAACCCATATAACCTCTTTTTACACCCAACTTAAACTTTAAATGTTAATTGTCTTTTTTACCCTAGGACATAATTACCATCAAGTACAAGATGAATTTAACAATACAACTAAAATTTATCAATAAACCCAAACAAACACCAAAGGGCAAACAAATCTACAACAGCAGCAATGGGAGATGCCATAGTGCTGAGATCGTCCAGGGGAGATGTCATAGTGCTAAGGTCAAACAAATCAAATGACATGCAGAAGAGGATTCTATGGCTCGTTCGTTTGTCTGCTCATGGACTTGTACTAGGATATTTCTTATGACATATCAGGCAGAACAACCATGAATCGTTTAAGTTGAAAATGCCGAGGCTTGGAAATCTTGGGGCAGTTGGAGCTTTGAAGAGAATAATTATCTCTTTGATCCAACTCACCATCACAAACATATATGATATATCCTCCTACCTTTATTTTCATCCATGCATGCATGCGGTAAATCAAACTAAAAGATATGAAATTTCATCCAACAAAATACATCCTAAAGATAAATATTCATCCCTAAAAATAGTAGGTTAAATCCTGTACTTAATTGATAGATGGTCACAACCAGAGAGAGGACTTCAACTTAACCAAAGAAGGAAGAAAAATAAGAATAAAGAAACAATAGCATTTAGAATTCAGATTCAGACCATTTGAAACAAACAAAAAAAACTCTTAAACAAGTGCAACAAGCTCTTTTGCAATACGATTGCAAGGACGATCATATTGTTTGGATTAAGAATTTGTCCACTTTTTCGTAGTCCTAACTTGAAATGGACTTCTCTTGCAAATTTTGGGTTTTTATTTCTAAATGAGTGTACGGATAAATCTACAAATTGAATTGGGTTTGTGAGGGTAATTTAGATAGTAAATATGGGTTTAAAGAGATAGTTTAATTAAAGTTAATATGGGGTTCAAATAAAATTTCTCTTAAATAATTAACTAACATTTTTTAATACATTCGATATATTTTTACAAATAAAATGATTGACATTAAACCAAATTAAATTGCAAAAATTAATAGCGACCTTATTGACCGTTGGATTGTGGATGATCTCGTTGGTGATCCAGATCTTATCATCGGGGAACTGCTTTCTGGCCTCGTAAGCAATCTGCACGGCTCTCTCAACGCCCCAACAGAATCCGTACGCCTCGGCGAGCTTCACCGTCACGTTTCCCCAGGTGTACACGAACCCGTTCTCTTTCAAAGTCTTAATAATATCGCCTTAAATCATCAAAACTCAACAATTAAAATTGATTAATCGACTCATTAGCTGCTTAATTACTGATTCTGAGGAGTAGCTGCAGCTGATTATAGTCTATAGATTACTCACTTGTGTATTCGCGGTTCATGAGCTCGACGGTCGCCTCTTTGTGGCCGAAGCCTCTGCGGTTGTAATTCTTGCTTCGAGTGAGGTTCTTGCGGAAGACCTTGGCGTCGAAGTCGGACTCGACGGCGGAGGAAGAGGAGTCGCCGGAGCATCGGACGGAGAAACGTTTCCGGAAACTGAGAGATGGCTTCCCGGTGAGGCTCTCCGAGAAGAAGAGATCGGTACGCGGCGGAATTCGGCAGGGGTGGAGAGTGATCGCCATGGAGGAGGGAGAGAGAGCGGCGCGTGGAGAGATAGTGGGGATAGTTGGCACTTGGCGGTGGTGGTGTTCGGTTTATCTAGAGCGCGATGTGCTTGTGATCCATGAATATTTGGTTGTCGTTTTATGTGGAGGATCGGATTTATGGGTCGTCGTTTAGATTCCTAACGTGTCAAATTACCGAAATGGGCAGGTTGCGTGAATCGTAATTGGGTTATGAACACGTCGCTTTTGGAATGTACCAACAAATTTGTAAACACCATTAATGGCTCTTACCTTCAAACAAATTTGAACAACAAAATAATTTGTGGACTTAGAATTTTTCTCTAAAATTTGTTGACTTGGCTTGAAAACGAAAAGGAAAGAAGTTATTATATGGAAATGGGTCACGCAATTCACACACCTTTTTTAGTCTCACGTATTTTTGTTAATTCCTTTTTTATTAATTTTTTTAAAAATAAATTGTAGCAATGATTTTTTAACTTTAATTAAATTAGAGCAATGATTCTTCAATTAAAAATTCATTATTATTGGTCCCTCAACTTATCAAAATGTGTAGCTAAAGTCCTTTTCATCAATTTCATCAAAATTTTGTCAAAATATGTTATGTTGGAATAACCATTTATATAATTAGGGTCCCTCAACTCATCAAAGTGTATAATTATGGTCCATTTTGTCAACTACGTCAAAAAAATTGTCAACTAGAGTTATGTTGGAATGATCATTGCTACAATTGGGTTAGAGTTAAGAGACTATTTCTCCAGTTGAATTAAAATTGAGGAACCAATGGTAATTGATTTTTAGTTGAGGAACCATAGCTGCACGTTTTGATGCGTTGCGGGACCAATGGTAATAGATTTTTAGTTGAGGGACCATTGATCCAATTGAGTTAAAGTTAAAGAACTATAACTACAATTTACTTTTTTTTTAATTCATTTAATCAAACGGTTGGAAATTGAAAGGAGCGTGTGATAGGTAAAAACTAAATTTGACAATTTCTTACACGACCTATTAACACGACACGGAAATAACATATTTTTGGTCAACACAATAACTAATCAGGTTGTTATCAGGTATCCCATTAAGAACATGTTCTTTTCTTAATGGGTTTATATGCGGATAACCCGTTAAGAAAAAAAGCTAGTTTGATAATTTAAACTGCTAAAAAACCTTACTAGTTACTACAATAGAAATTGAAAAACAAAAACACCAGAAGCACAGCCTAGCCGCCACACCTATTGGAGGAGAAGGACTTAGCAGTTCTTACTGTTTAACCAACTGGAGATTCATTCGTGGATACTAGTATAGGGCTAACACTTGGAGCCTCAATAATGAATTCATCCTTATACGAAATCTAAAGGATGCGGTTCTAAACTTAATTTAAGTTTACGCATGTGTTCTTAAAATTGTTTTACATGAATACAAGCACGTCGATTAACCTAAATCATATAGATTAATTTAATAAGATTAAACGGAATCTAAAGTTCCGCTAATCATACATGTAAATTAGATTAGGGAGACTTTAGATGCGGTCCTTAGTTATGAATATTCTTTGATTGAAACCTTGTTGGTTTTTAATTTTTTATCGAGGTCCCTGAAATTAATGTGATAATTTATTTATATGTACGTTACTATATTTTTTAAATTAAAAATTAGAAATTTTAGTTGTTTATATAAACGAGATTTTAAATAAAAAAAACTATAATTTGTGAGATTAAAAATATTAAAATATAAATATACTATTGTGTGTGTGTGTGTGTGTGTGTGTGTGTGTGTATAAACTTGGGTACATTCATCAAAATTAACAAAAAAATTTATTGTATCATCGGTACATTCTTCAAAATCACAAAAAATAAAAAATAAATAAAGATATTAAGCTTAATAACATTAGTAAATTTCTTCAATTAAACTTGACATGGATACATTTTAAAATCAAAGAAAAAAATAATGTACCCATATGAGTTTAAAATGGATTAGAAAAAAATTGAATAAATTTTATATAAAAAATGGTACATTTTACATATAACAAATTGGTATATTTAAGAATGAGTACATTTTAAGATTAAAAAGTTTTACATGAATGGGTACATATAATTAGCATGGGTACATTTAGCAAAATAAAAAGTACAAATACAAAAAAATATATGGGTACAAATACAAATAAACTTTAAAATATATGGGCACAAAAAGAAATTAATGTATGGGTACAAATTAAAATTGAAAAGAAAATTGGTACAAGTTAAAAAAGAATTACAAATTAAAAATGGGTACAAACTAAAACTAAAAATATATGATACAAAATTTAGTTATAAATATAAATATACTAATTGTAACATTTGTAACATTAAATGAATATATTTAGAAATAAAAAAATTTTCTTATTGAAATAATTAATGATATTATTAATATCCAAGGACCTTGATCAAAAATTGAAAATTAATAAGATTTTAATCAATAGAGTAGCAAAAGAAAGGATGAGAACCTAATTTCTCCATTAGATTATATATGCTTAAGTCATCTTTCCACACTTCCACACACATGTACTAAAGTAAAGTAGCCCAACAATGGTATTAGAGTCATGGTTAATCAACAAAGTATGTGTTATGCATAGTTGTAATGTGTTTTTCGTTGTATATTTTATTATGCACGAATTTAATAAATAATTTTATTTATTATATTGTTCTAAATTTATTTTATAGGTTAAAATAAAATTAGAAGCATAAACAAAAGAATTTGATTTTATAATTAACCGAAGAAAAATTACACTAGTCCGTTCGTAGTTTCCGTTAATTGTTGATATGATTAAAATTCTTTCTTTTTTTTTCCATGATTGATGACTGTAGTTTTTCATGCTTGTGTATTGTATCGTGTCAAAGAAGTCCGTAATAGATGGAAAAGAAAATAGGATTTTCGGTTAGAAAATTTGCTGAAAACCTAAGTTAATTACTAAATTATAATCTAGGACTGCATTGCTTGCCCGTTATTCCCTGGGACGGTTGAAGGGTCAGAGACCTCATTGCTTGCACCTAGGGTGGTAAAGGCGTCGGTAAATAAATTGTTTTCCGTTGAGGTGTTAACATGAGCGTTCGCTAAACTTTCATCGGCATACATGACTGTGGCAGAGTGATTTGGTCGGGAGAATATGAGTTCACTCTCAACCAAGTACCAAGAACCGTGTGTGAAGAAGATGTACAAACTCGCCCACCTGTAAAAGAGTAAACAATCGTAAGATACCTAGGCACCGGCGGGGTATGAGCCAAAAGCTCTCCGACGGTCAAGTTAATAAGTAATTTATGATACTCAAGCAGTACACAAGAGAATCAAGTATGCGATAATTGTGTTACCAGAGATGAACACTTGAAGGGTGTATTTATACTAGTCCATAGGATATAGAATCTATAATAAACATAGAGAATCACATAAGATATCTAGGAGTAGATATTGTATCCTCTTAGGAGTGTGATTACTTACAACGCACGCTAATATCTAGATTGTAGGAATTTCCAAGAATACAGGAAACTTATAGGATCCCCATTCGGATCAGATTTTCGTATCTTGAAGAACAAGAGAATGGTCAATCTTGATGAAGTTCATGGACTTTGCCTACCTTCCCAGAACGTAGGATCTGGTGGCATAGCTAGTCCGTTTGTGCAGCTCAACCTAGTTGGAGCTGTTTAGTGTGTGACCCCCAATTTCTAAGGTATTCGTATTCTAATCGGCCTTACTCTAGCCCTGAAAAATCATGGTCTCACACAAAACATTTTGCATGTTTTCCAAGGACACATGGTGATTTTTGAGCAACCTATTTAAAACTGGGAGCTTTAATGAAAATGACTTGGATCAACTTTTTTCTTAACCAAAAACCATTAACAACTTTTATTGAATGAAAAGGGCTTGATATTAATGAAAATGACACAAGTAACATACAACAGGTCCAAAAAAAAAATCACACGGGCTGAAGCAAAAAGCCCAGCATGCAACAACAAATTTTTCTTTCAGCTTTGCCCCCAACAAATGTTAACCAAAATCTGTTAATACAACTTCATATTATTTACGAAATTGCCATCTAGCCCAAAAAGTCATATAAAACAAAAAGTAATTTATTTTCAACTTTTTTTTCTTTCCCTAGACCATAACTGCCATAGCTCTGCAATTAAGTGCCGTAGCTATTCTCGAGTAACAAACGTGGGTTGCCAGCTAGAACAAAATAACCATTCAGTAGACCATAACTACCATAGATCTGCAATTAACTTTTTTTTATTTATAGGTCGTGTTTAACATTCTTTAGGAATAAAAATTGCTATGTTTTTTATTCCAAATATTTATTCACCTTTGACCTAAAAAAAATTTTGTAAAACTTAGCAGCTTAAACGTATTCAAATGACTAATTTCAATGATGTCTTCCAGAGACAATTTACAAACTCAACTGTAGCAAAAAAAAAGCAAATTAAATGCCATCAACACAATTTTTATGCAAAATAATTATGAAGGGCATGTACTTCCTGCAATTTGCAACAACTAGGTCATTTCAAACACAAAAAACTATCATGGTTGCAAGCAACCATTTCTTATTTGAAAATTGGAAAACTTTTACATACCATATTTTTACCCAAAAGCATTGCATCACCTCAAAGCTACTGGAGCAATGCTTTCCTCTTTTAAATTTTTAACCAAAAGCCAGTCTAGTCTCCTTGTTTCCGAAATTCTGTACATATTATCTCCATTGTACACAACTTTCTAACACTAGATTAAGGTCTACAATTTACAATGACATATGTGACAATAGCTTTCACTTTTCCCCTATGTGTCATGGTCAACTCCGCAAATCTTGATATGGTTTCAAGGTTCCTTAGCCTCCCATTCACATTATTTCTATAATTGAATATTAACTCTAGAATTAGACATGGGTACTATCACTATTTCTTAAACTGAACAGTGACTATTTCTAGAACTGAACAATGACTTTTTCTAGAACTGAACTCGGGTATTATCAATAATTCTTAAATTGAACAGTGATTATTTCTTAAATTGAACATGAACTATTTCTAGAACTGAACTCGGGTATTATCACTAATTCTTAAACTAAACACTAATACTATCACTATTTATTAAACTAAACACTGACTATTTCTTAAAGTTGAACACCGGCTATTAACTTTTCTTCCGCTTCTTCTCTAGTCTCATGCTCCAACTCAAATCTAGAACAAGAACATATATATGTAACTAAAATTTCCCTTAATTATGATCATGGCAAATTATGATATAATTTTGGTCTAGTTTCAAAAATAGTGTGGGTTATTTTGCTATAGTTTAATAAATAGTGTGGGTTATTTTGGTTTAGTTTCAAAAATAGTGTAGATTATTTTGCTATAGTTTCATAACCAAAAATAGTGTGGGTTATTTTGTTATAGTATAATAAATAGTGTGAGTTATTTTGGTCTAGTTTCAAAAATAGTGTAGATTATTTTGCTATAGTTTCATAAACAGTGTGAGTTATTTTGGTCTAGTTTCAAAAATAGTGTGGGTTATTTTGATATAGTTTAATAAATAGTGTGGGCTATTTTGGTCTAGTTTCAAAAATAGTGTAGATTATTTTGCTATAGTTTCATAAATAGTGTGGGTTATTTTGGTCTAGTTTCAAAAATAGTGTAGATTATTTTGCTATAGTTTCATAAATTGTGTGAGTTATTTTGGTCTAGTTTCAAAAATAGTGTGGGTTATTTTGCTATAGTTTAATAAATAGTGTGGGTTATTTTGGTCTAGTTTCAAAAATAGTGTAGATTATTTTGCTATAGTTTAATAAATAATGTGTGTGACATCCCACATCGCCCAGGAGAGTGATCCTTAAATGTATATTCTCATCCCTACCTAGCACGAGGCCTTTTGGGAGCTCACTGGCTTCGGGTTCCATCGGAACTCTGAAGTTAAGCGAGTAGCGCACGAGAGCACTCCTATGATAGGTGACCCACTGGGAAGTTCTCGTGTGAGTTCCCAGAAACAAAACCGTGAGGGCGTGGTCGGGGCCCAAAGCGAACAATATCATACTACGGTGGTGGAGCGGGCCCAGAATGTGGTGGACCCCGGGCCGAGATGTGACAATTTGGTATCAGAGCCTAACCCTGGCCGTGGTGTGCCGACGAGGACGTCGGGCCCCTAAGGGGGTGGATTGTGACATCCCACATCGCCCAGGGGAGTGATCCTTAAATGTATATTCTCATCCTTACTTAACACGAGGTTTTTTGAGAGCTCACTAGCTTCGGGTTCCATCGGAACTCTGAAGTTAAGCGAGTAGCACACGAGAGCACTCCCATGATAGGTGACCCACTGGGAAGTTCTCGTGTGAGTTCCTAGAAACAAAACCGTGAGGGCGTGGTCGGGGCCCAAAGCGGATAATATAGTGCTACGATGGTGGAGCGGGCCCGGGATGTGGTGGACCCCGGGCCAGGATGTGACAGTATGTGTTATTTTGGTCTAGTTTCATAAATAGGGTGGGTTATTTTGCTATAGTTTCATAAATAATGTGGGTTATTTTGGTCTAGTTTCATAAATAGTGTGAGTTATTGTACTATAGTTTCATAAATAGTGTGAGTTATTTTGTTCTAGTTTCATAAATAGTGTGGGTTATTTTGCTATAGTTTCATAAATAGTGTAGGTTATTTTGGTCTAGTTTCATAAATAGTGTGGGTTATTTTGCTATAGTATCATAAATAATGTGGATTATTTTGGTCTAGTTTCATAAATAGTGTGAATTATTTTGGTATAGTTTCATAAATAGTGTCTCTAGTTTCATAAACAGTGTGGGTTATTTTGCTATAGTATCATAAATAATGTGGATTATTTTGGTTTAGTTTCATAAATAGTGTGGGTTATTTTGCTATAGTATCATAAATAGTGTGGGTTATTTTGCTATAGTATCATAAATAATGTGGATTATTTTGGTCTAGTTTCATAAATAGTGTGAGTTATTTTGGTATAGTTTCATAAATAGTGTGTCTAGTTTCATAAATAATGTGGGTTATTTTGCTATAATATCATAAATAATGTGGATTATTTTGGTCTAGTTTCATAAATAGTGTGGGTTATTTTGGTATAGTTTCATAAATAGTGTGTCTAATTTCATAAATAGTGTGGGTTATTTTGCTATAGTATCATAAATAATGTGGATTATTTTGGTCTAGTTTCATAAATAGTGTGGGTTATTTTGGTATAGTTTCATAAATAGTGTGGGTTATTTTGGTTTAGTTTCATAAATAGTGTGAGTTATTTTGGTTCAATTTCATAAATAGTATAGTTATTTTGTTGTAATTCCATAAATAGTGTTTATTTTGTTATTTTGAAGAATAGTGTAAGTTATTTTGGTTCGGATACACATTAAGAATAATGTAAGTCATTTTGGTTCGGATACACAATTTTGGTTCAGTTTTCATATCATGTCATAGCCAGTAGCAAAGGTAGTTCAGGTAGTCAACGGTTTCTGCTTCAAACACTTGAACGAGAAACTACCCAATAAGCCCCCAAAAGAAATCCCATCACTCATTCACATAAACAAACAAGGAAAGTATATAAACCATGAAGCTTTCCAGAAAAAGCAAAAACAAGTGAAATTTGTATGCTATACAACATATTACCAAAGCTTCGGCATCATCCAGTCCAATTTTAATCTCAGAAAATTTCTGCTTCTTCTGCTCTGCAATTCACATTGATAAAAAAATAACCCATTTAATAAAACACATGATGGCATTAAAGGACCTGAATTGTACAAAGCACTCACCTTCCCCAACACCGTCGAGGTACATATCGCATTGTTTTATTTTCCATCGTTTTCTCCTCAAACAAACAAGTTTTTAAATTAGATAAAAAAAATTCTGACGGTTTTTTTTGTCCATTCTGTAGTTTGTTGTGATGTTTTTGGCGGTGATTCGGTGCGGCGTACACGGTGGAGGAGTTCGAGTTCTACCTCTCCGACTAGGAATCGAAGCTCATGATCATGCCGCAAGAACCAATTCATGCGGCCCAAGCGGCTGCTTCCAAGCTCAACATCCCTTACGTGACCACCAACCTATCTGCGGCCGCCAACTGATCGGATCATATTTATATATATTTTTACTTCGAATTCACTCGTCTTTTCTTAGTTAGTTCCTTGTATTTTTGAGCTATTTACGTTATTTTTGTGTTTATAGGATCTGTTATGCAAAGAAAATAAAAATAGCACAAATGAGTTTTAAATAATAAACAGAATAGTTACTTCGAACATTATGATTTTTTTTTGTAGGTCAATTAATTTAGTTTATTCATTGCGATTATAATTGAACTAAATCTCTGTCCCTAAACCTATGCAGAATGTATATATGCACCACGGCATTGATTTTTCCAATATCTGTTTACCAAGCGTGGCTTTCCAACTAGACAACACAAGAATCCAAGAAGGAGAAAAGAAGAAAGCATGCGTGAAAGGTGGAAAAGGAGTGAGGCACGGAGAGATAAAACCGGAAAGAGGAATAAAAGTATAATAGGGGTGACGCGGGGTGAGAAGAAAGGCAGCTCACGCAGAGAAATAAAGGGGAGAGTCCAGCTGGAGGAATTGGAGGAGCTGCCTTTGCAGCAGAGAGCAGGAGACGTGGGCAGTGCGAAAAATGAAAGAAAAGGCTGCGTTGGCAGCTATGTAGAGAGAGACAGCGTGAGCTGGAAGACAGAGGGGCAGAAAAAAAATATAGAAAAGAAAATGAGGAGTGGAAATCAGGGTGAAAGCTGCTTTGCAGCTGGTCAGAGGGAACGTGCGGAAAAACAGAAATAAGGGAGAGGGGACGGGAGGACAGCTAGAGTCCAGAGAAGGCAGAAGCGAGAGAGAGGAAGGACAGCAGAAAAGGGAGTGACAGAACACAGTCCACACGGAAGGCAGAAAATAAAAGGAAATTAGAAGGCAGAGAGGGAGGGGAGTATATAGCTGCCTTGACGGGACAGCCAAGAGGAGGAAAAAAGAGGACTGCGCAGAGCACAAAGCAGAGGCTTCACTCCATTTTTCTTGGTTTTATCTTCTCAAACTCACGTTTAATTCTTGGTTTAATTTGAGAATAATGTGTAGTTAAATTTACTTTGGCTAGAGGTTAATTCGAAACCATGAATATATTTGTAATATGAATTGATTACCTTCAGTTGTGATTTCTGAGTTGTGATTTAATTTGCTTAACTGCTTGATTGATAACTTATTTTTGTATGTCGATTAAGGATGCATACTTAATTTACATGCATGAATTTGATGCTAGAATATAAGTGAATTTCACCTAATCGTTATGAACTTATATTCACAAGTAGTGAAGGTTGTTATCCACAATCGTGTTAAGTGAATTCTTGGCAAGAGTATCATGCTTTTCATAGTTATGAATGCCTCGTCAATGCTTATAGTTTTCACAAAGTTTAATGATCTTTGATTGTATCTCTATTGTGCTTTTCACGTAGGGGACTTTTGAAGAATGTTTTGAATTGTTGTATGCGTTTTCCCGTCCAATTCAATAACTTAAGGAAAACTTGAAGATTAAAAAAGTGCTGTTCACGGTTAATCTGAAGTGTTGAGATTCACAACTTATTGAAAGAACAACTGAAAATCAATTTAGGTTGCATATGTGTCATGTGTAGAGAAGAACCCTCTAGCTAATCCATCACCTATCCTTTCACCTTAATTTCATGTTTTTGTCAATTCTGTAATTTATTTAAGTTTAATTTACTTCTCGTCAAAACCAAACCCCCCCCCCCCATTATTAAATTATATTATTTAGTTAGTTTTCATTGTTGTTAGTCTTTTAATGCAATTTCCATCCATTTCAGTTCCTAGTGTCTAATTTGATTGTTTTCATTATTTTGAGTCATTCTAAGTGTGTTTCGAGTTATTAGAGTTTTTAGCCTAGTTTTGTGTCCTTGAGTCTTGTTTAATATTTTTAAATTAATTTAGAATAGATTAGCAATCCCTCCTAATCCCTGGCCTAGAACGATCCCTACTTACATACTTTACTACATTTGATAAAAAGAGGGTTAAATTTTGTGTGCTTATATTTTTCACATCAAATTTTGGCGCCGTTGCCGGGGATTAGCAACTTTGCTAATCCCTTTATTTTTGTTTTTGTTTATGTTTATATTGGTGTTTGTGTATTTTACTTTTGATATTTGATTTATTTTTCTTTCTTTGATTTTAGGTACAAATGGAGCGAGACATGGCACTTGCGACCATTCAAGCTCAATTGGCACAGCTCACTGCTCAATTGACTCATAATGCCGAACGGACCACAATGCCAAGTGTCCCTACACTTGATGTGCCCTATGGGCAAGGATATCAAAGTCCTCAATTTTCTGCCAATGAAGATGTTTGGGGATATCAAGGTTATAACCAATCAAGGGGCAACATGTTTTCCAACGCTTGCAATTCAGATTGGAGAGGTAATTCATATTATATGTGGGATGAACCTCAACAATTTCAACAAGGTGGATATTGGCAGCAAGACGAGTTCTATTCAAGACCTATGCAGCCACCACAACATCCCCCACAACAATTCCAATCAAATCAAAGTATGCCCATGAATTATAATGAAATTCTTGAAGGACTAATTTCTGTGGCGCAGGGTTTACGAAAAGAAGAATAATTGCCGCCATCGGAAGAGTTCTATCAGTGGCCATATGAACCGTCACAGCCACCACAACAATCAACCCAATTCAATTCAGGTACATCCTTGGATAATGATACACTTAATAAGTTACTCACCTCTTTGAATCAGGGAGTAGAAAATCAAAACCAGGAGATGCAAGACCGAGTCAAAAGAGTGGACGAATTGGAGATGCAATTTGGGCAGATTGTGGAATTCATGGCACAGATTCGAGATCAAAGCGAACTTTCCAACTCAAACATTGCAAATTCAAAGGTAGAAGTTGAAATCGATGAAGCCATCACTTTGGAAGGTGACATGAAGGATGAAGCTGTCCCAGAACCATCCAAACACAGCCCGAACATGGATGAATTGCTGCTGCAAGCAGAAGAGGAGGAGGACGACCTGGGCAGTTTAGAAGAATTCTTGCTGCAAGCTCCTCAAATCCCTATGTCATCCAACTCAGGTGAGGAAGTTCTAAATTCACTTCATTCTAACATTATTCCACCGAATGTCCTTTGTCCTTGCAGGTTTTTGATTCCAAATATCAAAGAGAGTGAAAAAGACATTGTGGAAGCTCTTCCAAAGGTGCAAAGTGATATCCTAATTCTTGGTGCACCAAAACAAGTTCCCGATGGTATTGAAACGTTCAAAGAACCTTGCACACCAAGAAAAGGGATTCAAGAGAATGAAGTGGTTGAAGCATATCAAGAATACATCCAAGAGGCTGTGCATGAGACAATCAAGCCCAAAGCAGTTGAGTTTGATGACACGGGACACGCCACAACCATCATAGTAAACCTGGCCAAGTTCAAAGTCCCAGAAATGTTCACAAATGTGGTGTTTGTCATTGAGTTTATGTCGGAAAAAGAAAGTAAGCCATCTTCTCCAAATTTAATTTTAACTTATACTAACATGTTTCTGATTTTGATGATTCAGGCACCCACTCTTGAATTTAAACCATTGCCGAATCATTTCAAGTATCACCTCCCATTAAAAGATAAATTCCATGCTTTGGAGCCGAAGGGAGTTTAAAGGAAAGATTCGTCCGGCTAAAGACGTTAAATCAAGCGCTTCTTGGGAGGCAACCCAAGCATTCAACGAAGGGAGACTTTGGAATCGCTAACCAAATCAGATTTGAATTCTTACACCCTTATCTTTACTGCTTTCATTTTGTTTTGTTCAGTTAGTTGTGTTATTTGGTTGATTTCTGTGAGTTTGTGTTGTTTAGTTTAAGTGTGGGGGAAGGTTAAACAAAGTCTTTTTACATTGATTTACATATTTTACATTGATTTAAAAAAAAAAAAAAAAAAAAAAAAAAAAACATTAAAAGTAAAAATATTTTACAATGATGTGTAAACTAATAGCTTTCATTGGTCAGGTGGTGCTTCAGCAGTCGGCGGGGCCACGGAAGGAGGAGGTATCTGAGGTTGATCAGTTGGAGCTTCACTACGCGGTGCCGCCCCAGAAGACGAAGGCAAATGCGGTTGGAACAAACCCACAAACCTCTGGTGATCAAGTAAAATCTGACCATCATTTTCCTGCAGCTGGTCAATTTTCCTCTTCATGTTTGTGGCATAATGGTGTGCAAGCTTGTGCAATTGTTTATTTTCATGCTTGAGTCCTTTAATCTCCTCTTTGAGACTCTGTATTTCAGCCACCAACGATTCAACGTGACGGGTTCGGGCAAATAGGCGTTGGGCCATGTTGGACACGGAACCGGCACACTGCACGCTAAGAGCCAGAGACTCCTTAACCGCCAATTCATCAGATCGTCTAGCGAGCAGTCTGTTATCTCTGGGGGTGACAAGGTTCCGGGCCACCACCGCAGTGGTCATGTCATTTTTCATCACCGAATCCCCAACGGTGAGAGGACCAGTAGGGGATATGAAAGATGGGCGCCATATGTTGTCTGGTGAAGGCGGAGCTGCCTCTTCACCAATGTTCAAGTCAAAACGACGATCGGAAGGGCCAGACATTTTCTGAAGGTGGTGAAGAAAGAAGAGAGTCGGACTGATTAAGATTTTGGAAGTTTACAGGAGGGAGTGTTTACAGGAGGGAGCTCAAGTGTGTTGTGGAACAAAATTAACGCCTCTATAAAAAGAAGAAATCAAAGAGGCGCTCCTCAGAGAAGCGTCCTCTCGCAAATCGAAGAGTCGGGGCTCCTTTCTCAAACACCTGATTCTTTTCTCAAAAGAGGAGTTTCCTTTCTCAAAAGCCGGATTCTTTTCTCAAAAGAGGCGTTTCATTTCTTAAAAAAATGGGCTTGCTCAGAAACCACGAGTCGAACCCCGGATTTCAAAAGATCAATTTGTCCAGACGTGTCGTCACTCGTCACATGCAACTGGCAGCTTTGCGGAAATTACGGGCAGCTTTGTCAGAAAGCGCGTAATTTGTACTATTCATCCATCCACCGGCTGCCGACAATGAGTGAGAGAATAGTTTCGGTTGTGAAGAAAAGTCCTATAAGTATTTACCTTCGCCTTCCACAGCAAAGGCACACCCTCTCAGCACTTCTTCATCTTCGAGAATGCATTCCCAAAGAACCCTCTCGAGTCACACTGTATTCCTCATTCCCTGGGATACCCCTGCAAACAACCCATCCAGAGCAAAAGTATTTCATATCATAAAGGTTGAAAGTAAGAGTATCTCATATCATGCATTCTCCATGTCCTTTTCCTTGTCTTTGTTCTAACCTGCAGGACATGGAGAAATTGCTCTCGAGTACTCGTCTTCCACTGCTGATGTACTTCCAAAGAAGCTGCCACATCTACCTGAAGAACAGATAAGGCAAGCGAAAATGATACCAGCAGCATGTGGAGACAACGTACAGAAGAAACAAGCAGAGAAGAATGCAGCTCGTACAATCAACCCAGCACAAGGAGTCCGAGCTGAAGAACTAGAGAAGCTGCCACATCTGCTTGGAGAACAAATAAGGAACTGCAACATCACCAAAAAGCAAAGCTTCGCCGTACAATATCATCAAATCATCACTTGCAAGTAAAAAGCTAAGTGTCACCCAGTTCAAGAGGAAAGCTGTGGAAAGTCAACAAGCACGACCAATGATCACTTATTAGTTCTATTCATTGTCTTTTATCGTGATTTTCAATTTTTCGTTTGCAATTTTTTTTTACATTTTCTTGCGTTACTTAACTAAATTATTTCTTTTCTTTGCAGGAACTTTTGGTTATTTCCACCCTTGAAGTTGATTGCAGAATTTTAGCTTGGGGGTCATCGCTTGATTTTACTGCAAATTAGGGAAGTTTTCAGTCCAATTGTTTTATTTTGTTTCTTATTATTTATTTATTTTATTTTTATTTGCATTATAGTGTTTTCTGACATTGGGGACAATGTCCAGTTTAAGTTTGGGGGTAAAGAGTATAAAAAATGACCAAATTGAAATTTTTTGTACCTTCAAACTACGAACTGGTTTCATTTGTTTCTGTGTTGTTGCTTTTTGTTTTCTTAATTAGTTTTGTTTTCATTAAAAAAAAAAAAATCGGAAAATTTAAAAATCCAAAAATATTGTCTTGTTTCCCTTATTGTTTTGAATTAGATTTTTGTTAGTTTCCCGACCCAATGATATAATTGGATCAAATTTGAACCATGATCATCAAGAACTTAGTTAACATGTGTTTTGTGAAATTCCTAATTCTCTTGTTAGTTTTGTACATGTTTGATCATCTTTGAAAAACCAAATGCACATAGTCTTGTTAATGTGAAACTAAAGTATGACTTAAAGCTTCATATGTGAATTTAGTGACCATATACATCCTATGTGAGTTTTTGAGCCTATTGAAAGTGTGTGCATTTTTCATACACTCCTATTCTTTTCATGTGTGATGAACTTATGTGAGATACATCTCTAGAACTTGCGTAACGATCTTTCGAAATGTTTGTCATTGATTGCATGAACTTGGAAATGATAGAGGCATTAGGTTTACCACTATGGCCCAAATAACCATGTTTCCCAAATAAAAATGATATCATTAGATTGCCAATTTGAGCCGTGTATGTTGAACCTTTTATTTCTTATCACCAGATATGTCTACCCTTATACCTGAAACATTTTTTCCTTACCCTTTCCAAGCGAGCAATGCGAGATTGTCTTATGAGAAACGTTTGTGAAGTACTTTGAAGGTGTTTGGCAAAAGAATAAGTGTGGGGGTATTTCATGTTTGTATTTTTAAAAAAAAAAAAAAAAGAGAAGAAAAGAAAAAGAAAAAGAAAGATTGTATACAAATGAAATAAAAAGTTTTTAAAGTTTCAGTTTAAGGTTGTGGTTGGAGGTGCTAGAAGAATTGCTGGAGAGCTTGAGTTCTTATAAATCTAAAGAAAAGAATTGCTTGCAATGTAGCTTGGAACTTGTGTTTTCCTATTCTATCGTTTCAATAACCCTATCCCTAAACCTCATTACATCCAATAAAAGTCCTCTTGATTTAAGTTTTGCAATTATGACTGTGGAGAAGTGATCTTTATGCAAGCTTATGGTAGAAATTTCACATTTGATTTTTTGAGCGAAACACATTAAAACTAAACACATGTGTGATTGAGTGAATATTCAGTGAGAAGTTCGCTAGTTTGCATATGATGATTTTAAAAATAAAAACTTGAAATTGCATTAGCATGGCTATCTCACACACTACACTTCAAGGATGATTTAAAGATTACTGCTAATATTTGAATAAGGAAGATGAACTTGGATTAGTTCCTTGCTAGCTATGGTTCTTGATGATTTGTTTTCTTGAATGAAATTCTATGAGGGTCACATAGAGGGAAGCTAATGTTTTTCATGTTATTACTTTTTCATGTTTTCTTTGTTTTGCTCGAGGACTAGCAAAAGTTAAGTGTGGGGGTATTTGATCGGATCATATTTATATATATTTTTACTTCGAATTCACTCGTCTTTTCTTAGTTAGTTCCTTATATTTTTGAGCTATTTACGTTATTTTTGTGTTTATAGGATCTGTTATGCAAAGAAAATAAAAATAGCACAAATGAGTTTTAAATAATAAACAGAATAGTTACTTCGAACATTATGATTTTTTTTGTAGGTCAATTAATTTAGTTTATTCATTGCGATTATAATTGAACTAAATCTCTGTCCCTAAACCTATGCAGAATGTATATATGCACCACGGCATTGATTTTTCCAATATCTGTTTACCAAGCGTGGCTTTCCAACTAGACAACAAAAGAATCCAAGAAGGAGAAAAGAAGAAAGCAGGCGTGAAAGGTGGAAAAGGAGTGAGGCACGGAGAGATAAAACCGGAAAGAGGAATAAAAGTATAATAGGGGTGACGCGGGGTGAGAAGAAAGGCAGCTCACGCAGAGAAATAAAGGGGAGAGTCCAGCTGGAGGAATTGGAGGAGCTGCCTTTGCAGCAGAGAGCAGGAGACGTGGGCAGTGCGAAAAATGAAAGAAAAGGCTGCGTTGGCAGCTATGTAGAGAGAGATAGCGTGAGCTGGAAGACAGATGGGCAGAAAAAAAATATAGAAAAGAAAAGGAGAGTGGAAATCAGGGTGAAAGCTGCTTTGCAGCTGGTCAGAGGGAACGTGAGGAAAAACAGAAATAAGGGAGAGGGGACGGGAGGACAGCTAGAGTCCAGAGAAGGCAGAAGCGAGAGAGAGGAAGGACATCGGAAAAGGAAGTGACAGAACACAATCCACACGGAAGGCAGAAAATAAAAGGAAATTAGAAGGCAGAGAGGGAGGGGAGTATATAGCTGCCTTGACGGGACAGCCAAGAGGAGGAAAAAAGAGGACTGCGCAGAGCACAAAGCAGAGGCTTCACTCCATTTTTCTTGGTTTTATCTTCTCAAACTCACGTTTAATTCTTGGTTTAATTTGAGAATAATGTGTAGTTAAATTTACTTTGGCTAGAGGTTAATTCGAAACCATGAATATATTTGTAATATGAATTGATTACCTTCAGTTGTGATTTCTGAGTTGTGATTTAATTTGCTTAACTGCTTGATTGATAACTTATTTTTGTATGTCGATTAAGGATGCATACTTAATTTACATGCATGAATTTGATGCTAGAATATAAGTGAATTTCACCTAATCGTTATGAACTTATATTCACAAGTAGTGAAGGTTGTTATCCACAATCGTGTTAAGTGAATTCTTGGCAAGAGTATCATGCTTTTCATAGTTACGAATGCCTCGTCAATGCTTATAGTTTTCACAAAGTTTAATGATCTTTGATTGTATCTCTATTGTGCTTTTCACGTAGGGGACTTTTGAAGAATGTTTTGAATTGTTGTAAGCGTTTTCCCGTCCAATTCAATAACTTAAGGAAAACTTGAAGATTAAAAAAGTGATGTTCACGGTTAATCTGAAGTGTTGAGATTCACAACTTATTGAAAGAACAACTGAAAATCAATTTAGGTTGCATATGTGTCATGTGTAGAGAAGAACCCTCTAGCTAATCCATCACCTATCCTTTCACCTTAATTTCATGTTTTTGTCAATTCTGTAATTTATTTAAGTTTAATTTACTTCTCGTCAAAACCAAACCCCCCCCATTATTAAATTATATTATTTAGTTAGTTTTCATTGTTGTTAGTCTTTTAATGCAATTTCCATCCATTTCAGTTCCTAGTGTCTAATTTGATTGTTTTCATTATTTTGAGTCATTCTAAGTGTGTTTCGAGTTATTAGAGTTTTTAGCCTAGTTTTGTGTCCTTGAGTCTTGTTTAATATTTTTAAATTAATTTAGAATAGATTAGCAATCCCTCCTAATCCCCGGCCTAGAACGATCCCTACTTACATACTTTACTACATTTGATAAAAAGAGGGTTAAATTTTGTGTGCTTATATTTTTCACATCACCAACCACCTTACTCTTTCTTCCGCCGCCGAGGGGAGCCCTGACTCTGTCTCGCAACTCGTCAACGACCCCTCCGACGTGGTGCTCTTCCTCCACACGTCGGGGACCACGAGCCGGCCCAAGGGAGTCCCCTTGACGCAACTCAATTTGGCCTCCTCGGTCCAGAACATCAAATCGGTCTACAAAATCACTGAGCCGGACTCAACGGTTATCGCCCTCCCTCTGTTTCATGTGCACGGATTAATTGCCGGGTTACTAAGTTCATTTTCCGCAGGAGCCGCCGCGACTCTCCCAGCCGCAGTCTCTCTCGCTTTGCGGCTCCTGGTGGTGATGAAAGCAGATGAGGGATTTGAGGTTATGGAGGCAGGGAATAGCAGAGAAGAAAGTAACAGAGATGATAAACGGACAAGATTGCCGTCGGGGCAAAATTAGAAATTTGTTGTTTGAGCCATTTTAATTGGATCAACGGATCCTATAAATCAACCCCATTTTTCGTTTATTAAGAAGCCCTAGAAATATTTTATTCTTGAAGTCAACTTATTAGAAGAAGAGTGAGGAGTTGAAATGTCCAAAATAACCTGAACAACACAAATCATGTGTAAGGCACATGACTTATTTTGAATAGAAAACTTAAAGAAGTTAAGATGAGATAAGTTACTTAGTACTATGGTCTAGTTATATTTGTCTTTACTTGTAAGTGAAAGGTTTTAGGTTCGATTATTGCCAAAGGTGAATTTGAACCACATTATTGCTAGCCTATTGTGAGGCTAAGCCCACCTCTCTCCCTTATTTTAAATAATATCATTTGCTCAAAAAAAAAATGAAAAACTAGTGATTGTGAAAAATTGATATGAAAAATTTCTTAAAATTTTAGATTATATGAGAAATTAAAAAATTTGTAAACATTTAAAAAATTTCCCAAAGTATTTTTCAATTTCTATTATTTAAGGAGTGAGTGCTATTTGGATACACAAAATTAGCGTATTTGTTGATATACTCCGTAATACAGGTGAATCCTATATACAATGATATGACCTATTTCCATTAGATAGTAGACTATTAAGGGTTAGTTTGGTGTTGTTGTGCTTTAAAAAAAATGCTTCTACCATGTTATGAGAATAAACAACTGTAAATAAAGTTGTTGAGTGTTTGGTGAACTCTTTTTTGTAAAAGTGAATTTAAAAAAAAAAACAGTGTATGAGTGTTTGATAAACTTTTATATAAATTATTGTGAATATCTTAGATGACTAAAAGTTGTATGGTATTTATTGTGATAATAATTGTCAAAAACACTAATGTAGAAGTAAAGATTGTAATTTTATAAAATATGTGGGGATATACTCACTATTTAAAATTTTCATTAAATAGGCACTGATTACTATGTTTTGAAAAAAAAAAAACTACATTTTTTAAAGAAGCATGGTAGACTTTGCTTTTCTACTATCATTGACAATAGTTAAAAAAGATTTTTTTTTTTTAAAATTTTACCTTTAATGTTCTAGATTTTTTAATAATTTTTTTAAGGCATTACAATTTCAAACCAACCTTAAATATATCAGATTTGCGTGTCAAAATAGTTTTATTGTTTTTTATAATAATTATCATGCAAATACTAATTAATGTGAGAGCTTTTGCGCATGGAATTTAGATTTGCTCTATATATATAGTCTCTTAATGACTCTTCATTTATATATTTCCAACATGCTAGCTTCTTATAATGATCTAACCTATAAAAATATTTCTTTGGACCAAAAGTACCTATAAATATTTCCTTCGCCAGTAGTCTTCATGTCACAGCCCGTCCCAGAGTTACTAAATACCGAGGACGTGAAATTACTAAAACGCCCTTAAACGGGATTAAGGTGCGTAAATTTGGTATTTGTTTTACACTAAGATCCTAAACTAGGGTTAGAATTATATTAGTATGTGTTAATTTAATTTGTGTTTGGACTTAGGGTGGGGTCCTACCCCCTAAATCCCTCCCCAAAACCCGTGGGATGTCTCTCTCTCATCTCCCTTCACTCTCTCTCTCTTTCTTCATTTCAGTATCACTCTCTCTCTCTTACTCTCGAACTCTCTCAAGCTCTCGGACAAACACCAAGAACAATCACAATCCTACACCAACGTCCGATCTAAGATCACCACGACACTCCTTAGGACCTCACGAGCACGGGAATACCAGTTTTAGGTAAGTTCTATTTCGAGAACCCTAGTTTTAAAACACCCCGTGTAATGGCACTGTTCACGAACTTAATTTTGGTTGTGTTTTAGGTTAAACAAAGATCACCACGAGTCTTAGGAAGTTCCAAGGAGGCTCGGAGTGCCTCGTTTGAACAAAATGGACGTCGGGATCGTCGGGTTTGAGTTTGGCCGAAATTGAAGAATTTTGAAAGGTTTGATCTTGTTGTTTTTAGGCCTTAAAACCCTTCCAACGTGTTAGTACATGTTAAATGCTTCATTTTGGTATAAAATGCGAAGAAATTGGTTGAAAAACGAGGGAGAATAGTGGATTTGAAAATTTTCCAGAAACCGGCGAACAGTCGCCGGCGACCGGCGACTCGCCGGAGAAGACAGGGAATATTCCGTCAAAACTGACGGAATATGCCAACGCCGTTACCGTTACCGTTGGATATTTAACGGAAAATGCTAGGATTTAACGGAATATTCCCTAACGCCGTTCACTGTGCCGTCAGTGTGCCTGGCACGTGGCCGCGCGTGGGCCGCGCGTAGGTCCGTGCCACGTCAGGCGCGTGGGGGCGCGTGGAACATCCAAAAATTATTTTAAAAATATGGGGATGATCCTGAGGTTGTGTAGGTCACTGTGGTATATTCATATACCCAATTTGAGCATCGTATGAAGAATTAATTACCTAGTTTGGTTTAGGTGCGTTAAATGTGCGTTAAATGATTGTTTTAAGTTATTTCACTTCTAGGTGGAACATTTAACGAGGACGAGCACATCCAGGGGCGTCAAGGGGGTTACGACCCGGCGACATACCAGTGAGTGGGCATTTGTTTTTATATATACCTATATACTCGATTTCCCCAGAAATCAAATTTAAATGAAAAGTATATTGAAATGAAATATGATGTGATTGCCATGCATAGAATGTTATGGATATTATGAACTGTCGTATGATGCATATATGTAAGGTGGTGCTGTGGACGCACAGGTAAGTATTTAATTACTGTTATGTTGATGATGATATATTGAGCTCATATCCTGCACCATGGTTTAGTGCTTATAGTATTCACCGCATCGCACGCTCGCCTTGGATCCAAGTAGATGCTGGTCGTACAGTCCACGCGGAGTGGGTACGACGGGCCAGTCGTAGAGTGTTAGTGAGATTATGACTGGTGGGTGACCTTAGGTTATTGTATACAGATGATTGATGAAAGAAGCACTAGAGCGAATATTACCATGAGTCGTTCAGACTACATTAGGTGGTTCCGACTTATGTGCAGAAGGCCGGACAGGTCACGCGGAGTGACTCCGGCAGAGAGTGAGATTGATAGATGTTGAGCTCTAGGTTCAATCGTTCAGGGCTATTAGAGGGCCTCCGATTGATTATTTCTTTTACTTAATTATATTATGTTAATGCATTCATACTAAACTGTTGAGATTGGCATGGTACATTCTTTATTGAATCTGTTATAAGATTGATGATTGAGACAGTTGAGATATATATGCTATATACTATTTTTCTGGGAAAGTATACAGGTTTTTCCAAAAAGGGGTTATAATTGTGGATTTATGAAATGATTTGGAAAAGCTTATTTTCGCCCACTCACGTTTTCTGTTTTTCGCCCCTCCAGGTTCTAGTTGATAGTTGAGGCGTTGGTGGCCTACGAGACTGCTTCGGCGTTCTGACAGACTAAATAAATGTAGGATTCACCCGAGGGTGTTGTAAATTAGTTATGTTCCTACTTGACTGCACCTAGATGCTTATGCTCTGTTTATGTGTGTTTAGTACACTCTTATGCACATAGAATGCTAGGTTGTAAATAACTGCAATTAGTGGTTTTCGTTAATTCGTATTTTATTATTAAATTGTTTCCGCTTGCGTTATGGTTACGTCACGCTCACGTGACGGCCAGCACGTCCTAGTCTTCGGGTTAGGGTGTGTCAGTTTGGTATCAGAGCATAGGTTGCAGTCCTGTATAACTAATGAGTTCTTTATTTGATTTTTGGATGTTTTCTGTCAGAATTATGCCGCCTCGTAGAGATCCTCGCCGTGCTGCTGAGCCTAATTTCCCCGATATAACTCAGTTAGGGGCAGCAATGGCTCAAGCTTTTCAGGCTAATATCCGTCCTCCTCAGAGAACGCCCGTAGAGACGATGTATAATCTGAAACTGGAAACCTTTGAGGGAAATGAAGGTTATGAAGGGGCAGAAAAGTGGTTGGATCGAATTGAGCAGACCTTTCAAGTGATGCAAAGTCAGGGAAACCTGCCAGCTAATAGATGGGTGGAGACCACCACCTGGTTTTTGGGCCGTGAGCCAGCTGCGTGGTGGATAAATCAGTCGAGGCACATGGCACCTGAAAGGGCAGCCGAATGGGAGGTATTTAAGGAAAATTTTATGAAGAGATTTGTTCCTCCGGAATATATAGATCGCAAGAAACAGGAATTCACCAGTCTGAAGCAGAGAAATATGTCTGCACATGAGTACTACAGGAAGTTTACTGATTTATCCCGTTATGATTCTGATTTAGCGGATAATCAAGCAGAAATGCTTCGTCGTTTCAAGCTAGGATCTAAGAAGAAGTACAGAACGTTTGCCAATGCACTTCCCTGTGCCGATTATCATGAGTATTTTGAGATTCTGGTCCGGATGGAAGACTCTGATAATCTTCCGGACAGTGAGGATGAAGAGGATAAGGGTAATGGTCAGAAGAAAAATGAGAAAGGTAAAGGTGTTTCCATTCCAGGACCTCGTCAGATGCAGAATTTCAAGAAAAGTGGAATGAGTTCGAGTTCTTCCAGTGGTGGATTTAGTGCCACAGGTCCGAGGAGAGGAGGTGGTAGGTTTGGTAATGGACCTAGATTTTCTGGTCAGAGAGGCTTTGGTGGTACTGGTAGTTCGGGTTCTCCGTTATGTCGCCGTTGTAATTTTCGACATTATGGGGAATGTAGGAGAAGCAGTGGTGCATGCTTTACATGTGGTCAGACAGGACATAGAGCTATGTATTGTCCCCAGAATCAGCAGAGGCCCCAGCAGCCTGTTATGCCAACATCAGCACCGACTCAACAGAACTTTAATTCAGGCAGTTATGGCCAGGGTGGTCGTGGTGGTGCTTATCACTATCAGGGTGATGCTGCTCCTTATGCTCCGGGACAGTATCACTATTCCCAGGATCCTTATTTTCAGAGTGGATATTCTCAGGATCAAGGAGGTTATACTTCATATCCGTCTATGCCAGCTAGCGGATCTCAGTGGTATCAGGGGGGTCAGCCCCAACAGAGCGGAGTTGCTGCTAGTAGTACAGGGTCGTTTAGGCCGCCTGCCCAGGCAGGTCAAGGACGTACTCATCAGGGACGAGGTAACCAGAGTGGCAGAGGTCGTGGAGGACGACAGCCAGCTCAGGGACGTGTTAACCACATCTCGCTGCAAGATGCTCAGAACCATCCAGACTTGATTATGGGTACGTTGAATGTTCTTGGTCATTTTGCTAGAGTCTTGATTGATTGTGGTGCTACACACTCTGTGATTTCTCATACATTTGCTCAAATAACGCAACCTCATCCTTCACCTCTAGGGTTTGATTTAGAGTTTGCTATGCCTAGAGGGGATAAATGTTATGTTGATAGTTTTTACTCTGGGTGTCCAGTGATGGTAGACAATGTCATTATGCCTGCTAATCTTATCCCGTTAGACATCGTGGATTTTGATGTGATTTTAGGGGCGGATTGGTTGCATTATAATCGCGCCCATATAGATTGTTACGGGAAATCAGTTACTTTTCTTCGTCCTGGACTACCCGAGGTTACATTTGTGGGTGAAAGAAGTGGGGTGAGGCATGGTGTTATTTCCGCCATAAGGACAAAGAAATTGTTATCCAAGGGTTGTCAGGGATACTTGGCACATGTGGTTTTGAATGATGTTGATTCCGGTAGTGTGGAGGAAGTCGGAGTAGTCAGACACTATCCTGATGTATTTCCAGATGATTTACCTGGGTTGCCTCCAGATAGAGATGTGGAATTTTCGATTGAATTGCTTCCAGGTACGAATCCTATCTCTTTGGCTCCTTATAGAATGGCACCAGCGGAATTAAGAGAGTTGAAAATTCAATTGCAAGAGTTAATTGATAAAGGTTTCATTCAGCCTAGTTCTTCACCTTGGGGAGCTCCAGTGTTGTTTGTAAGAAAGAAAGATGGAACTTTGAGATTGTGCATTGATTACAGGCAATTGAATCGGGTGACGATTAAAAACCGTTATCCCTTGCCTCGTATAGATGATTTGTTTGATCAGCTCAAAGGTGCCTGTGTGTTTTCTAAGATCGATTTGAGGTCTGGGTATTATCAATTAAAGATTAAAGATGAGGATGTTCATAAAACAGCTTTCAGGACTCGTTATGGGCATTATGAGTTTTTGGTGATGCCATTTGGATTAACGAACGCTCCTGCAGCTTTCATGAGATTGATGAATGAAGTATTCCAGGAATATCTTGACAAGTTTGTTATTGTTTTTATTGATGACATCCTGGTATATTCTAAGTCGAAATCAGACCATATTCGACATCTTAACTTGGTGTTAAGGAAATTGAGGGAACACCGATTATATGCCAAATTTAGTAAATGTCAATTTTGGCTGGATCAAGTGGCATTTTTGGGACATGTGGTATCAGCTCAGGGAATTCAAGTGGATCCTCAAAAGATAGCAGCGGTGGAAAATTGGGAACAACCTCGAACGGTCACTGAGGTGCGGAGTTTTCTTGGTTTGGCAGGTTATTATAGACGGTTTGTTCAAGACTTTTCTATGATTGCCTTGCCATTAACGAAGTTAACCAGGAAGGATGTTAAGTTTGAGTGGGATGAAAGTTGTGAGCAAAGTTTCCAACAGTTGAAGTATTGCCTTACTCATGCACCTGTGTTAGTACTTCCTGATGATAATGGTAACTTCGAGATCTATAGTGATGCTTCTTTGAATGGTTTGGGTTGTGTTTTGATGCAGCATAGTAGAGTGATTGCCTATGCTTCTAGGCAGTTGAAGACTCATGAAAGAAACTATCCGACTCACGATCTTGAGTTGGCAGCTATTGTGTTTGCTTTGAAGATTTGGAGACACTATCTCTATGGCGAGAAATGTAAGATCTTTACCGATCATAAAAGCCTTCAGTACCTTTTCACTCAGCATGATCTTAATCTTCGTCAGAGAAGATGGTTGGAATTGTTAAGTGATTATGATTGCACGATTGAGTACCATCCGGGTCGTGCAAATGTGGTAGCTGATGCTCTGAGTAGGAAGCCTCAAGGGCGACTTAATGCTTTGTATGCCAGTCGTGTTCCTCTTCTGGCAGAGTTGAGATCTACTGGAGTAGAGTTAGAATGGGAAGAGCAAAGTGAAGCTTTTCTTGCCAATTTTCAAGTCAAGCCAATTTTAATTGATCGGGTGCTTGCAGCTCAATCGTGGGATGAAGAAATTCAAGAATTGATCAATTTAAGAAATGAAGGGAAGAAGAAAGATCTCAAGATCCGAGGATCAGATGGTATGCTTATGCAAGAGAACAGGATGTATGTGCCTAATAATGAGGAACTGAAGAAGGAAATCTTGGATGAAGCACATTGTTCGGCTTATGCTATGCACCCAGGAGGAACTAAAATGTATCATACCATTCGACCATTCTACTATTGGCCGGGTATGAAGAGGGAGATTGCGGAGTATGTAAGTAGGTGTATTGTTTGCCAGCAGGTTAAGGCTGAAAGAAAGAAGCCGTTTGGGAGATTGCAACCACTTCCCGTTCCCCAGTGGAAATGGGAGAATATAACGATGGATTTTGTGTATAAGTTGCCACGTACACAAAATGGTTTTGATGGCATTTGGGTGGTTGTAGATCGACTTACCAAATCAGCACATTTTATTCTAGTAAGGGAGAAATACTCTTTAAATAAGTTGGCTCAGTTATTCATATCGAAGGTTGTAAAGTATCATGGTGTCCCAGTGAATATTATTTCTGATCGAGATCCAAGATTTACTTCTAAGTTTTGGATAGCTTTTCAAGAAGCTTTAGGTACTAGATTGCTTTACAGTACAGCTTATCATCCACAGACAGATGGTCAGTCAGAGAGAACTATTCAGACACTCGAGGATATGTTGAGATCCTCTGTGATGCAATTTGGTGATTCTTGGCATGATCGTTTGGATTTGATGGAGTTTGCCTACAATAATAGTTTTCATTCGAGTATTGGAATGTCTCCATTTGAAGCACTTTATGGTAAAGCTTGCCGTACGCCATTATGTTGGTCAGAGGTTGGTGAAAGAATACTTGAGGGCCCAGAGATTGTGGATGAGACTACTCAGAATATTCAGGTAATTAAATCTAACCTGAAAGTGGCCCAGGATAGACAAAAGAGCCTAGCGGATCGACATACCACGGACAGAATGTATAATGTGGGCGACTATGTTTTTCTGAAATTATCGCCTTGGAGAGGTGTGGTTCGCTTTGGAAAGAAAGGAAAGCTAAGTCCCAGGTACATTGGACCTTATGAGATCACTGAGAGGATTGGTGAAGTTGCTTACAGGTTGGAGCTACCTCCAGAGTTGTCTAAGGTACATAATGTGTTCCATGTCTCGATGCTTCGGCATTATGTTTCAGATCCTTCACATGTGATTCCTCCTCAACCATTGGAAATTAATCCGGACTTGACGTATGATGAGGAACCAGTGACTATACTGGATTGGAAAGATAAGACCTTGAGGAATAAGACCGTGAGCTTGGTGAAAGTATTGTGGAGAAACCATTCAGCTGAAGAAGCTACTTGGGAGACAGAAGATCGGATGAGAGATATGTATCCGAGGTTATTCTATGACTTTTGATGTTCTGGTTAGTGATTGGAATTTCGGGGACGAAATTCTATAAGGAGGGGAGATTGTCACAGCCCGTCCCAGAGTTACTAAATACCGAGGACGTGAAATTACTAAAACGCCCTTAAACGGGATTAAGGTGCGTAAATTTGGTATTTGTTTTACACTAAGATCCTAAACTAGGGTTAGAATTATATTAGTATGTGTTAATTTAATTTGTGTTTGGACTTAGGGTGGGGTCCTACCCCCTAAATCCCTCCCCAAAACCCGTGGGATGTCTCTCTCTCATCTCCCTTCACTCTCTCTCTCTTTCTTCATTTCAGTATCACTCTCTCTCTCTTACTCTCGAACTCTCTCAAGCTCTCGGACAAACACCAAGAACAATCACAATCCTACACCAACGTCCGATCTAAGATCACCACGACACTCCTTAGGACCTCACGAGCACGGGAATACCAGTTTTAGGTAAGTTCTATTTCGAGAACCCTAGTTTTAAAACACCCCGTGTAATGGCACTGTTCACGAACTTAATTTTGGTTGTGTTTTAGGTTAAACAAAGATCACCACGAGTCTTAGGAAGTTCCAAGGAGGCTCGGAGTGCCTCGTTTGAACAAAATGGACGTCGGGATCGTCGGGTTTGAGTTTGGCCGAAATTGAAGAATTTTGAAAGGTTTGATCTTGTTGTTTTTAGGCCTTAAAACCCTTCCAACGTGTTAGTACATGTTAAATGCTTCATTTTGGTATAAAATGCGAAGAAATTGGTTGAAAAACGAGGGAGAATAGTGGATTTGAAAATTTTCCAGAAACCGGCGAACAGTCGCCGGCGACCGGCGACTCGCCGGAGAAGACAGGGAATATTCCGTCAAAACTGACGGAATATGCCAACGCCGTTACCGTTACCGTTGGATATTTAACGGAATATTCCCTAACGCCGTTCACTGTGCCGTCAGTGTGCCTGGCACGTGGCCGCGCGTGGGCCGCGCGTAGGTCCGTGCCACGTCAGGCGCGTGGGGGCGCGTGGAACATCCAAAAATTATTTTAAAAATATGGGGATGATCCTGAGGTTGTGTAGGTCACTGTGGTATATTCATATACCCAATTTGAGCATCGTATGAAGAATTAATTACCTAGTTTGGTTTAGGTGCGTTAAATGTGCGTTAAATGATTGTTTTAAGTTATTTCACTTCTAGGTGGAACATTTAACGAGGACGAGCACATCCAGGGGCGTCAAGGGGGTTACGACCCGGCGACATACCAGTGAGTGGGCATTTGTTTTTATATATACCTATATACTCGATTTCCCCAGAAATCAAATTTAAATGAAAAGTATATTGAAATGAAATATGATGTGATTGCCATGCATAGAATGTTATGGATATTATGAACTGTCGTATGATGCATATATGTAAGGTGGTGCTGTGGACGCACAGGTAAGTATTTAATTACTGTTATGTTGATGATGATATATTGAGCTCATATCCTGCACCATGGTTTAGTGCTTATAGTATTCACCGCATCGCACGCTCGCCTTGGATCCAAGTAGATGCTGGTCGTACAGTCCACGCGGAGTGGGTACGACGGGCCAGTCGTAGAGTGTTAGTGAGATTATGACTGGTGGGTGACCTTAGGTTATTGTATACAGATGATTGATGAGAGAAGCACTAGAGCGAATATTACCATGAGTCGTTCAGACTACATTAGGTGGTTCCGACTTATGTGCAGAAGGCCGGACAGGTCACGCGGAGTGACTCCGGCAGAGAGTGAGATTGATAGATGTTGAGCTCTAGGTTCAATCGTTCAGGGCTATTAGAGGGCCTCCGATTGATTATTTCTTTTACTTAATTATATTATGTTAATGCATTCATACTAAACTGTTGAGATTGGCATGGTACATTCTTTATTGAATCTGTTATAAGATTGATGATTGAGACAGTTGAGATATATATGCTATATACTATTTTTCTGGGAAAGTATACAGGTTTTTCCAAAAAGGGGTTATAATTGTGGATTTATGAAATGATTTGGAAAAGCTTATTTTCGCCCACTCACGTTTTCTGTTTTTCGCCCCTCCAGGTTCTAGTTGATAGTTGAGGCGTTGGTGGCCTACGAGACTGCTTCGGCGTTCTGACAGACTAAATAAATGTAGGATTCACCCGAGGGTGTTGTAAATTAGTTATGTTCCTACTTGACTGCACCTAGATGCTTATGCTCTGTTTATGTGTGTTTAGTACACTCTTATGCACATAGAATGCTAGGTTGTAAATAACTGCAATTAGTGGTTTTCGTTAATTCGTATTTTATTATTAAATTGTTTCCGCTTGCGTTATGGTTACGTCACGCTCACGTGACGGCCAGCACGTCCTAGTCTTCGGGTTAGGGTGTGTCACTTCAGACTCTTCACTCAGCCTATTGTACTTGTCCATTTCAAAAGAGTTTTTCTTAATTTGGAATATCTTGCCACACCGTTTGTCTAACTCATCTAATGGTAATGCTCGACTACTACTCTCACGTTTTCCCATATTATTTCATTTCCTTTCTCCCTATTTTCCTTCTTGTGATTTCACCCATTTCATCCGCCTTAAAAATAATTATTTTTGTCAAAATTTTAATTTTATTTTCTTCATCAAAATACAGGATTCATTATGGCAAGACGAAATTGATGACATAGAGTGTGCCACTCGACTTTCCCTGTTAGATTTACAAGATAAGGGCCCAAATATTGAAATCGGTGAGACTGATTAAGCCTAATAATCTAATAAAAGCATGTTAACAATGATTATAATTAGTTAATCTCTTTTTTAGTAATTCATGAAATTAACTATTGCAAAATTTGTTACTTTTAAAGTAGAGAATGAATCTGGGTGTGATGATGAACAATATTGTAAGCAACTTGCTAAAGCCATTGAAGAAAGCCTTGAGTATTCAAACAGCAGGTACCCTTAACGTCTTTTAGGGTGTTATATGTGTAATATACATATATCTATACAAGCTGCACACACACACACACATATATATATATATATATATATTATCATTATATATCATAGTTACGTGGGAGTTTCTGGCTCCATATATCCGTTTCTTTACAACGTTGAACAATGAACATATATGGCAAGAGGTGGAAGATTTGGCCGGGATGAATTAGGTCCTGAGTTTCTCTTCAATATTTTAGCAGAAGATGCAAATGTAACTGTTCGAATTTAATTTCTAATAAATTTTTATCTTTCGAAAAAAAGAGAGCATATATGGCAAGAATTGAGTTCTTGCATGCCCCTTCCTTCCTCTGAAGATACATAAGTCACAAGTGAAGGGATAAACATGAACTTTTTTAATTGTCTCCATATATACAGGTTCGTTCATCAGACTGACATCATTTTCTTGTTCTTGCTCCAGGAGTCCTGCTCAACAAAATCAAATAGATAATGATAAAATTGTAAGTCAAATTTACTTTAGTTTTGATCATCAGCTTCATCACTTTAATTTTCTTTGACGCCAAGTTTTTTGGTCCCTGTGGTTTTGTTGAGGTTTATTGTTGGTCTCTGTAATTTGGACTGGTCCAACTGTGCTCCTTTTATGTTATTTCGGATTGTAAGAACACTATAAACTACTTCCGCCATGAAAATTTAATTGAAATTGAAAGGTGTCCTTGAATTACAACAACTTAATTACTAAACTACATATACAAACTACAGGCACCAAAAGTGAATCTTGAACAAACTACAAAGAGCAAAAGTAAAATTTAGCCTTTGTTTAACTTAAAATCGAAGTTATAAATGGTGATTCTACACCCTAGCTCCTCTGCGCGCCAATCCATTGCCTTGGGGGTAACATGCCAACCTCAAGGCAATAGATTGGGAGAGAGGAGTTATAATTGTGTTGGTTAATTTCCGATTATATAATTGTTTTCCAGGATCAACCTGATGATGTAGTTCTTCCTGTTGCGGCTGAGGGAGCATTGGGGCAGAGTTCTTCTAGCCAATCACATGGAACAAATATTGGGAATGTGGCAGCTGAAGGCTCTATTGGTTATGATTCTCTTGACTCAACCGTGGAGGTTGAGAAACCCTAAAAAGAAGTGGTGGCATAATGTCATGATCGAAACTATTGGATTGAATTTCGACAAAACCAAAAAAACTATTGGATTGAATAATTTTGGAAATGTTTGCGAACATATCGTCAAATTATTGATCAAATAAAAAACCCACATTGTTTTTTTTCTTTCACATTTCTCAGTTCTTTATTTCACATATTTTTTGCAATATTCTTTAACTAAATAGAAAGAAAAAAAAAGGAGAAATTAGGTTCTCATCCTTTTTTTTTGCAACTCCATTGATTAAAATTTATTCATTTTCAATTTTTTATCAAGGTCCTTGGGTATTAATAATATCATTAATTATTTTAATAATAAAATATTTTTTTATTTCTAAATATATTCATTTAATGTTAAAAATGTTACAATTAGTATATTTATATTTATGACTAAATTTTTTATCATATATTTTTAGTTTTAGTTTGTACCCATTTTTAATTTGTATTTTTTTTTAATTTGTACCAATTTTCTTTTCAATTTTAATTTGTACCCATATATTAATTTCTTTTTGTGCCCATATTTTTTAAAGTTTATTTGTATTTGTACCCATATAGTTTTTTTATTTGTACTTTTTATTTTGCTAAATGTACCCATACTAATTATATGTACCCATTAATGTAAAACTTTTTAATGTTAAAATGTACTCATTCTTAAATATATCAATTTTTTATATGTAAAATGTACCATTTTTTATATGTAAAATCTATTCAATTTTTTTCTAATCCATTTTTAAACTTATATAGGTGCATTCTTTTTTCTTTGATTTTAAAATGTATCCATTCAAGTTTAATCGAAGAAATTTACTAATGTTATTAAGCCTAATATCTTTTTTTTTCTTTTTTTTTTTGTGATTTTGAAGCATGTACCCATGTTTTGATACAATAATTTTTTTGGTTAATTTTGATGAATGTACCCATGTTTATATATATACACACACACAATAGTGTATTTATATTTTAATATTTTTAATCCCACAAATTATGGTTTTTTTATTTAAAATCTCATTTATATAAACAACTAAAATTTCTAATTTTTAATTTAAAAAATTGGCAACATACATAGAAATAAATTATCACATTAATTTCAGGGACCTCGATAAAAAATTAAAAATCAATTAGGTTTCAATCAAAGAATATTCATAGTTAAGTACCGTATCCAAAGGCTTCCTAAAAAAAGTAAAAGTTGGGACTCCTACGACCAAAAGGTAAACAGTTTCAGAAATCAATTCGGTTTCCAAAATTCTAAGAATTTAAGACCTATAAATATTTGTGTATGCTAGCGCAGTTGCGTCTATTGATATTCACTATTGCTGCTAGCTTTTTTTATTATTTTCTTTTTAATCGTCGGGTGACTTGCGATATGGAAGACGTCTTTCACGAGTCCCAAAGCTTTAATTACTGGCACGTTGATCCCCTTGACACACAAGTACTAGACCCCCTCGGCCCTCATGAGAAATATTTCCCTTGTGTTCCCCTGGAAATCTACTTTGAAGTCTCCAGAAACTACAGCTACTTCGACCGCGATCTCTCAGAAGACGGAACCCTAACCCTGGTGCACCAATCTGAAGTACAAGTGAGAAGTTACAAAAGCAAAATAGTTGATGCGTCCTGGTTACAAACAAGAAACGCATACGTCAGACCCTATCTTTCTCGGGTGCTGTCCTTTCTTAAAATCCACGAGGACGTGCACAGTGGTATGGTAGAGACGATTATAGAAGGGGGTATCCGAATTAGAAACTTGGATTCCAAGAAAGGTCCTAAAGTCCTGCGCCTGAGGGTTGGCATAAAAATATACCATATCCAGATTCGTTGTGAGGACTGCTCGAAACAAAGAGAACTCGAAAGGGATGCGTTGATCAAGAAGATGCTAAAGAGGGTTAGAGTGGTGGCTGATGCCGATGATGTTAATGAGGAGGAGAGAGGTCGAGGAAGAAAAAGACAACCCGTTGTGCGTGAAAGTGAGGTTTGCCCTATTTGTCTGGAAAAGTTTGTTGTGGGATCAGAGGATGTAACATCCATGCCTTGCACACATATGTTTCATGAAAACTGCATATGGAGATGGTTCAAACAGAGTCACCTTAATTGCCCTGTTTGCCGCTTCGAGATGTTTATTGAACTTGGATCACAAGGGGAAGGAGACATTAGGATTTAAGCTAGTCTAGTTAGCTGTTTTAATTGACACTTCGTGTTATTGTATTTTGTACAAAATATATCATTGGTTTCTTTCTTCTAAATATGAGAATGAATTTTCTGGACATGGTTAGTTATGTCACAGTATTTATTTAATTATGTGTGTATAGAGGATTCAGATCAAGGAACAAACATTTTGACAAATATTTTTATACTTTTTATAGGCTACTGCATACTCTGCATTTTCTGTTTCATCCAGTAGGTTATTAGCGACACATAATTAATCCAGAAAAAAGATGAGGAGTGATAAGTCAATACTTTACCATATATTTTACTCTAATCTTTGTTGTAATTTATTGGTTATTTTGTATGAATTTTGATACTTTGAATTATATTTCCAATGTAGGACATTCAACTTCAGATGAATTTTGAAGTGATTCCAATTGGAGGATGTACGTGAGTCTTTCAAGATGATTGTATCAAAATTTCAGATTTTTCTACTTAGCCGTTTGACTGTGGCAATGAAATAAAGGCCCAGCGCGCAGCTTTCTTAGATTTACGTTTATGGACGTTTTGTGTATTTTGAAGGTCAAGATGGCATATTTTGAGGAAGATTTCTTCTGAGGATTTGTTAGGGACGTCTCAAGCTTTCAAAAGAGACCTTTTAGGACCAAATCCGAGTTTATTTGGTTGGTCAAAAGTCCAATTTTCTGACAAATCCGAATTTCAATTTAAATAGGAAACCTTTTATTTCCTAGTTATCTTGTTCTATTATGTTTCCTAGTTTTTAGAAGACATTTTCTATGAGGGTTTTAATTTGGAGTAGTATTAATATGGCTTTTAGCCATTAGGGTTAAGAGGGACTACGCAACATTTGGAGAATTTAGCTAGACTTTGAAGTTTTGTATTTCAAGGTATTTTCTATCCTTTTTTCTATTTCAATAAAATTCCTTTTGTTTTATAGTTGTTCGTAACTAATTTCCATTTGCTAGGGCGAAGCATGATCCTTAGCATGAATATGTGATTTTATTAATTTTCTTATGAATGGATGCATGTTTGTTTTGAATTATTAATCATTGCGATTAAACTATCTAATTGTCTTAATGATTCGCGCCCATTAGGATTTTTAGACAAGTAATTTGATGCAATTTTTGTTGGAACATCACCCTGAAATTGAAGAGGGCTTCTAGTGATTAGTAATTGTAAGTTCACTTAAGGCGAACATCACGCTCTTAAAGGTTGCATGGTTTTTCAAAGAGTTTACACAAAGCTTAATGAGTCTTGAATGTTTATATTTGATTTGAATATCATAGACATATTGCATGTTAGATATACGTTTTCGCTTGAACATCACGAGGAAAATATGCATTAGGAAATCCTAACCTTCAAAGCATGTATTAGAAATTCATAAGTAATTGGTAAAATTGCATAAGATTGTTAAGGGGATGACAGAACCCTAGGCTTTTACAATTTGGTTTTCAAAACGTTTTCCTTTGTTTTCTTTACTTTGCTAATTTCTTTAACCTTTTTAATTAAATTCGTTTTTATTATTTTTAAATTCAAAATCAACCTTTTCGAAACTTTGTTCTAAATAATTAGCTAAGGATTAGTTTTGTTGATGTACAAAATCAGTTAGGACTTTGGTACAACATAAAGTGTTAAGTTTGTGACCTTCGCTAGATTACTCCGATCACTAGTGTGGATAAGTATGTAAATGGATAGTGACAGGGAAGCAAACACAAGATGTACGTGGTTCACCCAGATTGGCTACGTCCACGGAGTAGAGGAGTTCTCATTAATTGTGAAGGGTTTACACAAGTACATAGGTTCAAGCTCTCCTTTAGTGAGTACTAGTGAATGATTTAGTACAAATGACATTAGGAAATATTGTGGGAGAATGAACTCCTTTTATAGAAGAGAGCTTCTAGCTTTGTTCTGACATTGACACGTGTCGTGTTGTGATTGGCTTCCGATGTTGACACGTGTCGCGCTATGATTGGCTTCTAATGTCGACACGTGTCGCGCTGTGATTGGCCTCCTGGTTGGAGGGAAACTCTTCTGGGTCCTTGACGGTATAACATTGACTGGTGCTCGGTAGTTTCGAGATTGGTCAAGTATGGTGCAAACAGTGCTCCTCTAAGTTCCCGAGTGAGGGAAGCTCCTCACTTGGGGACTTGCAAGATCCAAGCCGCTAAGTAATCACAAAACTTCTAAGTACCGAAGTGTGGTATCGTCTTCACTTGCCTTATCTGTCAGATGTGGCATCTTTTCTGGAAGTACTCTTCCTTCATCCAGGGGTGGTATCTTTAATCGGTGGAGATGTACAAGGTAATGTATCAATTTCACTTGAAGCTTACTTGTAGTTTCAGGCTTGGTCAATCGCGATACAAACCATGTAATAGGAGTCCCCCAAGTCGCTGAGCTAGGAGATCTGCTAAAAGAGGTGACAGACAAGGTAAGCAATCAGAGCTTCAAGCAATCAATCCTAGATCAGAAGTTAGATTTCGAGTTCTGGCTGATTGTTCTCATTCTCCCTATCTTGTAGGCAGCATGAAGGATAAAAAGAAGAAAAAAGATAAGAGATGATATGAGATACTTTTGCTTTTGAAGAAGTAACTTTCCACAAGCTTATTCTTGAAATGGGCTGAAGGGTTTTCTAGTTTCCTCCAAAGTATAAGGCCGACTCAAGAATTTGAAGGTCAAAACAAGTCCATCAAATCAAGAGTTCGTTTGACCTTGATGATATGGGATACTTTTGTTGTTGACAAAGTAGTGGATGTGGTATGGCGAGGCTTTGCTCTTTGGCGACGTTGCTATCGAAAGGTTGTTGAAGTTTCTTGAGCTCTTCGGATAGAGCAGCGATCCCGAGCTTGGATTTGACTTAGACTCATCCGTCTGGATTATGCGGTTCTGTAGGGAGGGCGTCATGCTATAGTGATATATTCTAGCTCATCGTTGAATCTTCTGCTTCAATCTTTTGCATCGCATAAGTGGTGCACAACCTTTGCATTTGAATGGTCCTTCAGAGCACTACTTCTCAGCGACTCATCCATGCTTGGCAGCTTCAGTGTAAAGAGCCAATATTGTATCAACTGTTCTGAAGTATTTGTCGAAAGGATTCGTGACCTTGACAACAGTTGAGGATGAGTACTCAAGAGCAATGCTAGGTGAGCAACCAGGCAAAGGTTCCGGGCAATCAGTTCCAGATCGGAAGTTTGATTTTAGGTTCTAACGGATTGCTTTCTTTCTCCTTGTCTTACAGGTAATAGCAAGGGCAAAGGAAAAGACCAGGAAAAAGCATGATATGGGATACTCTTGCTTTTAACCCTGATGATATGAGATACTCTTGCTCTAGTGTGGCTTGTTTGCAGAGGTATTATCAATGGAATGGAAGATGAGTATTTCAAAAGGCTTCATTGGGAGTGCCCTCTCAGATATGAGGAATGGTTGAGCATTTTTGCAGGTCTGCCTGTCCGTGGAGGGTGGAGATTGACATATATAGAAGTTTCCCCAACAACAAGTAGTAATGCTATTCCTTTACCCTTCTTGGTCATAGCAATGTAGTGGGAGCTGCAAGTTTCACGTGTTTTAACTTTGTCAGAGCATTTTGACAAAGTGGTTTATGGTATCTGGAAAGCTAATGTTGTGTGTGAAGATTGTAGACAAATTTTATCCAAGGAAATTTGGCTCTCGAAGTTCGGAGAGCGGTGCCTTTTCGATTTTCGAACAAGCAATCCTGTTGGGGATCTGGCTCTCGAGATTCGGAGAGCGTTGCCTCTTTGATTTTTGAACAAGCAATTCTATTAGGGATCTGACTCTGAGATTTAGAAAGTTGTACCTCTTCGATTTTTTAGAAAGTTATCCTGGTAAGAGTCTGGCTCTCGAGATTCGGATAACGGTGCCTCTTCGATTTTTGAGAAAGTAATCCTGGTAGGAGTCTGGCTCTCTATATTCAGGGAGTGGTGTCTCTTCAATTATTAAGAAAGTAATCCTGTTGGGAGTGTTTTCTCGATGTGAGTTAAGGTTGGGCATTTTTGCCAGTCTGCCTTGCCACGAAGCACAGAGGTTGACACACACAAGGACTTTCCAGTTATCAAGCAGTGGTGCTGTTCCTTTACCTTTGTAGGTAATGGTAGGGTAGCTGGACCTTCAAAATTTATGTGTCTAAACTTTGTCAGAGATCTTTGGCAAAGTTATATGTCGTACACGAGGAGCTGGTGTTGCGTGTGGGGATTGTCGACATATTTTACTCAGGAAAATCTGCTTCTTGAAATCCGGAGAGTGATGCCTCTTCGATTTTTGAACAAACGGCCTTGCTGCCCTTTCTTTTATAGGGGTACCAATTGTGTGCAAGAAGTACGTTCAGAGAGTTATTGCTTGTAGGAATTTTCCCCTTATTTTCGTACTTCAGAGATTTATTGGACATCATTTCTCCTTCATCATTTCTGAAAATGTCTGGCCCATCCGACCGTTGTTTTGACTTGAACTTTGGTGAACAGGCAGCCATACCTCATCAAGACAACATATGACACCCATCATTCTTATCCCATACTGGTCCTCTTACCGTTGGGGACTCCGTGATGAAGAATGATATGACCGTTGCGGTGGTGGCCAGGAACCCTCTCACTTCCAAAGATAACAAACTACTTTCCAAACGGTCTGATGAGTTGGCTGTTAAGGATTCTCTAGCTCTCAGTGTTCAGTGTGCAGATTCTGTGTCTAATATGGCCCAACGCCTATTTGCTCGAACCCGCCAAGTTGAATCATTGGTGGCTAAAGTGATAAGTCTCAAATAGGAGATTAGAGGGCTCAAGCATGAGAATAAACAGTTGCACAGGCTCGCACATGACTATGCTACAAACATGAAGAGGAAGCTTGACCAGATGCAGGAATCTAATGGTCAGATTTTACTTGATCATCAGAGGTTTGTGGGTTTGTTCCAAAGGCATTTATTGCCTTCATCTTTTAGGGTTGTACCACGTAATGAAGCTCCAAATGATCAACCTCTGATGCCTCCTCCTTCTGGGGTTCTATCCAGTATTAAGGCTCCAAATGATCACCCTCCGGTGCCTTCTCTTTCTGGGGCTTTGCCTACTGCTGAGACTTCTCCTGAGTAACCTTTGTGAAGGCTCCTTCTTGTTTGTTTATTTTGACTCATGTATATGCACATATTTGTAACTTATCGGAGTTATCAATAAATAAGCTTTGCTTCATTTCAACATTTTGTGTTAAATACACCAAAGCCTTCTTCACTAAGTTCTTTGAATTTTTTTGTTTTGTTGAAGCTTGTATGTTGAAGCTTTGTGAGTGAAGCATGTAGGTTGAGGTAGTGCTCCCTTAATTTCCCGAGGAAAACTTCTCGATTGGAGACATGAAAAATCCAAGTCACTGAGTGGTCATGAGACTTCCAAGTATCAAGGTGCAGTTGCATATGGTAAGAGTCCCCCAAGTCTCTGGTCGAGGGAGTTGACAAATGAGGTGTCTTGCTAGTAGTCAAGTTTCCAAAGTAACAAAATTTCACCATTTTCCTTTCTAAATGGTAGCCCAAAACTCCTCTTTCATGTACATTTGTTATGAAAGTTGTTAGGCCCAAAGAAGGGGAAGTCTAGGCTCTCCTTTTTCTTTTTCTTTTTTTTAAAATTTTTGTTTTTGAATTTTCAAATTTTCAAATTTTGGAATTTTTTATTTTTTATTTTTTTTGAATATATATATATATATTTTTTGAAGCTTTGTAGGTGAAGTTTTTGGGGTTGAAGCTTTTGTAGGTGAAACTTTGGAGTTGAAGCTTTGTAGGTCAAGCTTTGTAGGTCAAGCTTTGTAGGTGAAGCTTTTGTACGTGAAGCTTTGGTGTTGAAGCTTTTGTAGGTGAAGCTTTGTAGTTGAAGCTTTGTAGGTGAAACTTTTGTATGTGAAGCTTTAGTGTTGAAGCTTTTGTCGGTGAAGCTTTGGAGTTGAAGCTTTGTAGGTGAAGCTTTGATGTTGAAGCTTTGTAGGTGAAGCTTTGTAGGTGAAGCTTTGATGTTGAAGCATTGTAGGTGAAGTTTTTGTAGGTGAAGCTTTGGTGTTAAAGCTTTGTAGGTGAAGCTTTGGTGTTGAAGCTTTTGTAGGTGAAGCTTTGGTGTTGAAGCTTTGTAGGTGAAGTTTGTAGGTGAAGCTTTGGTGTTGAAGCTTTTGTAGGTGAAGCTTTGGTGTTGAACCTTTGTAGGTGAAGTTTTTGTAGGTGAAGCTTTGGTGTTGAAGCTTTGTAGGTGAAGCTTTGGAGTTGAAGCTTTGTAGATGAAGTTTTGGTGTTGAAGCTTTTGTAGGTGAAGCTTTGTTGGGTACCATGAATTGATTTTGCTTCACACTATCTTGATCAAGACAATGTGAAGCTTTTGAGAATTTGTAGTTGCCCTCCATTTGTTGACGTTTTTGTTAGTGAAGCTTTTGTGGTGAAGCTTTGTAGGTGAAGCTTTGTTGAGTACCATGAATTGATTTTGCTTCAAACTATCTTGATCAAGATAGTGTGAAGCTTTTGAGAATTTGTAGTTGCCCTCCATTTGTTGGAGCTTTTGTTGGTGAAGCTTTGTTGTGTACTATGAATTCATTTTGCTTCACACTGTATTGATTAAGATAGTGTGAAGCTTTTGAGAATTTGTAGTTGCCCTCCATTTGTTGAAGCTTTTGTTCGTGAAGCTTTGTAGGTGAAGCTTTGTTGGGTACCATGAATTGATTTTGCTTCACACTATCTTGATCAAGATAGTGTGAAGCATTTGAGAATTTGTAGTTGTCCTCCATTGATGTAGCTTTGTTGAATTTCCCAATTTTTTTTTTTTTAGGAAACTAGAAATTTGAAAATGTGGGAGAGACAACATATACAAATTTTGCTTCCACACTGTTGAGTAAGAGATTGTGATGCAAGCCACACCTTGTAGTAGTCGAAGGTTTGGATGAACCATATAAATTGAATTTGCTTTGAACAATCTTGATCAAGAGTGTGTGAAGCTTTCTACGAGTTGTAGTGTTTGCATTGTTATAGAGGTGAAATGTCTGAAGCAGATGCAAGAGGGCTGAAGAGCTTGATCTTCGTATACCATGCACTGAAGCCGTTGTTGGCTTGCAATAAGACTTTGTTGGTGACTATAACTCTTGTTAGGCATAAGTGCTCCCCTAGTTGAGTTGTAAAGCTTGAGGGTTTTTTATTATTTGTGAATGCTAGGAGTTCACATGTACAAGTTGTACCACTCGTCTTCTGGTTGGTGGAATGAATGGTAAGTTGCTTTCATCACTTGGTTGGTGGTACGAATGTGAGTTCCTTCACCATTTTTCATCACATTTCATCACCTGGTTGGGGGCATGAAGGAGAGTACGGGTTGTACATTTCATCACCTAGTTGGTGGCATGAAGATGAGTTCCTTCTTCACCTGGTTGGTGGCATGAGTGACAAGTTACCAAATGATATTAGAGTACGGGTTGTACATTTCATCACCTGGTTGGTGGCATGAAGGAGAGTACGGATTGTACATTTTATCACCTGGTTGGTGGCATGAAGATGAGTTCATTCTTCACCTGGTTGGTGGCATAAGTGGCAAGTTGCCAAATGATATCAGAGTACGGGTTGTATATTTCATCACTTGGTTAGTGGCATGAAGGAGAGTACAGGTTATACATTTTATCACCTGGTTGGTGGTATGAAGATGAGTTCCTTCTTCACCTGGTCGGTGGCACAAAGATGAGTTCCTTCTACACCTTGTTGGTGGCATGAGTGGTAAGTTACCAAATGATATTAGAGTACGAGTTGTACATTTCATCATCTGGTTGGTAGCATAAAGGAGAATACGGGTTGTACATTTCATCCACCTGGTTTGTGGCATGAAGATGAGTTCCTTCTTCACATTTCATCACCTGGTTGGTGAGAATAAGGGCAAGGTCTCGAGGCACATTGTAGCAAGTGTCGAATGACACAAAGTATGTTGAACCCTTTCGAAGCACAATTGGCTTATGTATGGATGTGTTGGAATGTATGATATTTATGTATGAATGTGTGATTGACATAAGTGATGCTTATGAATGTTTTTCTATGCATGAATGGATCCATGCTTTCGATATGTGAACCATGTTGGTTGTAACACTTAGTATCACATACTATGTGTCAAAGTACACATGTTGAAACTCTAAGTTGGAGTATAGGGGTAGGTCAGCGTAGACCAAGTGTTCCAGTGCTAGGAATGCAAAAGACTCAAGAGAAGTTGTCTGAATTCCCTCTTCTTTAAAAATTTGCCGAATGGCTTGTGTGACAAAAGATCTCAAGCGGTTGAGAGTCAAAATATTTGTAATGTGTATGCCTTCTTATAATAGCATTTCCTTTAGTACCTAGTCATCCACTTTGAAAGAGTGAGGCTTGGCCCCATAGTCATAATAGTCGACGATACGTTCACCCCTGGTTGTCTTGATACAAACTTTTATCCTTCTTGTTGTAATAGGCTTGCTGAGAGTAAAAATCTTTCCTCTTACCATGAGACAAATACGTTTGATGACTTAACGAGTAGCTAAATGAGGCAGGAGATGATGCAATGGGTGTCTAAATGGTCAATATCTCTACACTTGGTAGAACTTGACTTCCACTTCCCACTTGTTAATAGGGGTTAACCATATGAGGGTTCCCTTGGTATGTCATTACTTTGGCGGAGGTGTGGTTGTAAACATGTATCATCACCTCAGAGTAATTCCTTCAAGTGTTGGCATTGATCATGTACTTGAAGAAACAATCACGTAGGCCTGCCATGAAGGCCTTGAGGGCGGTTTTGTCATCTACCTCAACGCAGCGAGAATACTCATGGCTAAAGTGACCAGCATATTCTCGTAGTGACTCGTTTGGCTTTTGGCTAATAATGTACAAGTCATTAGTTTACATTTTCGCCAGAAAGGGTGGAAAGGAAGAGAAGACATCGCTTTTTGTCGGTGTGCATCTGATATGCCATGGTGGACTCAAAGAGGTTAAGGTGTTCAATCGGGTTCTCCCTTCCAGTATAGAGTTGTAAACCAAGCTTTTGTTTTATCTTCGCTTAAAGGGGGTGTCGAGGATCCTCCTTGTGAGAGGGCCAAGCCTGGGTTGGTTCCAATTAGGTATCTCGGCCTGACGTTCGGCCTTCAACTTGTTTACTTCCTCAATGAGATGTAGGACAATGAAGTCTTGAGTGGAGTTATGTACCACTTGAATTTTCTTCTGTAAGTTTCCATCGCCTTTTGGAAGTAGGAAAGTTTGAGCAAGAACGTGTGGTTTTTCCTTGAACTTGCCGTACTGACTTCTAGGGCGAGTCTGTCGAATACCTCCAAGTCCCCTGTACCTTCATGTTCCTCTGGGACATGTCATTCCTTCCCTAGATTGGCAGCTGGCCTGGGTTATGGGAGGGGACCGAGTCTTTTAGAAACCCTTGGGTCATTGATCTTCAAGCTTATGTGAAGGGGATTCTCTCGACGTTGCTTTAGGAAGTCTTGACAGTCACGATAAACGGCTTTCGATCCTTTTAACCCTTCTGCAATGAGGTGTCTTCCTCCACTTCTCTTGCTTCGGGTCGAATCAGCTGGGTTGAGAGAAGTCTCATGTTAATCAATGTTTTGATGATTAGCTCGCTCCTCATCAGGGATACCCATGTCGAAGGAATGTGACCCTCCGTGTTGGGGGGCACCCAGATGATGGTTGATGTCCATAGAGGCAACAAACTTGTGTGTTTAAGCACGCCTAGTTTTGTGGAGCGTCTCGAAGAGCTTCTCTTATTATTCCTGAAGGATCTCATTCTTTATTGCTATCTTGTTGTTCTGAGCCTCCAGCTCATTAACTTTAGCTTGAAGAGCAACTCTCTTTCCTTCCTTCTTTCGTTGCTTCGCACTAGGTGCAAGAGGGGTGTCATTCTGTATGTTATGGCTTCCTTCGCTCCCCATGTTGGGAAGGGATGCCTGGTCAAAAGAGAGTGTACGAATGGTGGAAACCAACTTGACAAAGCTGAAGAGAGTGGGAATAAATGTCGTTTCCCACAGACGGCGCCAAATGTTGATGCACAAAATCAGTGAGGACTTTGGTACAACAGAAAGTGTTAAGTTTGTGACTTTCACTAGATTGCTCTGGTCACTAGTGTGAATAAGTATGTAAATGGATAGAGACAGAGAAGCAAACACAAGATGTACGTGGTTTACCCAAATTGGCTACGTCTACGGAGTAGAGGAGTTCTCATTAATTGTGAAGGGTTTACACAAGTACATAGGTTCAAGCTCTCCTTTAGTGAGTACTAGTGAACAATTTAGTACAAATGATATTAGGCATTATTGCGGGAGAATGATTTCCTTTTATATAAGAGAGTTGTTAGCTTTGTTCTGACCTTGACACGTGTTATGTTGTGATTGGCCTTTGATGTTGACATGTGTCGCCCTGTGATTGGCTTCTTAGTGTTGACACATGTCGCGCTGTGATTGGCCTCCTGGTTGGAGGGAAACTCTTTTGGGTCCTTGATTGTCTAACGTTAACCGGTGCTCGGTAGTTTTGAGATTGGTCAAGTATGGTACAAACAAGTTTAAATACAAACTATTCATTCAATCCATGTGAAAAATGACATTGCTTGAGCTGCTACAATAACCTTGTACTCAAGTATTTTTAAGTGTTTTTATCCCTACTTTTGCAGATGGTAAAAATCCTATCAAGGAGCTTCGCACAAGGCATCTGTAAAGGGCTGCATGTTTTACAACTTTTTTTTGTCAAAGCATGTTTTACGCCTAATCCCAACAACTTGTGCTAGTTCTGACTTACTCTCTAAATATCGAACCAATCTGGTATTGTGTACCTTACGAGTTTGAGTTTTCTTGCTTCATCCTTTTTAATGGGGTTCCTTCTTTGCAAAATTTTTGCTTTTCTCACTATAAGTGAACTCCGTAAAAATTGAATTTTCAGAATGATTTTTTTATGAATCTTCTGTGTGTATATGCATCTGATTTTCTTTAACTCGTACTCATGAGAATTTTAACTATTTTGCAGGTCGCACTGGTGGCAACGGCAAGCCATGCGGCTACTTTACTGCTACCTCAACTTATTTACCACTGGAACTTGATTTATCAAGACACACCAATGCGAAGAGCTCTCAGTCAACTTGTCCAACCAAGTTTGTATTTACAATCCTGACCCATAGAGCTTATAACATCATGTTTTACTAATACGAAAGTTAAAAGAATAGAAAAGAGTGATTTGATTCTTTGTGATGGGATTTTAAAGGGATAGGGATAAATTGAATGAAATTGGAGCTGTCTCCATAAACACTAGCAATCTCCGCACCTGCTATGCATGTGTTTAGGAGAAAGTTATTGCAAGATAGAGAAAAAGTAGCGAGTGGGAGAGAAAGTGGATATGAAAACGTATTGAATTATAATAATGCGTTTGATTGATTTTATTTTTAATTTTAGTAGAGTGATGTTAGTGGGTAAAATAGTTAGTTGTTAGGGGAGAGAATTATTAATGGGGATCAAATCTGCATCAAAGTGCACAGACATTGCTTTTGACCATTGTGGTAAAGCATCATATTCATGCCTTCGATTTTTTTTAACAAATTTTAAAATAGTCCTAGAGAGTTCTCTTAATATGCGGTCTAGATAGAATAATTATTTTGAAATGTGTGTGCTGATCAAGAACATTCCAAAGAACCTCCTAAAGCCAGGGCTCAATAAGAAAGGCAAAACATATTTCCAACGTCCGATGTTGCACTACTGTATGATGAATCAAGTGGTCCCTCCCGGTGTATTATTTGAAAAAGAGTGACAATCCCATTTTTTTTTTTTGTAGATCATAGGTTGGTCCAAAGAAGGAGAGTCGGCTAGATCATTGATCAGGGAAAGAGTTGCTTCTCCACGCATGAGTAAGAGTTGCTTCTCCACGCATGAGTTTTCAATTCAAAAATGGGAAAGGGCTATGTTAGTAAGCCAAGCAGGCCGCGTTAGTAAGCCAAGCAAGCCAGGTTCCCGGACACTACGATAGGACGTGGATCGATCATGACGAGAATGGACTTCTCCGTAATGTAATAGAAGAGTAACAGTCCAGTTCCCCGGGCTTTCTCCCTTCTCTCTTATTTGGGCATGTTCATTGTATTTTCTCTTAAGTTGGGTTGTGCTTTTACTCACTATTCTAAAAATCAGCCTAGGTTGTGGAGGACCGATGGGATTTATGCCAAAACGTGGAGAAAATTGGGTAAAGACTAGGCGGGTTAGGTGGGCTAGGCTCATAGGCAGAGGCTAGCTAGTTCCATTGTTTTCATTTTTTTTTTAATTAAGTTAAAGAGTTTTCTAGGTAACCTAGTAAATAAGAATCCACATTATGAATTAGTGAGTTTTTTAATTTGGTTTTTGGTTTTGGGGTTTTCTTATTTTTGCTGCATTAGTTTGTGATGATGACAATGTTATAATGGCTGAAGTTTTAAGTTTTTAACCTTCCCAAATTCTCAATGCAAGTATACTTTTTATTTTTTAGATTGCAAGTAGCGCTTATTCATATGTTATATTATAAATTTAATTAAATCTGCTTAGTCTGCCTAACCACTAGGCCCAGCTAGCAACCCGACTAGCGCCTAGTTTTTTTTTTTTTTGAACAAACGATATTATCTACACTAAAAGGGTAGGGGGAGTGGTTAGACTTCATAATGAGCTAGCAATAATGTGCTTCAAATTCACCTATAGCGAGAAACAAAACTAAGGGCTGGTTTGATATTGTTGTGCTTTGAAAAAAAGCTGCTGTGGGAATAAGCGGCTGTGCTGTGAGAATAAGCGGCTGTGAAATAAATCAGCAAAGTGTTTGGTAAACTTTTTTGTAAAAGTGCTTTTGAAAAGAAAAAAAAAGCAGTCTGATAGTGGGTCTTTTCATTAAAGGAGCATTGTAGCTTCGTGTGCTTTGAAAAAAAACCAGTTTTCCAAAGCTGCAAATAGCAGCTTCAGCTTTTTCCTTTGATTTCAGCTTATTCTCACAGCAGCTTCCAAAATAAGCCATTTTTTTTTTCAGTTTACCAAACACCTAAAACCCTCACAACTTTTTTTCATGGGTGCTTTTTTTTTTAAGCACATCACTCCCAAACCACCCCTAAGACCTCTCAAGGCATCTTCCAAGGACACATGGTGATCTTTGAGCAACCTATTTAGTCTCACCTGTTCGATATTTATTGAATAATTTAATTTCGCATCTAAAAGTAAAAATAATAATTGTCATGGAGATTCTTGCGTGGTGAACACTTGATAAGTCAATAATTATCCAGCGTGATTAGTAACTGCTCTAGCTTCCCCATGCCCTTTGCCATAGCAGAACGGATGAACTTGCTCTTACCTGGGCTTTTACTTACCTTTTCTGGTTTCTCCGCTCTCAAAATCATAAATTGAACCAAAAGTCCTCTAGTATCACATGTAATTGAATTAAAATTTTAAGCGATTTGTCATTAATTTTTAGTTAATCTGTTTAGGGTTATTTAAGACCATTTTTGAATGAAAAACTCTTACACTATGTTTGGATGAGGGAAATAAACTTGAAATTTGAATTAAAGACAGAATTTATAAATTGACATGCACCAATTCCCTTATTTGGATTCATAAACATAGAAATTTAGAATTTCCGCATGGAAAAAAACTTGGAATTTGGGACCTCCAATTCCCAAGTTTAAATTCCATGTAAATAGGTGTCATTTTCCAATTTATATGATTGAGTGTTTAAAAACAACAAATTCTGTATTCAATTCCATTGTTCTTTTAGGTTACCCAAACAAGAAAATTTACAAATTCTATAGAATAAAATTTCATTATTTAAATTTCCGTCATTTTAAAATTTCTTAGTAATTTTAAATTTCTTCATCCAAACATAGTGTTAGATCAACCCCCTTTTGCGTTTATTGAGAAGCCCTCGAAGTCAACTTGTTAGAGTGGGAAGCAACTTGTTAGAAGAGGAGTGAGGAGTTGAAATGTCTGATATAACCTGAACACAAATCATGTGCAAGGCAAACTTATTTTGAATGAAAACTTAAAGAAGTTAAGGTGAGATAAAATATTAATGATTTTGATAAATTAATATGACAAATTGCTTAAAATTTTAAATCATATGAGAAATTAAAAAATGTGTAGACATTTAAAAAAATTCCCAAAGTATTAGGAGTGATGCTATTTGTATAAACAAAATTAGCGCACTTGTTGGTGTACTTTGTGATAAAAGTGAATCCTATAATGATATATCTATTAGAGAGTAGACCATTAAATATGTCAGATTTGTATGTCTAAATAATTTTATTGATTTTAAAATAGTTATCATGCAAATACTAATGTGAGAGCTTTTCCGCATGAAATTTAGATTTGGTCTCTTAATAACTCTTCATTTATATATTTCCAACATGCTTCTTATCATGATCTAACCTATAAAAATATTTCTTTGGACCAAAAAAAACCTATAAAGATTTCCTTTGCCAGTACTCTTCACTTAGCCTATAGTACTACTCGATTTGAGTTTTTCTTTCGAATATCTTGCCACACCGTTTGTCTAACTGATCTAGTGGTAATGCTCGACTGCTACTCTCATGTTTTCTCATATTATTTTATTGGGTAATGTTATAGAAATCAAAATTTTTTTCCCACCCTTATTTTTTCTTCTTTTAATTTCACTCATTTTATCCACTTTAAAATACATAATTCATTGTGGCAAGACGAAATTGATGATATAGAGTGTGCCACTCGACTTTCTCTCTTAGTTTTACAAGATAAGCGCCAACATATTGAAATCGGTGGGGCTGATTAAGCCTAATGATCTAATAAAAGCATGTTAACAATGATTCAAATTAGGTACTCTCTTTTTCAGTAATTCATGAAATTAACTATTGCAAAATTTGTTACTTTTAAACTAGAGAATGAATCTGGGTGCTATGATGAACAATATCGTAAGCAACTTCCTAAAGCCATTGAAGAAAGGGAGTTTTAATGAAAAGTTCGCGGTACTATTCACTTTAATGAAAAATCATATTTTTACACTAAAAAGTCAAACCTGGTACTATTCACTTTACCCTTTATTTTGTCCTTATCATTAAAACTCAAAGTTTTCAAGCTCTTTTCTTTAGTTTTCTTTTGAAGAATGAAGTTTTAACGAAAAGTCCGTGGTACTGTTCACTTAACGTCTTTTTGGGTGATATGTGTATATATACATATATCCATACAAGCTGCGCGCGTGCGCGCGCGCACATATATATATCATTAGATATCATTAGATATCATTGTTAAGTGGGAGTTTCTGGCCTCATATGTATCCTTTGCTTTACAATGTTGAACAATGAACACATGGCAAGAATTGAGTTCTTGCATGCCCTCTCCTTCCTCTGAAGATACATAAGTCACAAGTGAAGGGATAAAAATGAACTTTTTAAATTGTCGTCCAGGTTTCGTTCATCAGACTGACATCATTTTCTTGTTCTTGCTCCAGGAATCCTGCTCAACAAAATCAAATAGATACTGATAAATTAACAGTAAGTGAAATTGCCCCATCTTATATGGTAATTAATCCTATCCTATGGTACATAATTTTCATTTTTTGGGTCCAAGTATAGTAATTTTCAGAATCAGGCATCAGCTACATCACTTTGATTTTTTTGACGCCGAGTTTTTTGTCCTCTAGTTTTTGGACTGGTCCAACTGTGCCGCTTTTATGTTTTCAGATTGTAAGAACACTAAACTACTTCCGCCATGAAAATTTAATTGAAATTGGGAGGTGTCCTTGAATTGCAACAACTTACTAAACTACATATACAAAATAGACACAACCAAAAGCGAATCTTGAACAAACTACAGAGACCAAAAGTAAAATGTAGCCTTTGTTTAACTTAAAATCGAAGTTATAAATGACAATTCAACACCCTGGCTCCTCTGCCAGTCCATTGCCTTGGGGGTAACATGCCAACCTCAAGGCAATAGATTGGCAGAGAGGAGCTAGAGTGTATTTGCTGAGATTGTGTTGGTTAATTTCCAATTATATATCATTGCTTTCCAGGATCAACCTGATGATGTAGTTCCTCCTGTCGCAGCTGAGGGAGCACTGGGGCAGAGTTCTTCTAGCCAATCACATGGAATAAATATTGGGAATGTGGCTGAAGGTTCTATTGGTGATGATTCTGTTCATTCAACTGTGGAGGTTCAGAAACCCTAAAAAGAAGTGGTGGCATAATGTCATGATCGAAACTATTGGATTCAATTTTGGAGATGTACGTATGCGAACATATTGGCATGAAATTATTGATGAGATAAAAACTCCACATTGTTTTTTCACATCTCTCTCTTTCTTTCACATATATTTTTGCAATATTCTTTAACTAAATAACAAAAAAGTTGGGACTCCTATGACCAAAAGGAAAACAGTTTCAGAAGTGAATTCGGTTTTTAAAACTCTTTAGGATTTAAAACCTATAAATATTTGTGTGTGCTAGCTGTTGCGTCTATTATTCACTATTGCCGCTAGCTTTTTGTAGTTTCTTTTTGATCGTCGGCTGACTAGCGATATGGAAGACGTCTATCACAAGAAGAGCCAGAGCTGTTACTGGCACGTTGATACCCTTGACACACATGTACTAGACCCCCTCGGCCCTCATGAGAAATATTCCCCTTGTGCTCCACTGGAAATCTACTTTGAAGTCTCCAGAAACTACAACTACTTCGACCACGATCTCTCAGAAGACGGAACCCTAACCCTGGTGCACCAATCTGAAGTACAAGTGAGAAGTTACCAAAGCAAAATAGTTGATGCGTGCTGGTTAGAAACCAGAAACAAATACGTCAGACGCTATCTTTCTCTGGTGTTGTCCTTTCTTAAAACCCACGAGGACGTGCACAGTGATATAGTGGAGACAATTATAGACGCTGCTATCCGAATTAGAAACTTGGATTCCAAGAAAGGTCCTAAAGTCCTGCGCCTGAGGGTTGGCGTAAAAATATACCATAACCAGATTCGTTGTGAGGATTGTTCGAAACAAAGAGAACTCAAAAGGGATGCGTTGATCAAGAAGATATGCTAAAGAGGGTTAGAGTGGTGGCTGATGCCGATGATGTTAATGAGGAGGAGAGAGGTCGAGGAAGACAAAGACACCCCGTTGTGCGTGAAAGTGAGGTTTGCCCTATTTGTCTGGAAGAGTTTATTGTGGGATCAGAGGATGTAACGTCCAAGCCTTGCACACATGTGTTTCATGAAAACTGCATATGGAGATGGTTCAAACAGAGTCAGCTTAATTGCCCTATTTGCCACTTCGAGATGTTTATTGAACTTGGATCACAAGGCGACGGAGACATTAGGGTTTAAGCTAGTCTAGTTAGCTGTTTTAATTGGCACTTCATTTTATTGTATTTTGTACAAAATATATAATGGGTTTCGTTCTTCTAAATATGGGAATGAATTTTCTGGACATGTTTAGTTATGTCAAAGTATTTATTTAATTATGTGTGTATAGAGTATTAAGATCAAGAAACAAACATTTTGACAAATATTTTACACTCTTTATAGGCCAATGCACGCTCTGCATTTTCTGTTTCATCCAGTAGGTTATTAGTGACAGATAATTAATCCAGAAAAAAAAATTAAAAAAAAAATTGAGGAACTTCACACAAGGCATGTGCAAGGGGCTGCATGTTTTACAACTTTGGCACTTTAGTTTTGATTTCCTCTATAAAAATCGAACCAATCTGCAATTGTTTACCATACAAGGCTGAGTTTTTTTGTTTCATCCTTGATTGAAAAAAAATGATTCCCTCCAGAAAAAAAGTAGTTCTTTTTAATGGGGCTCCTTCTTTTCAAAATCTTTGCTTTTCTAACAGTAAGTGAACCCCGTATAAATTGAATTTTAACGATAATTTTTTTACGAATCTTTAGTGTATGTGTATTAGATTTTCTTTAGCTCGTACTCATGAGAATTTTAACTATTTTGCAGCTCACACTGGTGGCAACGGCAAGCCATGTTACTACTTTACTGCTACCTCAACTTTACTACTGGAACTCTATTTTTCTAGACACACCAATGCCAAGAGCTCTCAGTCAACTTGTCCAACCTGATTTGTATTTACAATCTCTGACCCATGGAGCTTATCCATCATGTTTTGCTAATACGAAAGATATATAAAAGAATAGAAAAAAAAAAGTGATTTTATTCTGTGAAGGGTATTTAAAGGGATAGGGATGTATTGAATGAAATTAGAGTTGTCTCCATAAACCCTAGATATCTCCGCACATGCTATGCATGTGTTAGGAGAAAGTTATAACAGGATACAGAAAAGGTAGGGAGTGGGAGAGAAAGTGGATATAATAATTATAATAGTGCATTTGATTGATTTTATTTTCAATTTTAGTAGAGCGATAGCATTCGTGAGTAAAATAGTTAATTGGTAGGAGTGCAAAATGAGATTTTTGAAGTGTCAATAATAATTTCCATTTTAAAATAATCATTTAATTCTAGAGAGTTCTCTTAATTTGTAGTGTAGATAGAACAATGATTTTGAAATGTGTGTACTAATCAAATGAATACCACAAACAATATTATAACAATCATGAGCAACTATTAAAACTGCAATTCTCTTTGACTAGCCTCTGTACACGCGCTCACACGCATGCGAGGGGCCATTTTTTTAATCAAGGGCGCTACGCGTTCCTAAAAATATGTTGCAATAATTGACTTTTTAACAAACTGTGCTACATACTAAACTTTTTGATTATCAATCTTTTTTTTAGTTAACATCTTTCTAAATAAAAGAAAGTGAATGATAATAAAAGTTATGAATCTATCACCAGATTTGCTTGGAGTATCTCGTTCAATATTTCTTTGTAATGCAAGCTTGTAAAAGTATATTCTATATAGATTTTGTAAATAGACATGATTGTAATAACGAATTCAAGCTCAATGAACAATTTTAGTCATTAATGTGGAGGACGGGTTGAAGCAATTGAGCATGACCTTCGAGATTGCTCTTTTGCTACGGCTGTTTGGTTCGCAGGGTTAGGCTTGAGGATTATTGTCTTTGATCACCTAAGTATAAAGGCTTGGTTGATGCAAAGTGCTCGCTCTTTTCTTGTGGCAAAGTTTGAACTACTACTTATGATTTTATGGACCTATGGAAGAGCGGAATGAACTACTATGGCAAGGAAAGCAAGTAACTCCAGTTGAGCTCGTTATGAATGTCGACGATTGGTTGAAAGTTTATAAGCAATGCCATGGTCAGAGAAACCCTTGCACTACTAGTGTGCGACAGAGATGGGCAGCGCCCAGTGATGGTTGGCTTAAGTGCAAGTTCGACTGTGCGTCGGTTGAAGGCTCGAAAAGAGGAGGGTTTGGAGTCGTTGTAAGTGATAAAGAGGGTTCCTTTGTGGCTGGGATGGCTGGTAGCAGCGATTAGGTGACCTCTTCGCTGCTTGCTGAATTATTGGCAGCAAGGAAAGCCACCAGTTTCTGTAAGGAAAACTTCCCTGAAGACGTTAGATTGGTGTTTGAATGAGACGCAACCGCTGTTATAGCAGCCTTGAGGAGGTAGGAGGAAGAACTATCAAACGAAGGCCCAGTTCTGAACGACGTTAGATGCTTGTTGCAGGAGTTCGTCCACTACGATCTATCTTTTGTACGTCGAGATGCCAACAAGGCTGCTCATCGTCTGGCTCGTGTGGGATTTGGTTATGGAGATGAAATAGTTTGGTTTGAGGAACCACCCTCTTTAATTGTAGATGTTTTACTAGAAGACCGTATTAGGTAATGCATGGATTGTACTTTGAGGGATAGATCTCCCTTTATTTGTATGAGACACTCTTTTTCACTTTGACTGGGTTGAAAGCTTGGGCAAGGTTTTTATTGAGGCACTTTATGCACACTATCCCCCACGTTTGTACGTTATTTATTTCAATAAAATATCATACCTTCTCAATAAAAAAATAAATAAACAGTCTATAGAGATAAATTTATTGTCAAAAGGAAATAATGAAATATAACTTTCACTCTTTTCCTAGGAATACATTAAAGTGATACATAAATTTAAACTTACTTTCAATGCACTCATGATTTTGCATCTTCAATAATACAAACTACAAAGCCTTTTTTTCGTATAAGGATAATAAAAATTTCCTGGATTGGCTTTCTTTTCTCCACGAACCAATAAAGTAAAACATTGTTTTTATTTTATTTTATTTTTTTAAAAATTTATTGATCTACAATTGCAATATATGAATAATCAATTTATCAGAATTGCATTTCTTAATAGAAAAACTAACACAAAGTAAAGGGATTCTAAAAAGAAAAAGAATATATAAACCAAGCCAAGTTGAAACTCTTGTTACAACCACAAACATCTAACTCTTTGATCCGAAAGCAAACATCAATACTCTCACATCCCAAACCCAAGTGAATAAGTCATAGAAAGCAAACCTAATACTCTTGTATAAAAAACTGAAATTAGAAGATAAATAGCAATTGAACAATAAGAGACTTTGCGACTGAACCCCCCACACCTTGTGCAGCTATTACAAATAAAGGATCATGATATGAAGAATTATGGTTCTTTCTCAAATTGTTGCAAAGCCTCGTATAATCCTTCAGCGCCTCAATCCTTCTTTGTATATATGCGAAGGAAAAAAAGGATACACCGCATAACCATATTAGTGAAAGCTAATTCCACTTTATGGGGCTAAAATGGTGTTCTTTGTTGTAATTACAAATTAAAATGAACTCACGCAGATTCTGCACCAAGAAAAAAAAAGAGACTGCAGTTCCTACCAAATTAAAGAAAAAAACTAAACTATTGATTAAAAATCGATTAAAACATTAATCAGAGACACTTTTGTCGTTCAATGTGATAGTATTCGTGCAATATAAAACGTTGGAAAGGGATTAAGGTTGTGAAGAATGTGCATTTTAAGGTTGATTGGCTAATTAGGGTTGTTTTAACTCTCTTCAAGAGGTATTGAACCTGAAATTGCTTTGTGAGGGCAAGATGATCCATTAATCTTCATAGAGATTCACAACTAAATATGGCCTTATTATTTTGTCATCATCTCCACTGTCTTCTTGAGGACTGCTTTTGCTGCTTCAAAATGTCAGAAACCTAGTCGAATTCATCAAGTACATTAGACTTCCAATTACTTAAGAATATTCAAGTTGAGATATAACATTGCCTTTATTTTTCTCAAACTTGCATCCAACGTCAAAAGGAGTTGCAGCAGGTTTGCAGTCAAATTGACCAAACCTTCGTAATATTTTTTCCGCATAATGGGACTCTGTAAGGACACATCCTTCACTATTTCTCTTAATTTGAATTCCTAGAATGACATCGGCTTGACCTAAGTCTTTCATGTCAAAAGTTGAATTCAACATTTTTTTTGTTTTGTTTATTACATCCTCCTTATCAATTTCCATTATGAGCATATCATCCACATACAAGTAGACAATAACACAAGTTTTATCATTACTCTTAATGTAGACACATTTATCATATTCGTTTATTTTGAACCCATGTGTCAACAAGTATGATCAAATTTCTCGTGCCATTATTTTGGTGCTTGTTAAAGTCCATATAATGTTACTTAAATAATTTGCACACTTTGTTTTCTTGCCCTTTAAGCACAAACCCCTCAAGTTGTTCCACGTATATATTCTTCATCTAGTTCTCCAGTTAAAAATGTTGTTTTTACATCCATTTAATGTATATCAAAGTTGTATACAGCTGCAATCTCTATTAACGTCCTAATTGACATTATGCAAGAAACTGGAGAATAGGTGTCGAAATAATCCAACCCTTCCCTTTGGCGATAACCTTTGACTAAACGTGCCTTGAACTTATCAATGGTTCCATCCACCTTAAGTTTCTTCTTGAAAATTCATTTATGACCAATTGGTTTACTACCAGGAGGTAAATCAACCAATTCTTAGGTTCCATAATGGATTCCATTTCACTTTTAGTTGCTTCCTTTCATAAAGGAGTCTCGGAAGAAAATATTGCTTCTTTAAAAGTTCTAAGTTCATTCTCGGACAAGAAAGCAATGAAATTTGGTCCAAAGTTTTTAGAAACTTTGATTCTTTTTCCTCTTCTTGGTTCCACATCATTTTCTTGAACACCAGAAGAAGAGGCCTCATCATGACTATGATCATGAATCCTTTTTTTATTAGAACCAGATTCTTTTTCTTTGTAAGGAAATATATCCTTAAAGAATTATGCATCTGCCGATTCTAGTATAGTGTTAACATGAATATCAGAAATCAAAGATTTTACAAAAAGGAACTTATAAGCAACACTATTATTTGCATATCCAATGAATACACAATCAATAGTTTTAGGTCCTAATTTCGTTATTTTTGGTAACGAAACTTGCACTTTTGCTTAGCAGCCCCACACTTTGAGGGTTTTATAAGTGGGTTTATGTCCCTTTCATAGTTCATAAGGTGACTCGTCCGTCTTCTTTTGAGGAACTTTATTCAATATGGTATTTGTATTAAGTAAGGCTTCACCTCACAAACTGTGTGGAAGCCTAGAACTATTTAACATAGAATTAATCATATCCTTGAATGTTCTATTTTTTCTTTCGGCAATACCATTTTATTGTGGTGTGTATGGAACCGTTGTTTGATGTATAATTCCATGTTGTGCACAAAAATCTGAGAAGACAGTAGACTCATACTCTCCTCCTCTATCAAATCTAAGTGCTTTGATTTTTCTCTCAAGTTGATTTTCAACTTCGGCTTTATATGTTTTAAACATATTCAAAGCTTCGCCCTTGATATGAATCAAATAAACATAGTAATACATACTGCAATCATCAATAAAAGTGACATAATAATTCTTTCATCCACGAGTTGGTGTGGATTTAAAGTCACAAAGATCACTATGAATTAATCCAAGTAATTCATTTGATCTTTCCATAATTGACTTTCTAGTTTGCCTAGCAAATTTGGATTTAGTACCAGTCTCACACTTATGATTAAAATCAATTTCGAATTTAGGTAATAATTCTAATTTAACCATTCTTTGCACGGAACGAAAATTAACATGTCCTAATCTAGCATGCCAAATATTAGAAGACTCAACAATATAAGTAGAAGCATTTATTTTATTAGCACCATCAATGGAAATTACATTGAGTTTCGCGAGGCCATCAACCATATATCCTTTTCCAACAAACATCCCACCTTTGGTAAGTACAAATTTGTTAAATTCAAATACAAGTTTAAAGCCCTTAGCAATCTGAATAGGCCCATAAACCAAGTTCCTCTTTATTTCAAGAACATGTAGCACATTCAGCAAGGTCAGACTCTTTCTAGATGTGAATTTGAGTATTACTTTGCCTTTGTTTTCAACTGCAGATGAAGCAGACTTGCCCATATACAGCTTTTCTCAAAGGGTAGCATGATGATATTCAATGAACAGATTTCTGCCAGCGCTTAGTAGCACCAGTATCCATCAGTCATTCACTCACATTCGAGACCATATTGACCTCGGACACAACAGCAGCTAACTCTTCATCGATGATTGCCATGTTAGCATGGTTGTTGTTTCCGTTGGCATGATTTCCACCTTTACGATGATAACAATCTTGTGCCTTGTGACCAGATTTTCCACGCACATAGCAGACAAAATTAATCTTCTTCGGATTCTTGCCTTTAGGTGCAAAGGCAGATTGTACAAATTGCTTGGTTTTCAGAGCCTTATTCTTCATCGGCTTGGCCTTAGAGTTTCCTCCCTCAACATAATTTGCATTGGCTTCAATGGCAGTAAACCCACCAGAACGATTTGCCTTTCTATGGTCTTCTTCCACTCTTAGCCTCATAATCAGATCCTTCATATTCATCTCAAGACACTTGTGCTTGAGATAAATTTTGAAGTCATTCAAGTAAGTTGTTAACTTCTCGATTATTGCCCCAACTTGGAAATGCTAATTGATCTCACATCCTTCGGAGTGCAGTTCATAGATTAATTTCTGGATTTCTTCGACCTGAGAGACAACAGATTTTGAATCCACCATTGTATAATTGAGAAACTTACCTATAACAAATTTCTTTGAATCGGCATCGTCAATCTTATACTTTTTGTCCAAGGATTCCTACAACTCCTTTGCAGTCTTGCACAGAGAATAAATGTCATACAGATTGTCATCCAAACTATTCAGAATATAGTTCCTGTAACAAAACTTAGAATGATTCCAAACTTCCATTGCCATGACAGTCTCTTTTATCATTGGATTCTCATTAGACTTCGAAGCTTCTTCCTCGACAACATGAGCGAGATTCATGGTTGTCAGGAAAAACAACATCTTATGTTGCTATCTCTTGAAATCCAGCCCTTTGAATTTATTAGGCTTTTTAGAGTATTTCGGCAGCCATATTCATAGTCATTGATTGTTGATCCAATTTTTGTTTCAAGATTGTTGGATATATGTCACAATTTGTGACAAACTTATATATGCTAATAATAAATGCAAATAATTTTTTTACAAAATATAAACAGAATGCAATAATAATTAAGTAGATAAACAGAAGATTGAGGCTTGCGTATCACAATGTCCTTAAACAGAAATTTTGTCCCTACTCAGTGCTTGTAGTTCTACGGATGTCTGCTTCACCAGGATTCAACGATCAAGTTAGAATTCCAGCACCAGAAAACTTAACTTCTGGCAAATTTCTTTGTGGTTCTCTCAGTAAGAAGGCTTTTGATTGTAGAAAGAGAATTATGTTTTTTATGTGTGCTAAATGCCAGGCAGATGGATGTATATATAATATGATTATGCATGTTTGCAATAGGTATGAAGAAGGGATGCATTTGTTGGGAGAGAGGGGTGTTTGTTTTCTGCCTTCTTTCACCACACTTCAGTCTTCATCTGAAAGGATGAGTCTGTTTGTAAAAAAATAATTAATTAATTAAATTTGAAATTAATTAAAATTAATTAATTAAATCTGAAAATAAATAATTTAATAATTTAATTATATATTAATTATCAATTAATTAGTACACCCCAAAGCCCAACTCCAAGGATGAGCCCAATATTATTCTCCATGGTCTATCACTCCAATAACTTTGTATAAGGGACAAAGCCTTATAAAGTGAGGGGACCTTTTAGTGGTGAACAATGTGGGACAATGAAATTCTACTCAAAATTTCCAACATATCTATGGTCACGAATGACTCCCTGAAAGTCCCATTAGAAGTAAAAACAGAAGCAAGTGTAGCCAATTGGCAGCTGCGAAGCCACAATTTGTGGAGAGATTTTTTAGTATGCTGGAAATACAGTCTGATACACTAATTTTATAATACAAATAGTTGGATATCTAAAAAAAAAATTTAACCACTTGTATTATGACATTTGGTGTATCGAAAACACATACTTGATGTACCGTTTTGTGTTCCGATACTTAGAAAAATTTCTCCTATCTGTGACACAGGAAATTTGGCGCGGGGTCCATCATATCCATGGACTGTGGAGGGTGCCACATCTGCCAAACTCAAAAAGTTTCAAGAGATAATAAAACCTTTCATTTGCCTCCAATTGTTTAAAGCTCCGAGCTTTTGGTGAGCTTCTGAACACTTGAAACTCCACTGCGATGGAGGCTTGCTCTCTGCTTTCACCAAATGTGACCGCTATTCCCTCCTCTTTATCCCAAAGTAGGTTTGCAGAAAAACCCCTTCTGCGTGGCCAGATCCTCAAATTTTCCAATTCCAAGAGGTACCCAAATGCCAGGAAGCTTGGATTTCTTCATGTCAAAGCTCAAGCTTCAGGTATGTAATATTTCTTTTACTGTTTCGTTGAAATGGGTTTGTTATGCTTTTAATTTTGATTAATGATATGATGCCCCTTTTCTTTTGTTCTTCTGGAATTTTTTATCTTATTATGATTTTACTATTGTTTATTTGTTCTATGTATTTGTAAAAAAGTAGTGATGATATGATCCAATCCAACAATCAAAATGTGCTAAAATTTTACCTACTTCACCACCTGCGTCATGTTCCCTAATCCTCCTGCCACTGCTAGTTCTGCAGATATTTTGCGAGAGAGCAAACTAGACCTAGAAAATAAGCTACATTAAGGGATCGTTTGGGAGTGTTTCGGTAGAAGTGATTAAAAACGATTAAATGTATGTGTAGAGAAAGGAAATTTTGTTTTTATTAATGGTAGGAAGGGACTGATGTAGGAGCACTTTTAAGTTATCAAACAAAAGCAGGTGTCATTTGCATTTAGAGAGACGAAATTTCAATATAGTCTAGAAACCCTACACTTACGGTAAGATTTTGAGGCTTGTGTCACCAATGTCAACTAGTTTCTCCATTAACTTCGAATGCACCATTATAGTCTAGCACTTTGCACTAGCTTCCCATTTAGGATGTGAGGCGTACTTAAATTAGATATACTCTTGGAGATGTTATTTATGAATCAGTGCTTGTAAGAGTATATATGCTACTGGCTTGCATAAGCTGGCTACAGAATGGTGAGGAAATTATAAAGCATAAGGAAGTGCCTTAGAACGTATTCAACCTACTTCAAGTCACAATCTTATCTTACCTATATGTTAAAGAAAGTTAAGGGGCTTTTCCTCTGTTTAGGTGTGTGCTGAAATGGTAAATTGGTAATCACCGTAACTCCTTCCTAACCTATCTGTAACTGATTTGTACTGTTTTTACAAGGCACCACAAAGTTCAGCTCAGAGATAGTTGAGCCAGTTTCGGAAAAAGGAGATATTAAGGATGAGAATCTTGCATTTGTTGCCGGTGCTACTGGGAAAGTTGGCTCACGAACAGTAAGGTTATCATTTGCTGCTTGCTCTGCCTTCAGGTGATTTTCTTTTCCAACCTGAGACCTGTTTTATTAAATTTCTAAGCTTTCTTAGTGCGATTCAGGGAGCTTTTGAAACTTGGGTTCCAAGTCAGAGCTGGTGTCAGGAGTGCTCAGAGAGCACAAACTCTTGTGCAAGTACGAATTTGATTGGTGATACTATAACTTATGCACCACTTTCCTTAATCACATTTATACTGATAAATCAATTCATCTGCAGAGTGTTAAACAAATGAAGCTCGACGAAGGGATTCAGCGTAAGATTAAAGACTTTAGAACTATCAATTTCTTATTGCATTTGATTTCTATAAAATTTTCAGAGAAAAAAATAAGGAAAAGGTGAAAAAGAGGAGCGAGATAAAGTTTGGATAAAGAGATATTACCTTAACAATATTTGCTTATAGAAAATAACAGGTAGCTTTTGATTTTTAGCCCAGCTGTAGAAAAGCTTGAAATTGTGGAGTGTGACTTGGAGAAACCAGATCAGATTAGACCAGCATTGGGCAATGCGTCAGTGGTCTTGTGCTGCATCGGTGCCAGTGAGAAGGAGGTTTTTGATGTTACTGGACCATATCGAATTGACTATCTAGCTACCAAAAATCTTATTGAGGCAGGTAAGCAAGGGTTTTGACTGGTGGCGGGTACAATGTTACTTATATCTTTGCGTGATGTAACTATTTTGACTTTAGTCTTATTTATCTTGCTTGATTTGCAGACCTAAAAGAAGTTACAATGAAAACATTATGGCTTATTGCACTACCCTCCACACACACACCCTAGAGCCTTCTCTTTTTATTTTATTTTAATAGATTTGTGAATATTTTTAGTTTCCATTCCCATAAGTAGAACTCTTCAAACACCCAGGATCGAGAAAGTTTTCACTTTTATTTTTTTGGATTAGCAAAGCTTCTGAAGCATGTTACTCGAAAAAAAGCTTCTGAAGCATGTTTGGTATAACTTACAGTTATTCTAGGAAAGTATTCATCCAGTTTTGACTAGCGAGAACACGATGTTCTTTTTCTGCTTAGCCGTTTAGGTGATCTTTTGCAAGTACAAACAGTTATAGATGGGAGGAGTGCAAAGAAATGGTGCCAACTGATCTTTGTATTCAGAATATTTTCAAATCTTGACTGTCTATTCAGTTATGTTTTTTGAACTTTTAAGATAAAAAATGTGAAAATCTTGAGTATCTATCAATGATGTGCAGCAACTGCAGCAAAAGTTAACCACTTCATATTGCTTACATCTCTGGGAACGAACAAGATTGGATTTCCTGCAGCTATTTTAAAGTAAGTCTTCAGGCTCATGGTAGAAATTTGATATTATTATCATTTGTAGCTTGTCTATGTACTCGAAACTCTAGAGAAACAGCTTCCTTTTGTTTCTTTTTTGGGTGAACTCACTGAATTTTCTCTTCTTTTATAAAGCTTATTTTGGGGAGTCTTGATTTGGAAAAGAAAGGCAGAAGAAGCACTGATAGCCAGTGGACTTCCCTACACTGTGAGTATTCACAGCATTTGCTGCAGAAAAATCAATGAAATAGATAGGTTGTAAGTTGCTGGATCGTTGAGTTCTTATCTGCGGTCTTCTTCAGATAGTGAGACCAGGTGGAATGGAGCGGCCCACTGATGCTTACAAGGAAACTCATAATACTACCCTCTCAACGGAAGATACTTTATTTGGTGGTCAAGTTTCAAACCTCCAGGTATTCCTTCTGTAAAGATTACTTAATTGTGCACCATGCTGTGTCGTTTCTGTTTTCAGCACTAACTCATGAAAAATAATTAGAAACCAAAAGTAGTAACATCGGCCATATAGTCAGCTTATTCAAAACAAAATACAAAGCCTCTTTCTGAGGCTCAAACACCTGCGTTTTCTTTTTTCTTCTTTCTGAACAAGAATAATAATTTGGTCTCCCATGACTGAGTCAAATGCAACAGTTTTTCACTAGATAGTTTGGAAAGTGCATCAATTGTAATTTTGCGCCATATATATGTTTTCTTCTGCGGATGAAAAGACTTCACTTAGTTAAATCATTTTTCTGTACAAATGATAGGCTAATTACACTAAATTCATCTAAACTACGGGAAGGGGGCTCGAACTTAAGTGCAAAGGGTCAAGCACACTACCCTACCCAACTTGGCTAAACCCACATACCTTGTAAGTTCATTAGAAAGTATAAAATTGAACATCTGTATTTCACTTCTGTCCTACCTTTGATTGTATTAATGTATGTTCTTGTATAGAGACAGGCATGTTGGATTGCGTTTTATGTACTGTTAAAACTCAAATGTTTTTGTTGTTTTAACTGTCACATCAGTAGACTAGAGATAAATCAAATATTGTCCTGATCCTGGTGCTTTTGTTTTCGAAATAAAATTTCTACTCATGCTGTCCATAACTTAACATATATCTGAATTTTAGAGAAACTTGGAATTTATTGAACAACTGTAAAAGTATACTTCTATTTATCAATTCAGGTGGCAGAGTTACTGGCCTCTGCAGCCAAAAATCCCAGGCTTTCTTACTTCAAAGTAGTGGAAGTAATTGCGGAAACAACTGCTCCGTTGACTCCCTTGGAGGAACTCCTCGCAAAGATACCATCTCAATGTGCTTACACTTACACACCAAAGGTTTGTTTGTTCTTTCTTTTGCTAACATTTAGTAAGTAACTAAGGAAATCTTTAGTCCCTATTTTTCCTAAAAGGGCAGAAATGCATTTGAGTTTTATATGTGAGTCTTCAGCTGCCAAGTGAACCTTGGAGAGTTCCCTTATTGCTTCGTGTATTATCTAGCTTTCATTCTTTCACCTTTCCTCATAACAAATATTGTTACTCCTGAACATGAATATCTCTGTTCTTTTATTCAAACAAGTAGAAGTACTTTACCTTTTAACTGTCAGAGTGAAATTGACGCTCTCTATGGTGTCATCAGGAATCATCTGCGGCACCCACAGCTGATCCAGAGCTTTCTAAGAGTGCCAAACCACCAACATCTCCTACTACGTCGCCAAGCACCACGGATCTTGCCACCAAAGCGAGTGATACAGACACCACACCTGCAGAATCAGTAGCTACCCCTCCTCAGGAAGCTTCAAAACCCATCATAGAGACAGAAAGCATTCAGACAGAAAAGAAAGTTACAAGGGCTTCCTCGCCTTATGCTTCGTAAGCTCATAATATAGACACTGAAAACCTCACCTTATGCTTCGTAAGCTCATATTATAGGCACTGAAAATCTAATAATCTAACTTTCTTTTGACAGAACAACATTGCACTGGTACAAAACTATAGATCTTTCCACAGCTTTCCAGAGTCTGTTGTGGTCTCCATATATGTTAAATTTCAAGTCAATCCAATATCTTTAACCAGTTCTTATCTCTGTTATTATGAAATGTAACAACTTCTGCGAATGAGATAAAATCAGTCTCACAATAATTGCTAATAACAAGCCCTCTTTCACCTTACATTGTGTAAGCTACTTCCAATGCTTTCCTGTCACATCATAGATATGGGACAATTTCTGTATGATGATATGATTTTTTATAGTTATGAGGATTTGAAGCCACCTAGCTCTCCGAGCCCAACACCAAGTGCTCCCAAGAAAACGCCTTTGGATGCCTCAACTCCGGTAGAAGTTGTCACACAATCAAGTGGAGGTAATGATGTTCCAGAAGCTGAGACAAGCAGTGTTGCCGAAGAGGTTTCTCCCGGGGATTCACCTCATTATCATTCACCCTACCACGTGTAAGAATTTTCTCATATTTTTATTTTTGTATTCAAAATAAGTGTTTTTTGCTTCTTGCTACTTTGATCATTGTGCTCTTAAATTTGGTAAGTGCACAATCACTAATGCAATGATCTTGTAGGAAGTAACTACAAGAGTTTGTTGATTGAACAGATGTTTACCCTTCATATTATATAAGATTCGACTCAATGAATTATTGATTTCAAATATTATGTTAAATCCAGCTATTTTGTGTCAAATATTAGCCTTTCCTGTGAGTTATATTGTTCTGAGAAATAGGGATTGAACTTATTGTTGGTGTTTTATATATCCAAAGAAGAAAAAGGAACTTATTGTTGGCGTGCTATGTTTCAGATACGACGACTTCAAGCCCCCTTCATCACCATCTCCTACTCCTCCGATCGTATCAGTTTTCTCAGCACCAGCTGCAAACAATGGATCCCCAATCGATACCTCAAACAGCACAGGGCAACTTCCAGCAGAAAATAAACAAAGTGAGGAAGAGCAACATACCAAACCAAAGCCAAGACCGCAGTCACCTTTTTATATGTAAGCTTCTTCATGGTTGCACTTTTGTAGGTCAACGGGATTTCATAAGATTGTTTTTACTATAATAAGTACACAAGGAAGAAACGTATTTAAGGGCTCGTTTGGAAAATGGCTGAAAGAGTTTTTTGTAAAAAGTTTTTAGAACCAATTTTTAGTATAAATGCAAGTGAATTCTTGGAAAAGTACTTGAAGTGCTTCTTACAAGAAGCACATAATTGGTGTTTCTTGCAGGAAGCACTTTAAATGCTTAATGAACCCGGAAACATGTTTTCTAAAAGCGCTTTCAGTTATTGTGAAAACACTTCCAAACGAGTCCTTAGTCATGCTTCAGTGCCTCAGCGGGGAGTACAAACTAAAACTACAACATACTCCTAGCTTATATGACAGATTTTGGTTTAGGACAACTTTATGAACCCTTGAGGCTTATAAATGAACAGGTATGAGGAGCTAAAGCCTCCAACATCACCAATACCAGTACCGTCCCTAAAATCCTAGAAAGTATCACTGCCATCAATGTTTACGAGGTAGTGATCCCGAAACTCTTCATACTTTCCATCTTCTGAATGAACAAAAGCGGAGTATTTCTGGGTCGTGTGAAACTAAGCTGTCTGTGCAGGTTCACATATTCACGCAACTAAGCACTCCACCGTAACAGCAGCATTGGAACAAACGTGGACTTTGCATCAGGGTGTCGGCAAGTTTGTTTTAATGTTCATGAAGAGGAAGCAACTGAAATTGCGGGAGTATTATTCATGGATATTCGAATACCAACATTGTATATGTTACAGTTTTATCTCTTAAATGTTTCTTTTCTTCTTTCAGATTATGTACACAATATGCAAAACCCAAACAACCTAATCTGGTTTTAACAAATGAGTCCTATGTTTTTGTAGTTTTCAAAAGTTTGGTGAGTGTGACAAAGGGTGGGTCTATATGGTGGGCCCAAAGCCAGCCGAGCCAAACCAATCCGACTGGTTTGGTTTGGTTTTTAACATGACACAAGCGTAATTTTACATCGAACCAAACCATTCAGATCAAAGTCTAGTTTGATTTGCTTTCGCCTATATGAAAGCGCAGAATAGAATCAAACCAACTATTTTACTATTTTTCTTTTACACGAGACATGTTTTAGGATATTAGATTGCAAGTTTGTTACTTTGAAGAAATGTTAACGTTTAAATAATCAAATTGCGAGTTTGTTACTTTCATGAAATGTTGAATATGGTTAGGATATTAGAGTGTTACATGTGAAAGGGGCTAAAAGAAGAAAAGGGCTCAATCTGCTTCCTGTGAGCCCAAAAAGCAAATTTTCCAGCTCAGCCCAAAAACGGAAACATTCACTCCCCCAAAACATCCCCACACCAACCACCAAAACGAAAGAAGGAAGACTGGAGGGGCTTTTCAGGGTTTTCGGCCGGCGGGGAAGCTGCAACCGGCCAGAGTCTGAGTGGGAGGAGAAGTAAAACCCGAAACAGTGAAATGGGTACAAAGCAAGACCCGACCGGAACCCAGAGAAATGGCGTTGGGCCATCTACTGCTCTCGCCTACCTGGATCCCAAATACTGGTAATTTGTAATCTTCCTCTTTCCCTTTCTTTTTCTCAATCAAGTTCATAGTTCCATTGGTGTTGTTTGTTTCAGGGACGAACGATTCTCCTCTGAGGAGCACTACGAGTGGCTCAAGGACTACTCTCACTTCCGCCACCTCATCCAATCTCATATCACTCCCAATTCCTCTGTAACTTCACTCTCTCTCTCTCTCTCTCTCTCTCTCTCTATATATATATATATATATATATGTGTGTGTGTATTTCTTGGACATGTATCTTTTCTAGCTTAGTAACCGGCAATTATGTCTGGGTCTGGAGTATATTATGCTAGGAAGATGCATAGAGAGAATTGGTTGAATTGATTGATTGGTTATTCGAATCGGGTTGAGTTAAAGTTATGAATGTTATGATATAGATGGATAGTTTAACACTTTATGTGGGAATTGTACAGACTGTTATTTCTTGCAGAATATCGCCTATTTCATTTGCCTCAATTGTCCTGAGCTCCTGTTATGCAAATCTTTTCGAATGAACAAAAATTGTCGATTCATTTGCATCGACCTTATTTTTATACTTAAATAAGAATATGCATCATGTTTATTGGTTACATTTAGAAGGGTCGGATAAAGCAGTGGTGATGAGCAATGACTATAATGCAGGTGTTGGAGCTGGGTTGTGGAAACTCACACTTGTCCGAAGAGTTGTATAAAGATGGGGTTACGGAAATAACTTGCATTGATCTGTCCGCTGTTGCCGTAGAGAACATGCAGAAGAAGTTACAGTCTAAGGGTTTTAAAGGTGTGCTGTTTGAACTTTGATATTCTACAAACCATACACACTAGAATTATCTGCTTGTATACTGATCCTAAGACCCTACCTATTACTTTTCCCCGTGTTTCAATTGTGCTAAAGTGATTTGCGTTCAAGGAAGACCCTACCTATTACTTTTCCCCGTGTTTCAATTGTGCTAAAGTGATTTGCGTTCAAGGTTTTTGATGATTTTCTAAATTTACAGAAAGAGGAGTTTTTGGTCCAAGTTGTTTATAGTTAATGATTGGAATTTGATTATGAATAATTAATCACTCTATACAAGCAGCATCAAAGGTAAAAACTGGTATTGTAAAATTTGTGAATATATTATACCTGATATATATACTGTGCATGTACTTGTATACCTCAGTACGTCTGTTTATTTATTTTCTGATAAGAGATATGCTACGGTGTGCGTTCGACCTTAGAAATAACTTTCTGACAATATGTAATGGCTAAACGGTGAATGTGAATAGTAGTCAGGGCTTGGAACAATTAGTATTCATTACTTACAAACTCTTTATGAGGACAAATGAAAATCTGTCAATTATCTGTTTTGTTTTTTGAGGTAATGGAGAGACAGCAGAATCGAAATTGTTCGCTGCTACTTTAAACTGCGTAATCTGGATTGAATCTTGTCTTTTGGGAGGACATTGGTATGCTATCTCCTCAATGATTTTCGGTGCTCCTGTTCCTAATTAAAAGTTTTTTCTCATCCTCAAGCATAATGAACAATGGACTTCTTTGTCTCTCCGTTGCAGTTTTTCTTGTTTCCTTGGAGCTCATTATTAAATTCCTTCAATTGAACTGATTCTCGGAACACAGTCGATTTGCATTAGAGAGAAAATCTTATTTATCTTTTCCAATATTCTTTATTATCAGAAATAAAAGTTCTGGAAGCTGACATGCTAGACCTGCCTTTTAGCAACGAGTGTTTTGACGTTGTTATTGAGAAAGGAACCATGGTAAATTTACTATTTAATATGGTTTTCCTCAAGTTTTGTCCAATTTCAAGTTATCAGTTATTACTATGATCAATATAATTGTGATTTTTTCCACCACCTAAACCTTAAGTGGGAAGGGTATAATGCTTAATCTATTTTTGATTATGAAGGAGGTACTGTTCGTTGATAGCGGTGACCCGTGGAATCCACGACCTGCAACAGTAACCAAGGTCATGAAAATGCTTGAGGGTGTTCATAGGGTTCTGAAACCAGATGGCATTTACATCTCAATTTCTTTTGGACAGGTAATATACCTATGTAGTAAGTTCATAATACTTTTCCAAGTTAGAAAACCTATTGTTCTTATTTGGATTGTTGTCCCGCAGCCACATTTCAGGCGCCCTTTTTTCGATGCTCCACAATTTACCTGGTCTGTGGAGTGGAGTACCTTTGGTGATGGATTTCATTACTTCTTCTATACATTGAAGAAGGTCAGTCCAGAATCCAGATACTGTTTTGTGTGCTCGTCGAGGCTTATATCAACCTTTTCCCTTGCAGAATCGACCATTATGTGATTAACAGTACATTAATGTTTCAGGGAAGAAGATCATTGGATGATAAAGGATCTAGTAAAGAGAAGTTAGAGACTCCGTCTATTTGTCTTTTTCAAGATGAGTTAGAGGGCGAAGATTATCTTTTTCGAACCAACATTGATGAACTCAATAGTTAGACGAACTGATTGTACCTTGTATTCATTATTTTCCTGGTGTAACATTCATTTGATTGCATCTCAAAGCCGAGTTAAAACTAATTATATAACACATTTAACCTGTAAACGTGCGTTATTTATACGAAATTTGTGTTTCCTTTTCTTCTCTGTGCCTGATTTGGATTTTTTTTCGGTGCAATTAACTACTCAAAGGTCTTGTGTTTTCATTTGAATAACTAAATTGTATAATTATTAGAGGAGACGGGCCAAAAGGTCCACTTCCAACAACAGAGATGATGTCTCCAAATTCATAATTATCACATGCACAATTCGGATCACAAAAAGGTGGGATATTTCAACGTAAACAGCAATGTAATTGGCTGTGGTTCCTTGAATAGTAGTTTGGGGAGTTGTATCTCTACTCTTGAATCACATCATAAGTATTCCATGAACAGAGTGCAGCCCAAGCAAGGAAGGCTCCTTTTGCTTGACTCTTGGGATTGTGCTGGGCAGTCGATGACGATTAAAAACAATAATTAGAGCCAACACAACCAGGAATTTTCATGAGGGTGGGTTATGATATACGTTTTTCCTTGTATTGTGTGCGGGCGGCTGATTGGTGTTGTCTTGGAAACAGTTACTCTAGACCTGGCATTTTGGACCCGATCCGTTAATATTAGTATTTGAATGGATGCTTAACGGGTCAGGTCGCTAACGGATGAACCCGTTAAATAACGGGTTAATTTGGGTCAACCCGTTAGCACCCGTTAGTTGATGATGTTTTAGTAATTTCAGTAAAATCTTAACAACAAAAAATAAACTCTATGGAAAAAAAAAATAATTATAATTGTTAACGGGTGAAACTGGTGATCCGTTAGTTTTACAGGTTGAATTTGAGTGACTCATTAACTTAACGGTTCGGATTGAACCCCGACCCGTTTACCGGTCTACTCTAGAGGAAAGGCTTGAACCCTCGGCCTTGTGCTTAACAGCCACACTCGAACCAACTGAGCTACTCCAGCTGCTTGCTCTCAATTTCAAAACAGTTTTTCTTGTAATAAAATGCTTTAAATAGTTATATTGATGGCCAGTTCGGAGCCCCGATTCTGTATTTGGTATTTACAATATTAGTCGAACATACTATCGAAGAAGGAGCAATCGGTAATTTGCTGGAAATCATAACATAATACCTGGTTTAATCATAATGTCTCAAGTTCAAATATGTCGTGAGTTAGATTCAACAATATTATAATGGTCTTATTATTGATTTAGCCCAAATTCCCAATCCCGATAAAAACAAGAATAAGCTTAAGGCCATAAATATCATCAACTTTTTATGTGTGATTATAAATTACCTGACGAACATAGTGTATTGATGTTTACGGATTCTAATAACTAGTAAGATGGTAGTGAGTAGTGATGAGTTTATTTTTTTATTTTTTGAATAAAGTAGATTAGTATTTTTAGTAGCGATGTTGAGACACTCAAAAATCATTCGATGTATATGATACCTTATTAATTAGTCGAGTAGAAATAAGAATAACAAATTTAATACAACGCACTAAAAGAAATTGTTATACACTCTCATAATAACTATTATGCACACTTTTTTTATTATCTTTTTCACTGATTCCAATTCAAAATGACTCTTCGCAATTGATATCAAACTCTTATTAACTCACTACACGATTTAGCTCAATTTTACTCTCAATATTATCGTGTACAATAAAAAATTATTCGTAAAATATGGTAAAGGATAAAAACAAAACAAAATCCATTAAATTAGTTGTTTGCTAACATTTCAAGTACCTTTTTTTGTTTGTGATCAAACTCTTAGAAATGAGGCTACTTACTATTACGATGTAATGATATTTTTCTTCATCTGTAAATGAGAAGTTTTAAGTTTGATTATTGTCAAGAAAAAGTTAAACTAGAGTATTACTACCTCATTCCCTCAACGTAAAAAAAAAAAAAGAACGCTGGGCAGAGTGGGAGTGAGAGACAAGCATAAACCAAAGAGGCCTCCTCCGTCTCATAATAGTTTTCCCTAATACTCTCTCGCATTGAGACGTTCCAGTTGAGTTTCTTCGCAGCCCAACCGCTCCAGACTCGCACCCAAAATCCACCACTTCTACTAGATCCATCTCTCCACTTCCCCTACCAGCTCAAACGACGCCGTCCAGCTCCTCCATCCCCCTCACCAAACCCTCGTCTTCCAAATTCAATCCCAATCCCAAAATTCAATCAATCCTTTCAATCTATCTTCTCTCTTGGGAAGAAACCCCCAATTCGTCCCTACGTGAATTCCTTACATGCGCGTACTGCCTGTTCGTTTCGATTGCAATTAAAAAAAAAAATCATTTTTTTCTGAATTTTTTTGTTAAAGTTTCGATTTTTTTGTTTGGGGGGAGATAAATAATCCATGGAGGATTGCTTGGTCAGCGACGAGGAGTACTATTACTCCGATCAGGACTCTCTCGACGTCATCGAGAACGAAGACTGTGATCTTCAGTGGATTCCCCCCAAGGGCGCCACTACTAAGGTTTTCTGATTGTTTTCTGGGGTTTTCAGCTCTTTCCAGCAATCAATAGGAGTTGAATTTCAATTATTTATTTACCGTAATTTTTTATGGGTTTTCATGGTATTAATAAAATCTGTGTATATTTTGCTTGTTTTGTTTGTTTGCGTGCATATATATGTTGTTTGTTTCAATTCGGAAAGACCTAACTTTTTGGTGTATTGGAATTTGGGTTGCTTTTCACTCTCTTAATAACTTTCGCATTTTTTTCGACATTTTGTATCATTATTGCTGTTGGGTATTTCTTTCAAATAAGTTTTGGCTCTGTTGTTCTGTACTTATTTGGGAGTTTGATGGTGTTTCTGTACTGTTGCAGGTGATTACCAAAGAATCTCTTTTAACTGCACAGGTAGGGAAAGAATAGTTCTCACTGCTTTGCTATAAATCCTCGCTAATATGTGTTACGGTTTAAGATAATGTTTCAATGGGGTTGTGTTTATGCAGAAGGAGGATTTGCGCAGGGTGATGGACATGCTATTCCTTAGGGAACACCATGCCAGGACTTTACTTATTCATCATCGCTGGGATGTTGATAGGCTTTTTGCAGTGTATGTAGATAAGGGAAAATCTTGGTTGTTTGCTGAAGCAGGTGTAACTGTCGTTGAGCATCACGATCTTGATCCATCACCTCCCAATTCACCACTAATGTGTGCTATTTGTATAGAAGATGTTCCTAGTAATGAGACGACAAAAATGGATTGCGGACATTGCTTTTGCAACACTTGTAAGTATTGTACCTGTCTTTTGCATTTTTGAATGTTACCATGTTTATTCTGTTGTGGTTTTGTACGATTATTAGTATGCGGTTCATCGAATGGTATTTTTGGATTTATTCTTCATCCTGTATTTGTGTATATATATATATGTAGTAATATGTGCATGCTTAGGTCTCTTATTCCATGTGCTTTCTTATTCCATGTGCTTTGTTTTTCTATCATATAGCAACTGTCATAAATTTAACATTCTCTATCTTATTTAGGTTGGACAGAGCATTTCGTCGTAAAGATAAATGAGGGTCAAAGTAAGCGCATTAGGTGCATGGCTCACAAATGCAATGCCATTTGTGATGAAGCCGTTGTCAGAAATCTAGTCAGTAAGAGGCATCCCCATCTTGCTGAAAAATTTGACCGTTTTCTTCTTGAGTCATATATTGAAGACAATAAAAGGGTTAAGTGGTGCCCAAGCACTCCTCATTGTGGGAATGCAATACGCGTTGAGGATGATCAGTTTTGTGAGATAGAATGTTCATGTGGTCTACAATTTTGTTTCAGTTGTTTATCACAAGCTCATTCACCTTGTTCATGTTTAATGTGGGAGCTTTGGGCCAAGAAGTGCCGAGATGAATCAGAGACAGTTAATTGGATCACAGTTCATACAAAACCTTGTCCTAAATGTCACAAACCCGTGGAGAAGAATGGTGGCTGCAACCTTGTGAGCTGTATCTGTGGACAAGCATTTTGGTGAGGGTTCTTTCTTCTTTTTTCCCCTTCCTCTTGCTCCCTTCAATTGATGTACTTGTATTATCGTTTGTTTCTTGTACTTTTAACGTTCTTTGTAACTTGATGCATGCCCTTGCCATTACAGGCTTGACAAACTTAAAAATGAGCAAAGATTTGCATTATAGTTTTGATATCTTTTGACTGCTTTTGGAGGTATGAAACTGATTTGTACTTTCTTTACACTGGATGCCAGTTGGCTATGTGGTGGAGCGACTGGTCGAAACCATACATGGTCAAGTATTGCAGGTCATAGCTGTGGTCGGTACAAAGAAGACAAAGAAAAAAATGCTGAGAGGGCAAAGCGGGATCTTTACCGGTATATGCACTATCATAACCGGTACAAAGCTCATACTGATTCCTTTAAGCTTGAAAGTAACTTGGAGGAGAGTATACAAAAGAAGGTGTCAATTTCAGAGGAGAAGGATTCGAATCTCAGAGATTTTAGTTGGGTAAACAATGGACTCTCCAGACTTTTCAGATCAAGGAGGGTTCTTTCATATTCGTACCCATTTGCTTTTTATATGTTTGGAGAAGAGCTGTTTAAGGATGAGATGACAAAGGAGGAAAGGGAAATAAAACAAAATTTGTTTGAGGACCAGCAGCAGCAACTTGAGGAAAATGTTGAGAAATTATCCAAGTGTTTGGAGTCGCCTTTTGATCAGTATAGTGAGAATGAAGTTATGGATATAAGGATGCAAGTGATCAATCTCTCAGCAGTTACAGATACCCTATGTCAGAAAATGTGAGTGCCTGAAAATATCTCGATATAACTCTCTACAACATGTAGTTATTAATGTATTTGTGTATATATGTGATGCTCATCTACACATGTTATTTAAACTGTATGCAGGTATGACTGTATTGAGACTGATTTATTGGGCTCTCTACAACTTGGTATCCACAACATAGCTCCTTACAAGTCAAAGGGCATTGAGAAGGCATCAGACCTTCCCGTTAGTTGGGTCAATAATGCTGATAAAGGTCCAGCGTTGCATTGCGGCACAAGCGGTAAAGTCGATTCCATGAATCCTTCTGCCTCCCTTGATGTCCTAATTAACAAAAAAGAATCAAAAGTATGGTATTCAAACATCTAAGCATTATTGAGTGTAGTTGAACCTATCAACTTTTTATGTATCATTATTGTGGTATACTCAGGAGCCGGATTGCATGCTGAAATTTTGTTATAAATATTATGATATTTAACAATGATAGGTTATATATTTGACTATGCCTCATCTTACTTATGTTTTTACAATACAACTTAAGCATGTATCTTCATCTGCCGATAGTGTTTTTGGTATGTCTAGCTATAGCTTAAAAATATATAGTCTTCCCTTATTTTCAATGGTTATTTGTTAGCTTATGATCAGTTTTTTTGCTGCTTAGGTAATGTTTTAACCTGAAGTTGATATCAAAAATTGAAGGCTTTTTTGCTTCTTCTGTGGTCAGCTTCTTTCACCTTTCTTGTAGTTGTATAGATTATTGAGAAACTTATATCTGATTGGTATCCCGGTAGAAAGATAAGAAACTTGGACCTTTCTTTTACAATGTCTAGTGGCTATCACATATTTCCTATGTCTTTTTATCAGTCTAGTAGCTCTTCCAACTAGCAACGCATCGTATCTTCTTGGCATTGTGATTTTGTATTTTCCATTGGATAGACTGTACTTGTAAAACCCTGGTCTGCAGCAGTCATATGACTAATTTTTCCGATGAACAAAAGCAATGTAATGTAGTTATATTATTTGTTCTTGGTAGTTAAAAGAAATTTGTTGGGGGTGCAAACCATCGACATTTCTTTGCTTTCCTGTCATGTTCAGTTTAAAGAAGAATTTCATAATATCGTGTCTTGTATAGGACATGATGGACGCAAAATAGAAAACTCAGGCTAACATGTCTAAGATTTTACTGATACACTTGTAATGCAGGAGGATCGACAGAACTGGAACAACCTTCAGGTTTTGGAAGTTCAGATGAGAGTGGATGCTCTTCTCGGAAGCGTGCTAGGAAGGAGGGTCTTGGAGGTGGTTTTGATCTAAACTTGCCAGCAGAGGTTGACAGATCTGATTCATGAAAGTCGCGCGCTTCCTACAGAAAAAAGGTGTACAGTCTCTAACGTAAGACCCTATTTTTCTATGATGGTATTATCATTATTAAACACATAAGCACTCTAAGTTCTAAGCTCCCAAGTGCTCTGAGTTTTCCCATTCTTATCCTTTTTGCTTCCATCTGTTTCTCGTGGAAGAGAAATTCGGAGATCCTTGTATCTAGATCCATTTCCTTTTCGAAAATGCGTATTTTGTAGATAAAGTTATGGGGGTGCTTTTCGGGGGAGCTAAAATGTAAATTTTCCAACTGAATCATGAGCTATTCTTAAGTTATCTTGGGATAAAATTCAAAATTTTTGGAGACTGGAAATAATCTAACTCGTATAATTTTTTTTTTAGGACGTCGGTTTCTTGTATTTCTTGCTTTGCTTGTTTTTTTGTGTGCAAGTAATGAAAAGTCGATAAAAGGAATGATTCTACATTCATGTAATTGAACTGAAAACCTACACACTATTTGCATTCGGTGGCAACCCAGCCTACTCAAATCCAACACTCACTTTGGATCAAGTGTTTTATAAGGTAAGCATACATGGTGTAAATTCATAGCCCGAATTAGAAGTCGGGCAGGCAAATACGGGTCGGAGAGTTTCCAACCCGAACAGACTACGTAGATATCTATACATGTGTATTCATTTACAGTGTATCACTATTATCGGTTGCACTTCAGGTTTATATTAGATTTTTCAACTTCATTTCGAGGGGAAGTTTTTCAGCATCGAACTTACGGTCATGTGGTATTGGCAATCCGCTCATGTTGAAACGCATGTATATCGGTGACTCCTAACTCAAATTTTTTGTTTTATCAATACTACACCTGTATATCGTTGACTCCTAACTCAAATTATTGACCCCTTCTCCCGTATTATAATAATACGTTAATTGGTGACTCTGTGTGACCGTGGCCGGCAAAACATGGCATGAAGATTGTGTTTAAGAAGCTCCAAAATCATGGGGGAAGAGGCATAAAATTGGATCCGTACAAGTCCCTCAATTTAGAAAATCAAGGAAATTTGAAATTTTGTCCAAGGGGAAAAATTTTGTAAGTAATTTATAATTTAAAAGAATGAAGATAGCTATACTTAGACCATCTTCAATGGTTGGGTTAAAAATCAAATATTTTAGTCCGGAAAATTTAACTTTTAGTCCAAAAACAGTTTTTCTGCTCCAATCGTTCTACCTTAAAATTTTAGTCCGGGTTTATTAAAGAATGAACTTAGGTTTTTTTTTGTTAAATTAAATTTTAAAAAAAATGTAGACTATCGTAAATTAATTTTATGAACATTTTAATATAAAAAATTTTAAATTCCGATAAATATTGAAAAATTTAAATTCCGATTTCTGGGCTAAATTTTGGGGGGAATCTGGCATTGGTTTAGCATTTAGCATTTAACCCAAAATTTCCCCTGGGGTTGGAGTGGGTTTTGGGGGGGGGGGGAAGAATTTGGGGGGTAATTTGGCTTTTAGCCCACTATTGGAGTTGGTCTTAGCACTAGAAAGGTCGTACCCAGTGCACAAGGCTCCCGCTTTACGCAGGGTCTGGGAGAGGTGAATGTCGGCTAGCCTTACCCCCATTTATGGAGAGGCTGCTCCCAAGGTCTTAGCACTCATTAATTAAAAGTAAATAAATTTTTGTTTTTAACAAAAGATATTATCTATACTAAGGGGTAGAGAATTTAAAAGTAAATAATTGAATCAACTAGGATCAAACCATGTCAAGTGACTCAACATCCTCTTCCATCCTTCCAGACTCTATCCTCCAACCTTTTTTTTAATTTTAAAAAGGGGTCCACTTTTTCGGGGGTTGAGAAGACTCACAGAGGCATTTCAGCCTCTCGCTGGCCACCATATTGTGATTCACCAGGATGTACCGTGTGAAATACGAGCCTAAAATTCATCATCAACCACTAAGTCACCCCGTAGTGGTTGACTCTACACTCCAACTTGGCTTTCACACAACCTAAAAAATAACAAGACGGTTTGGGTCCTAACACTTGATTTAACTTCATTTGTTACCTAATACAACAATATATACACCACGGGCTTAAGAATTCATGTTAGGCCTCATGGCAACCGGTAATCCATAATAAATTGATATCGAACTCTTCTTTCACAAAATCAAATTTAGGTCCTCACAATTTTAAGTGAGGAGGAATTCACTAGGCCGTAGGCGATATCAATTCTGACACACCCCGACCGAGATCAAGGCATGTTGGTCGTCACGTGAGGGTGACGTAGTCATGTGCACATTGCGGAAGCAACTAAGATAAGAAATATACGAATATTTAAAAACCGAAACTACTAGAGTGCATTAGAAAACAGGAAGTGTTAGGAGTCAATTACAAAAGTAAATTCTCCTAATCAGAGCATAATAAGTCTAGGTGCAGTCTAGTAGGACAAGTACTAGTTTTACAGTACTAGGAATGTCCTACTATTATTTAGATATGTCAGAACCGCCGAAATCCTCAGGGCCACCGACAACAAGCTTACCTAAAACCTGGAAGGGCGCAAAACAGAAAACGTGAGTGGGCAAAAACAAATGCTTTACAAAACCATTTCATTTATCAACATATCTAACCCATTGCTGTAAAACATGTATAATTTTTCCTAGAATTAAGATATATGCATATACATAAATATATATGTAATTCTATCAAATCAAATCATGTTTCACATAATCATATTCATATGTATGCCAAGCCAAGATATAACAGAGTAAGTAATTCAGGTAAGAATAATTTCATATAAATATAACATGTTAGCCGGAACCCCTGTGGTAGCATGTACGGCTGAATTCATAGCTTAAAAGTCAATCTAGCCGGAGTCACTACAATGACCTATACGGCACTATACTGCACAAGAGTCGGAACGAAATGAAAATGTCTGTATGACAATAATGGGTGTAATATAATCATGCTCAATGCTACTCACACATAATAGTTGGGCGATAAATCGCTAGTCACCTACGAGTCAGAACCACCTAAGATAGTCTATACGATAGGACTGTGCACCTAAATTGGATCCAATATGAGCATATGGTGCGGGATGTGACATAAAAAAAAGGCATGTGTCATATCTCTGGCTAAATCACAATCACCCTAGCAGCAGTTTTATGAGCTCAACATTATTTAATCACATATCGCACACCATTGATAATTCACATAACCAAACATAACTCACCTGAGCTTACCTGAGCGTCCACAGCACTACAATTATATATATAATGCATCATATATCAATTCATATATGAAATATAAATTCATATGAATGGCATTTAAGGCATACTTTCATTTAAACACATATTTCTGGGAAAATATCAAGTGTGTATATATATATATATATATATATATATAATGAAAACCAAAAGCCCACTCACTGATATGTCAAAGGGTCGTAGCCCCCGAGTCGTCCTTGAACACGCTCGTCCTCGGGATAAGTCTCACATATATGCGAATTAACTATAAAAACATTATTTAAAGCACATAGGCAAAACTAGCTAATAACTTCTCATACAATGCTCAATTTTGGTATTTGAATATACCACAGTGACCTACACAACCTCAGGATCATTCCCAAATTTTTAGAATATTTTTCTAACCCCTCACGCGCCGCCACGCGCCGGTGAGTGCACGACAACACGCGCGGCCACGTGCAGGGAATCCTAACAGATTCTCTCACTGCCGTTAGGAATATTCCGTTAAAACCCAACGGTAACTGTTAAAGATGACTAACGACGTTAGCATATTCCGTCAATCTTGACGGAAGATACTCCTTTATTCTCCGGCGAGTCACCAGTTGCTGGCGACTTTGCCGGTTTCTGGGTAAAACTTTAAAATGCTTATTCTCCTTCGTTTCTTCACCATTTTCCACAAAATTGGTATCAAAATGAAGCTAATAACATGTAGAATCATGTTATATAAGTTTCAAGGCTTAACTTTTATTAGAGTTTCCCCGAAAAAGCTCGATAGTTTGGCTTACCTAGATACACGTCGATCTCAGCCCTTCGACGTCCATTTCCTTCCAACGAAATACCCTGAGACTCGTGAGGACCTCTTTAAGCTTCCTATAAGCTTCAAATTCCCTGAAAAACAATATTTCACGTATGCATGAACAGTGACAAAATCGGTGGTTCATGGTTTGATGTGAAATCGGAGGATTCCTTACCTATAAATGGTACCAATTGATTCGTCTGAGCTTCACGAACACAAAGGTGTGCTTAAGTCCCTCGATCTGTCACGTTTCAAATGGTTTTGGGTGATGTCCTTACAAGAGAGAAGAGAGAGAGTGAGTCTGAGAGAGAGATAGATAGTACGGGAAGGAAGAGAAAGGATGTGTGTTGTGTGTGAGCTCCACGTGGTCACCACCCAACCAAGGAAATAACATCTAAGTCTCCAAAATAAGTCACACACATTAAAATTTCAACATCCAAGGATAAAACCGTCATTTTACATCACCGATAACAATAATTCGGGACGGCATGTGACAAATTCAATCTGTTAAACCCGATAACGATGAATAACCGTCCCAATATGGCGGATTTGGGAATGAAATTCGGTTATTTTTTGGTTACGGGGAAAAACCATGAATATTGATTCGGTTATGGTTTCAGATATGGTTATAGGGGTTTTCGATCGTTATCCATTCCTGAATCTGCTTCAAATAATATATATATATATATATATATATAATATAACGTATATGTATATTCATAAGTATTGGAATTATTTGATAGTTTGTTTAGCCTTTCTCCCATAGTGATTGTTTTATTTGCTTTTGTCATCTCCTTCCTTTTTTCATGGGACCAATTTGCCTTAATTTGCTATCATATTTGGCTTATCAAGAACACTTACATAAAGTATTGTTATGTTTTTGATGATTCGGGTGTGGATATTTGATGACGGGAATAGTATCTATTAAATTATAATGCGTAAACGAATAATATTTTTTTCATTGATAAAGATGGATATAGTCGTTAACCGATGGAGATTTTGTTACTCGGATCTGTTACTCGATGGTTAATTTGTGGCTACGGATATGGTTAATTTCCATGTTTATGGGGATGAATATGTCATTTCCGTCCCCAAATTGAACGGTTGCCATCTCTAACTAGACCTGGCATTTTGTGTCGTGTTTCTTATGTTTGTGTTGTTTTCGTGACATACTCGATATCTTATTGGGTCGTGTCGTGCAACACTCGTTAAAGTAAACGAGCAATATGACCTGACCCAAAATTGACCCGTTAATATTATCAGGTAATAAGACTCGACCCATTACCCGTTTAAGAAAATATATTTTAAATCAATAAATAATAAAAATAAAAAACATAATTTGACCTAAAAAAATAGAAAACATAATACTAAATTAGTATATACACACCACATTGTCACATCGAAGCATAAAAAAAAACGTTTGTCTTTCAAGTATTACATACTCCAAAATAAGAGTCTAATGAAAAAACATTAGTACATTAATATAAAATACCAAATGTTCATGGATATGCAAAATGAAGGGAGTTACATTTCAAAGTTGGGAAATCTTATACGTTTATATATGCTTTCACATTTTTCAGACTTGTACATTAATGATTATGAATTTTTTTTATTTTGAACTCCCTTAAAAAAATATTTATGAGGGTTTATATTGACATGCCCCGATCCCGATGTCTAGAGGACAGCGAGATGGCCATGTGCTAGCCAACACCCGAGGGTGACGCAAGTCATTTAATGAATGCATATGCCGAGAACATGTGAAACATGCATATAAATTTCACGCGAACTACACAATGTAATATTCATATACGAACCTTACCAAAATAATATAATAATATTCAATCGTCAATAAAATGCTAGTGATAATGCATGACATGTTCAGAGCATACATCTAATTTAGAATACAAGTAGAAGGTGTGATAGAAAGTGCTATTCCAAGTGATGTCAAAAGTAGAGAAGATGACACGATATTGATAGGAGCATATTTATACGACTTAGTTAGCTTGTTTTCTTGCTTTTAATTAGCTAAACTATGATAATTATAGTGTTTAAAGTTATTTTCGTGCAATTTCAGGTTTTAGTGTCAAAGTATGCAAAAAGAAGCAATTTGGAACATTCTAGAGCATTTTTGGGCCAAGATTGGATTGTGCAAGCATGGAGGCATGAGGATGGACGAATTTGAAGACAAAAGAGGCTATGAACATGCTAAAAATCTGGTGAAACAAATACAAGTTGCAAGAAGGGATAAATTTCTAGAAGGATTGACCAAAACTTCACTCAAAACCAAGAAATTCTTCAATGCCGTGGGCATTGATTCACTTTCACCAGAAATTTGAGTGATGATGCAATGCTTAAATCACCATGACATGTGAGTGGATGATGCAATGCTTAACTCACCATGACATGTGAATGGATGACTCAATACCTAACCCACCAACAATTCCCACTCTTTGCCTTGCTCACCTACTCAATTCCACCAGAATTTTGTGTTAAACAAGTCCATCATTTTCCTATAAATACCATGGCAGCAACCTCATTCAAATCATCCAGAAATTAACCATTCTCCAAGCCTTCCCTTGCCTCTCCTTACATATCTAAACCTTCCCCATCCATTCCTCCATATAACCAACCATTCAACCACCATAACCACCTTGTGCCGCCACCATTGAAGGAGAGGAGAGGTCAGAGGCAAAGGGGCTTAGAGTGAGAAAAGGCAAGGAGAAACTGACGGGAGCAACACAGAGAGCAAAGTTTCACTCCATTTTTCTTGGTTTTATCTTCTCAAACCCATGTTTTACTTTTGGTTTAATTTGAAAATAATGTGTAACTAAATTTATTTTGGCTAGAGGTTAATTCAAAGCCATGAATATATTTGTAATATGAATTGATTACCTTCAGTTGTGATTTCTGAGTTGTGATTTAATTTGCTTAACTGCTTGATTGATAACTTATTTTTGTATGTCGATTAAGAATGCATACTTAATTTACATGCATGAATTTGATGCTAGAATATAAGTGAATTTCACCTAATCGTTATGAACTTATATTCACAAGTAGTGAAGGTTGTTATCCACAATCGTGTTAAGTGAATTCTAGGCTGGATTAACATGCGTATTCCATAGTTATGAATGCCTAGTCAATGTTTATGATTTCCGTTGAACTTAATGATCTTTGTTGAATGTCTCTATCATGCGTATTCCATAGTTAGGGACTTTGATGAGGAATAATTTGGTTGTAATGCGTATTCCATTCAATCCAATGAATCTAGGGAAATCTAAGAGTTAATTTAAGCGGACCTAATTAACTTGGAACATTGTCATTCACAATTTATTGAAAGAACAACTGAAAATCAATTTAGGTTGCATATGTGTCATGTGTGGAGAAGAACCCTCTAGCTAGTCCGTCACCTATCCTTTCACCTTAATTTCATGCTTTTGTCAATTCTGTAATTTATTTAAGTTTAATTTACTTCTCGTCAAAACCAAACCCCCCCATTATTAAATTATATTATTTAGTTAGTTTTCATTGTTGTTAGTCTTTTAATTCAATTTCCGTCCATTTCAATTCCTAGTGTCTAATTTGATTGTTTTCATTATTTTGAGTCATTCTAAGTGTGTTTCGAGTTATTAGAGTTTTTAGCCTAGTTTTGTGTCCTTGAGTCTTGTTTAATATTTTTAAATTAATTTAGAATAGATTAGCAATCCCTCCTAATCCCCGGCCTAGAACGATACCTTACTTACATCTATACTACAATTGTCAAAAAGAGGGTTTAATTTGTGTGTCAAGTAATTTTCACATCAGATATCACTGGTAGGGGAATGCCTCATAGCTTGGATCGTATGCCTCGTTCCTAGGTCTTGAGGGGGTGCAAAACAAAACATGAGTGGACCATGTTGATACATAAGTAGTACTAACATAATTATTCAACAATGTAGTAACCCCCAAAGTTTATGAAAACTCATATAGCATAATAAGTAATAGGTTTTCCGAAAACCCTAGCATGCCATAAAACTTCATAAAACATATATCATATATAGTGTGCTAAGTAGTGGTATCAAAATCGCCTGAAGGCAAGTCGTTTGCCCGTAGGCATATCATTCGCACGTAGGCAGGACATACGCCTGTAGGCAGGACATATGAGTGACCACCAAATAAGCACAAAAATCATTGAACATAATCTTTCCAAAGTATAAGTATAATATATCTCAATGGAGCTCAGTAGCTCAAACATCATATCATAAATCATGTTTATAGTATATAGTCATCAATCATATATACTACAAACAACATAAAGTCGATAAAGCATGAAATATCATACAGCGTAAATCCAATTTACTCATAAACATTTCATAAAACATAACCATTAAATCATGCTTTTCATGTATGCATTTCTAATAGTAAAATCATGCATTTTAGAAGGGGTTCCCTCACTGATACTCCGTCGTCAAAAAGCCGTGCGAAAAAGGAAGGACGAAAACGCCGCTAACAACCGCATCTAAGCACATAAAAGAGTCTAAATAATAGAACTCTACCATAACGATTGAATTTCAAAAAACAGACGTTATACACGGATTCAGGACGTTGGAAAACATAAGGGGAGACCTTAGGTACCCCCACGCGCTGATTTGGGTCCCCATAAAGTTGGCTAGAAAAGTTGTCGGCGTCGGTGTGGACGGCAACAGAGCACAGTACCTTCAGTGGAGGCACGTGTGCTCCATGCGCATGCCAAGACAGGCGCCCACGCTCGCCCATGTGTATGCCCACGCGTCGACTGGATATGGGCTCTAATTGGGTTTGGGCTTGGGCCTGGACTTTGGGGTTTTGGGCAGGGCTGGACAATTGGGCAGGGTAATAACTTGGGCTTGGATTGGGTTTTAGGGTTATCGGGTCGAGTCGACCCGGTTTCAGGCCAAGGGTTGGCCGGTTTCTGGGCAAGTCTTTAGACGCTCATAACTTCTCCAATATTCAACTAAATCGAGTTATTCAAAAATGAAAGTTGTAGTACTCAATGAGACGAAGAGAATGGTTCCTTACATGACGACTAACTTGCCATGATTTGACCAAAAAATGCCTCGAACGTGGTGGTGCTCGCCGAAAAACTGGGAAAAGTTACTCCTAACTATTTTCTGTGTTTAACACGTATGTACAACATAAAACAAGTTTCGATCTACTCTTAAAACACATCCCAAGGGTTTCTAGAAGCTTACCAACATCGGGAAATTTATGAAAGGGGGAATCCGGGTAGGGTGAGGAGATAAGGGGACAAGAATCCCATATGGGTCCCACGATTTGCAATCTAAGAACATGTAGGACAAAACATCAAAACTATTCGAAAACGTTCAACGTTCGAACGTAGAATCTTCGTTATAAATCTGATTTCGAATCCGTTCGCGCCTACGCGTTCGTGGCGATAAGTACATTAAAAATCATGTAATAAAATTAAAACTACACGTTTCGACGAGACGGCCAAGCAAAGTCAACTCAAGGGCAAAATGGTAATTTCATAAGTTCGTTAATATGAAAATACACTAAATTTGGGACGGGGTTTCACATATATGGTTTTAAAAATTCAAACGACAATGTACCCATACTCAAAGCGTAGAAGAAGCGATCACGAGCCTTTGCATATTTTTTTCACATTTTTTCGCACTTGTAAATTAAGTATTATAATTTTTTAATGTGTTTGGTGTTTTTAAATTACTTGATATTTTTATTTTTAATGTGTTTTAATTTTTTTTTAATCTCACTCTTTGCCTATAGTATATACTATGAAAATAAATAAATAAACAAAATATTTTTAATTTTTTTATATAGAATAATAATACAATAATACATATTTAATATATAATATTTACATATACACTATGACTATTGTATTTTATAGTAAGTTTTTTTAGTACTTTTAAAAATTAGAATCATAAAATAATATTTTTCTTATCGTGTCGAAACGGGTTACCCACGTGTTATCTTCATGTAAACCTGTTAAGGATTTGTTAGTAAGGTGTTATTATCGTGTGACCCGATAATGATTCGATTTATTTTCGTATTATTTACGTGTCGTGTAAAAATTTGCAAGGTCTATCTCTAACTAAGTGGCAACTAATCTTAACCTTTTGTTTTGTTTTGTTGATACAACAATATTATTTACACTAAGGCTTGAGAGGAATACATTGGTATCGAACTTGTTATTTACCAGATTTAAATCTAAGACATCTTACTCATACGTGAAGAAAAAATACCACTAGACCGTGATACTAAGTGGTAAACAAGTTTAATTGCCATCAACCCGAGCCAATAAGCCCCAACACAAATCCACGTTTTAATTATAAGTTCAACCATCACTTAGTATTGCAGTATAGTGGTATTTCTCTCACTTGTAAGTGAGAAATTCTAAATCGAATCTTGTAAATAGCGAGTTCGACACCAATCACTTCGCCCTACCACTTAATATAAATATACAGTTGTATTAAAAAAATAAAAAATGGTTTCAACCAAAAAGGCCAGGTCCGTAATACAAAAGTTTTGGGCAACCTTAAATAAATAATACTTGAAAGCCCAAAGAAACGCATAAGTCGACTGCTCCTGAGCCCACAAATGGCTTTGAATATCTCACTCTCTGTCTCTCTCTCTCTCTCTTTACGGCATCGTCCTCTTTCGCAGCACAGCAAGATCGTGAATGCTCTCACGCTCTGTTTCTCTCCTTTACGTGAGTCCAGTTTCAGCTCTTGTTTTCTCCGTTACTATTATTATTATTATAACTTTTGGCTGAACTTTTGGGTTTTTTGATCTCTCTGATTGTCGTTACGATTGGAATGGGGAATTTAATTTTTTATTTATTTTTATTGTTTGGGTTCTCTTCGCTTTGGTTGATTCTCCGGTTTCTGGGTTGGATATACGGCGGGGTTTTTTCGCCATTGCTGCACATCAGCCTCACTTTGTTAGTGGAGCGTGTGTGGCTGTTCTTCCCAAGAGGGATTGAAGCTTTGGGTTTAGGGTTAGGAGCCATTGAAGAAGGGTTTAGGGTTTTTTATTTTATTTTCGTGCCGATTGTGATTACAAGTAAAATATTGGGAAATGCAGAGGGATAATGGTTGTTCTTTTTACTTGGAGATTCAATTTATTGGGTTCTTAGGGCATATGAAAATACCCTCTTTGTAATTTTACAGACGATGAATTTATTATCGTATGAAGCAGTGAAAAGATGAATGGGTAGAAAACATATTCAAGAGGAACAAAAGTGAAATTTTTTCATTCCACTCCATAAAAGTTTCGTTTTTATTTTATTTTATTTTAAATTTGATAGCAAACTCAAACCAGACTTTATGGATAGTAAACATATTGTTCAATGATAAGATTACGGTTGTGTTTCTGGTTGTAGCTTATTTGGACTTGTGTGCTCATTTTGTATTTTTCTGATGTAGTATAAAGATAGAGGCTTTTGTGCTCAGCATTCAGTAGTGAGATCGAGTTAGCTGTCTCAGCAATTCAGATTATTTTGGTTACCATATAGTACTATGTACAATCAGTTTTTTGCCTATACTTTCGGTTCAAAGTTAATACTGCAAGTTTTTTTTTTAATAAAATAAAATTATTTGCGTATAAATTCATTCTTCCCTAGTTGTTGATCTGGGCTGCAACAGTTTGTTTATATCTGGTTCTTGTTAGTGCTAGTATCTGACTTCTTTTTTTTCTCTTGATATGTTGGTTTGTACAGTCCATTCCTTTATGCATGTTTATTCACTACTAACATATGTAATCAAATTATACTTGCTTCCCCTGCTTTGGTATAGAGAGTACTTTAATCTCTTGACGTGCTTATACTATATACAGATCATTGTACAATTCCGTAAGTAGCTGCCAGTGGTTAGTCAAACTGTATATCATTTGAGCTGTAATATTTTATCACATTCAGATTTCAGAGTCTCAGGAATAGTTGTGTAAACATTGTCCTTGTTTTGTGTTCAGTAAGTTGCACCCCACAAAAGAGAGAGAACTGACCCTCAGACCGTGAGAGACAGAAGGAAACACTACCATGAATGCTCCAGACCGATATGAACGATTTGTCGTCCCTGAAGGGACAAAAAAGTAATTATAATCTCTCTGGAAAAAATTTCAGCCCCTTTTTGAAGTATAAAGTCTGAATCCTTATTTTTTTTCTCTTTGTAGGGTGTCATACGAGAGGGACACGAAGATCATCAATGCAGCATCGTTTACAATTGAGAGAGAGGACCACACCATCGGCAACATCCTCCGCATGTATGCAGGCCTTTTCCTTTAGTTCAAGTTTTTATTGATTTTGCAACTTTTTCTCATTCTTAGATCACTTGTATAAACTTAACAAAACCCTATTTTATAATTTCCTTTGAAAATTGTGGCATTCAGGCAGCTACACAGGGACGAGAATGTTTTGTTTGCCGGCTACAAGCTTCCTCACCCCCTTCAGTACAAGATTATTGTCAGGGTTAGTTTTCCCAATTTAATTCTCTATGATTACCTTATCCTCCGCAACAAAAAAGAGGAAGGAAAAAAAAATGCTAATCATGAAATGAGAAGTAGAAGTGCTCATATAATGTTGTGGTTGTGACCTGAACCTGTAAATGGTGTTTTTGTAGATTCACACAAGCAGCCAGTCTTCACCAATGCAAGCATACAACCAGGCTATTAATGATCTTGACAAGGAACTTGACCATTTGAAGAGTGGTTTTGAGGTAATGCTTTTTGATGCTTCTCCTTCTCAACGCTTGCTTTGGTAAAACTCTTACTGAGTGTTGGTCCAACTGAATAAAGGCGTTGAGAATGCTTTTGAGATTCGAAACTTACCCCATATTTAGCATTTTTTGAGATTTTTAATATTGTGCTTCTGTGGAGCCCTCTTCTGTTAAAAATGGAGTGAACTTCAGTTTCATGGTAGTTCAATCCTAACGATTCATGGTGTCAAATGAATCTACTGTTATATTTCTACCATCATAGGTCTAGCGGATAATGATTGATATCAAGCATCTGAGAGTATAAGATTATGAAATTGTTATTATGTTCGACACAAGTTCAAAAATATTTTAGAACAAACTGGAGCATAAATGTTCAACACAAGTTCTAAAATATTCATGTGAAAGGATATGCTTCATTTTATAAGGCTGTTAAGTACTATGAATGTGTCATGAATTTTGTACTTAGGAGTACAATGAGTGCATTTACATTTCAAAATCCCGTATGCAGGCTGAAGTTGCAAAGCATTCGGTGGAGTACTAGTAGGCATCATTCCGGATCTGTAAGGAACATGTCAGATAGTGACATCCGACTGTTGTCTTCTTTAATTATGGATCAAAGTACTTTGTGTGAAGTTTTTATGTTTCGCTGTATCATGAATGTTTATGGATAGTTATGAAATGAGATGAGGATGAAGGTGCTAACAGTTTCTTGAAATATGGTGTGCATTGCTTCTTAGCATTACTCGTATATTGCACGTAGTTAGCTTTCAGGTCATGCAGTAAATTCACGCCTCCTTGTGCGTGGTCGTCTGCATCTGTATGTCATAAATTTTGAGAATTACGACGCACACCACGTATATTGCACGCTGTAAAAGGTCAGGCATGTTTTGTAACCCCTTTGCTGCTGCTCATGTGTGCAACCTGCAAAAGGTAACTCTGAAATTTAGTTATGAATTCACCATTTGGGGTGTTCCCCTCTTGTTCACATATCATGAGAGAGTGGAAATTGAGGGTAAAAATGTGGTTAAAATATATGAACGTACTTGACTAAATGTGTACTGTTATGAAACCTGCTGCCTGATTTACACAAACGACACTCGGTGGTAAAAATGGGGAGAAAATGAGTGTTGAAAATTTAGGATATGTGTCAACTGTCAAGGTTGGGAGTTTATTGGGCCCTTGTCATACCTAATCAAGAAATTTGTAGACTATAATCTTGATTTGTGATGGATAAACATTTACGTTGAAGGGAATGAAATCTTATATATATATATCTTAGAGGAAATTGTAGTAATGGTCATTCAATATCTTAGAGGAAATTGTAACAATGGTCATTTAATTTTAACCTAACTGGAGTAATGGTTCCTTAACAATGGTCATCAAATTATGCACTTTGGTTCATAGCCCTGAGTAATACTGAAAGTGAATGCATGAATTAAAAATAGAAAATCGAACAATCGTAGAAATCAAATATAACAGCTAAAACACTCTTAGCAGTTAGTGCTACTTAACATTGGAGCCGGACCCCAAGTTATGCATAAGGAGAGTAAAATGTATAGGTTCTAGTTTGGTGTTTGTTCTGCCATTGCATTTTCATTTAAAATGAAAAGAAGCTAAAATGTTGTCTGTAAAATAAGAGGCAGGATTAGAAGAAGAAGATGTTGGAAATTTGAGTAGTTTGAGTAGAAATTTTTTTGTTCCACATTGGTCATTCCCAAAAGATTTTATCACTTTATAAGGTCTTGTCCTTTATAGAAAGTGATTGGAGTAATAGTCCTGGAGACTAAAATTGAGCTCACATTTGGGGTTGGGCTTTGGGGTGTACTAATTAATTGGTAATTAATATATATAATTAATTATAATTAATATATATTTAATATATATTTAATTGTCAAAAGATGGGCCTTGGGCCTCTTGGGCTCTAATAATTAAATTAATTAATTATTTTCGGAATTAATTAATTATTTTTAATTTCGAATTTAAATTAATTATTTATTTATTTTTACCAATAGACTCATCTTTTCAGATGAAGTTTGAAGTGTGAAAACGCAGAAACAAAAACACCCTTTTCAGCAGATGTCTTCCAACAGATGCATCCCTTCCTCATACCTGTTGCAAATAGGTATAATCACATTATATATACATCCATCTGCATAGCATTTAGAACATAGAAAAATCATAAATCTTCTCCTGCAATCCTAAACATCCTTACTGAGAGAACCACATTAATATTCGCCAGAAGTCAATTTTCCGGTGCTGGAATTTCTGACTTAGATCGTTGAATCCTGGTGAAGCAGACGTCCGTAGAACTACAAGCACTGAGTAGGGGCGAAAATTCTGTTTCAAGGACATTGCGGTACGCAAGCCTCGATCTACAAGTTGTCTGTTTTTATAATTCGTATTTTAGTTTATATTCTGTTAATTCCTATTGCATTTATTATTTATTAGCATATATAAATTATCACAGATTGTTAACATACAACCAACAGAAGAGCCCTAAACAATTCGGACGATGCCTCATTGGCTTGACCAAAAAACAAAACTTAATTTGGTTCCAGTCCCTTGGGGAACGGGGAACCTCGCCCTGCATGTGTTTCCAACGTATAGTTTTGAACTTTCATTGCTGCTCAAGATATATTCTTTTTATATCTAATTTTATTTGAAAATATTATCTTTAGCCTATAGTTTACTGCGTTACCCTCAGTTTTCACAGAAGAAAGATTAATATTTTAAAATAGAAGTCAGATTGATTTGTGCACATATTATTTTGATAAGAACTTAACAATACATCTTTGCAGATTTGAACGTAACCAAGTTGGTTAAAGCCGGCGTACTATCAATATTTTTAAGTTTGAATTCCTTTCCCTTTAATTTAGATTGGACATTAAAACAACGAGATTTTCTAATATAGAATATATTATACACCGAAATCTTTAATCTTTGCATCTCTATTCATTAGTTCTTTAGCCGCACATCCGCTTTTCGGTGCATGCTATACACCAAAATATAGAACTTAACCATACATTAGTATTGTTTTACCCATTGAACGTATCTTAAGTATTATAAAGTGAAGGAACTTTCTGTATAGTTTTCTGTACATTGACCTTCTAAATGTTAAACAAAAAACACAATGACTATTTTAATTGAACACAGAATCATATATGGACACAGGCGTATGCATCTTTCGAAATTTCACCTTTTCATTGCAGCATCTGTTTGCATTAATTTTAATGACCTTGGTTTTTGCAGAATTTTTGTTAGCTTCTAATTAAACAATGTGATTAGAAGCAGAGCCCAATGCTTTAAATTTTAAGAGAAATGTAAGCATGTCTGTTAGTTTCTTTGGAAATGGATAATTTGGCTTGCTCGAGATTATAAATGTGTTTTTTTCTAAATTTTACAATTTGCAACCCCATCGATACGTGAAATCCAAGCATCTTTGTGACTTCTAATTTGTTTGCTTGTTAAGACAGTAATTAAACTATAGATGTTAATTAACATAATTTTTAGGTAATCACAAATTAGAAACTTCCTTAATTACAGTACAAGACTGAACTGCATTTAGGTCATATAGCATTATAGTACAGCACACAGTTGACCACTTCGCCTAAGAAATCAAATCGGATCCAAATATGCATTTGCAAGGTAGATGAGTAATTTGTTTGGATGTTCAGGAGGATTATACTTGCATTAACGGTCCACAATTGTTAATTATCTGAGTCGTTCGTTACTGTATTATGTGCATGTTTCGTTATAAGGCTTACGTTACCAGTAACAGTTAGTATGTGCACAAACAATTGAGGCTAACAAATTAACTCACGTTTACCACTACGATTCTCGAGTTTAAAAATATAGGCAAAAAGAGAGTACAAAAGAAGTGTAATTTGCATAATCAATTGGTAAAAGAAGTCTCGAAGATTGCTTATAACCTAAAACAAAGAAAAGAAACATGTAGGGACACAATGAAGTTGAAAATTAGAGACGAACAAACAAATATAAAACTAAGAATATTTTTATTTATTGAAAACAGAGAAGTACAACCAAGATAACTACATAATTCGACTAGACTACATTTAAACAAATTTGATTTTCATACTAAACTACAAACTATGTTTATAGAGAACAATAAGAAACCTTAATTCAGATAGATTAGGTCTATACTCAAACAAAAAAATTAATAACTGTATTTCTAGTAATGACAATGTGGTCAATCCCCTATCTCCCTAGCATTACCCTTTCTCAAAGGGTAGGGGAGACCAAATTTTAATACCAAATTTATAAATCAAATGATGTGTCAATAATAAGAAATAAACACGTTAATCAATACTTCAATAATAATTCAATCATCAACATCTACATCATCTAATTTACAAATTTAATTTGAAAATTTAGTCATGCTCACATTACTTTTTCTCAAATTAGATTAATGTCTCAAAGATTGCAAAATTTATTATTCTTAATTTTTTTTTTCTGTATTTTTACTTTTGGGTCTTGGTTTTAGTTCCAAAATTTATTAACCACCTATATTTTAATAAAATAAAATTTTCGGGGTCACATAATTTAATAATTTTCTTTGATAAGAGTTCTCCCGAAAAAAAAAAAGGTTTTTTTGTTTGTTTATGCCAAGGTCATCATGAAGTTGCAAACTCGACCATAACGGCCATTTATCCCTTGAATTTAGGCTAATATGCAAATCATCTCAACATTGTTAATTAATTTCTTACACCTTCTTTTGGCTAAATTTATAAATCATGCATTCGGTATTACTCGTTGTAAAACAATGCTCAATATTGGTGTTGTCGCTGCCCAAAAGCAAATCCGTAATTTCATCAATGTTGTACTCATTAGGGGTATCATAGTGGCCCGAAGGCATAACCATCATCAAAGGTGAAGCTGTACGACGCTGGGTTACATCAGTGAAGAAACCATGGTCTATCACCCGAAGGTGCAGCTGTACGACTCTGAATTATGCCAGAGAAGAGGATATAACATATATATGTACATGCAATGGGTCCATCACCCGAAGGTGAAGTTGTATGACTCCGGGTTACGCCGTAGAAGAAACATATACATATAACATATCACACCGACACTAGCCTCGGGCTAGTGAAGTTGGGGGTATGTCATCAATATCATCAACTGTGTCCTATGGCCATAGACATCTATATACCCAGTTGTGTGTATGTGCTGTATGATAACCCACTAGATAAGTACCTAAAACATACCTCAAAACTCATATCCAATCACCGGAGCTCAAAAGCTCAAAGCCACAACACATAAATCCATGATAATTCACATCCGTAAATCCAGAGAATTTCAAATATGTAAATCCAAAGATTCATAACCTTTAGTAAAATGTCAATTCGATAAATCATTAATATTTCCTTAAAAGCAATTTAATTAATTCATAAGAAAAACTAATGAAAAGTCCAAAAAAACTTCTCTTTTAACGAAAAACCCTTTTTAAAGGTGTAGTGAATAGTGCCAGTTAAAGGTGTTTGTACCATACTTGACCAATCCCGAAACTACTGAGCACCGATCAACGTTATACTGTCAAGGACTCATAAGAGTTTCCCTCCAACTAGGAGGCCAATCACAGTGCAACATGTGTCAACATCAGAAGCCAATCATAGCGCGACACGTGTCAACATCAGAAGCTAATCACAACACGACACGTGTCAATGTTAGAATGAAACTAGAAATTCTCTTCTATAAATAGAGATCATTCTCTCACAATATTTCCTAATGTTATTTGTACTAAATCATTCACTTGTACTCACTAAAGGAGAGCTTGAACCTATGTACTTGTGTAAACCCTTCACAATTAATGAGAACTTCTCTACTCCGTGGACATAGCCAATTTGGGTGAACTACGTACATCTTGTGTTTGCTTCCTTATCTCCATCCATTTACATACTTATCCACACTAGTGACCGAAGCAATTTAGTGAAGGTCACAAACTTAACACTTTCTGTTGTACCAAAGTCTTCACTGATTTTGTGCATCAACAAAAGGTAAAAATGTGGTTTTTCGTTAAAAGTGAACAGTACCAAGAGTGTTTTGTTAAAACTCTCAAATTCATAAATCTCCTCAAGTCATAATTATAGAAATCCATAAAAATATAATATAAAACATACCCAAAACATGAAATATGAAATGCATGCAAACCTAATATTTTATAAAAACATGCAATTAAGAAGGGGTCCACTCACATATATTTTGTTGCCTGGAAGCCTTGCGAACTCAAGAGAATGATATCATTTCCCATCGATGCACCTAAACACATATAGAGGTCATTTAGTAAAACTCTACTAAAACGGTCGAATCTGGGAAAACAGATAGCGGATTTGGATTTGGCACGTCGAAACCTAAGAAGGGACCTTGGGTTACCCCACGTGATGCCACGCGCCAAGATTGGTCATCGAAAAGTTCACCGGAAAAGTTACCGGTGCCATCGTGGACGACGGCGAAGCATAGTACCTCTAGTGCACGCGCCTGCCCACGCGTGGACTAGAAATTTGGAATTTAGGTTCTAGTCGGGCCAGATCTTGGGTTTTGGGTTGCTGGGTTGGGTTTGGGCTAGAGTTAATGGGCCTAAGGTTTGGGCCGGGTTAGTAGATTAGGCTTAGTTGGATCCAATTAGGTTGGGCTGGTTACATGGATCAGGTTTTTGGTGTACCGGTCGGGTTGACCCGGTTAGGTTCGGGGGTTGCCAAACCCAATGAAGAAGAAGGTCGGATTCTTGGCCGAGAAATTCTCGACTTCCTATCGAGCTCAAATCTCAACCAAACTTTGCAACTTAATACATCAAATTGAAGCCTGGGAGACAAGGAATTGAAATGTACCTTTGGTTTCCTCGACCGTGGTTGGAGTTGGCCGGAAAAGAGCTCGAAAGCCGTCGGATTAGCTGAAAAACTGGGGAAGTTTCCCCTGAGGTATTGCTGCATCCAAAACTATCCCACACACGTCAAAACTATCCTAATCATGCCCTAATACAAAATTTAGGAAGTTTGGGAGGGTTTTAGAAGCTCACCGTCGTCGGAAACGGTGAAGGTTCGTTGAAGAATTCGTTGAACAGTGGTAGTGCCACTGTGCAGTGAGAAAAAGAGAAGAGGATGAGCCTCAGCCGTCAGGGGTCATAATGGGGAGGTCTAGATGGTGGTGGGGGTCGCTGGAGTGTGAGCCATGGTGGTAGTGAATATGGTGTCGTCGTTGTGCTTGTGTGCATGTGTCAGAGAATAGGAGGGAGTGACAGAGAGAGGTGAGAGAAATATGAGATGGAGCTAAGGGAAAAAGAGAGAGAGAGAAAGAATTAGGGAGGGGGAGGACACATGACAGAAGTAGAAATGGGGTGTGGGCCCCACAGCTCACAAAACAATACACCAAAATATCTCCCAACGTAAAATTACCAAATTGCCCTTTACGTTCGTAGGTTCGTAAAATCTCCATCTCAGCTCCAATTTTGATTCCGCTTGTGCCCATGTGTTAATAGCGATGAGCACTCCAAGGATACGCCAAGAAAACGCATCTTATGTAACACGACGATACGATCAACAAAAGTCAACGTTTTGCCTCGAAGGGCATTTCTGTAAATTCACACTTTAAAATTATAAAAACCGTAATAGTTGGGGACGGGTCGTTACACAATCCAAATCTAGCATTTCATATCGGTTTCCTTCAATACCTTATTTTAAGGGTTAAACAGGCTTTAACTTCTCTGCACATTATGTACTAGTGTTGTGTTCGTTTCAACGAAAATTTTATAACTTATCATTGTCCATGCAGTAGTGCATTGACTGAGTAGCATTACTACAATATACCTTATCAGCGGCGAAACAAAAACCGACAAGAAACCCAATTTCTGTCGGAAATTTAGCAAAAATCCGACATAAAACAATGTAATGTCGAATAGCGACACTAATGTTGGCATCACAAAAGGGCTTCAGTGTCGGTTTGTACGCTTAATTCGTCAGTACGCAACGTCGGTTAAAAGCGACACTGACACTGACATCAGTTTAAAGCGACGCAAACTTCAGCATTACGTCGGTTTAAAGCGACGTTAATTACCAATTTAATTATAAAATATCCAAACTACCATCGGTTTTGACCGACATTACATAACATATGGATACATAAAATAATTATTATGATGTCGTTCATAAGCGACACCAAATATATTAATAAAAAAATCATTTTCCGTTTTTAATTAATAATAATTAAAAATTATTATATAAAAATAAATCCCACCATATGTCAATGAAAAAACAAACAATTTTAAGCAAACTTCATATTAAAAATAAAATTTCTACCAACTATATATTAAATTTAAAATTAACTACAATTCCTAAAAATGTACAACTCATACAAATTCTTCCCGAACTCTTGCAAAAGATTTTGAACCAGTTGTGTGGTTCATAGTTTTCAACTGCCAATTATGCTTATTTTTTTCGGCAATCTCCTGAAAAATAAAAGAATTTATTAGACAAATTTCAAGGTATAATAAAATAAATCATGAAACGTTTACCGTTGTTTTTTCTTTATTCCAGTATGCCACCATCGAAATATTTCTGTAATCTTTAATCTCTGCCGCTACATGTTTCGAAAATGCACTAGAATTATAACTAATGCATTTTCCAGACGAATCAAACGAACAAGGCTGTTCTTTCCAATTTGGAATTGAGGGTCCGTATCTCTGTTGAGTTGATCCTTATAAATACAGAAAAAACAATTAAAAACCAAGAAACAAAAATAAATTTTCAATTTAAGCATAAAACTAGTTAGAATACAAAACAGAAACTAAAATTAATAATCATAATAATTTCAAAATGAACTACCTTTGAGCTCTTCCTCTTCGAAGGGAAGTTCCTCATAATGTTGATCTTCAAAATGGTGATCCATAGCAAATGGGGAAGGAGAAGAGGAAAACTTGAAAAGGAGGAAGAAAGGGACGCATAGATGAAATGGGGAAGCAGAAGAAGAAAGTCTGAAATTGGGGGAGAAATGAAAGCACGGATGAAATGGGAAAGAGAGGGGTTTAAATATGGGTACTTAGTTTGCGTCGGTTTAAACCGACGCCAACTTCTGACACATTTTTTGAAATTCACATAGCGCTGCTTTAATGAAACTAGCATCGCTTAAAACCGACCCAAACTTCTGACACACTTTTTGAAATTCACATAACGTCACTTTAATGAAACTAGCGTTGGTTAAAATCGACGCCAACTTCTGACACACTTTTTGAAATTCACATAGCGTCACTTTAATGAAACTCGCGTTGCTTTAATGAAACTAGCGTCGGTTAAAACCGACACTAAGTTTCTCCATCCATGTCCTCGTGCAAAACAAACGGGAAATTTCCCGCCTAATATTTCAAATACTATAATTATATATATATATTAATTTTATAATTTTATAACCCTAAAAATACTATAATAATTATATATATAAATTTAACAATTTTATACCCCTAAAAACTATAATAATTATATATATTAAATTAAATTTTAAAAATTGGTGACCATTGGATCGGCTTAAATATACATACCATTCAATTTCTTAAGTGTTATACGTACAAAATAAATAAATTTAAATCTACTTAATATATATATACACACACCGTTGAACTTGATGGGATACGAATTGTATGAAACTAATTTCAACGATCCAACAGTCAAACTTGTTTGTATATGCTTCGAGATTGCATCATCAAAAAATCGCAAAAAACAAACATTCAGAGATCAATTAACGAGACAAAACTTTTCGATGGTTATAAAACGAAAAATCACGATTTAACGGTTATTTTAACTCCGATTTTGATGATTTTTTATAGCTACACTCCTTAACCCTAAATGAATACAATGAATGAGCTCAATCTTCAATTTAAAATATATTACATTATTGGATACCACAAATTCTTATATTATACTTAATGAAAGTATAAATAAACTCTAAGTGTTAGTGAATCTATCATTTTGATGGGATACGCATTCTACGAAACTAATTACAACGATCCAACCGTCAAACTTGTTTATATATGCTTCGAGATCGCATAAGCCAAAAATTGAAAAAAATAAACATTCAGAGATCATGTAAGGAGACAAAACGTTTTTACGGTTATAAACGAAAAATCACGATTTAACGGTTATTTTAACTCCGAATTTGATGCTTTTTTACAGCTACACTCCTTGATCCTATATGAATACAATGAATGAGCTCGATCTTCAATTAAAAATATTTACACTAGTGGGTACCACAAATTCTTATGTTATACTTAATGAAAGTATAAATAAACTCTAAGTGTTAGTGAATCTATCATTTTCATGGGATACGCATTCTACGAAACTAATTTCAACGATCCAACTGTCAAACTTGTTTATATATGTTTTGAGATCGCATACGCTAAAAATTACAAAAAAACAAACATTCAGAGATCATGTAAGGAGACAAAACTTTTTGACGGTTATAAACGAAAAATCACGATTTAACTGTTATTTTAACTTCGATTTTGATGATTTTTTTTACAGCTACACTCCTTGATCCTATATGAATACATTGAATGAGCTCGATCTTCAATTTAAAATATTTACACTAGTGGATGCCACAAATTCTTATGTTATACTTAATGAAAATATAAATAAACTCTAAGTGTTAGTGAATCTATCATTTTCATGGGATACGCATTCTACGAAACTAATTTCAACGATCCAACTGTCAAACTTGTTTATATATGCTTCAAGTTCACATACGCCAAAAATCTCAAAAAACAAACATTCAGAGATCAAGTAATGAGACAAAACTTTTCGACGGTTATAAATGAAAAATCATGATTTAACGGCTATTTTAACTCCAATTTTGATGATTTTTTTACAGTTACACTCCTTGATCCTATATGAATACAATGAACTAATTTGATCGTTAATTTAAAATATTTACAGAAGTGGATACCACAAAATCTTATGTCGTACTTAATGAAAGTGTAAATAAACTCTAAGTGTTAGTGAATCTATCGTTTTGATGGGATACGCATCATTCGAAACTAATTTCAACGATCGAACCGTCAAACTTGTTTATATATGCTTCGAGATCGCATACTCCAAAAATCGCAAAAAACAAACATTCAGAGATCAAGTAATGGGACAAAAAATTTCGACGGTTATCAAGGAAAAATCACGATTTAACGGTGATTTTAACTCCGATTTTGATGAGTTTTTACAGCTACACTCCTTGACCCTATATGAATACAATGAATGAATTCGATCTTTAATTTAAGATATTTACACTAGCGGATACCACAAAATCTTATAGTATATTTAATGAAAGTATAAATAAATTATAAGTGTTGGTGAATCTATCGTTTTGATGGGATACGTATTCTATGAAACTAATTTCAACGATCTAACCAACAAACTTGTTTATATATGCTTCCAGGTCACATACGCCAAAAATGGCAAAAAAACAAACATTTAGAGATTAAGTAACGGGACAAAACTTTTCGACAGTTATAAACAAAAAATCACGACTTAACGGTTATTTTAACTCTGATTTAGATGATTTTTTACAGCTACACTCTTTGACCCTATATGAATACAATGAATGAATTTCAATTTAAAATATTTACACTAGTGGATACCAAAAAATCTTATGTTATATTTAATGAAAGTATAAATAAATTCTAAGCTCTATCATTTTGACATAGATATTTAAAAAAACTAAAATCTATGTCGCTTAGAACCGACGCAGGCTTTAAAACATTTAAAAACAATACTTTGTGTCGCTTAAAAGCGACACCAATACTTTGTGTCGCTTAAAAGCGACGCCAATACTTTATGTCGCTTAAAAGCGACACTGTTTTGTTTAAAGCGACGCTAGTATTTAAAATTATTAAAATATATGTCGGTTATAGGCGACATTAAATGTTTACGTCGGTTTAAAAGCGACGTAGACATTTTATGACGCTTATAAGCGACAGTAAATCCGACTTCATATTCAATTAGTATCGCAACTGTCTTATCTACCACTATATTATATTAAACCGACGCCACCTATTGACACTATAAGGCCCTTTTGCAGTAGGGTAGATTTGCATGAGTAAATTTTGATAGTCTCAGTTAATATAGCCATTCAAACACCTATGGTTCCTATATGTTTTGTAGAAAAACCCTAGATTGGATTACAACTAGGTTGAATTGTGCAATTTGCTTCACATATGTAGTGTGTCTACTGTATAGCACCCTTCCCAAAAACGAAAATAAAGGCAAGGAGCTTTTGGCAGCAACATGCAAATCTTTGACTGGACAAAATGGTTTTGCACAGTAACAAAAATTCCTCCTGCAAAGGAGCTAGCCGGACAATGGAAAGCCCACGAATGCCAGTCGTTTCATGTCAATCATGCATGGTGTTTTAGCTTTGACCTTCACCTTTCAGCCCTTTTGAGGTTTTATAGCTTTTTGTTTTGTTTTTCTAAGTGCTTCTCCCTTTTAGCTTATGGACCAACCACTAATTCTCTTCCATCTTGGCCGGACAGCTCGCATTTTGTATGCTTCACAGCTTTAGGCTGATAAGAAAATGGTTATTTTGTGCATTGTTGATGTCTGTATGTCAAGGCTTTTTGCACAGCTTTTGAGTTTATCACAAATTTACGTTCATGTTTGCATATACAAATGAATTCGTTGGATTTGTATGAAGTGCATACGATACGACACAATGAGAGTTAAACTCTTGTGGTTAAGCAGATATATAAAGGACAATGTTTGACTATTTAAAAATGAGGGAGAATTTCTCCTCAAAACACTTTATACATAATTTACAGATATTTGTGCTTATATGATCGAAGTTGTTAATAGTATTAATCATTCTGTAAAGATCATCTCTACAAAACATAGATAAAAAATGAGATTGTTTAGTCATCGAACAATATAAAAAACAAATGGACGAATTTAATAAAAGAATTATGAACTGTCTATCTATTTACTATAGTTGATTGACTAAACGACTTTATTAATTTTAATTGATTTTTTGCAGAACTAATTTTAATAAAGTGATTAATAATATTAACGGTCGGTTTTAATTATAAACATGACGATCCGTAAGCTGGTCACAAAAGTGTTTGGAAGAGAAACTCCTTGTCATTTGAGTAGCCAAGTTAACTCCAGCTATAAATGTCCTATCATCGAAGCTATAATTTCTACAGAGTTATATATATATATATATATATTTTTTTTTTTGTTAGTACTCTTTGAAAGCGACTATCGACTGATAGACTAAAGTACTAAAAATACTTATGATTAAGAATTTGGAGAAGAAATTCTCTTAGGTAAGCAACCTAAGAGCATTTCTAATGGTGTAGGCAAACAAAGTAAGCATTTCTAATGGTTTAGGCAAACATTTTGCCTAATGACTCATCAAATAAGGTTTGCCTACCTATTTGTCTGTAACTTTGGAGATGATGTAAGATGACAATCAAAAGAGTCTGTGGACCTGGTATGGCTAAGTCAACATTTGGGTTGTAATCTAGTTCTTTACAAACCCGGTCACATGGTTGCAATTTCTGGGAGCCAGTTCGTCGAGTACAAGCAAATTGCTTAATCTTTGAGTTAACACGTGAGCGAAGCATCGATCCAACAGACAATACATAGACATAGCATCCCACCAAATTTTGGTTCTAGTCCTTTTCACATATAGTTTCTTATTTATAGGGTGGTGCTATCCATAGACTTTTTCTACTTTTTACACATTTCTCTTAATTTTAGGCATCAGATGAAATGAATTGAAGAGAGAGAAATTAACAAGAGGTGGGCGAGGGATTAAAAAGAGTGTGTGGATAACACCGTCTCTTTTTTTAATTGTGTTTTGGTGAGACCGTTTCCACCATTTATATATGTAGCAGTAAGTAAATTTTCTTTTGCTACATAGTTATGTTTTGAGGTTTGATCACTTGTGGTTCCTAAATCAGGCGAAACTAATAAGCTTCAAAACCATTCAAAGTGACGTTGAGCGCAATGTTGTGTAGTATCAAATGATGAAGATGACGTTGAGCGATTCTGGAGTTGAGGAACCAAATTGACGAGTTTTGTATAATTTATAGACCATTAGGATAAACAAAACACTTTTTTCAAGATATGATTTTCATTAACTATATTGTCATATCCCGGCCCGGGGTGGATCACTTCCCGGGCCCGCTTCACCACCATAGCATGATATTGGATACTCACATGTGCGTTCACAACATCAATTCACATATATATATGCATCAATATCCATAGGACAACCGATGTGACCCACTCAATTTTGTTTTGCGCCCCTCTAGGTTCTTGATAGCAGAGCTTTGGTGGCCACGAGGAATCCAATGGTGTTCTGACAGAATTCACAAAAGTAGAACTCACCCTCGGGTGTTTCATCTTAGTAATTGTATTTTTTTAAAGCTTCCGAACTGTGTAAATGG